>NC_060119.1:495319087-495952212 GCF_021461395.2 Schistocerca americana | reverse complement strand
TGACACTCTCACAACTCAGAATTTGATTCAGATAAGGAAAAATATTAATGTCACTCGATTAGAAAAACTTCTGAAGTCGCCCATTAACTTACCAGAAGCACTGTCAAGAAATGTTTTCCACACAAACTGGAGAAAAAAATTATTTGCGAACGACGCTGAAAAGAATAGATGTGGGCTTCTCATGCCACAGCAGTCTGAATTTCCTGAAAGAGTCGAGATCTTTATTTATAGATGGGACTTTCAAGAGCTGCCCTAAGCTGGTCCGCCAAATATTTATAATTCATGGAGTAAAAGAAAAACACTGCTTACCGTTGGTATTTTTTGCACCCTTACAAAAAATGAAACATACAACGAAAGTTTGTCCTAAATTGCAAACAACAGCCCGGATATTATATACGTTGGCTTGAGACGACAGCTCACAAGGCAGTTGCTTACGTATGGCCTCAAACGAATATAAAGGGCTGCAGATTTCATCCCGGGCAGACATGGTGGGGACAGATTCAATCATTGGGATTATCTAATGATTGAAAAATCAAAGGGATTTGAAATCGGAAGACTTCGAAAAACCTTGTTTGGACTGCCTTTCCTGCCCCCTGACCAAATTGAAGATTGTCCTACAAACCTAACAATGAAATTCCTGATGACATTTTTATTATTTTCTTCATAATTATAACCTTGCAGGCGGCGACTTTGCGACAGTTATGTGGACCGACTGTAGTATTAATTCTGAACGGACAACTAATTACTGTGAAGCATTCCACTCTAAACTGAACGCTCAATTTTACTCTCCCCATCTCAACATATTCCATATATTAGAGACATTAACGGGTGTTCAAACTGAAACTTAAGTTAAAATGAGAAGCGAAAAGCAAACTACTTGAAAAAACTGCGGGACAAACGAAAACTAGATAAAGGAACAAATGGAAAAACTGTCTATTTCAACCATTACCTGGTGTGAATATCTTCAAAACATCTGCTATAAGTTTCTCCTCTCACTTACATAATTTTATTACTTATGCTTGACAATTGCCACTTTGCTTGTACTGTACTTATGCTATGAAAGCGCGAAAAATCCAAACATTTTTACTTATACGTACTGCATGTAGAGAGCCTTAAAACTGTGTAAAATGGGGAAGCAAATGATATGGCACTGTTGATAGCTTCTGGTAATCAATATGTACGCTGTGAAAATAGGAATCATACGTCCTCTGTCGGATAAATACGGTGACAGCGAAGGGGAACCGAGACGTCCGTTTCGGAATCAATTCCGGTCAGCTGGCTGAACATACCTTCGGTAGAATACATAGCAAGTCCAGCTGCTATTCTTCGAAGGATGTTTGCACTTCCGAAGGTGATTAAATACTAGAAGTCATAGAGTTTTAATTATTAACTCAAAAAATGAATCTGCTTAAGTAATACTTTGTCCCCCGTTACGCGCCTGCAGTCGTTGAACACATGGGTATCGTCGTGCCACAGTACCGTATTACGCCGCTAAACAAACAAAGAACTGCGCAACTTTGTTTAAGAAGTGTTAATTAAAAACTTATGGCTGCTGCTCGTACATATCACACGACTTTTGATCCTTCGTGAAATATTTTAATTTAAGGATATTGCTATGAAGTCATTAAAGCAAGAACTTTGGTCAGTGTTATAAAGGCATTAGAACATTCGCTTTCTTTTAATGAAGATACTAACTGTAAAACATCTCTTACCCAGAGTTCAAAAGGAGTACGAAGCTCTTTGGTGTCATTCACAAGCATACGGAACAATTTTCAGCTTACAGTCGGAAACACAACGCTGTCGTCCATTAATGATGTTCTAACTTAGTACGAAACAAGTGAGAAAAATGTTGAAAATATTGTTTTTAAGGAGAACCAGCACGTCATACAATAAATGTAAATGCAGGTTTTCATGCTGCTCTAGATGATTCCTGCCTTATCCTTTTGAAATGTATGATGTTGTTGTTGTTGTTGTTGTTGTGGTCTTCAGTCCTGAGACTGGTTTGATGCAGCTCTCCATGCGACTCTATCCTGTGCAATCTTCTTCATCTCCCAGTACTTACTGCAACCTACATCCTTCTGAATCTGCTTAGTGTATTCATCTCTTGGTCTTCCTCTACGATTTTTACCCTCCACGCGGCCCTCCAATGCTAAATTGGTGATCCCTTGATGCCTCAGAACATGTCCTACCAACAGATCCGTTCTTCTAGTCAAGTTGTGCCACAAACTCCTCTTCTCCCCATTTCCATTCAATACCACCTCATTAGTTATGTGATCTACCCATCTAATCTTCAGCATTCTTCAGTAGCACCACGTTCCGAAAGCTTCTATTCTCTTCTTGTCCAAACTATTTATCGTCCATGTTTCATTTCCATGCATGGCTACACTTCATACAAATACTTTCAGAAACGACTTCTTGACACTTAATTCTATACTCGATGTTAACAAATTTCTCTTCTTCAGAGCCGCTTTCCTTGCCATTGGCAGTTCACATTTTATATCCTCTCTACTTCGACCATCATCAGTTATTATGCTCCCCAAATAGCAAAACTCCTTTACTACTTGAAGTGTCTCATTTCCTAATCTAATTCCCTCAGCATCACCCGACTTAATTCGACTACATTCCGTGATCCTCGTATTGCTTTTGTTGATGTTCATCTTATATCCTCCTTTCAAGACACTGTCCATTCCGTTCAACTGCTCTTCCAAGTCCTTTGCTGTCTCTGACAGAATTACAATGTCATCGGCGAACCTCAAAGTTTTTATTTCTTCTCCATGGATTTTAATACCTACTCTGAACTTTTCTTTTGTTTCCTTTACTGCTTGCTCAATATAGAGATTGAATAACATCGGGGAGAGGCGACAACCCTGTCTCACTCCCTTCCCAACCGCTGCTTCCCTTTCATACCCCTCGACTCTTATAACTGCCATCTGGTTTCTGTACAAATTGTAAATAGCCTTTCGCTCCCTGTATTTTACCCCTGCCATCTTCAAAATTTGAAAGAGAGTATTCCAGTCAACAATGTCAAAAGCTTTCTCTAAGTCTACAAATGCTAGAAATGTAGGTTTGCCTTTCCTTAACCTATTTTCTAAGATAAGTCGTAGGGTCAGTATTGCCTCAAGTGTTCCAACATTTCTTCGGAATCCAAACTGATCTTCCCCGAGGTCGGTTTCTACCAGTTTTTCCATTCGTCTGTAAAGAATTAGTGTCAGTATTTTGCAGCTGTGGCTTATTAAACTGATAGTTCTGTAATTTTGACGTGCTTTGAAATGTATGACACTCGTAAATGTGTAACAAGATAAGTTTTTACTATCATTCGTTTTGCGCCACCTACATGTTACACTGAACGATAAAATCTTCCGAATCTGGAAAGCACGTATGTCGTATACTATTAGAACGAAGACTAGAATCTGTACGTATACACTCCGAAACCCGAGGCTACATTTTAAGTTATTTTTTTTTTTAATGCTATTCATGAACTACAGAAAAGTTTGATCCTTCAGAGAACCATGCTATCGTAATTGTCGATACAGCTGTAGTAGAGGAGGGGAAACAGCTTCCCATTGCGGATTTCTGATAATGCCGAACACGGCATGAATAAACATAGCACAGTGCGCCAGGCTGGTACTCCGCATCACGATCGAGTACTTTTGGGGCGATACTTAATATTCATCGGCGTGTTTGTCTTGTTTCGCTCCGTTACAGAGGCCTGCGATAAGCTGCGGCTTCTGGTGCGGAGGGCCATGTTTCCTTCCGTTTCTGCCGATACCGGCGAGAAAGAGAGCAGCACGGCCCGGAACTCGACAACGCGGCTGCAGGCGGATGCGGCAATATACACCAGCTCTTACCGCAAACACCGAATCACTGCCGCGCGAATTCTGTGAGCCGTTGGTCTTATGACAGATACATTCGTCAGCAGCAAGGCTCTGTTCATTCTATTTGCGAAATCTGTAAGCAGTTGACGACTTTTCGGGATCTAACCAAGAAAAAAATTGTAGATATTGACTATTTCGTCCACTACTTTATACCCCGCGCCAAGAGACCCAACAACTGATTAACAGTCTCTCAGGATCAACTCTAGCAATAACATTTCGGTTGGTATTTAAATTTAAGTTCGTATTTAAATCTGTAACAGTGAACTGGTCAGAGCATATGTAGTTTTATATTACTGTTCTGACAGAACCCTGTCAGTACAAGGCAGATTCCAAGTATTTGCAACAAATACGCAATTCAGAAACACGAAACGACGAAGCGAAATGGTTCTAGAAAACCTCATTTTAAAAAATAATCGTGAAGTAAAATATTTGACTGTCTCAGGCTTTGGCCACATACAGGGTGCGACCGCTGTAAGTGCAGATGTTTCTGCTGATGACTGAGGACGCTGTACTGAACAACATTACATCAGTATTTACATCATCTGCAGGCTAATAACTACAGCTTTTACAAGTCGCATGTTTATAGAGTGGTTAGTACCTCCAAGTACATGTAGCAAGAGGAAGCCATTAGCCTGGACAGCAGGTGAGGTGTTGAATTGTGGACGCGTAGACTCACAATTGTTAGTTTCTACTGAAAGGCGTAGTCCATTTAGTGGTACAGTTACGACCGTGATGAGAACATCAAGTAGTAAGTTACGTGACGTCCTTGTGGAAAGACTAGTAGGCGCATAGAAAATCAACCAACACGCAGATGTGTGTACATATTAAGGTACCACACACAAAAATATCTGCGCTTATGCCCGTTACTCCTTGTATACAGAATGCACCGTCACATAAAACACCCACGTTGTTAATGGGTATGGACAACACAAGATTTTAAATATTTCAGTAACCAGAAATTAAAAGATTCCAGACGAAAATGCCAAAACTTATCTTTAACACGGGCAGAAATATGTGGACTTTTCACACACTGTGTGATATCTGAGCTTATCCCAGATAATAGCATAAATAGTAGGAAACTCATCAGTCAGAGTGCCAATCGCCAATCGTCGATCAGATGGCAGTTTTCGGCTCGTGTGTTGCTCTCTGTTTCATCGCTACTGATAACGGTCCACCCACTCCGCTTCCTCATCACGCACATTTGTACTGTTCAAGTATGGAGGGCGGGAAAAATTGCCGCTTCAGCGCCTCTGTGTGCGCTTTAATTAGACTAATCTTGTCTTCGCGATACTTAGGGGGTTGTAGTAAATTCCTAGATTCATTAAATACAGTTGATTCTAGAAACTTTCTACGTAGACTTTCACTAGACAGTTTCCATCCGTCTTCAAGCGTCTGCCGGTTCAGTTTTTCCAGCTTCTTTGTGAAGTTCTCCCACAGGTCAAAGAAACCTGTGACCGTTCGTGCAACCCTTCTTGTATACGTTCATTATCCTCTCTGTCAGTCCAATTTGTATGTGTCTCACACTTTGAAGCAATATTCTCGCGCGTCGCACGAGTGTTTTGTGTGCAATCCCCTTCATAGAAGACTGCATTTCCCTAGTACTCTACCAGTGTAATCCGACCTACTTACGACTTACCACTTACTTTACTTCCCGTGTCCATTGTGTTCCCTCTCCAGTATTCAGCAGCTTTTATGGCGCTGTGCTTTAGTAAAATAAAGTCATTATAACATACTATTCGAGTTTGGAGGGCGGGAAAAATGATCGCTTCAGCGCCTCTGTGTTCGTTGCAATTAGACTAACCTTGTCTTCGCATTACTTAGGGGGTTGTAGTACATTCCTAGATTCAAAAAATGGTTCTGAGCACTATGGGACTTAACATCTATGGTCATCAGTCCCCTAGAACTTAGAACTACTTAAACCTAACTAACCTAAGGACATCACACAGCACCCAGTCATCACAAGGCAGAGAAAATCCCTGACCCCGCCGGGAATCGAACCTCGGAACACGGGCGTGGGAAGCGAGAACGCTACCGCATCCTAGATTCATTAAGTATAGTTGAGTAAATGATTTTGTGTTCCGATTTCTCCAGATACGTATGAGTTGTCCTCTATAGATCCCCATTTCTGTAGGGTGTTTTTGCATTTGGAGGCCCCTGATCTGAGTATTCTCCAACGGTGTGAGTATGTGGCCTCAGGAAGTACCTCTTTCAAATTGTAAATAGAGCTGTCTTGTGTCCTCAGCCATAGATTTAGGTTCAAAATGGCTCTGAGCACTATGGGACTTGACGTCTGAGGTCATCAGTCCCCTAGAACTTAGAACTACTTAAACCTAACTAACCTAAGGACATCACACACATTCATGCCCGAGGCAGGATTCGAACATGCGACCGTAGCGGTCGCGCGGTTCCGGACTGTAGCGCCTAGAACCGCTCAGCCACATAGATTTAGGCATCAGGTCTCAGGTACAATTATGGTAGTTCTCGCAAAGACATTCTTTCTCCATCTAAGGCATGGTGTGACAACAGCATATTTATACAGCACATACCTTAGGTCTTTTGCTTGCATCTTCCTCATTTTTTCTGCAGCGACTGCTGTTCTAATTTGTGGTGGAGTTATGCCCGCGAGAGTATCAACAGCGCTCAAAGATGCATGTCTCAAGCACCCGGTGACAATTCTTGCTACTTCATTGACGGCAACATTGATTGAACTGACGCTACCCACACCGGCGAAGCGTAGCGTACTCTCCCGTTCCAAAACAAAGAGCCACACCACATGTCGCTAATACTTCGCGGTGCGCTCCCCATGATGTACCTGTTAGTTTCCTCAGTAGACACTTTCTTGAGCGACCTTTCCCTGCAGTGTTATTCTTGAAATAGTGTCAGTTGATTGTTTATCAGTCTGACATCTAAATTCTAGTACCACGAGCTCGCGTGCCGACAGAGAGCGCACGTGTAGTATCACCATTACGCATGGATTTGCGCGTCATAGACGGAGGATTTCTCGAAGCAGGTGGGAAACTCGACAAAGGTCGCTCATGTAGTTGCTGCCTTTGCGCATGCGTCTCCGCGCAAATCTTTGGTACAAAGATGGCGATGTGGACACTTATCTGAATGGTTGCCAGCCGAAATATCGTGGCAGAAGTTGACGTCATCTGGCTGCAATCCCGAAACTTTATGGAATACATTGCAATATTGTTTGAAAGACAGAGTGTGATCCAATCTGACTCCCATATAATCGGAAGGGGTTTCATGCTTTTGGTGGCACATCCGTCCAGTCTGATCTTAAGTTTTTTTCCCAGTCTGCTGTAGTGAACCCATACGATTGTTCCATTTCATTTCACCACAAATTGTTACATCCATGTATTTGTTTGAGTTGACCGATTACAACTATGATACCGTAGTCGTGGCATACCACGTTTTTTACATTTTGTAACGTCCGCAGTGATTGCATTTCGGAATATGTACGAGGCAAGTTTCCATTTTTTTTTTTTTTACCACATTTAAATTTTATGACTGAATATTTGTGCAGGTTCTTTCAGACAGCAGTTCACTGTAGATAAACGCATCATCTCCGAAAATAAGACACAACACATTGTGAACTGGAACTACTGTAGGTACCTCCACACACAAAAATAAAAATTACAGGACGCAATACGCATCCGGCGACAGCAGTACTTTTCGAAGCCATTGTTGTTTGCTTCACACGCAGTTAAATGAATCAAAAGAATGCCTTCTGTGGCTTCGTAAAGAATAAATAATTTAAACAAACAGGTTCCGAACTGCCAACATTTAGCTAAAAGCAAAAGGCCCTCGGATACGCCTCGTAAATAATAAAAAAACCCAAACTAATCCTATCTTCAAGGCGATGATCTTATGTTTTTCACAAAATAAAGCTTAATGGCCTTGGGATGCCACAGTAAAAAACGGACGTCAGGGAAAAGTTCTCATTTTGTGCTTAGACACATACGAAAGCCACGCGTCTCCTGAAGAGGGTCCCAACAGAGTGAATAAAACACCCATTTGTTGAAAGAATAGAAGACCAGACAGAAGTAGCCTCATTACCCAGCAGATATTACTGTCATTGACAACGCTCGCGAAAAGTTACACCGCTGTACAATAAGGACTTACTCGACATCATAACGTGCGAAGTAACTAGGATTGTGCGAACTACAGAGCACCACAGATGTGGAAACTGGCGCAGTAGTAAGCGTGTTCGGTGTAGGGTAATATCAGTCCCAGATCTCTTTGGATTGATGAGGGCAATGATAATACCGACAATGACATTTACATTGACTCCGCCCAATCTGTTTTATAGGCAGCTTTTTGCACTTTGGGAGAGACTTTTTGCTGCCAGTTTTTGAATTCGAGTGTGTTTCATACATCATCGCTGCACCCCTCGCACTGCGTGTCTAACGCAGATCACACCCTCTTCCCTGTTCTGCCCCCTCGCACGAGTAATCATTACAGCTAGAGGCACTTTCCTACTGCTGGCTTAGCTTGTCACTTCCGCTAGGATTCATGAGGTGTTTTATGCTCTACTGGAAGTAGTGCTTCAAACGCCAGCAGCCACAGAACTCAACTAAAGCAGCCTGTCCCATTTTTCTTAGCGAAACTGTGCCATTTGTTGTTAGATATGTTGATAAATATATGAGCGAAAGACTGCGTAATTAAG
This sequence comes from Schistocerca americana, assembly GCF_021461395.2. NCBI lineage: Eukaryota > Metazoa > Arthropoda > Insecta > Orthoptera > Acrididae > Schistocerca > Schistocerca americana. The sequence goes on along the minus strand of NC_060119.1, from coordinate 495,943,665 downwards.
TGAAGTCGGTAAGTACCGAATATGAGGGAATGGTTAACGCTACACATTCACACACCACCACGCTTTGTCAAATACTTACGCTCAGCTATAAATTCCTACTGCTATAATATTTAGGAAAACTATAAATTTACTGCAGTAACAATCTAACTCTTCTTCTGTTCGTCAGCAATTGATCATAACTGCAAACACAATTTTCCCTTAACCTTTTTGACAGCGACTAATGTTGTAGAGAAACTGCAGCAGTTTAGGTAACATTATTCACCGAATTTTGTTCTTTATCCACGATTAGCACTGATAAAGTGATCTGAAGTTGAAGTGGCTTCGGTTTATTACATGATGTAGTCCACCATGGTCTCAGCACTTCTTCTTCTAAAATAATTACATACGTTCAGATTTTTTTTCTTTTTTGCTAGATATGAAATTAAAGAATAGCCTGTTATACACACTACTTATTGGGTAAATTAACTACACATGGTGTTTCAGAATTATACCGAAAAACTTTGAAGTATTTCGGAAGGTTTCGGTACTTAGACTTCCAGCTTCTGAAAAAGGACAAATGTTTTTCTCTCTTTCGTTTACTCAGACATATTTCGGCACCTATGTGCCCTACTCTGATGGCCTTACTTTGTTTGTGCACCAAAACCGTATAGTTTGTTATAATCTAAGGCATAAACGATAACGTCTTGAGTTTCTCGAAGAAACACTTATTCCTGCTCAAAATTTCATAAGGAAAGTAGAAGGAAGATCAGGATTTAAAGTTCCGTGGACTTAGAGATCATTAAAGTAGAAGCACAAGTTGAGATAGTAGAAGGATGAACGCAGATCGACCACGTCCTTTTTAAAGGAACCATTTCTACATCCATGTTAACTGGCTTACAAAATTCACGAAAAAACTAGATATGTATGGCGAGGCGCGGACCTTAAACTTCACTCTTGCCCGAATACAGGAGCACTTAGCACGTCACGCGGTGAAACTTTTGCATAAGTAACATAGTCGTAGCAGTATATACTTGCATAATCTCTCCATATATAATTGCTAACAAAACAACAGCTATTATCTTCAGCAAAAAATGATTTACGTCAAGGAAATGTACTGACTCTATGCTTGACTGAAATCAACAGGGTTTCCCAAGAGAAATGTCATTATTCAGGGATCTGACAAGAATGAACATTGAAGCAAAAATGTATAGTAAACATGGGCTCTAAGAAGCATACCTCTTTATCCTTGACAGTGTGAAACAAATCTCTTCTACTGTAAGCTTTTTGCTTTCCATATTTTCCTAGGTGGTAGTATGGCCCAAAACAAGAAAAAGATGTCGGTAAATTGAGGCTGTAAAGTACATCATGCCATAAGACCTACGAGCGCTTGCTCACCTTCGCTACTGTGAAACACGTGTCTTATAACGAAGAAGGTGCTCATAGCTGTTAAGATATGATTTTAGGGCCCGTGCTTACAAGGCATTTTTTCTTGTTTGGTCCATACTATCACATCTCAAAATAAGGGAATCAAAGACCATGCAATAGACGCGATTTGTTTCACAGTATTGAAGATGAAGAGGTGTTCGTAGCTATTATATTTTGCATTTTAGAGCCCAGTATACTTGACTTTTTTGCTTTGAATGATCGTTCCTCTCATATCCCTGAATACTAACAATCCTTCGTGGGACATCTGGTATACAAATGATCAAGTTCCATCTGAAAGGATACTATGTCGACGACTGTGCAATAATTGCTCAGCCAAGAGATTTGAGACGATAGGGGAGAAGTTTAGGGCAACCTAAGGAAGCCTCTTTACATCCTTTGACAGGAAGCAGCTCAAACCAAACTCCATACCCGCGCATTCCATCTTTGACAAAGAGCAACTTAGACATCTCCTGTGAAGACGACTTTAAAATACGGGGCAACTCGGAAATATTTGGGGGCTACGTCTACATCTCCATCTACGGAGTTGAGTGGTCAGTGTGGCTGACTGCCATGCTGAGGACCTGTTTCCAATCCCCGGTACTTCCTGGGATTTTTCTTCGGTAACAAGTCTGGAACGGTGTCCACTCAATTTTCAACCCTCTTCCGCTAGAGGGCTCTGAATTCTAGTGTGTAACATGGCGGTGTGTAACGTGAGAAACAGCGTGCTGTGATCGAGTTACTAACCGCCCACACATGGAGCACCCTCACCTTCAACGTGAGAATTCCAGACCTCACATGAGCGCTGCGACATCTACAACAATCAGACGCCATTGTTTCACTGTCATCGATCATTCTCCACACGATTTTCATCTGTTTCAAAGCTTAAGTGGGGAGGACGGCAAACGGACCGACTTGGAGGAGGAGGGGTACCACCGGACATTTTAATTTCCACTGTCTATAATTTTAATACTTCTACAAATAAATTCATAACACTTTGTCAGCATGACCAGGAAGGATTCAGGATTCGCACCCAAAGCAGTGGAAGTTCAAAAACATAGCAAAAATAATTTTTTTTACATATGAAATTTCATCATTTTTTCACTTACTATTTGCTGTATTTGTTGCTATAGGTACACTTTTCTTCATAAGTAAGAGAGATTCTTCGATTAATTTTGCACAGCATACAAACCGTACTTACAGGTGTAATAAACTCCAGAATTTTCCAAATCTATTAAAAACTGTGGTAAAAATTGAGATAATTAACTATAAAATACGAGTTTTTTTCTAGACATGAAGTTTAAAATGTAACAGCTCATTCATTTTTTCGTAAATTAAATAAATTGTAGAGCGTCATACACCTGTAAGTATGGTTTGTATGCCGTGCAAAATTCATCGAAGTATCTCTCTTACTTATGAAGAAAAGTGTACCTATAGCAATAAATGCAGCCAATAGTAAGTGAAAAATAAACTAGCGTTTATCTCTGTATCACTATTTTAAAAAAAGTTCTTGATTGAATACCTCCACTTCTAAAAAATAGATTCACACCCACAAAACAAACTTACGCGCCCATCCGCCTGCTATAATTAGCGGAAACTTTGTTTCGATATCTTTAACTGTTCATGACAGGAAGGGGGGCGAGGGAGCTGCAAGTTTTAGATTACACGCTCTCCACATTAAAGTAATCAAATTGCTACGTCTCAACCAATCACCGGAAACAATGTGAACAAGAAGCTATGGACAGTGGTGGACTACCGACCGTGACAGAACAGGGATAGCAGATGTGGTGGACACGGAGAAAAGACATCCCTCTTTACAGGACATCTTAATTCTGCCTCAGACCAAGATGAAAAGCCAATCAGCGGCAGGGTGTTACGCCAACTGGCGCAGTCGCCATCACGGAGTCGGTGACGAGATGAAGGCAAGCAGGACGTCGAGCAAGCACCGACAGCTACTCCTGCACCTGCGCATCCTCCGAGGCGGCAGTTGCAGTCGCGAGACGGCTGCGCGGAATAGAAACGTAAAGAGATGCTCATCGCAGACAATAAAGTGCTCCAGCGACAAGAGCCGTGTGTTTGCTGGGATCCGAAACGGGCAATTAGGAGAGGCGGTGGGACTGTGAGCGCGGCGCGGCGCGGCGGTCGCGTGCGGCCAGATGGCATCTCCGTGTGCGCACGCCACCGCAGCCGCGGCCCGCCTCCCCACGGCACTAACTCTTATTCGCGCTCCCGCCTGTCATCAGAGCGCCCGCGGCCGCGTGACGACACACACCGCCCTGTCTGCGGTCACACGGACTACAGCTCTACTGCTGCCTGCGGAAAACGTCGCCGTTTCCGCCCTCCAATGGGCTTGCTTCCATTACCAAACAAGTGGCACCTCTTCAGACGAGGGAAAGTGCACGGCCCATTCGTACTGTTCCCTAGAATTACAGCCACGCTCCCAAAAGCTGGGTTCCGTATCAATTAATTGTGCTACCAGCTGTCGCAAACACCAGTAACCTCTCCAAAATATTTGCGACCTTTGTTCTCAGATCAGGTAGAACCAGTTAAAGCACTACTATTTGTATTAGGGAGGAACTGAGATTGATTCAGCGGCTGACTTTCTTTGTTTACGCTTGACGCCGTTTTCGCAAATTAATTCGGAATCTCCGTTTATTTTCTACGGTAATGGCTCAGCTGGCACATTTTCTCATTTCTCGCCAATACAGTACCTGCTCCAGTTTCCTCTGACTTGCTCTTATATATAAGGGGCATTTAATAATTAATGAATACATTTTTTTCTCGGCCCGTTACGGTTGAGAAAATCAGACTTTGTTGTGGATAATTGTGGAATATTCCCGCTTCAGCCCCTATAGTTGCTTGCAGTTCCAATACGTAGTCGCCGCTATGTGTAGCTTTCAAAATAGCGTTGTAACGCCGGAAGTGCATATCCTCCTATTTCCATCTATTGTACTATAATTTTTTTCCTTATTTTGTTACCTGAAGATAAGACATTTCTGTGTTTTTATATATTGTAATTGTTTTACAGTATATATATATATATATATATATATGTCGATGTACAATTGGTTTGTTTTTTTAAATATTATTTGTATTTTTACGCTGGGTCTTGCCTAGGGAAAACTATGCTATCGAACGATTACATCGATAGGTCGTGTGGAGAATCAAAGTGTTTAGGATCTTGGGTAGTGTTAACTGTGCCTCGTGGAGCGCGGGCTGAGTAGAGTCTGGTTGGAGTAGGGCGGTGGAGCAGGTGCGTTGTGTGACGCTCCCGCGAGTTGCCGCGCTTCCGGGGTTTGGCAGCATGTAATTGCGCTCGACTTGCTGTGATAGTTTCTGGCACGGTGTCGCGGACGGGAAGCATTAGCTGGCGCACATCAAGAGCCCGTTTCGCCTGGTGACCGTGTCGAGAAGAAGGCGCGCCAACATCCAGCTTCTGCAACAGCGACGGCCGGCAATAAGTGATTGTCGCCACCTCCTCGATCGTCGACTTCAAACCTTCAATCAACCAACAAGGAAGACTGAAAGCACGTAAAGTTTTAGAACTGTATGGCAGACCTCAGATTTTTAAACTGTTCCATTTCCATCACTAAAATACAGCAACTTAGCATGAACCTTTGTTGCTCATTGTCCCAATTGCATTACCAAGCAGGGTCCCTTCCTTTTCCGAAATGAACCCGAGTCTCGTTGAAATTCAAACGCCAGCATTAAAGTAATATCATTCCATTTCACTCCTTTAATTTCAAAGCTCAGTTAAAGTATTCATAGCTGGCTACAATAACCAAACAGAACTATATTTAGATTACACAAGCACAAATTAAGAGTGCGAGTTTTGTTACCATATTTTAGCTGACCTGTGCCTGCAGTCAGCATGGTACGTACTAAATTTTACTATTGTTAATTGTTGATACCCATTTAATTCAAGTTCAAAGATAAATCTCTTATTGCTAAATAGATAAATTCAAGTTGCTTTTGAGATGATTGTTGAGGTAGCCCAAGACTAACCTTATTTTATTTAATTTCGTAGTGCTTCAGAAACAAAGTTCACTACTAATTTCAGTCACTAAATTAACTTTCGGTTTCCCGGTTTTATTAATTCTTTTGCTAAATTAACTCAGAATGTAGCGAAATTTATTACTTCTGACAAACATTTAGTTTTCACACAACACGTGTCAACCTTCAGTTGCCACGCTTTTAGTGCTAATTATATGTGCATTAAACTTTCTTTTTCAGTTATTATAGTAGTTGTCCATAGGACTGGCGACCGCAATTTTCCCCAAATCTCAAATATGTAATTAACGCCAGTTAATTGTTAACGTAACGACCGCACATTTACTTTTTTTCATTAACTTTACCCTTTTTCAAGATTAATTTCCATCAATTTCATTTGCATTTTTCCTTTCATTTAGATGTAACCCTTCCTCCCTCTTTACCGACAGATTAACTTCGGTGACGATTGCCTTTCCCAAATTTCCATTAGGTACATGCGGTTTAATTTTTCACTGTCATTAAGGTCGATAAGTGAGGGGGTAGCGTCTTTGATTCATAATCAAAACGTCTTCGGTCCCGGGTTCGATCCCCGCCACTGCTTAAATTTTGATAAATAATCAGCATTGGCGGCCGAAGACTTCCGGCATAAGAAGTCAGCCTCATTCTGTCAACGGCCTTGTCAAAGAGGGCGGAGGAGCGGATAGAGGTTCAGGGCACTCTCTTGTCCTAGGGGTGAGAAATTGCCCCTAAAGGCGGAAGAATCAGCAATGATCAACGACATGAGGATGCAGAAGGCAATGGAAACCACTGCATTAAAGACACGTAACGTGTATCCACAGAACATGTGGCCTGTAATTGAAGAAGTGTCATGATGATCTCTCCATTGGCAAAAGATTCCGGAATAGTCCCCCATTCGGATCTCCGGGAGGTTACCATGAGAAAAAGATTGAATAATCAACGAAAGGATAACGTTCTACGAGTCGGTGCGTGGAAAGTCAGAAGCTTGAACGCGGTAGGGAAACTAGAAAATTTGAAAAGGGAAATGCAAAGGCTCAATCTAGATATAGTAGGGGTCAGTGAAGTGAAGTGAAGTGGAGGGAAGACAAGGATTTCTGGTCAGATGAGTATCGGATAATATCAACAGCAGCAGAAAATGGTATAACAGGTGTAGGATTCGTTATGAATAAGAAGGTAGGGCAGAGGGTGTGTTACTGTGAACAGTTCAGTGACCGGGTTGTTCTAATTAGAATCGACAGCAGACCAACACCGACAACGATACTTCAGGTATACATGCCGACGTCGCAAGCTGAAAGATGAACAGATAGAGAAAGTGTATGAGGATATTGAAAGGGTAATGCAGTATGTAAAGGGGGACGAAAATCTAATAGTCATGGGCAACTGGAATGCAGTTGTAGGGGAATGAGTAGAAGAAAAGGTTACAGGAGAATATGGGCTTGGGACAAGGAATGAAAGAGGAGAAAGACTAATTGAGTTCTGTAATAAGTTTCAGCTAGTAATAGCGAATACCCTGTTCAAGAATCACAATAGGAGGAAGTATACTTGAAAAAGGCCGGGAGATACGGGAAGATTTCAATTAGATTACATCATGGTCAGACAGAGATTCCGAAATCAGATACTGGATTGTAAGGCGTACCCAGGAGCAGATATAGACTCAGATCACAATACAGTAGTGATGAAGAGTAGGCTGAAGTTCAAGACATTAGTCAGGAAGAATCAATACGCAAAGAAGTGGGATACGGAAGTACTAAGGAATGACGAGATACGTTTGAAGTTCTCTATCGCTATAGATACAGCAATAAGGAATAGCGCAGTAGGCAGTACAGTTGAAGAGGAATGGACATCTCTAAAAAGGGCCATCACAGAAGTTGGGAAGGAAAAAATAGGTACAAAGAAGGTAGCTGCGAAGCAACCATGGGTAACAGAAGAAATACTTCAGTTGATTGATGAAAGGAGGATGTAGAAACATGTCCCGGGAAAATCAGGAATACAGAAATACAAGTCGCTGAGGAATGAAATAAATAGGAAGTGCAGAGAAGCTAAGACGAAATGGCTGCAGGAAAAATGTGAAGACATCGAAAAAGATATGATTGTCGGAAGGACAGACTCAGCATACAGGAAAGTCAAAACAACCTTTGGTGATATTAAAAGTAACGGTGGTAACATTAAGAGTGCAACGGGAATTTCACTGTTAAATGCAGAGGAGAGAGCAGATAGATGGAAAGAATACATTGAAAGCCTCTGTGAGGGTGAAGATTTGTCTGATGTGATAGAAGAAGAAACAGGAGTTGATTTAGAAGAGATAGGGGATCCTGTATTAGAATCGGAATTTAAAAGAGCTATGGAGGACTTACGGTCAAATAAGGCAGAAGGGATAGATAACATTCCATCAGAATTTCTAAAATCATTGGGGGAAGTGGCAACAAAACGACTATTCACGTTGGTGTGTAGAATATATGAGTCTGGCGATATACCATCTGACTTTCGGAAAAGCGTCATCCACACAATTCCGAAGACGGCAAGAGCTGACAAGTGCGAGAATTATCGCACAATCAGCTTAACAGCTCATGCATCGAAGCTGCTTTCAAGAATAATATACAGAAGAATGGAAAAGAAAATTGAGAATGCGCTAGGTGACGATTAGTTTGGCTTTAGGAAAAGTAAAGGGACGAGAGAGGCAATTCTGACGTTACGGCTAATAATGGAAGCAAGGCTAAAGAAAAATCAAGACACTTTCATAGGATTTGTCGACCTGCAAAAAGCATTCGACAATATAAAATGGTACAAGCTGTTCGAGATTCTGAAAAAAGTAGGGGTAATCTATAGGGAGAGACGGGTCATATACAATATGTACAACAACCAAGAGGGAATAATAAGAGTGGACGATCAAGAACGAAGTGCTCGTATTAAGAAGGGCGTACATCGAGGAAGCAATGATGGAAATAAAAGAAAGGTTCAGGAGTGGAATTAAAATACAAGGTGAAAGGATATCAATGATACGAATCGCTGATGACATTGCTATCCTGAGTGAAAGTGAAGAAGAATTAAATGATCTGCTGAACGGAATGAACAGTCTAATGAATACACAGTATGGTTTGAGAGTAAATCGGAGAAAGGCGAAGGTAATGAGAAGTAGTAGAAATGAGAACAGCGAGAAAATTAACATAAGTATTGATGGTCACGAAGTCAATGAAGTTAAGGAATTCTGCTACCTAGGCAGTAAAATAACCAATGACGGACGGAGCAAGGAGAACATCAAAAGCAGACTCGCTATGGCAAAAACGGCATTTCTGGCCAAGAGAAGTCTATTAATATCAAATACCGGCCTTAATTTGAGGAAGAAATTTCTGAGGATGTACGTCTGGAGTACAACATTGTATGGCAGTGAAACATGGACTGTGGGAAAACCGGAACAGATGAGAATCGAAGCATTTGAGATGTGGTGCTATAGACGAACGTTGAAAATTAGGTGGACTGATAAGGTAAGGAATGGGGAGGTTCTACGCAGAATCGGAGGGGATATGAATATGTGGAAAACACTGATAAGGAGAAGGGACAGGATGATAGGACATCTGCTAAGACATGAGGGAATGACTTCCATGGTACTAGAGGGAGCTGTAGAGGGCAAAAACTGTAGAGGAAGACAGAGATTGGAATACGTCAAGCAAATAATTGAGGACGTAGGTTGCAAGTGCTACTCTGAGATGAAGAGGTTAGCACAGGAAAGTAATTCGTGGCGGGCCGCACCAAACCAGTCAGTAGACTGATGACCAAAAAAAAAAAAAAAGTGAGGGGGAGGTTACAGCGTCTCTAATGGTTGTGAGTTCCAGGCAGGAAGCTGTCATTGAGTGTCTTTTGTCGGAAAACCAGAGCATTGCGGATGTTCATAGGCGTTTGCCGAATGTCTACGGAGACCTGGCAGTGAACAAAAGCACGATGAGTCGTTGGGCGAGACGTCTGTCACCATCGCAACAAGGTCGCGCAAACTTGTCCGATCTCTCACATGCTTGTCGGCCGCACACAGCTGTCACTCTCGTAATATTGGAACGTGCGGACACTCTTATTGGAAGTACCCGACAGGTCACACTCAAACACCTTGCTGCACAACTGGACGTCACTGTTGATAGTGCTGACACACTCGTCCACCATTTGGGGCACTGAAGGGTGTGTGCCCGCTGCGTTCGTTGCAGCCTAACAGAAGACCATAAACAGCAACGATGGACCAACTGTGCTGAACTGCGTGCATGTTACGAGGCTCGTCGTGGCAATTTTCTCTCGAACGTCGTCACAGACGATGAAACACAGGTTCATCATTTCGAATCGGAAACAAAGCAGTAATCCATGGACCTGGCCGCAACATGTCTTCTCCGAAGGAAAAATTCAAAGCTGCACCGTCAGCCCTAAAGTGTTCACGACGCTCTTCTAGGACTCTGAAGGGGTTCTTCTGTTTGACATTCTCCGTCATGGTGCAACGATGATCTCTGAAGTGTATTGTGGTCTTCACAGGAGACCGAAGAAAAAATTTCAGAGTGTTCGTCGCCACAAAAATGCAAACGATCTCACACAAGTCCGCGCACCCGAGAGGAACCCACAAAACTTTACTGGGCTGTTCTTCCTTCAGTTTCTTCCGACTTCCATCTGTTTGGCCCAACGAAGGATGCACTCCGCAGAAAGCAATAGGTGGAGATGGGAGATTATTGATGCAACTACACGTTGGCTCTGATGTTGACGAGCAGAGTGGTATTATTCGGAAATACAGGCTCTCCCAATAAGGTGGCGTAAGGTCGTCGCATTGAACTGAGATGATGAAAAATATGGTTTCGTAGCCAAGAGAGTGGGAAATAGTACGATATACTGGAATCCAAATCAACATTTTTTCAATAAAAAAGTGTTGCATTACTCACTGAACGCCTCTCGTACCTGCTACAGTCATTAGTATCCCCTATTCTATCTCGCCACTGGCGGTCTTACTCTGCACCTTCACCCAAACATCGCTCTTCGTTGCACCTTCATAGCAAACCCTGAGCAGATATAGACCTCATGTTACACTCTCTCTTCCAGGATCCAAATCCATTCTAAAATAGTCTCTTATTTTCGTATGTAGCACTATACACACGTTCCACATCTTCTGGTCGAAACTTCGGTCACCTTTGCATACAGCCATACTGATGTAATTTTGATTCCTGTCCCACCATCCGCCTATTCTGTTCTACACACCTTGCGTACAAGGTATGCAAAATATAACTGGCGAGGAAGATACTTAATGAGCCTTCAGATAGGCAACCTAACTGCATACAAGTAGATGATGTAAATTGGGTTGCCAAGCTTAAGGGTGGATGACGTATTTTCTGGGCCAGTTTGAGTTTTCTCATCCTACCTTCTGTATAATGAAAAACGTTACGTCAGTGCTAAAGCTTACATTTGCCTTAAAATATATAGCGAGAAATTCAGAATTGAAAGAGGAGTCAGACAAGTATAGTCTATATCACTCAACTATTCTCAGTAGCACTCAATGATGTTTTCAGGCCCTTAAACTACTAAATATCTAAATGTGCTTCGTTGTACTGCTAGTGACGTATTTTTTACGTCTTTAGTATCTTTAGCATAGATAGACCTCAATTACGAATTCACATACTTACCAGGTCAAGTTTTTGAAAAAAAGAACCTGAAAATCTCACTCATCGGAAAATTGTGCTGATTAACAATGATACAGGAGAAGTTAATCACATTTGGTATTCAGAGTAGTTGAAGACAAGGACTGAATGGACAAATAAAGTAATGAACAGAAGAGTAAAAAGAGTAAAAACAGCAAGGGTTGGTTTTGTTAAGCTAGACACAGTTTTCAAAATGAAGCTAGCGCCAAACAGAAATTTCATAATCAGTGTATACTATTCGTACCGGCAGAAGATGGTGAGACATAGACTTCCAGTGAGAAAGTATTAAAAGCTGAGTGTTGCTCATCGAGCAGTAGAGACATGCATCATCGGAATTAGTGGGAGACACAGGGATCAAAGACCTGACCCAAGAGACTGGAAGAGCTAAATATAACTATAATAAAAATGAAATGCAGTTAGGCGAGACATGTAAGCAGACTGTTGATAAATGAACATAGAACGTATACTGTGCAACAGACTTAAAGGATCACTTTTTCTAAAGCCCATAATTCCCACCCATTGCGACGCTTTTGTTTGAAACTTGGCCCAAAGGTGCGTAAAGCCTTCATCTGTAACGGTGCAAAAGTGTTGGCGCCCTGTGACGTCACTCACGTGACGCTTCGAACAGCAAGGTGTCGACACCTGTGAAAAACAGGTCACAGCTCAAATGTTCATGTTACGTGTAAGGTGGGTTAATGATGTCACTTTGGCACCGAATGTCACCACAACTCTGCCCACACAAGGATCAGACGATCGTCGGAGCCCCTGTTACCCCATTCAACCTTTCTTTTGACGCCTCTGCCATGGAGATCGGAACCACGTCGCCGAGCGTTGAAATCACGCGTTTTACTTATAAGCAGCAAAGTAAAACGTTCCAGACACACTGCCACTCAGAACTGGCACGGGGAGACCGTAGAGAATGGCATAAAAGGGTCAATAAAATCACCTCTTCACCTGGGGTTTGATTTCCACACATTTCGCGGACGAAAACGACAGTTAGCTGTGCCGTGAGCAACAGGAAGACGTTCTTCAGAACCGTTCACACTGCAGACATCCTCCAGCGTTTCAACCCTAATATAAGGACATTATGGAGCTGCACCACACCGAACATGATCGCACTCGATTGTAGCACAGCGCAACCGCAATTTTTGTTCTCGTATACAGGTTGGAACCACTAGGGACCGTTCAAAACCATGCGACGAAATTTGATCGTGATCCGAAGGCAGCTAAGGGAGCTTATGCTTTCTCTACGCTCCTGTTTCGCGCCCTCCTGTGGGGTAATCACAGGGGAATGTGGAATTGGCAGATGCGGGAATAAAACAGCTCTTGTGCCTGATAGTGGACCATCCGGAATCGGAGAGCGTAAAAGGGTTTTCCGGTTCTGATCTCCATGGAAGAGGCGTCAAAAGAAGGGGTAAAATTTGGATAAGAGAGGGTGTGATGACCTACAGTCGAGAGACACATGCACGGTAGCGTTGGGTAGAATTATGGTGAAATTTTATGCCAATGTGCCATCGTTAACCCACCTCACACGTCACATGAACTTTTGAGCTATAGCCTTTTTTTCCTAAGTGTCAACATCTTGCTATTTGAAGCGTGCGACTTAACTTCTCAGGTCATCAGTCGCCTAGAACTTAGAACTAATTAAACCTAACTAACCTAAGGACATCACACACATCCATGCCCGAGGCAGGATTCGAACCTGCGACCGTAGCGGTCGCTCGGCTCCAGACTGTAGCGCCTAGAACCGCACGGCCACTCCGGCCGGCCAGGACGCTACAATTTTGCACTATTACAGAGAAAGGTTGTACGCATCTTGGAGCCAAATTTCAAACATTAGCGTCGCAATAGGTGAGAATTATGCGGTTTAGAAAAAGTGATCATTAAACTCAGCTGCATAGTGTACTTTTCTGGCTTCCAAGGAAAGTGAGTAGGTAACTTTAGAAAACGTGCTAGATCAACGTGAGCGCGTTTCGTCGAATACTGTAATACACAGAAATGTCTGTAGTTGACTGTCCAACGCTGCCCCATAGAGCAGGGGTGCCCTTGCCCACCCCTCATTGCGCTCGCGAGCGGCGCACGTAGAGTAGGCTACCCGCCAGACGGCCGTATTGCCCATCATCTGCGCACGCACGAGCTCCGTCAGCTCTGGCTTTTGGAACTTGGTGGCCGCTGTGGCCGAGTGGTTCTAGGCGCTTCAGTCTGGAACCGCGCTACTGATACGGTCGCAGGTTCGAATCCTGCCTCGGACATGGATGTGTGTGATGTCCTTAGGTTAGATAGGTTTAAGTAGTTCTAGGTCTAGGGGACTGTTGACTTCAGATGTTAAGTCCCATAGTGCTCAGAGCCGTTGGCGCTTGGCCAGCGGAGAACGATCACGTACGCCAAGGCCCTGTTTGCAAGAATATCCGCACATCAGCCATTTGTCTACCCCTACCAACCTGTGTCCGTGTTCACTCGTCTGGCCCAGGGTAGGCAAACGAGCTGAACAGTCTAAGAGAGCTTTTATCTAGAAAACCATCTCCAATTAATGATGACCATGGTAATATCTCTCATCATCTACCACCATTATTTACCGCCAACTTTATCAGGGCTTCATAGTCTAATGGAGGCTTCAATATTAAGACCAGTTTCACCACTTCTAAAGGTTGAAGAAAAGTGCTCAGGTTGCTAGACAGTGGCAGTGTAAAAATACTGTAATAACTTGGCCACTGTCATAAGCTTTACCGTATCCACCAACTTCAACAGTAACATCAGCTTACCACGTGATTGCCGGCCGTCGCAGCCGAGAGGTTCTAGGCGCTTCGGTCCGGAACTGTGTGACTGTTACGGTCGCAGGTTCGATTCCTGCCTCGGGCATGGATGTGTGTGATGTCCTTAGGTTAGTTAGGTTTAAGTAGTTCTAAGTTCTAGGGGACTAATGACCTCAGATGTTAAGTCCCATAGTGCTCAGAGCCATTTGAACCATTTGAACCACGTGCTTCTCTCTCTCTAACAAATTAGAACTCTCCGTTGTCTTCAGTAACTCATATCCTCCATCTGCTTTCGTTAGCTTCAACAGCTCCACTACTTCAAGAGTTTCTGTACCTTCTGTAACATCATCATCATCAACAAATTCTCTTTTATTCCGTTACTCCAGTGAGGACTATCTCCAACGTAGCAACTCTATAGCATAAGAACCACGATACCGGAAGGATTCGACCACAAACAACTTTTTAAACAGATCTTCCCATCTACATGATTTTAAGACAAAACTGAAACCTAGCTCATTACATCTGTCTTTACCTTACTAAAACGTTGTGCCTATGATTCTACATGCTCCTTTAGGCAAATGTTAAGCTGGTTCCCAATCTGCATTACAAAACATGACACACAAATAGTTGAGAGCCAGTAGCACCTCGAACAAATTTTACACTATATATAATACAAATTTTGAGAGGAATATTAATATTTGCAGTCAGGTGTTAGCAAACAGGAAGCAAATAAACAAAATACAGAGAAAAAATTCTGCATGTTCCTATGTTCCATTTTGTTTTTCATCCATGGTTTCTGCCTGCTATTGGTCAAATAAATGACCTGCACGTATATCAAACGTGCAGTGCGGTAGTAGGCAAGATAGGAAGGTGAATTAGAGCTGCATCGAACATGGCCATCAGATTAACAACCTTGGCTGGTGCACTAGCCAACCTGAGTGTGGCGTTTAAGCAGTTTCCCACGCTTGTTTAGGCAAATAATGGATTGGTCCCATATTCAACCTCATAAAATAGGACACACAAACAGCTGAAAGCCAGTTCACACCATGTCCCTCGCTTCGGTGCCTGACGACCGTGGCGGGAAAAAGGCATCCGGTCGTGTAGTTAAATTAAATAAGGTTGCCAAAACTTGAGTACAGTATAGTCCATACTAAGACGGGACAAACACAAATGAATAGAAGAATAATTCGTGGAATAAACGAGAATTTCCAAAGTATGTCCGTAGGAATGACATGAAAAACCCCTACCTAAGCTACTCCATTGTATTTAAGTATCCCATATTTACGAGGGTTGAAACTTTAATAGTGGCGACTATTTATCTACAGCTCGTAAAAAATAGATACGTGTTTCAAAGTTTTACCGACATTCAAAGTAGTCACCAGCATTGTGTATAACCCGTTGCCGGCGATGTGGAAGTCGTAGGATACTTTTAACAGTGCCAGTTGTGTTGACAGTTCGAGCGACGCGGTCTATTGCCCGACGAATTTGTAGCAGTTCTGAAGCGAATGCCGTGAAGAGTTTCCTTCAGTTTAGAAATCGAGTTGAACTCACGAGGGCCTAAGTCAGGGAAGTGCAGTAGATGGTATAGCGCTTAGTAACCCCATCAGTCAAACAAATCAATAACAGCTTGCACTGTACGTGCTTGAGCATTGTCCCGCAAAATGATGGTCAGGTCCTGCAGAAAGTGTCATCACTTCTCTCTCTATGTTGTTCATTTTTGAAACGCAACCTATGACCAGCAAGCTGTTACTGATTTGATTGACTTTTCAGTATCAGTGTATCCTCTAGATTGATTTATTTCCTTAGCATGAAATTAGAAGGCAGATTTTAAGTACTCGTGTGATGCTACAACTGCAGCGTGTCATGTGTTTATTGTTTGTATGACATATCACCTAACCATGTTGTTTAGTGTACGAGATGAACTTCGACGGATAGTAGAAGTCTCAAATAACAATAATATTATGCGTAACGAAAGTGGGAGTGTTATAAGTACAAGTATCACTAAAATTTTAAAAAAAGGGGGAGGGAAAATTATGTGTAGCACTACGACACATCGTAGAAGCAAGGAGCCTGCAAAGAAAACGGACGAGTTAACGATAGTGGAGTCTATGATGATGCAATGGTGTCTGGGATGACACCGTAGCGGAGGTGGAAGAAGATATATCAGGTGTACGCATCGCTTGACAGAGACCCCGTTGTTAAGAAAACAGTCGCTTGGAAAGTATTTTTGTTTTGTCCTTTTTCTTCACTTTTCATTCACTACTCCAAGTAGTAGCCAGAGTAGTTTTAAATCAAGCCAATTATGATGTCGTGGTTCTTCTTAGCCAATTACCAGGCTAACTGGTCTTGGGGCACAAGTGTTCCCACTTGCGAAAACCTGGGAGGGGTCCATCAGTTTCGGCATTTACCTAGTAACCAAGGAAGTCCTCCAAAAACCTTGGTCGGAACGGGGGGATTGGAACTATTTCAATTTATTTCCAGGAGAACGTTTTCCATTGTCCCAGACAAAAATTAAAAATCTGTGTATGTATATTGTGAATGTACGTTGCGCGCGCTAGTGTGTGAATGTGTGTGTATGTGTATGTGTGTGTGTGTGTGTGTGTGTGTGTGTGTGTGTGTGTGTGTGTGTAAGTGTTGGGTGTGAGGACATAGAGTGCACGCAGAAAATGACTAGAAGTAGCAATATTTTGTTTACTTTTGTTATTCCTATTTTGTAAGAAGAAATCGCAATTATTTTAGGGTAAGTAATGATATCCAGCAACTGGCAGAAAATGTAAGCACTGCCTTTAGTTCCGAAGACATAGCTACTTCAGAGCGTAAAACATAGAAATTACGAGAAAGCTGACGCAGACTTTTTCTGTACATCTCTGATTCCTAAGCACCTCCTGTTCAGTTTAAGATACCCCTTGCCTGCCTAGCATTAGAGTACGCGTCCAATAAAAGCAAAGTCGCCTGTGAAAGTTTCATAAAACGCCTTTCCCCATATGGCGAAATTACATAGACGTATCAGGAAAAGGAAAATTTGGTGCATCGCACTTTTACTTCATCACGCTGCACGAAAACTTTTTCTTCCGGTCACTACGACTCGGAAACGTCGCAGCCTTCTCCATTTCTGTAATGCCCTCTCACCCACGTAATCTGGCGCCACTCATCTGCGACCGCGAGCGAGCGAATCGTGTCGGAGTGAGGAAGAAATAATTTTAATTCCGCGAATCGAATTAAATCGCCGACACGCTTCGACCATAAATCAGGGCGCCTTCGAGGAGATTACCGACGGCAAATTGTGGTTTACACTTGCGGAAGGTATGCACGCTAATCCAAGGAAAGTACGCTTTCGAGGAGCGCTGTGAAAGTGTAGCCGATATCGGAGCCCCAGAGACGTCACGCGACGGACTTAATCTGCAACTCGCATGTGTAGCACCGGGCTGGTCAGTCGCCTCTCGCTCTCAGCCGTGGCCGGTAGACGTGACTGGCCTACAGTCGACCGATAAACTTCAGGGGGACATCCATGACGCGTTGGTTGAATGTCCTGCTGCCTCCTTATTCACTATGTGGTGAAAAGTGCAGCTGCTTTCTTTAGTAGTAGCATGTACTCGTTTCTTCAGTCCATCTCCGTACCCGAGGGAGCTAATGCACGCCTGTAAGAAGGCACTCGACACAGTTGTAGATAGTTCGAATCTTGGTGGTGGGGAAAATTTTCACCACCAGTACCTGGCCGGCGAGTGGAGGAGAGATGGAGGCATAAAGTTTCCGATCACCACACATCGCGCCTAAGTCCTGAATTAAGTTCCAAGCGTTCCCACAGTGCCTCATGTAGTCTTCTGGTCAAGACTATCTACGAATCACTTTCTCTTTGGAAAATACTGATGTAGTTACTCCATTTATAACGATCACAGCCAATAGTTCGCTCGACAAATGATCCGTACCAAAGGACCTCAAAGTTGCCCGGTCACCAATATAGAAGAAAGGAAATAGAAGTAATGCTCCGAATAACAGATCCATGCCACTGACACTCATCTGTGTAGGATTTTGGAACATATGCTGTGTTCAAGCCTTAAGAAGTATCTGGTGGAAAACTTTCTATTGACACATCATCAGCACTTGGATTCAGTAAATTTCATTCTTGTAAAACACAGCTGGCTCTTTATTCACACAGAGGATCGAGATGGTCTCTCAAATTGATTACACATTTCTAGATTTGCAGAAGGCTTCTGTCACTGTTTCTCCCAAGCAGCTTCTAATAAATCTGGTTGTCTTGGACTATCGTCCCATTTGTGCGACTGGATTCGTGATTTCCTGTCAGCAAGGTCACAGTTCGTAGTAAGTGACTGAAAGTCATCGAGTGAAACAGAAGCAATATCTGGCGTTCCCCAAGGAGGTGTTGTATGTACTCTACTGTTCTTACTGCATACAAATGATTCAGGAAACAGTCTGATGAGCTGTCTTGGATTTTTTGCAGATGATGCTGTTGTTTACCATCCAGTAAACTCAAGATCAAGACCAAATGCTGAATGTTTGATAACAGATAACTGTTTGGTGTGAAAAGTGGCAATTGACTCCAAACACCATAAAGTGTGCGTTCATCTACGTGAGTACTAAAAGGAATGCTCTAAATTTCGGTTACACGATAAACAATTCAGATATAAAGGCTACCGTCCCAACGAAATACGTAAGGATAACAGGGTAAATTGAGCATGTGAATGCGTGGTGTCTGTCCTTTCGGACATGTCCGAAAAAATAGACACCACGTGGAAAATCGTAGCTGTAATACATATTATGGAAAGGAAAGGAAATGAAAGGAATGTTTGATGTCAGCTGCATCGGAACATTATGCGGGATCAGCGATGATGAGTGAAAGTGCGTGCCGGACCGGGACTTGAAACCGGTATCTCCTGATTACTTGGCGATTATGATAACCACTGTGCCAACGGGCACAGTGTTTATCGCCACATGTTCACAACTTTCAGCGCTGATGTACAATTACTTTCGACGTCCTGCAGGGATCTCAAAGTAGCGAACATGGAGGACGTAGACGGGGACTGTGGATAGGTGGCGCTCGGTGGGAGTGTGGGTCGGCCGGCATGCGTGCCGAGATAGCCTGCACAGGTGCGACACACGCTGTGTCCGGATGGGGCAACGGTTATCACAACTGTCTAGTAACTTGCCAGCACGGTAGCTCAGCGTGTTCGGTCAGAGGGTTAGTTGCCCTCTGTAATAAAAAAAGTGAGTGAACGGATCAGCGATGAACTTCAACAGGCGTCTTGGGACGTCCGCCTCGACCATATCCAACGAACAATTACGAATAAAGTGGGATCAGCCAAAAAAAAAAAAAAGCAGGTGATCCCGGGTTCGAGACCCAGTCCGGCACACATTTTCAAATCATCGCCGCGTAAAGTCCCGACACAGCTGACAACAATAATTCCTTTCTCCCCCTCCTCCTTCAGTTTACAAAAAATGGGTAAACTGAACCTGAATAAAGCCGCAAGTAGCTGTGAGTTCATGATTTACTTCATGATGTGAATAAATCATCAATTAACAGCTGTTTACGGTTTTCTTCAAGTTCAATTTATCACGAATTTCAACGGCTGTGTCTGGCCATGTTATAAAGTACTTTGGATAACAATTACGAACGACTTAATTTGGAATAATCACATAGAAATGTTGTAGGAAATGCGAACCAAAGACTGTTTTATTGGCAAAACAGTTACACGCATAAAATCTATTCAAGAGGGTCCCTACACTACGCTTGTCCATCCTCTCCTCGTGAACTGCTGTGCGTTATGACACCCCAGCCAGATAGGATTTACGAAGGACATCGAAAAAGTTCAAAGAAGGCCAGTTTCGTATCGTTACGAAAAGGGGAAGAGAATGTCGCAGATACGATATGCGAGGTGGGGTGACAATCATTAAAACAAAGACTTTTCTTGTTATGGAGAGATGTTATCAAGAAATTTCATTCATCAACTTTCTCCTCCAAAAGTGGGAATATTTTGTTGCTCCCAACTACATAAAAATAAAAACAATCAAGAGTTCGCAAGGAATGGTTTAATTGTTCGTTCTTCCCTTGTACTATTCCAGAGTGTAACAGTAGAGAAATAGCCTCAGGGTGTGTTTTCTGTGGACATAGGTAATTCTGTGAATTGTGCACTGAAGGTTTTTGCGTAGGACATAGTAAACTTCTAACCAGGGTATATTATTCTGAAAACTGTTGGTGCAAATCATGTAGAAAGCTACTGATTCATTAACTGATTGCACTGTAGCAGGGTAACGCTGTCATTTACTTTACGGACAGACGTTTAATGATTATTGGAAATGTCTTCAAGGTCTAAACTGTGCAACAACGAGGAACAAAGGGGCGATACACATTCATTCAGCTGCTGGACAATTTTGTCGTTTAAAATTTTTGCGATGGCTGAGGAACGACGAGCAACCTGATTGACAGAAATGAATACATGTTTTGAACTCATCTCAAAATGGACACAAATATACCAACGTTACCACTGACTTCTCCTTTTTTTCCATTCACTTCAATCTATCGGGGTGAAGAAAAAGGGCGAGTGGAGACCTGCCAGACTTACATTTATAAAAATTTTAGGTTGTGATACGAGGCCCTAGACAAGCTGTTCAATAAGTAATGAAAAACTTTATTCTCTGAAACCAGTTTCGTTTTATTCAGGATTCCAATACGCCATATTATTACCAACTCTTTTATCTGCGGAACCCCCGTTTTCAACATAATATCGGATCAGTGCTGTGGTCTTACTCCACCTTACTGAGAGGACCTGTATTCGCGCCTGGTGCCATTCTACTGGTCGACGTTGGAGACAACGATATGCTGGATCAGTAACCTCTCCATCTTCCACGTGTTGCTTCCTGCGGAGTGCTGGGCCAAGCAGATGGAAGTCGGAAGGTGAGTGAACCGGACTATAGGGTGTATGAGAAATAAGAGTCCGAAGCAGTTTTCTGACTCCTCTTGGTTGCGCAGACTTACGGGTGGCCTTGCGTTGTCGTGGAGAAGAAGTATGTTTGTATTTATGTGGCAACGAAGAAGGTGGAGCCTTTTCTTCAGTTCCCTGAGGGTAGCACAGTACACTTTCGAGTTGATTATTGCACTATTGGGGAGGACATCAAACAGAGGCCCCTTCGGAGTCCCAAAAGACCGTCACCATGATTTTACCAGCTGAGGATGCGGTTTGAACTTTTTCTTCGGAGGAGGGGTGGTGTTGCGCCACTCCATGGATTCTAGTTTTGTGCCCGGTTCGTAGTGATGAATCCATGTTCCATCGCCTGTGACGACGTTAAAAAAAAATATCTCGATAGGTATCGTAAAGTGCAAGAAATTCCGCTCAGATGGTCCTTCGTTGCTGGTGTTGGAATTTTGTTAGGCGAGCGCATACCTTTGAGTGTGTTGTAACTACCACCAGACGTCCAGATGAGCACCGAGATGTTTGACTGTGTCGATCACCTCGAATGAGAGTGTCCGATTGGAGGGGTCACAGCTGCAAGTGGCCGGCCGGCGAACTTGTTGAGATGATGAAAGACGCCTAGTCCAACGACTCACCTTGCTTTTGTTCACTGCCAGGTCTCCGTAGACATTCATCACACGCCTATGAATACCTGCAGGACTCTGGTTTTCCACAAAAAGAAACTTAATTACAGCTCTCTGCTTGGATCGCACCTCTCTTACAGACACTATTTTGAGGGCTACGTATAGCGCCTCTACATGTCGGAACCTCATGAAACTACAGGTACTAAAGCGAGAATATTTCACAATGTCCCACAAGAG
This sequence comes from Schistocerca americana, assembly GCF_021461395.2. Taxonomy (NCBI): domain Eukaryota; kingdom Metazoa; phylum Arthropoda; class Insecta; order Orthoptera; family Acrididae; genus Schistocerca; species Schistocerca americana. Next base: position 495,922,063 of record NC_060119.1, on the reverse strand, counting down.
GATCAGCATTTTTTCAAACGAAATTGCCCGAGAAAAAAACGTGTTGCATTACTCATCGCTCGCCCCTCGTACTATGCTTCCTTTTTTCAATCGCATTTCGAAGTTGAACTATTCTCAATGAGTCACAGACATACAGTATACAGTACTAATTCAGACGCCTGTGGTGAATGCCAGTTTTACGCACTACATCTCACTTGTTTGGGTGAACGACACGAACACCCTCCGTCCCAAATAACTCGAGCTTCGTAAACAGCAGGAGCGGATTTGTTGTTCCGGTAACAGGCGGCAGCCACGTACGAGGGCGATAAGGGCTAACAGGCGCAGCAGCTATCGTGATTTATGCCTCCCTTGGCATAAATAAATCACGCCAGGCCATTTACATAGTCTTTTTTGATGGCAACAAAATGCTTTCCTTCTTTTTCGCGTGCTGGACCTGATTTAAGATTACAAGACAATCTTAGAACAGTAACTCAAAATGAGACATTCTTTGGTAGCAATAAATTGGATAAAGATGCACAACGCAGTAGTGTTGTAATATTTAGACACGATGTCAATCGTCCAGTGGGAAGACAGTAGAAAGGAGTCCGTGGTAATCGGCTATCTCCCTCCTACTTTATGTAGGTTCGTCTCTCGAGCGATTATTGCTATCATATCTGTGGCATACTGCTCGATATTCACGGCTGCTTCAGATAAAGAGTATATCTACCCAAGGTGTTTGAAGCGCTGTGGTTCGGCCACAGTCTAGCGAGGGCGTGGTCGCCATTAGAGTTGTAAAACTATCGTAGACTATCGCAAGTAAGAATATACTAGGGTGGTTTTACAGAAGGGCCAAAGAAACTAATATCTGCCTAATATCGTGTAGGGCCCCTCCAAGAGCAGTCAGAAGTTCCGCAACTCGACGTGGCATGGACTCGACTAATGTCTGAAGATATGCTGAAGAAATTCGACACCATGAATCCTGCAGGGTTGTCCATAAATCCATAAGAGTAGGGTGGAGATCTCTTCTAACAGAACGTTGCAAGGCATCTCACATATGCTCAATAATGTTCATGCCTGGAGGGAATTGGTGGCCAGTGGAAGTGTTTAAACTCAGAAGAGTATTCCTGGAACCACTCTGTAGCAATTCTGAACGTGTGGGGTGTCGCATTGTCCTCTGGAATTGCCCAAGTCCGTCGGAATGTCTAATGGACAGGAATGGATGCAGGTGATTAGTCAGGATGCTTACGTACGTGTCACCTGTCATAGTCGAATCTAGACGTATCAGGGCTCCCATATCACTCCAACTACACATGCCCCACACCATTACAGAGCCTCCACCAGCTTGGAAGTCCTCTACTGACATTCAGGGTCCATGGATTCATGAGGTTGTCTCCAAACACGTACACGTCTAACAGCTCGACAAAATTTGAAATTCGCCAATCAGGCAACATGTTTTCAGTCATTAACAGTCCACCGTCGTTGTTGACGGGGCCAGGCAAGGCGTAAAGCTTTGTGTCGGCAGTCATCAAGGGTACACAGTGGGCCTTCAGCTCCAAAATCCCATATCGATGATGTTTCGTTGAATGGTTCGCACACTGACACTTGTTGATGGCCAAGCATTGAAATCTGCAACAACTAGCGGAAGGGTTGCACTTCTATCACTTTTAACGATTCTCTTCAATCGTCGTTGTTCCCGTTCTTGCAGGATCTTTTTCCAGCCGCGAGATCTGATGTTTTACCGGATTCCTGATATTCACGGCACACTCGTGAAATGGTCATCCGGGAAAATCCCCACTTCATCGCTACCTCGGAAATACTGTGTCCCATCGCTCTTGCACCGACTATAACACCACGTGCAAACTCACTCGAATTGTAGCAGCAGTAACCCTTCTAACAACTGCACCAGACACTTGCCTTATACAGGAGGTGCCGACCGCCGTGCCGTTTCTGACTGTTTACATATCTCTGTATTTGAATACCCATGCGTACACTCGTTTCTTTGGAGCTTCATTATACACTCCTGGAAATGGGAAAAAGAACACATTGACACCGGTGTGTCAGACCCACCATACTTGCTCCGGACACTGCGAGAGGGCTGTACAAGCAATGATCACACGCACGGCACAGCGGACACACCAGGAACCGCGGTGTTGGCCGTCGAATGGCGCTAGCTGCGCAGCATTTGTGCACCGCCGCCGTCAGTGTCAGCCAGTTTGCCGTGGCATACGGAACTCCATCGCAGTCTTTAACACTGGTAGCATGCCGCGACAGCGTGGACGTGAACCGTATGTGCAGTTGACGGACTTTGAGCGAGGGCGTATAGTGGGCATGCGGGAGGCCGGGTGGACGTACCGCCGAATTGCTCAACACGTGGGGCGTGAGGTCTCCACAGTACATCGATGTTGTCGCCAGTGGTCGGCGGAAGGTGCACGTACCCGTCGACCTGGGACCGGACCGCAGCGACGCACGGATGCACGCCAAGACCGTAGGATCCTACGCAGTGCCGTAGGGGACCGCACCGCCACTTCCCAGCAAATTAGGGACACTGTTGCTCCTGGGGTATCGGCGAGGACCATTCGCAACCATCTCCATGAAGCTGGGATACGGTCCCGCACACCGTTAGGCCGTCTTCCGCTCACGCCCCAACATCGTGCAGCCCGCCTCCAGTGGTGTCGCGACAGGCGTGAATGGAGGGACGAATGGAGACGTGTCGTCTTCAGCGATGAGAGTCGCTTCTGCCTTGGTGCCAATGATGGTCGTATGCGTGTTTGGCGCCGTGCAGGTGAGCGCCACAATCAGGACTGCATACGACCGAGGCACACAGGGCCAACACCCGGCATCATGGTGTGGGGAGCGATCTCCTACACTGGCCGTACACCACTGGTGATCGTCGAGGGGACACTGAATAGTGCACGGTACATCCAAACCGTCATCGAACCCATCGTTCTACCATTCCTAGACCGGCAAGGGAGCTTGCTGTTCCAACAGGACAATGCACGTCCGCATGTATCCCGTGCCACCCAACGTGCTCTAGAAGGTGTAAGTCAACTATCCTGGCCAGCAAGATCTCCGGATCTGTCCCCCATTGAGCATGTTTGGGACTGGATGAAGCGTCGTCTCACGCGGTCTGCACGTCCAGCACGAACGCTGGTCCAACTGAGGCGCCAGGTGGAAATGGCATGGCAAGCCGTTCCACAGGACTACATCCAGCATCTCTACGATCGTCTCCATGGGAGAATAGCAGCCTGCATTGCTGCGAAAGGTGGATATACACTGTACTAGTGCCGACATTGTGCATGCTCTGTTGCCTGTGTCTATGTGCCTGTGGTTCTGTCAGTGTGATCATGTGATGTATCTGACCCCAGGAATGTGTCAATAAAGTTTCCCCTTCCTGGGACAATGAATTCACGGTGTTCTTATTTCAATTTCCAGGAGTGTATTAATAGCTTTGGTCTGTTAAGGTCGTACCCGCGTTACCTGTACGTTGGGTGTGTTGCATACTTATCGCGCCGTACATCAAGACGATAGCTTTCTTTACGTACGCGATTAGTGTCTTACTAGATTCTCCCAAAAAGCGGAAGCGGTAAACCATCTAGTAACTGAGAGAGGATATATATAGAGCTGGGTAACCGACGGATCATTTTTATTCAACATAATTATCCTCCTGTCTGTTACGTAATAGCATATAGTATTTAAAGAAAAACGGAATTTTTCAGTGTTTAATTCATGTTTTGTTTGAAAATTATTGATTTGTAACATGAAACGGAGGGATGTTGTAGTAAAAACAAAGAAAAAATACAGATTTATCAAATAGCGGTAGAAAATGTAATAGCCTCAACAATAAAGGAAAATAAACATAACCGAAAAATAAAAATATATCAAATATCACTTCAATACTACGTCAAACTTATACACAACATGTTTCTGTTATTCATAAACTGCTTTCGCATTTATAAATAATGTCAGAAAACTCTTGCCTTTGATCATGATGAAGAACATTCTGTTGAGTACAAAATAACAACAATATTTATACACAGGGTGTCCCAACAAAACACTGACTAATCTTATGGACAGGTTCCTTACATAAATATAAGCAAACAGTGTCTAGTAAACATGGGTTCTAAAATGCATACCTTAAAATATATGAGCACTTTTTCATCTTCGATACTATGAAATAGATCTCTTCTACTACAAGGTCTTTTCTTTCCATATTTTGGGAGGAGGGAGTATTGAGAAAAACAAGGAAAAAAGTCCAGTAATCGTACTTCGAGAGTTAGAAGCACTTGTTCACCTTTGCTAGTGTGAAACACATTTCTTCTACTGAACTTCTGATCATAGCTCTTAAGGTATGCATTTTAGAGCCCACTTTCAGTAGAATTATTTTGCTTGTCTTGGTGCAAGGAACCTCTCCCTAACGCTTGTTGGTGTGTTTTTGGTACTATATATATATATATATATATATATATATATATATATATATATATATATATATATATATATATATATATATATATATATGTTTGTGCATGTAAACTATACTCGCATCAAAAGTAATTGCTTTATTTACATGAAATCTCAGAAGTTGCGCTATCAGTTAATTTTTACCACTTATAAAATGCAACTTATATTCTGTAAGGATATAAAATACATGGTGTACTAACACTGAATGATGTGTGATTCTAATTTTTTACAAAACAAACAACTAAACAAAAAAGCAAAGAGAACTCGTCGGCTCCATTTTTCTCTCCTACACATTCATTTGTGTTCCTTTCCCTACCAATTCTACCGATACTACCGGTAATCTTACCATTTACATCGACATTTATGTAGTGTACCAAAACCACTGAACCATAGTTTTGGTAGAGCACAACTCTAGTCGCCACGCATTGCTTGCTTGTCTTGAAGGAAAACAATGCGTTATGCTTCAGTCTGTTCCGTTTGATCTGTTCTACAGGGAAGTCGTGTTTTTTTTCGTGAATGATATTGTGTAGTAACGAGTGTGGTTACAGTAACATATACTGAGAGAAATAAAGCGAGCAATGCATGAAAGCGCCAGTGGGCTTTTATTAATGATGATAACAAGCCTGTACAGCTCTCCTCTATGCACCTATTCTGCAACGGAAGGTAATGTGTTGCTTTACTTTATAACCAATCGAGCTAAATCGGAAAATTGTAATTGCTTAGGTAATGTTATCGAAAGAGTGGCGCTTGCAGTTACGATCAGTGTGGGCAGATCCCATTCTTTTACCTGTTGTTTGTAATTCGTGATCGCTTTTGGCAAGCCGATATATCATTCACTACATATGTTTTACATTTTCTATGTCTTTCCAAATGTCTGTTAACGAACAGATCTTCGCATGATTGCGTTGAGGGTAGTAAATGTTTTGAGTAACCTTAATCAGTTTGAACTATGTAAGACTTCCGTAATTTTGAAACATAGCTATAATTATAAAATTAATGCAAATCTCATATCTTTACTTCAGACTTGCACTTTTCGTACATTTAACTAAATACCAATTTCATCAGATAGATTAAGCGAACACGCATGAAGCATAGCACAATGCATACGTGTAAACAATTAAACTAAACAGTTTCTGCCTAATACAAATCATCTTTTCAGTCAAAATCGTTTCTGCTCGAAGTAGATGTTCACAAAAAACACTCTTTGGGTTGGTAGTTGGTTTCAGATCACAGACGGTAAGTTACCTCCAAAGTTTCGAGACAGCGGCTACTCCATATTTTATTTACTGGGTCTGCGATACTGTCATTTTTGCAAGTTCACTTCAACGAAATATAACAACTTCTTACATGAAAACGTAAATCATGGTTTCTGTGTTGTTTATTGGACAAGTATTAAATATTATCACGAGGCTTCAAAGTGGACTCGGCAGTGGGATGATTAAACAATAGGCAAAGTAAATTATTATATTAAACAAAATGTTACGCTGCAATTGTTGACCCAGTTCTAGATACCACATTTCATTATGTGTATGTGTCTGGGTAACCAGAGTATCGTCGTGGTATTTCTGCTATACCTAGGAATTGTTGTCTGTAGAACCACAACCGAAATAGTAAGACTGCATTTTTTTAAATCTGGGTCTTATTAATTTCTGAAGGATGGGTAACCTCTACGTGGGACTTAGTGACCACGAAGCGTTGCAGTTAAGGTCAGAAGTAACACCCATTCACTCATTCACTACACATACACCACACACGCTGAAAACAATTGTTTACAGACATGACCATATGGCCAAGAAGTAGAAACTTCTGCATGCTTGCCGTGCTCTCCCATAGGGTTACGACACTGTTCTCCTACACGCACAAGCGTTGCACTTGGTCACCATGTGGCCACCATTGGAGACTGGTTGAGAGACTGTAACAAGCACCACAAAACAATATCTGTAGTCAGAATTCAGGAAGAACATCAGTCTGTCAGATGTAAATAAGCAGGTGTTGACGTTTCTTCACTAGAGAAGGTGCTGGCGTTGAAACAGTGTTACCTTCAAATTGCAGCCGTAACTCGGAAAAGCAAAAGCAAAAGCGGACGTTTTCCTACGTTACATTCTTTGCGCTGTCTTCTCACAGTAACTGTTTAACCTCACGAAACTAACAGACACTATTTCAGAATGGGAGCTAACCTTTAATTCAAGTTGTGACAAGTCCAAAATAATCTAGAACTTTTCGGCAAGTATAATTTGGGTGACATCCTATCAGCCATGGATCGAGGAAATCAGGTATGTAGAGTATTTCTTGCTTTCCGAAAAGCATTTGCCTATGTGCCACACCGTTACTCAGAAAGTATGATTATATGGGTGTCAAAATAAATTTGAGACTTTCTTGGCAGGCAGAGCGCACCATGTTATGGATGAAGAGTGAAGGATATAAGCATCGTGTGCTGAGACCCTTGTTGTATATCAATTACCTGGTAAACAATACTAACAGCAACTTCCGAAATTTTTTGTAAATGATGCAGTTATCTATAACGAAATGTTATCTGAAAAAAACCTAAAGAATTGCTCAGTAGCATCTTCATAAGATTTCAAAGTGATGCAAGGATTGGAAACTTGCTTTACATTTACAGGAAAATTGCAAAATTATGCATTCCGTAGAAAGACAAATGTTGTATCCTCAAAATTACTTGTACTCATAATATTGCATAAGTATGTAGTACCAGTACCAAAGAGGACTAAGACTGGATATTGAACTTATGCAACAAGCGAAGCACGATCGGCCGAACGGGTTTGTTTGACTCACAGGAGAGAGTCACAGAAATGCTGAATATCTGAATCGGCTGATTCTCGACGAACCTGCCAAAGCGTACTTACAAAATTTTAAGCGACCATATTAAGTGGGGAATCTAGAGATTTTGAACATGACTGTGCTTCAGCAACTGTGCGTATAAGAGCTTCAATGAATAGACCAGTTGCAAAATACTGATTTATTAAACCTTGGCCATGCTTTCGACTGTTTTAAAACCGTCTTCCTTCGCAACTGGTTGGCCGTTATTCTATGCATTGAATCTAGAGATATTTTTCAGCGCCCTCGATATCTCTCGTGTACGAGCCGTGTTCAGTTACTGGCTGGCACAGAATTATTTAAGCATTCACTCTCCCAGCACTTCACACGCGATTGGAACGGTAAGAAACGTTATCATGTGACGTCATGCTAAGTACCCTCTATCAGGCACTTCACAAAGCTTTGCAAAGTAAGTATGTAGATATAGGAGAAAGCGAGCACAAGGGACCAATCGATAAAAACAGGTTTTGACATAATGAATATTAAAAAGACAATACCAAGAAACAGAAATAAATTCGGTGCCTGCAATTTGAAATAAGGTCAATGCGTAGACCTGGTACAGTAGTTAACGATGCAGTGAGCAAGGAAGACCCGACGCTTTCGTGGTGGCTCCCACCCTACCGCCGAGCTTACAGACAAAGCATGAACTGCATATGTGCGTTGCACAACGCATAACTAACTCAGGTGAGTTGTTGCACCTTCATACAGAGCAGCAAAAATAAAATTAGCCCTGTATTTGATGACAACGTAATCAAAACAGTAAAACTGTACGAAAACCATAGAAAATCGAGCAAGTGAAAGGTAGTCTGCAGAAACGTCCCACTGCAAGTGGAAATTAACGAATCACTGTAGCACCACATAACCGAAAAGGTCCTGCAGCCTTATCCTTTCGAATTTTCTGTTGGGAATGAGACACGGTTTCCAGAAGAACTAACATCTGTTCAGCTCTACCGGCGCTTTGTGAATGAAGTGGTATTTAGAGTCACCTTTTTCTTGATTTTAATTTTGTTTCGCTTTTTTTAATTTCTATAATCTTCGGATGAAGTGTGGAAGGTATGTAAACTGGCCAAATAAATTCCATTGTACATCAGTACTTTGACCAGCCATTGCTAGTCTTAAGACGTGTTTGGTGCACAATTTGGGGTCCACTTTCATTTTTATCACCTCTGTTTTTTGATGAAGACCTCTCAGGCAACCAGGCAACCGATAGCTTTCATTCTGTACACGATACAGATGGAGAAACTTTGACGGTTTTCCCCATTTTATGCAGTAACTGGAAATGAGCGTTTGGCATCATTGGCTGGGAAGCCGCTTACGGGGCAGCTCCGGCCGCCTTGGTGCAGGTCTTATTACATTTTACGCCACGTTGGGCGACCTGCGAGCCGGATGGGGATGAAATGACGATGAAGACAACACAACACCCAGTCCCTGAGAGAAGAAAATTTCCGATGGGAATCGAACACGGGCCCGTAGGATGGCAAGCAGTCACGCTGACCACTCAGCTACCGTGGCAGACTATGCAGTAATTAATTGCAAGAAATGCACTGTTAATCCACCAGAATGAGATTTTCACTCTGCAGCGGAGTGTGCGCTGATATTAAACTTCCTGGCAGATTAAAATTGTGAGCCGGACCGAGACTAGAAGCCGGGACCTTTGCCTTTCGCGGTCAAGTGATCTAACATCTGAGATACCCATGCATGACTCACGCCCCGTCCTCACAACTTTACTTCTGCCTGTACCATGTCTCCTACTTCCCAAACTTTACAGAAGCTCTCCTGCAAACCATGCAGAACTAGCACTCCTGAAAGAAAGGATATTGCGGAGACATGGCTTAGCCACAGCCTGGGGGATGTTTCCAGAACGAGATTTTCACTCTGTAGCGGAGTGTGCGCTGATATGAAACTTCCTGGTAGATTAAAACTGTATGCCGGACCGAGACTCGAACTCGGGACCTTTGCCTTTCAGGAGTGCTAGTTCTGCATGGTTCGCAGGAGAGCTTCAGTAAAGTTTGGAAAGTAGGAGACGAGGTACTGGCAGAAGTAAAGCTGTGAGGACGGGGCGTGAGTCGTGCTTGGGTAGCTCAGATGGTAGACCACTTTCTCGCGAAAGGCAAAGGTTCCGAGTTCGAATCTCGGTCTGACACACAGTTTTAAACTGCCAGGAAGTTTCGAAACATATAGACTCACGTTTCATCCGGAGCTCTACTATCCCTTGCCTAACTGGACGACGTGGAGGAGAAAATGAGATGAAATAAGAGGGAAAAACGTAATAGTTCACTCCTCTACAGAGCAGCAAGGATCTCACGGAAACGGACGCTTTTGCCAGCGGATTACGTGACCGTGTCGGTCGGTGCGCAGAGGTTTCCAACTTACTCAAGGTACTTACTACAATTTACATGTTCCATACTGCCGCCTCTTTTCGCACTCAACGTTTATGCCACTACGGGGTTTGAAAGCAAATTTGAGTCCAATAGCGGCACGTAGATTTAGTGAATTTGTTCACGAAGGTAGTCTGTTACCTCTGCACAACATTTTTTTTACCGGTATGAGAAAAGTGACAGAGAAGAACAAAAAGAACCACGAAAGGAAAAACGAATGAGATCCAAAATACGACGGAAGTACTGGCACAGAAACGGAGAGGAGTTGCAGAAAAGTGGTGCGGCCGGCGCCGAAAGCTCATTCCTCGGTGGCACATTTCTCGTAATTAACCGCAGCCTGCTGCCGCTGCCGCCATCCCATTACAGAAAATTTCTCATAAGCCTTCCGCGCTTCATTTCCAGTGCAGGAGTAAAGCTTCACAACGAAGGCCCTGGACATAACTCCGCGATAAACGAAGCGAAACAACGCGTACTCCGCTTGCTCGAGTCGGGTGTAGCAACTATAACAATCGGAAAGGACAAATGGGGTGTTTGGTAAAGTACTTGCGTTTCGACCGCGGACGCATATGCAACAGACACAACACTGGTATGCAAAACGTAATGACGAAAACAGCTTTCGAATGATGTGTTACTGCCAAGTAACATACCTCGGTGAATCTAGGACCATACATAGGAAGAACTGCTGCAGTGTAACACGGTTCTTCATTGGGTGGAGATACCATCAAACTACAGACCGATTTCACTTTTGCCAGAATTCTCAAAATTTTTAGAAAAAGTAATGTACAGGTAGCTCCTCAACCATCTGACCACAAATAACATATTATCAAGAACACAGTTTGGATTTCTGAATGGTTCTGATATCGAGAAGGCTATTTACACCTACTGTGAGAATGTACTTAATTCATTAAATAACAAATTACAAGCAGCAGGTATTTTCTGTGATTTGTCAAAGGCATTTGATTGTGTGAACCACAACATCCTTTTAAATAAATTAGGATTCTATGGATTCACGGGCAGTGCTGGAAAATGGTTCAAGTCATACCTCGCTAACAGGAAACAAAGGGTGTCAGTGCAAGGGACTAGTGAATTAAGTCATCAGTCATCATCAGAATGGGAAGAAATTACATGTGGTGTCCCACAAGGATCCATCTTAGGGCTGTTGCTTTTTCTTGTGTACATTTATGATCTCTCATCAGTTATATTGCCAGAAGCAGAGTTCGTTTTGTTTTGCAGATGACACAGGTATTGCAATAAATAGTATGTCGAGTGTAGTTCTAGAAAGATCTGTTAATGATATTTTCATGGATATTAATAAATGGTTTAAAGCCAAGTCACTGACATTAAACTTCGAAAAGACTCACTATAAGCAATTCAGAACCTGTAAGAGGTTTCCACCCAGCATATGCATAAAGTATGAAGAAGAGCATATAGAAGAATTTGACAGTCTTAAATTCGTGGGATTACAACTTGATGATAAATTCAGTTGGGAGGAGAACACCACAGAACTGCAGAAACGCCTTAACAAATCTGTATGTGCAATTCGAGTGTTAGCTGAATTAGGCGACATAAAAGTGAAAAATCTTGCATACTATGACTACTTTCATTCCATAATGTCATATGGTATAATATTTTGGGGTAACTCTTCAAGTCAATCAAAAGTTTTCAGAGTCCAAAAGCGTGTAATACGTGCTATTTGTGGAGTAAATTCACGGACGCGCTGTAGAAACCTCTTCAAAGAATTGGGTATACTAACTACTGCCTCTCAGTATATTTACTTCTTAATGAAATTTGTCCTAAATAATATATCTCTTTTTCCAACAAACAGCTCAGTTCATACATACAATACCAGGAACAAAAATGATCTGCACAAGGACTTAAAAGCACTTACTTTAGTTCAAAAAGGGGTCCAATACTCAGGAATACCACTCATCTTCAATCATTTGCCAGCAAACATAAAAAGTTTAGTTACAAATAAAGATCAGTTTAAAAGGAGCCTGAAAAACATACTAGTGGCCAACTTCTTCTACTCCATTGACGAATTTTGTGATAGAAACAAATTATGTATTGTATATATTCGTACTATTAGTATTGTTATTTCAGCTTAAAAAAAATTTGACTTGTTCCACATCCACGAGGATCGCCTCAGCACGGATCCATGGATCGAAAAAAAAGAAAAAAAGATACTGGACGTGCCCTCATATGGCGAGATATGTTAACATGTTATGCACCTAGTAACATTGTCGACTACGATCGTTTTGGTGCTCCAGGTGTTTTGGTGTAGGATGCGATAACATTCGATGGGCGTACTGAACTCCAAATCTCTGACAGGTTACACTCACCGCTCAACGTTATCAGGTGACTGCACGCCTCCAGCACGTGAGTTTTTCAGGGGTGTATTCGACCATGACTTCATTTTTATGTATGAGGATACACGACGGCAACGAACAGCCCAGGCTGGGAATGAGGAGACATTTCCCCCGACATAAATCCCACGGAGCACCTGTGGGATGCAATGTGGACACGTACTGTAGCACATCCACAAACACCAACGAACAGACAGCAACTGTCGATCGCGCTGGTGGACAAATGGAACGTCCTGCCACGAGAACTCCTTACCGACTTTGTGTCCAGCGTGGGAGCACGTTGTAGAGCGAGCTTTGCCGCACGTGGTGATCATGTACTAAGAACTATGTTTCGCCGTTCTTAAAGTCCAGGGGACCAACATAAATCGCGGTGACTTCATTGCAATTATGCCCATGAATAGAATTGTCATTTCTGTTCCTCTACTAGCGTAATCCTTCAGTTACCTTCTGTACTTTTTTTAAGTAATGTAGAAACGACGTACCTTAGCACCCAGCTGCAGCTAATATAGGTGAATGGTATAAGTTGAACTAACAACAGTAGGGCAGGGTAATGAGGTGGCAGTACCCTGCCCGATGTCAGAATTATTGAACGCTTGACAGCAGTTAAATCGGAGTATTTTAATTCTTAACTTTTACAGGACCCGTAGGAAAATTTAACTTTTTTTTTTTATGCGGCCCGCCACGAAATCCGAAATCCTCTCCTGTGCTAACCTTGTAACACCCCACCCGTCATTTATCTGGTTTTGGCGCGTGTTCACCCCAGCTAATTGACAAACAGATCAACAGAGAGTGCAAAACTGTCGTGATATCTGATAACACAAAGAAAGTAATAAGGCCCTGTGACTCCTGATTGAACAGTGTTGACACTAATTGATTCAGAATTGATCCCTTTTAATTAAAAAGGGGTGCACATTGCTGTTACATTCAGCTATTGAACACCAGATGCAAATATTGAACATAAAATTAATTAAGATAGTGACTTGGGATTTCAACTACTTGATTGAAAACAGATGCAGTCGATTACCACAAATTTATTTCAACTCACGACCTTCAATCATCACATTACGTGACTCTCCTAACAGGCAGTGGGAATAAATTGCATTTACATGGAGTAAAGTGCGATAAATGAAAATTATTTCCTATCGACTGACCCAGGCATAATGCGAAGTGCAAGAAGAATTCTACAATACACGGCCCATGAAACCCTCATGGAAACTTTGCTGTCGTGATCCAACAAATTAATCAGTGGCCTAACTCAAGCCGGACTCGGCGCAATATCATCAAACTCAGTGTGGCGGGGCAAAGTCATTGTGAGGACGTCGGCAGGCCTCGTGGTGCTGCAAGGCTGCGCTCGTCTATTCACTCCTAGCTATCTTGCTCAGTACATAACTGAACCAAAACTTTCTATCTCCAAGCTCAATTGTTCTGTTTGCTAAGTCCTAAACTGCAGACATGCTCACTGTCTCTCAGGCAAGCTGAGTAAAGAACACCACGTCTGCATTCTAAGCAAGCTGGGAATGTAAAACCTCTATGGAGACTTCTGCCAGTCCGCTCATCACCTCAGTTTCCCCTCCAGCAAAATCACTTACGCCAATTGCAGCGCAAGTCGCGTTAATTACGTGTCGCTTCCCAGTGCCAACCAATGCCTGCTCTGGGAGGTGAACAAATTCCCACAAAATTTCCCTTCCTCTCAACTTCTGCTATTTAGCTCCTCCCAGGCCACCCATCAAGGTTAGCATCTGCATAAAACACCAATTTTTCCGAAATTCTGACTCCCAGGAGAGTACTTCCAATTCCTTGGTCCTACGTTCCCATCAGAGGCTGGCGTATTTCATTCTGTCGCTCTTCACCTGATTTACTTCAGACTCTGCAGACCGCGAATTCAGCGTGAAGTTGCTATAGTCACGAACACGCATATTTCGGCCTCTGTTGACCACTCCACCGTATCTTTGCGAGGCTTTCTCGCATGTTTCACTGAAAACAGGGCGACAGACATTTATCAACAGGCGTACAAGTTCTCCGTCTGCTTCCCGGTACACCAGCGTGGGGTCAACCATCCACTCACTGTCACTCATCCTAAGGCAGCTGGAGGCCGTGCCCCGTTACCGCTTTCTCAGAGCTTGAGCCACCCTAAGCTGCCTATTGTCGCTTCCCTTCGCCGCTCCCCAGCCGCGCGCCGCGAACAGGCTGCGGTCAACTCTGAATACTTCCCTGGGATAAACTAGCCCCCAGTAAATCTATGCATTTCCACAAAGTTTTCATGTCACGTGAATTACTTTAAAACCATCACCCAACATTAATTATTCCAATACGTCCATACTATACCCTCTACAAGATGCATTGTGCCTTGTCAGTCATTTTCGTTCAGCCCTACTGTTCGCTCAATGTGAATTCGGTGATCTTTAATGACTTCATGTAAGGGGCATAGTTCTTGCCATCTTACAACCTCTTCATCTCAGAGCAGCACTTGCAACCTACATCCTGTATTATTTGCTGGATATATTCCAATCTCTATTTTCCTCTACATTTTTTGCCTTCTACAGTCACCCTATAGTACCATGAAAGTCATTCCCTCATGTCTTAACAGATGTCCTATCATACTGTCCCTTCTCTTTATCAGTGTTTACCACATATTCCTTTCATCTCCGATTCTGCACAGAACCTTCTCATTTCTTCTGTACTATACTGTAACAATCCTTTCTATGTATGGTCCAAGCTTCATCGACATATTTTTTTTGGCAGTAACATATCATTCGAAAGTTGCTTTCGTCCTCAATTTTTACTCACCAACGTATTTCACACATATTTACCCTATTTCACACAGATTTGTACACGTATTTCGTCTGTATCTGTAGACAATTTGACACTACAATTTCAACTGAATCCTGAGGGAAGCTGTAATTCCGCCTGAATAAGAAGTGTGCAAACAGTCATGAACAATGGTTCAATGTTTTAAGTGTGAAAATCGAACAAACACCTTCTGCATTTGCAGCAGAATAATTAGTTCAAAAAATGTTCAAATGTGTGTGAAATCTTACGGGACTTAACTGCTAATGTTGTCAGTCCATAAGCTTACACACTACTTAACCTAATATCCTAAGAACAAACACACAAATCCATGCCCGATGGAGGACTCGAACCTCCGCCGGGATCAGCCGCACAGTCCATGACTGCAGCGCCTTAGACCGCTCGGCTAATCCCGCGCGGCAATAATTAGTGACTGTCAGTGGTAACTGTCTGATACTCAGCTGTTTCGTACCAGACGACTTCAGAGAGTACGTTAAATGTGTCTGTAGTATTCAGCTGGTGTTGCATCATCTTTGGCCTCGAAACACGCTGACAAAATTATTGGCTCACTATACGGTTTACTCTTGCGATCCGCTTGACGCATTGAACAACACACTGATTCTGCTTCATATTCCAAGTAAACTAAATACAGGAAAGGAATATCAAAATGTTGTTTTCAAACATATTTAATATGTCGCCGCTTCTTATCCCTACCCCCACCCTTAAAGGGGGTAGGGATATTTCATTCCACGATATTTTTATATACACATTGAGCTTTGTATATACCAAATTTGGTTGAAAATGTCTCAGGAATCCCGGAATTACGCTTTCGTGTCCCCTATTTTCACTCACACCCTCAGTAATAAGGGCGCTAGTAGTGTATTAGTGTCACAGCTATATTTTCCAGATAGCAGGTAATACATGCGACTAGTTTAGTAGAAACTGCTTGATGCGTTACATAGATAAGCTGATACTTACTGTATGTCACTTCCTTTGCACTCTCACACTCCATCACCCCTCAGGACTGTTACCAGCGAACGTAGCGACCCAGAAACCGGGGTTTCGATACGAATATCGGTTGTTTTCGAATATTTTTACATGTCACTGCTTCTTCTTACCATTCCAACCCTTAGCGATGGTGGGGGTGTATTATCCTCACAGAATTTTTTTTAGAAATTATAAGTGAAATAATTAATCACGTGAACGCTCTTGAGTTATTCTTGTCACTCCTTGTCACCGTCACTTGTTACTCCAATGGGAGTGCTTCTTTCCAGATAGTAAGTTATAAGTACATCAAGCCTCGTAGACATAGATACAGCGATTTAGCAAGTGATGTGGAACGTGCTTAGTTCATGCATCCTATGATTTTTATAAACATAGTTAGATCAGATGTGATTGATTCGAAGTAGGCAGAGGGCACTTTAGCTGTGATTCTAACATGGATCATATAATACTTCTCATTTGTATGCAGACAAACGTTCATAGCCGAGTGCAGCATCCTGGGTCAACATAACCAAGGTCCCGTGATCATGCTTAAATGTAAACCACGTTTCATATGCCTCTGCGGTGCACCAGCGTTAATCACCGATCGCCAAATTGTCATCGCCCAACTGTGCATTTCACCGCGGATAACTCTGTGTATTGCAGTGGATGATGCGTTTTAGATGCAAAGATGTTACTAGAGGTATGAATTTGCACACGGCAACCTATATACATACGTTTTCTAGACAATCGCTCCTGAGTGACGTCATTTTCATGTGCCCTCATTTTCGTCAGCAAGCCGAATTGTGTATATATCATACTAGTCCGTTAGTTTGTGTCTGGCGAATGTAAAACGAAGAACACCATTTTTTTAAAAGTACTAGCTGGATATCCTTCTCTAATTGGTCACTGCGAATGCATCAGTTAATGAAAATAAAAGAATGACAACTGCAGTATAAAAGAAGATATATACAGTGTCTCTTTTCCGTCACTATTTTTTTCGTTCAGTTCGAATACATACGTCGTTAAAATATAAATTTCGACTAATATATTCTAATTGACACCTCTAATTGACATTTTATTAAAAATACAGGTCTTCTTATTTTTAACTATATACTGCACATAAAAATCCAGTTTTCATTGCAAACAATAGTTCTGAATTACCTATCTTTTACAAAGGATTGTTAGTCAAGATTCTATAACGAAAAACCTACAAATACGTTTTTCAATCTTTCTGTGTTTTACGCTTCACGTAAATGCCTATAGAACAAGCACCTTTCTTTAAATATTGGAACCACTGGGAATCGAATCCAGCCCCCGCCCTCCTACACACACACACACACACACACACACACACACACACACACATACACTCCTACGCACCCATAATGCGCGTGGAAAGTAAATCTACCTTATTTTAACATATTACTCACGGTCGGAAAACTTTGAGGTCGATTTTCTAGAGAATTTTTGGGAGCTGCTTAGGGGGAGGATGTACACTGTCAGGCCAAACCATTATGACCACTGCACACCGCGACGCTGGATGCTGTCAGGGGGCGTTGGGGGTACGTGACACGGTAACAAAAGTATGTAAGCGCAGCAGACACGGACGGGGGATTTCCCTAGCGAAAATATGAGCTGAAAATGGGGAAGCCCATTACGATAAGCGGCTGTTGCAGAAGGCAGATTGATATTACGCAGAGTCTGTAAACGAGTATGTCGTAAACGGCGAAACTGGTCGAACGTTCACATGCTACTGTCGTTAGCTTCTACGGAAAGAGGTAAAAGAGCAGTGAAACTACCACTAGGCACAAAATAGTTGAATGTCCACTATTTTCAGCCGGCCGCAGTGGCCGTGCGGTTAAAGGCGCTGCAGTCTGGAACCGCAAGACCGCTATGGTCGCAGGTTCGAATCCTGCCTCGGGCATGGATGTTTGTGATGTCCTTAGGTTAGTTAGGTTTAACTAGTTCTAAGTTCTAGGGGACTAATGACCTCAGCCGTTGAGTCCCATAGTGCTCAGAGCCATTTGAACCATTTTTTTCCACTATTTTCACAGAACTTGGGATTCGGAGGCTTGTCTGCTCTGGATAGAAGGGTAGATTGTGATCTGTGGCATCTCTGCCGAAAAAGCACAATACTCGTGCACGCACAATTATTTCGAAGCACAGCGTTCATCGTACACTGTTGAACATGGAGCTCCGCATCAGACCACCCCTACTCGTTCACCTACTACATCTACATCTACATTAGTACTCCGCAAGCCACCCAACGGTGTGTGGCGGAGGGCACTTTACGTGCCACTGTCATTACCTCCCTTTCCTGTTCCAGTCGCGTATGGTTCGCGGGAAGAACGACTGTCTGAAAGCCTCCGTGCGCGCTCTAATCTCTCTAATTTTACATTCGTGATCTCCTCGGGAAGTATAAGTAGGGGGAAGCAATATATTCGATACCTCATCCAGAAACGCACCCTCTCGAAACCTGGCGAGCAAGCTACACCGCGATGCAGAGCGCCTCTCTTGCAGAGTCTGCCACTTGAGTTTATTAAACATCTCCGTAACGCTATCACGGTTACCAAATAACCCAGTGACGAAACGCGCCGCTCTTCTTTGGATCTTCTCTATCTCCTCCGTCAACCCGACCTGGTACGGATCCCACACTGATGAGCAATACTCAAGTATAGGTCGAACGAGTGTTTTGTAAGCCACCTCCTTTGTTGATGGACTACATTTTCTAAGCACTCTCCCAATGAATCTCAACCTGGTACCCGCCTTACCAACAATTAGTTTTATATGATCATTCCACTTCAAATCGTTCCGTACGCATACTCCCAGATATTTTACAGAAGTAACTGCTACCAGTGTTTGTTCCGCTATCATATAATCATACAATAAAGGATCCTTCTTTCTATGAATCGAACTTAGCTAGAGTAGAATTAAATAGTGCCTCCAAATGTGATCACTTTACCTGTTTTTCTCTAACAAGGAGACCACAAGATAATCTTTTTTTCTTTGCATTTTTTTATATTTATAGTACGTGAATTTCAAAATTCATACTACATTGACGAACCAAAACATTATGGCCACCTGACCCAGTGACAAATTTTGGTAAGGCCTTATGGGACGAAACTGCTGAGGTCATCGGTCCATAAGCTTACGCACTACTTATCCTAAGTTAACTAACGTATGCTAAGGACAACAAACACACCCATGCCCGTGGGAGGACTCGAACCTCCGACGGGGCGAGCCGCGCGGACCGTGACAAAGCGTCCTAGACCGCGCGGCACACAAAAACGCCGTCGAGTTGAAAGGAGACTAGAAACGTGCAACGCCACGGTGGCAGGCTGGTGGAAGAAGTATTACGCTATGGGAGACATTCCCCTGCGCTTGGGTGGGACCTGTAGTAGTAATCAAAGACACGCTGACAGCTGTGGATAATCTGAGCATCTTCATGCTTGATACATTCCTCGACGGCGGTGTACACAAATCAGCGGCTCGTATTTTCGCGAACTACGTGACCTGTGCGCAGACATCTGACGTCACACACCTCCGCGAACCTACCAACAAACTGTCGGATCCCTGATGCGCAGAATCGAATATGTATTTTGTTCCAAAGACGGACAAACAAGCCATTAAGCAGGTGGCCATAATGTTTTGGTTCGTCAATGTAGTATGAATTTTGAAATTCACGTACTATAAATATAAAAAAATGCAAAGAAAAAAAGATTATCTTGTGGTCTCCTTGTTAGAGAAAAACAGGTAAAGTGATCACATTTGGAGGCACTATTTAATTCTACTCTAGCTAAGTTCGATTCATAACTTCCTTGGAGCAGATTAAGGGTAGGCCACAGCATGCGTTATCCTAATACTATCTCAATACATCGAAACGCCATCTTAAAACGGGCCGCCTATAATACCCCGCTCATCTCGAGAAAACCTGGCGCGAGCCCAGAAATTTAACCGCAGTCAACTCCCTTGTTTAACTTTGATCGAAGCCGGCCCATCAGAATTTTGCGTTGAACAGAGCCGACTTCCCTGCAGTTGACTTTTAATCGAAGCTGATGCACTCGGTAGCCGATATTTAGAGACAATCGTAATTTTCGGACCTGGGGAGGTTCTTTTGTTAGTCGCCATGTTATGCGTACGGAACTTGTCTGGGGTTTCTATTGCTATGTCTTCCTCCTACCTGCTGGCAGATAGTTCGGAGTTTCGGGGTGTTGGGACTTCTCGCTGCTTGGTGGTCTTCATATACATGTTACGCGTCCAGGTGCACAAATCGTATCATGCAACAGACGATTCCTGTAACCGACCGGAATTGGAAATATCGAACATGTAAATGTGCGATGTGACTTACTAAATCACGGTTTACGGCTCATCATTTTGAGATAAATACTTCATGCAGCAGCCATTGCTACAAAAGTGAGTGCATCTAAAACCTGCAACAAATTTCCCGCTGCAGCAACGGTCGCAAATTCGTGGGGCCGCAAAGCGGGAAACAAGCGTTTCTAATTGCTCGCCGACTGCGAACAGATAAAAGTAAACGGGCGTAATTGCGGCCTGCGGCAGCGGGCGCTGTCGTGTCGCATGCGCGACCTGCAGCTCGGCACATGTGCACGCGTTCCGTGTGGGAAAGCGAACAGTCACTGACCGCCGCAAATCGTTTCTCGGAATGGCATCGCGTGGCGCTGTCGTCGCCATGGCGCGGGCCGCCGCGACCGCGATGGCGGCGGGCTCTGCTCCCTTCCCGCAGCACACACACACACACACACACACCTCTGTGGGGCTCCGCTGGGTCGCAGGGACAGCCAACAGTCGGAACACGGCACAAGAACTTCGCACAACACGAGATTCTCTCATTTCTATGGAGGGGAAACCGAAAGTGAGTGCCTCTGAAGCGTTTCAGTGAGACGTTGACAGAGGGCAGGAGTAATCACATACTGAACGTACCGGGAGTCTCCCCTATGGGTCGTCAGTCCCATTTTCTCTGCTGTTTCCGCACGTCATTGTAAATTCGTTCTTGCAGAGTGCAGCTGGAGTCATGCCAAACAAATACGGCTCAAAACAAATACTGCTCATTATGTCTGTCATGCGACAGCGCGCGTCGACGGAAAGTGTCGAGTTGTTTCTCCGTTACAAAGAAAATTATTTTCAGAATCGGAATTTTTCTTTCCATCCGACAGATCGGTCCCTGCTTAGTCCAATGCGATTTTCGTTTTATCGATTTGTACTAACAAGGACAGTAAAACAGGAAGAATAACCTAGTACTTCAGCAGCGACTGAGCAGCGCATCTGCAGGGCAGCAGCAGTCACCGCGGGCCGGTCCTAGTTATTCTTCGTATTATTAGACTGATTTGGAACCGCTCTGTCAAATGGGCACGTAACACTGCGATTTCAAAATCATTTTCTATGAAATAAAAAACAACCCGATGCTTCCCGTCGACGCTGACGCTGGGCGTCACATGAAAAAAGTAATGACAAGTTTTTTTTTGCTGTCTCCAGCTACAGTTCGCAAAAGCTCAACTGCAAATATCTGCTGAAACACTAGAGAAAATAGCCTGACCACTCGTACGAGAGACGCGCTGAATAAACGCAAAGCCCATAACGGATGATTTAACTTAGTGAAAGAGTGGTCAATTTTAAGCATCGTATTGCATTAGTTAACACTCTATACCTAACAGACCGGGGTCGCTGAGCTCAGTTAGCGCCGTTCACATAAACCTCCGACGCTGACGAGTGCGAAAATTATCGAATTATCACTGAAAATTACTGAATTATCAGTTTAATTAGTTACAGGTGTAAAATACTGACTATGTTTATGGAAGAATGGAAAAACTAGTGAGAGAGGACTTCGGTGAAGATCAGTTTGGGTTCTGGAGAAACGTAGAAATACGCGAAATAATGCTGACCCCACGTCTTATCTTAGAAAGTAGGTTAAAGAAACGCATTTACTTTATTTATTTAGCGTGTAGCTACATCACTAAAATTAATATTTACAGTTATCTCAGATTAAGAACTAATATCTTGATAAAATATGCAGTCTCCACAGCCGCAACTTCAATAAGCTATTTTCTTTCCCTTGTACAGAGAATCGGAACACCTGCCATTGTTGGTTCTTATTCGGTTAGGAACCGACAAGATGCCGCGAGACAACTCAAAGGCAAATGACTTGGTAGACATTCATGGCATCATAAATTGTTCCATCGTATCATTAATTTGTGAGATATGTGTCTCCAGCAGTCAACAGTGTTAAAACCATTGTCAGCGAACATCCGTGCAGTTTCCAAGGGTGGCTGACTAGAGCGAAACCGTCGTTTACTGATGGCTGCAACGTCTGCATGGACAGAGAGGTAAGGATTTTTCTACAGTTTTTTTGTACTCCAGCACAAGTGCACTTTTCCATTGCAGAGATGGGCGCGGTATTTGGCTAAGTAGGCCTATGGGAGGTCATAAACTAGATATGGGTCAATCGTACCAGTTATTAAATGCGTGGTGTGGTTGAGCTGTGTGTCAACAAGTCTTGTGTGAGTATGATGCATCCAGGCTGTGGAACCAATCCCAGAGCTATAGTAGGGAGTGCCGTTGCAGAGGAACCCTATGATGTGCCACAGAGGTTCTGGAGATAATTTCGAGTTTTAAGTTTGGCAGGTTTTCTTAATAGGTATTCGCAACTTAGCTGTCTATTTAGAGTGACCCCTAGATATTTCGGGTTTTCGTTGCGTCTAATGTTCCTTCACAGTAGAGGTGTGCTCTTTGTTGAACAACTTTTTATTTATGTGAAATGTTGAGATTTGTGTCTTAGCAACACTTGGTTGCAACCTCCATTTGCGGAACTGTTGACTGAAATACACTCTTTAAAATTCAAAAGGAAGTAGAAACGACATAAAAACAGTGAAAAGTTATCTACAACTTCTAAAGAAACAACAC
The DNA here is from genome assembly GCF_021461395.2 of Schistocerca americana. NCBI lineage: Eukaryota > Metazoa > Arthropoda > Insecta > Orthoptera > Acrididae > Schistocerca > Schistocerca americana. Next base: position 495,899,358 of record NC_060119.1, on the reverse strand, counting down.
CGCGCTTCTAAGAGTCGAACGACATGAAACAGTATTTACAAATGGAGTATAAAAGGTCTGTAGCTTGTCCCCGACATTCTACAGTCTGTGCGCTGATCAAGCAGTAAAGGAAACAAAGCAGAAATTTGGAAGGAAGAAGACACATAAGCTTCTAGGTCTGTTCATGTTTCTGTAATTCTATCGGAGACAGCAAACGACTATGGAAAACAGATGAACGGAAACGAAGAAAACGGGAATTACAAACAGTGGAACAGAGTGTCAAAGAATAAATCCTTTATTTACTTTATTTTATTTATTTATTAAATTTTTAATCTGTCGAGCTTAGGGACAATACATTCAGTCCCATTTCTAACCAGAGTTTCTATTTATTATCAATTAATCCATTAAGACAACTAAGTTATAAAATAACCACTAACATATAATCCAACCTTTAGAAATTACTGTGGCATAAATATTACAGAAAAACCAGTTTGTATTCGCGAGAAGTATAAGAATAAAGGCAACCAATAGGCAGGTAGATTTAAACTAGAAGCAGCAGTGGACTGAAAGAAGTGCTGGAAGAGGCGGAGAAAGAAGAACATGATAAAACACAAGTAATGAAGAGAGGGAAGTGTTTGCGTAACTGAGCTGAAGATTAGATGGGTAGATCGAATAATTAATGGAGTAGTACTGAATCAAACTGGGAAAAATGAATTTTTTTGCATAGAGATCGGTTCATAGGACAAGGGATCAAGGATTCGTCAATATGGTAATAAAAGGAGTGCAGCGGTAAATTTTGTAGAGAGAAACCGTGACTTGGATGCAGGTCGCCGTAATTATGCAGAAATGAACAGGCTCGCAGAGAATACACTAATACGGAGAGCTATAGCAAACCCGTTTTCGGATAGATGACAACACAACAGCAACAACAACCACAATAACAACTTTGGCAACATTGTAATACTTTACATAGGAATGGAAGGCAACTGCTGGCGAAATTCAGAACTAGGAATTGCGACAAAGTCGCAGACAATTTCTTTGGGATATATTTACATATTTTACTATAGTTACGGATCACAAAAATATTAATAAATCGGGCATATGTATATATATATATATATATATATATATATATATATATATATATATATATATATATATATATGATCTGCGACTGGAATAAAATACAGGGTGTATAAAACATGTGTCAGAAACTTGAGGGCTCTATTCTTGACATCAAAACATATGTGGTGGTAGAACAGAAAAGTTAGCAGCTGGCATACCGTCCAGAGTATACAAGTGAAAAAGCGTTATAGTATATTTGTTGATTGTCAGGTTATTAAATTTAAGGTGTGTCTGTATCTTTGGTTTCTTTTAGTTATCTTTAGGTTGATGGCTTTAACGCTTGTGTGTATCTTTGTTGTTTGTGTTCTACGGAAGTATTTATTTTCTTATATTACATGTCGAGATCGAGAGAGTTGCAATACACCGACGGCACCATCTGCGTCGCTGTCACCAGAGATGATGTGGAAATCTCTACTGCAACTGCAGCGACATCTAGCGGCGAGAAGAAGATACTGCCGATGACTGTTGCCGTTTTCTGGATCTCGTTGCAAAATTTGTACAATAATTGTATTTTAATGGAAGATGGATAACGAAACGACATACCAAATATACTTGTAATGATACCGTGAAACTGTCGGCATTCTGACGTCGTTCAGTCAATGTCGATCGTATAAGATTTGTATGTGGTTCGAAGCCAATATAAGAATTGTTCCTCTGCTTAATATAAAGCAATTATTGAATGTGTGAGCGACCATTTTAAGAGATTTCATCTGCTGAGTTATGTGAATTTGTAACGTCAGAATGACATTAAATTTCATGTCGTGAGTTAATCTAAGATTGACGTTATAAAATTCGAAGCAAGCTGCAGGAATAAACATCTTTGCCCTGTATCGTCAAAATTGTCAATTTTTTTCAGGAGGAAAGAAAGTAGTACTTCGCCAATTTAGTCGCTCTCAGAGAATGAATCTGCTAATTAACTACGAATTGAAACTGAATTATTTTAATTCATGAATTCGCTGTGTGTTACTGTCTGTTAGGAAGAAATCCGAGCACGGTCAGGCAGATTAACTAGAAAGGGTGCTTTCTCCAATCTTTATATATCAGAGCGAGGGCTGTAAACCGCATATGATACAAAGTTCGCATGAACCTGAATCCATAAATCGTTCGTTAGGAAGATATGAACGGATTTATTATTCATACTACAAAAAAGATGCATTTACCAAACACATTTACACTCACAAAAATTACTCGAAATGACCACTTCCTACCTCCATTCATCCCCTGAGCCTAACCTCCATACGTTTCCGTACGATATAGAAAACTTCTGGTGTGTTCTGTGTTTGTTCAAACCCGTTTTTGATGCGCCTTCTCAGCACATCAATACTGGGTAAGCGAGTCGAATACACCACGCATTTTAAATTTCTACAAACGAAGAAAGACCGCTGGATTCAAATCTGTCGATCGGGCAGGCCGTGCAATGGATCCGTCTCGACCAATACACCTGTTCAGACTCTGGCTATCGAGATACTGACTAATTATCCTTGTAAAGTGAGGTGGAGCACTTGTGTGCATAAACAACATTCACTGCATTAAGTCTAGAGGTACCTAATGGAGTAAGCGAAGCAATTCATGTCTGAGAAACCGTACCCACGTTTGTTCGGTGAAACGCTGCGGTAAGGAGTAGAGACCGATGAGATGAGGAATGATTGCACCCAACACGTTGAGGCAGTACCTCCGTTGACACCTGCGCGGTCGCTCTTCATGAGGGTTTCCGCAAGCCCAAACGTGATTGTTATGATAACTGAAGATGCCGTCAGCGAATAAGGCACATGCTAAGAACTGCAGGAACACAGCACACACTGCCATAACATGTTTTGACAAAACGTTGTTCTTGCTGAAAATCTACTTCATTTAATTCTGCACCCGTTAAAGGTGACACGGTTACAGAAGATTTTCGTGCTGAATGTTCCAGATCATCATGTGACTAACACCTTTGCTTCTCACAATTCTTGTGCCAGTTGATGGAGTTTCATCCACAGTACGAAGAATCGGTTCAAGCTCAGGCGTTCATTCATCGTTTGGTCTCCTACCACCTTTAACTCTTTTTTGAACTGAGCCTGTCTACCGCAAGCATTAGTGAAGTTGTACAACGGTAACTGCCTGCCAGGGGAACGTTCAGCTTGAAATTAACGTTCTGCATCCGTCTTCCCACCTGTTAGGCCATATATATACATATAATACATATCCGTCATTTCAGATAGTGAATACTTCGTAGTATGTGTTCTGATAACTCTGAAACAGAACAAATGACGATCAGACAAAACTAAATTACACAACCAGGAGCCACTACAGGGAATTTCTTTCATACCAACGAAGAATATTCAGACCCTCCTTCGTATGAACGTCTTGTAATGCTCTGAAGCTGAGAATAAATACCTGAAATTTCTGACTCATGTACACCCTGAATATTAATTCAGACTTAATTTATGATGAGATACGGTAATTACTCAGAATTTTTTTACATTCAGTTTAAGTTACAGGTTTTATGTCCACATCACCACAGAAGACTGACCTTCATTCGCTACGGTCGCAGGTTCGAATCCTGCCTCGGGCATGGATGTGTGTGATGTCCTTAGGTTAGTTAGGTTTAAGTAGTTCTAAGTTCTACGGGACTGATGACCTCAGAAGTTGAGTCCCATAGTGCTCAGAGCCATTTTTTTGACCTTCATTCACATTAAGATGGTCCATTACGGACATTTAACAACCCGTGCCTGTTTATTCGATACAAATACAGAAAACTGCAATCAGTCACTTTTCTGAAATTGTTACTCATGCCATAAACCGATTTTACAATTCATAACTCTTCTTTCCATCCAGATCAACATAAAAGAGCGTTATTCAGGACCACTGTTAATCGTATGCTTAATATCCTAATGTACGTAAAATAAAGGCATAAAAAAAACAAAAATTATCAAATCATCTGCCTCCAGTAGTGGGTATAATCCCGCTATAACATATCAAATAATCCATAGAATAAAATTAAACCAACCACCCGCAAACAAGAAGACCGCATTTGTAAGCCTGCCTTTCCTCGGGAAGACTTCTTACAAATTGCCAACCTCTTCAAAACATACAACCCATAAAAATATGCTTCTTCATCAACAACAAAATTCAGAATAAAATCATACACAGTACCGAAACCGCTATACAACAACATCAAAAGTCACGTGTATACAAACTCATTTATAGTTCATGTCCAAGTTTCTAAACTGGTCAAACTGGTAGAAGCTTCACAACGAGATTTAATAATCTCATAGGTGTACTCCGTCTTAACAACCTGAAGAAATCTAGCTTTCCCACGCATCTTGCCCAACTCAGTGATTCTACGAACAGCATAAAGCAGAACCTCCAAACATTTCCTCTTGCCAATAGAGGCACAATATTTCATCTTTTTGAAGAAACTGAAATCTTTATTAAAAGAAACAAGGCATGTGACTATCTACTTAGTGACCAGACTTAACTGAGAAACAAATTTTTCCTTCAGACTTTCGGAGACTTATTTGTCGAAAACAGCTAATCAGTTACCCAAACCCCTCCCGCCCACCTGTTTCCGTCTCTTTACATCCAAATTACACTGATGTCAACGTAAATACGAGTATCTTACGACAAAATAAATCCTGGTTCAAATGGCTCTGAGCACTATGGGACTTAACTTCTGGGGTCATCAGTCCCCTAGAAATTAGAACTACTTAAACCTAACTAGCCTAAGGACATCACACACATCCATGCCCGAGGCAGGATTCGAACCTGCGACCGTAGCAGTCGTGCGGTTCCAGACTGAAGCGCCTAGAACCACACGGCCACACCGGCCGGCAAAATAAATCCTGTATTATGTGTCTAAATATCCAAGTTTTCTACTATTAAAATAAATCAACAGTTATACGCGTATTACCCGTAGCTGCAATAAACAGACCACGTTAATGAAAGAGCGAAAGAAACAGTAGTGCATTTGAAGTTTTGTTCTTGTTGTTTTTAAATGTAAAGTTAATGTACATACAATCAGCTGCAATTCTCTGCAACTATTATAATTTCATTTTATTGAAGGGCATCCATATTAATGCCAGTTTTGGTTAAAGTATTTGCTCATACATTCACTGTATTACGTGCAAGTAAAACCAAATACTGTCTCTGATCACTGTATCTTATATCTTCGTGTGAAGATACTTTTTGTGACAGGCACAGATGTGAAGTACGTATGAGATGCTGGCAAAGTTTCTTAACATACAAACATATCCTGTGAAACGTGAGGGATGTATTACCAACTGTCAACCGTAATGGAAACTGATAGATGGATTTTAATAACAAAGCCACCCATACTGTCGCAATAAGTACATAATTCATTTCTGGATCCAAATCGCCCTATAAACAGCACTCATGGCGATGCATTAAAGCATATTCCATCCTCTTGTCACAGTGCTAGCATTCAGCATTACGCCTTGAAACAGTTATATAACCTCTTGTGCACCATCTGAAGACAGCCCGAAAAGGTTCGAAAACCGGTCTATGAAATAAAAAAATGTGACTGGTTGCAGTTTTACTTATTTATATTAGATCTTAATTCAGATTCACGACTGGTATTCCCGTTATTATGAAAGTTCGTAAGCGAGGAAGATGGAAGAACAGGCTAGCGTGTTTGGCAGCCAGTCCGCCCCGTGTGGTGCAAGTGGTGGCACAGTGTTGCCAGCAGCGAAGAGCCCCGAGGGACGCAATCTCAGTTGACTGCAGGGGACGCTGGCTCCCCCAGCGGCAATCAACCGCGGATGACCCCTGATTGCAGCGGCCCTTCTCCCTTCTCTCTGCGAGGGCGCAAACCGCCCCGAGGACGCTTTTATATGGGTCTCTCGCTACTAACCTCCGATGAACTCCTCCTCCAGCCGAAGAGTTCCGCACGTCGATACATCAGTTTACCTCGTGCCGTTTCCGGGAGAAAAAAAGTAGCGTACAACGGTTGAACAATGTCAAATCATAGACAGTGCAAGTCTGCTTTCATGCCCTGCAACCAATTCGCTGGAAATTATAACCTGTAACTGTGACAGTGCAGCCAAAGAGTCTATTCACTGGCTAGAACTGACAGCTAATAAATTTCACAGAAGTAGAAAATAAAAGGTAAGTGATTCATTCAATAACAGGGCTTCTGTTCTAACGTCTGTTATTGATATAGGCGACAGAAAGGGCATCTCATATAAACGGGAAGTGGTCCTACGATTTTATTTACTATATAGACAGAAAATACCCTTATCAAATTCAATAAAGTTTCGTTGAGAGCGGTCCGAGAATGGTAGTAAAATCCCCAAACTAAATATTCATCAAAGATACGCGAAAACTAAGTCCATTTCGTAAACACAACACAGAAAGATTCAACTGCTCAAAACAGTTCAGAGTTCAGCACGATGATTTACAAATTAACACACGTGGTACAAAGAACAATAACTCATAAATACTCTATCTTCATTTCGAAAATTCTAGCAAAAGACACATTCAAAGCTCTTGTGAGTTATATACCAATATGGATATGGTGTCTGTTCTTTCGAACATGACCTTCTTCTTTTGTGCAGATGCACACATATTCCCCGAACTCTTACAGGACTTGGTAAGAATGTCTTCCACGAGTAATGAGTGTGTTGGGGTGGTACACTACGAATGTAGTGTGTGGACATACAATATGAGAATGTGGGTCGCGTGGGAGGCGTGCGCGAGATAGTCCCTGCAGTCACACTATCCTATGTGCCCTCGGTGGCTCAGATGGATAGAGCGTCTACTATGTAAGCAGGAGATCCCGGGTTCGAGTCCCGGGCGGGGCACACATTTTCACCTGTCCTCGTTATATATATCAACGCCCGTCAGCAGCTGAAGGTATTAATATACACTCCTGGAAATTGAAATAAGAACACCGTGAATTCATTGTCCCAGGAAGGGGAAACTTTATTGACACATTCCTGGGGTCAGATACATCACATGATCACACTGACAGAACCACAGGCACATAGACACAGGCAACAGAGCATGCACAATGTCGGCACTAGTACAGTGTATATCCACCTTTCGCAGCAATGCAGGCTGCTATTCTCCCATGGAGACGATCGTAGAGATGCTGGATGTAGTCCTGTGGAACGGCTTGCCATGCCATTTCCACCTGGCGCCTCAGTTGGACCAGCGTTCGTGCTGGACGTGCAGACCGCGTGAGACGACGCTTCATCCAGTCTTAAACATACTCAATGGGGGACAGATCCGGAGATCTTGCTGGCCAGGGTAGTTGACTTACACCTTCTAGAGCACGTTGGGTGGCACGGGATACATGCGGACGTGCATTGTCCTGTTGGAACAGCAAGTTCCCTTGCCGGTCTAGGAATGGTAGAACGATGGGTTCGATGACGGTTTGGATGTACCGTGCACTATTCAGTGTCCCCTCGACGATCACCAGTGGTGTACGGCCAGTGTAGGAGATCGCTTCCCACACCATGATGCCGGGTGTTGGCCCTGTGTGCCTCGGTCGTATGCAGTCGTGATTGTGGCGCTCACCTGCACGGCGCCAAACACACATACGACCATCATTGGCACCAAGGCAGAAGCGACTCTCACCGCTGAAGACGACACGTCTCCATTCGTCCCTCCATTCACGCCTGTCGCGACACCACTGGAGGCGGGCTGCACGATGTTGGGGCGTGAGCGGAAGACGGCCTAACGGTGTGCGGGACCGTAGCCCAGCTTCATGGAGACGGTTGCGAATGGTCCTCGCCGATACCCCAGGAGCAACAGTGTCCCTAATTTGCTGGGAAGTGGCGGTGCGGTCCCCTACGGCACTGCGTAGGATCCTACGGTCTTGGCGTGCATCCGTGCGTCGCTGCGGTCCGGTCCCAGGTCGACGGGCACGTGCACCTTCCGCCGACCACTGGCGACAACATCGATGTACTGTGGAGACCTCACGCCCCACGTGTTGAGCAATTCGGCGGTACGTCCACCCGGCCTCCCGCATGCCCACTATACGCCCTCGCTCAAAGTCCGTCAACTGCACATACGGTTCACGTCGACACTGTCGCGGCATGCTACCAGTGTTAAAGACTGCGATGGAGCTCCGTATGCCACGGCAAACTGGCTGACACTGACGGCGGCGGTGCACAAACGCTGCGCAGCTAGCGCCATTCGACGGCCAACACCGCGGTTCCTGGTGTGTCCGCTGTGCCGTGCGTGTGATCATTGCTTGTACAGCCCTCTCGCAGTGTCCGGAGCAAGTATGGTGGGTCTGACACACCGGTGTCAATGTGTTCTGTTTTCCATTTCCAGGAGTGTAATTCTAATTTCTTGTGAGTTAGTCCATTCAAAAGTTAAAGAATGGTAGCAACCGTCCACGATAGAATATCCATCGTTACTATAGAGAGGTCTGCCTCCTTCCAGTACTCACATAAAGTGTCCAGATTATCGCCCCCTTGGGCTCTTCTCTCGAAAAGTCCCAGTCTGCACTTGACTCCCGCAGAGTTTCGCTACTGTCTTCTTTTCGATTGGCTGAAGGCCGTCCCCACCAAAAACACATCGTTCTTATGTGCTATAGACATGACTTGACTCATCTTGACCACTTTCCTAACTAAACTAATATACTGAAACAATATTTAAATAAAAGAAATGTTGTAAGTGTTTGTTGACACTCAGATCGTTCACAATAATTACAAATAAAGGATTGTTCGTAAGTAAATAAGCTAGTATTCTTGCTCAAGTGCGCTCACGCCAAACGATAACTAAATGTCACTAAATATTATTTAAACAGTTATTTATGATTCTTGACAGATGTCTTTTGGTTCTCTTTTCAATTGTTGTGTCCGCTAACAAGAGGACTTTAAATCAGTAATCAAAATGTAAAGATTTCGTTAGTAATGTCACGATGTAAGAAGTGAAATTATTATCCAACAGAGAAAATGGAGAAGAGTTGAAAATGTTTTGCTTTAAAAGGATGTTGGTGTAGGAACGTAAGACAGGGCTTAGTTTAAGATCATAAGAAGTTCGTCCGTGGTCTGCAACTACGTTGTGAAATTGTGATTTGTAAGATTGGCGCACCTTCACAAGCGCGATTAGTTGGTAAACCGACGTATTTAGCAGTGAGCCAACATTTCTTCCGCAGTTGGATCCCTACAGCCACTAAGTAGCTTCAGGGGGAAAAACATATGCAGAATGAGCATATGAGCTGCACAATCAATAGAATATCGCCGACAGCGTCAGAGTTATTCAGTGCAGAGATAAAATACCTATGACTTGCTCCAACTACAGGTGTCCAGTACGTTTGCGTAACTGCCTCTATAATTGCCTCAATTAAAATAAAGACAGGATCGGATAAGAGCCAACGATATTGTTTGTCATTGGTATTTATAGCGCTGACAGTGTATTAAGTAACTTGAAAGTGAAAGTTATATGTCCGGTAACTGTAACTATAATTGTCAAACAATGCTGTCAGAAGTGCGTGATGAATTCGCAGTCGAGACTTAACAGAAGATCAGGTGGGCACTTTTATACAGTGTAAGAGATGTTTCTATCTCAGTCATCACTGCTGCTCTGCAACAAACTATGAACGCATACATTGCAGTTTAAAACACCAAAGCAGAGCCCGGTCTGCGTGGAAGACGTGCATCTCAGATTATTTTATTCGTAACTTTTCCTCTGTTAACGAGTGCTAATTGGGATATAAGTACTTATAAAGACATTACCTTTCAAGCAGTACAGTTCATTAAGAGGTATTTTTCCAGACTCTTCGCCATCATCATCACTTTAGAGTTACGTTGTAAGGTAAGGTTTAATGGTAGCATTGATCTTCAACACAGCCCTTAAGGTCTACATTGAATGGTCGAAACAGTAGTCTATCACTTTTCAAGCGTCCCATATGAGCTAACCGTTTCTAGTTGTAATTTGAGACTATATCTTCAGTAGCAGGTGTCTTAAGTTGTTTTCTTACGAAACAACCTTCCCTTCTCGCTAGGTCAAGACCACAAAAATTTTAAACTGTTTTTAATTTGTTTCTGGGCCAATACGTCCCAGACAAAAACAGAAGGTCTCGTACATGTCTGAGTAACAGTTTGTGTGTGTGTGTGTGTGTGTGTGTGTGTGTGTGTGTGTGTGTGTGTGTGTGTGTGTGTGACTTGCCTAATTTCTGCAGTGAGTGTAGGCTCCCTTTTTTTACGAGTTCCGATCCATTTTAGAGTTTAGTTCTTAGCAAGTTAACACCAGAGAAGCCGGCAGTGGGGCAGAAATGATTTCATTTGGTGGGAGGATCTGGCAAAGAATTCCTACTCCGACATTTGCTTTACAACCAACACAAATCTTCAAAAATCTTGGTGAGAACTGGATGACTGGACCTACTGTAATTCTATTTCCAGAACAATAATGGTCCATACAAAAGCCTCAATGTGTGTCTAACGTAGTAAAGTCTATGATTAGTTCAAAATGTGCAGCGTACCTACGTGCTGTCACCACCGTCTTTCTGGATCCCACTTTTTTCCAGGATACAGCGGCCTGTCGATGTAATGATCCACGGCAGAGTCAGGGACATTTCATTCAAATAGGAGACAAGAGGAAGAAGGTAAGAGGGAGTCCGAATTGAGAATGTTGGGGAGGCGATTTCCAGTTACAGCGTTAGCCGTACAAATCAAGGGAAACTTCCTGAAAATCTTGGTCATTATCGGTGGATGGGAACTATTTACAATTTAATTCTGGGTCTGTGTAACCCAAGTAAAAAAAAATGAAAGCTTGGCGTGTGTGGACGTCTATTTGTTTATGTGTATACTGAGTAAAGTTAATAACTTGCTCGGTATGGTCAGGACGCCAATGTCCGACCAACTTTTCAGCTGAATTACCACTGTATATCAGCACAAATCTATACTACTAAACGACTAACCAAGGGCACTATCTCAGTAGCAGATCCTCCATTTAATGGCATGCACGAACAACAAAAAATTGATTTTAAGTAGTTCATATAATTACTGAACGAATTTAAAAATTTTAAATGCTGTCATAATCCACTCATTAAGAAGAATAATCTTATGATAAACGTTTAACACAGTAAGAGAAATATTACAGTTCCAATCTGTGTTTGTGTCATGAGGCAGCAAAACTCACAGCGAGCAAATTACCCAGACTATATTCATCTTCCGACAAACTTTAATTCAGTCCTTTTCAATAATTTCAGTCCTTTTAGAAACTTTCCTCGCTGACAACCGCCCAAAATGATGGAAGGAAAACAGTTCATTGCTTACTACATTTATGCAGTAAAACTTCAGCATGAGGCACGACTTTTTACTTTTTAATTTATTATCTCCTTACTATCTACTCTATTCGCAGTACATACATGGATAAAGTACATGCCATTAATATTCAAGATCTGTTTACGGATTTTGTACGAGCGCTTCAAGGTCTAAAAAATGATCTAAAATGTTTCGAGTTACTGATTTGTCTTCTTGATTTTATTGCCTTGTATGATGATAAGCACTGTTTCCCTCTGTCTCGAAACCTTCCTCTCGTATTTGCATCTATGAGTAAGAGACTCGATCCTACGACCATTGCAGTCAGTATAGCAGACGCCTGAGACGTCCGGTAAGTGAAATCCATAGGATTTTGTCTAAATAACAAAGAGCACTCATCACCAAAGGTTCCTAGATTACACGGATATGTATATTTCAAACCAAAAATCGTATAATTCTAAAAGTATTGTTTTCCAAAGTACAAATATTCTCTCATTGATGTCACAATAGTGTCAAGGAACTAAATGCGGCTCTTTAATAGTTCATGTAACCATCAATACATTACTCACTCAGTGGATATTAAAAAGATAAAAACTTTGCACTAGAAGAACACTTCCGTAACCATTGTGCAGAAAGATGCCCTGTTGTGAAGGTTCCATTTGCATTATGCTTGCATCACATTTTCAGATTTTTAATTTTTTCAGATTTCGTTGTCACAAGATTTTTGGTACAGTGCGGGACATTGTCGAATTTGTCACTTTTGCTCCGCTACGGTCGCAGGTTCGAATCCTGCCTCGGGCATGGATGTGTGTGATGTCCTTAGGTTAGTTAGGTTTAAGTAGTTCAAAGTTCTAGGGGTCTGATGACCTCAGAAGTTAAGTCGCGTAGTGCTCAGAGACATTTGAACCATTTTGTCACTTTTGCTGAAGTATTTTATTTGTTTGTTCATGTGTGTCTCAGTTATTATTCAATTTTTAATTTTTTCATACCCGTTCTATGAGCTATGTTGTGACAGCCTAGCTTTGTCTCAAATAATGCCGCGGAATTCTGTATCAGTCTCAACAGTTCTACTTGCGGTATTTTGCACTGTTTCTTTGCATCTTTGGTGAGCAAAATTAACAATCGAGGGATGTGTTCACGAAAGGAAAAGTTCTTCGCTACCTGAAACCTGAGGCTAGCTCCAGAAATCAGAGGTAATATTTGTTCAGAATTATGTACATAGAGAGAAATTCAGTGATGTCATTACAGAGCAATGACGATGTATCCAAAACAAAAAGAAGTTAATCGCGTTGACATTTGATTCTTTTATTTAAACGCAAGCCAACGGCCTTGCCGCAGTGTTAACACCGGTTCCCGTCAGATCACCGAAATTAAGCGCTGTCGGTCTGGGCTAGCACTTGGGTGACCATCCGGTCTGCCGAGCGCTTTTGGGCAGCGGGGTGCACTCAGCCCTTGTGAGCCAGACTGAGGAGCTACTTGATTGAGAAGTAGCGGCCGGGAGAGCAGTGTGCTGACAGCATGCCCCTACATATCCGCATCCAGTGACGCCTGTGGTTGAGGATGAGACGACGGCCGGTCGGTACCGTTGGGCGTTCCCAGGCCTGTCCGGACGGAGTTTAGAGAGACGTATCGCACAAAGGAAAGAAAATCACACAACCAGACAAAAGATTTCTGACAGTGTACGTATCACATCCACACTAGCTTAAATTAGCACGCTAATGCCTGCCATCGTCCTTAGACAATTTTCACGGTTTTCGGAAAAACGAACTGGAACTAGTCGGTTTACAAGCTGCATATGCATCACTATCTGATCAAAAGTATCCGAACATTCTTATGTAATGCGGAATTGACCGTTAGATGTCACGAGAGTCCAGTATAAAAGGATGATTACACCATCAGAATCTGTGCTGTGTGAGGTAACTGGCGAGTTGCGGCGCCCTGGAAATATTCTGAGTTGGCAGCCTCCGCTCGGGCCGCGCGGCAGGGTCGAGCTCGTTAGTATCCGTGTGGTGCCTCACAACGGCCGGAGCACGTGGTCCATCGAGCATGTGGCTGGGAATTCCTTGGTGACGCTGTGCGCCGGGAGGGCCACAGATGGCGGACTTTGTGAAACCTTAATGCCAGACATTTCACAGTTCGTATAGAAATTAATAGTAGCCAGATGAATCATGATACCTCAAAAAGAATCATGTACATTACTATTATTTGCACGACGATTCTGATGGTGTAATCACATTTTCAATATCTTTACTAGTTTAAAGTTTAGTTGTTATTGTTGTGGTCTTCAGTCGAGAGACTGGTTTGATGCAGCTCTCCATGCTACTCTATCCTGTGCAAGCTTCTTCATCTCCCAGTACCTACTGCAACCTACAGCCTTCTGAATCTGTTTAGTGTATTCATCTCTTGGTCTCCCTCCACGATTTTTACCCTCCGCGGTGTCCTCCAATACTAAATTGGTGAACCCATAATGCCTCAGAATATGTCCTACCAACCGATCCCTTCTTCTAGTCAAGTTGTGCCACAAATTTCTCTTCTCCCCAATTCTATTCAATACCTCCTCATTAGTTGTGTGATCTACCCATCTAATCTTCACCATTCTTCTGTAGGGCCACATTTCGAAAACTTCTATTCTCTTCTTTTCTAAACTATTTATCGTCCACGTTTCACTTCCATACATGGCTACACTCCATACAAATACTTTCAGAAAAGACGTCCTGACACATAAATCTATCTGACGATAAATTATACAAGTAACACCCAGCAACGAATTTCCAAAATATAAACGCTTCATCCGATTTTGTCGATCGCCGTGTCCTTAGAAAGATATTAGTGTAAACGTAAATTGGTATAAATCACAGGTGTGTAACTTGAATAGTACATGAGTTATTGGAGGTCAAAGTGGCCGATTACTGTCGATGGCGTCAGGCTGTAAGAACTCCATAGTTACACGAAAAAACGGTAGCAGCGTGCTTATAAATATATTTATTTATCTATGTATTTGTTTATATCCGATACACACTATTCATGAAGAAATTGGTTAAATATTTACTGTGTTTTAGAAAGCACAGAGACATTAGGCTACTGGCCTATCTTTTGTTCTATTCCTTTGATATATGTTTATTTAATTTGTTTATGTAACTAATAATGTGTGTTTGGAGCGTGTTTATGGTTCAGCCCTGGGAATATTTATATAATTTCAAGTCATTTAAATGTAAATCCAGTACTTCGAATGTGGATGCGTTGGCATGAAGGCATGGTGCGAGCGCTCTAGCCAGTCACAGCGCTCGTGAATGGGGAGACTGGATGGAAGTGAGTTCGAGTGCGGGAGTGCTGGAGTGCTGGAGAGTGCGGCACAGGACACGGGAGTGAGTGCTGGACGCGGACAGTACGGCGCGACGGACGCACAGTCGCGGGAGACTGGGAGAGGGTGCAGCGGTTTGCGCGTGGTCATGGCAGATAGAAATACTTTGGAGTGCCGACTTGTGCACTTGTGAGATTTCCGTGGCTTCTACAGTGAAGACGTAGTGTGCGTTTAGAAGTGAATATCTGGCGAGCTGTGCTGTTGTTCATAACTAATTACGTGCTGTAGGAATCTGTTGTTTCCCTGTGATTCAACTTATATTTTATTTAATTGCTGGACCATAGACACTAATAAGTGTTTTGCAGAAATACAGGGTGTTACAAAAAGGTACGGCCATGTGTCCGGAAACGCTTACTTTCCATGTTAGAGCTCATTTTATTACTTCTCTTCAAATCACATTAATCATGGAATGGAAACACACAGCAGCAGAACGTACCAGCGTGACTTCAAACACTTTGTTACAGGAAATGTTCAAAATGTCCTCCGTTAGCGAGGATACATGCATCCACCCTCCGTCGCATGGAATCCCTGATGCCCTGATGCAGCCCTGGAGAATGGCGTATTCTATCACAGCCGTCCACAATACGAGAACGAAGAGTCTCTACATTTGGTACCGGGGTTGCGTAGACAAGAGCTTTCAAATGCCCCCATAAATGAAAGTCAAGAGGGTTGAGGTCAGGAGAGCATCGAGGCCATGGAATTGGTCCGCCTCTACCAATCCATCGGTCACCGAATCTGTTGTTGAGAAGCATATGAACACTTCGACTGAAATGTGCAGGAGCTCCACCGTGCATGAACCACATGTTGTGTCGTACTTGTAAAGGCACATGTTCTAGCAGCACAGGTAGAGTATCCCGTATGAAATCATGGCGGTGAATCGAGGAAGTACAGTACACACTGACGAAACTAAAACGAGCTCTAACATGGAACTTAAGCGTTTCTGGACACATGTCCACATAACATCTTTTCTTTATTTGAGTCTGAGGAACGTTTCCTGAAAGTTTGGCCGTACCTGTTTGTAACACCCTGTATGACGTATTCTCAGAAGTACTTCTACTATCGTACTCATCTTTTAAAGTCGTTAAGATAGTATCTGCAGATTTTATTTAATTGCAATCTTGCATTTATAAATTTATATGTTACATTCATAATTCGCAAATGCCGAGTGATAGAAACCTTCTGCCATTCGATTTGTGTGTGTATTCTTATCGTATACAGTAGACTGAGCAGTATATGGGCTGTAATGCGGCGACTACGTATCCCAGCCCCTGGACAACGAAACCAGCCAAAACTTTTAATATTGCAACTCTGAATCGGAGGGTACGTAGTTGAGGGCCACCCTCACCTCACCAAATGGTTCAAATGGCTCTGAGCACTATGCGACTTAACTTCTGAGGTCATCAGTCGCCTAGAACTTAGAACTAATTAAACCTAACTAACCTAAGGACATCACACACATCCATGCCCGAGGCAGGATTCGAACCTGCGACCGTCGCTCGGTTCCAGACTGTAGCGCCTAGAACCGCACGGCCACTCCGGCCGGCTCACCTCATCATTTTGCTGTTTAGAAAGCCCGCAGTAGGGAGTTAAAAAGAATGGTGCCAGCAGTCGAGTGCCTCCTCATACGACGCTCATTCCTGTAGTCAGTGCTAAGGGACGTCTGAAGTGGTGTAAAGAGCGACGGCTCTGGACGGTGGTTGACTGTAAAATAGTTATTTGAAGTTATGAATCACTCTGCATCCTGTGGCAGTCCGATAGAAGGGTTTGGGCTTATCAAATGCCTGGAGAACATGAAATGGCATCACGTATAATCGTAACAGTAAAGTTCCAGAGGAGGCAGTGTTACTGTGTGGGCGGTGTTTTTCGTGATTAGCTTAAGTAAAAGCTAACTGCGGAAGAAGGTGAGCGCATTCCACAGTACTGTGTCCTGCGTAGAGTAGACAAATTGATCGGGGACGGCGTTTGTGCGTATCAGCACGACAATGCAGACTGTCATAAAACAGCATCTGTGGGGCAATATTTTGTGGACAGTGACACTCATGAAATGGACTGGTCGGCCTAGAGTCCCGATCTGAAACCAATAGATTGCCTTTGAGATAAGTTAGAGCTTCGACTCCGTTCCGGACCCCAGCGACCAACACCGCTAACTTCTCTGCTTTGCGCTTTTGAAGAAGGGGCTGCCATTCCTCTACAGACATTCAGGCACCTCTTTGAAAGTGTCCCTAGTAGAGTTCAGATAGACACAAACGCGTAGGGTGCACACACCCTGTATTCATGTCCACTAACAGCTGTCGCGATGCTTTTGATTAGATGACTTATTTATAAGCGTTGCTACGTGCTGACGATTTTACAGACTCCTAAATAACAGTATCCTACAAGCATATCAATTGAAGTTCGTCTACATAGAAGAAGGATCTGTCCAGAACAAATTATGTCAGACTGGATTTAAAATTTAACAAGTAGACATTAAATATAGGTAAATGATCAAATATTTTTATTCCTACATACTGAGCATCTTTTTGCGCCAGTGACATCTTTGGTGATGATTAATGAAGATCATTTTTTCTACTCTTCTCAAACTGTGTCGATTGACTTACGATGAATTTCGTTAGCAGACATGTACACACAAATACAGGGCGTTTCTCGTACATCCGAACAAGCGATGTATCCTGCGTTGTGAGGGATACAGTACCCCCCCCCCCCCCCCCCCATAACCTCACTGGCATCACCTCAGGCCAGTGACAGGTAGTATATGTAACCGAGAATAAACTAGACGTGTATGTAACCGAGAATAAACTAGACGGATTAGGAGCGGCCGTGGGAAGATGTCCGAAGTACTTTTGTGAGCTTCCGCAGATCATATTAGTGCGTCACTACCGTTTGCTGTCAAAGATGTGCACATATTCACATCAGCACTTTACAAAGTAACCATAGTGCATTGACTAACCGTTTCAGCTACTATTGTTCGAAGTGCACGATACAGGGTTTGATGGTAGAATACTCTTTGTTTCTGATCATGATTCGCTGTATTTATCGGGTACTTGAACTCTGTGAACAATCCACGGTGGAGTAATGAACGTCCTTCTGTTACATCAAGAGTGTGATGTGCAATTAGTGAATCACGAAATAGCGGATGATCTTTTCCCGCAGCGCCACGACTTTTGGTAAGGATGGGAACAATACTATCACGTCGTCACCACTCTTAAGTCCAAATCCGAAAGCAGGAGCCTCAGTCAAATACAACACTTATCACTGAACACACTTTTCTTACGAACACCAGCGTACAGCCAGAAACAAATGATCTTCTGGTCGGAGAGTGCAGCTGTTTATACAAATATCGAATATTTATGAATGCTAGTATTTATACGAGGGACGTTCTATAAGTAATGCAACACATTTTTGTCTCAGAGCACGTTGACTTTATTCGGGATTCCAATACACCACGTTATTATCCACGCTTTTGCCTACAAAACTCTATTTTTCAACATAAGCCCCATTCAGTACGACGACCTTACAATGTGACGATCTTTTGCCACTTAACTGGAAGGGTCTTGTAAGATTCCCCAAGTGTTAACGGATTTCGTGACTGTGTGTTTTCGCGCAGTAGCGCTGAGACGATTTTATCGCTGCTTTGTAGACACTGCGATTACAATGAAATTAATATCTCTGTAATTGTATTATCTATGTAATTTTAAGTGAAGAAGGACTCGCAACATTTTGGGTTCTCGCTCTTCCTGGTCAGCCATTGTCTGTTACGATCATTGCTTGGTGCATATTATATAGACATTTTGTTATTTGTGCTCATTTTGCATACTAATAAGTATTTAATTTCATTGTTTTTGTTATTACGACTAATCATAACTTTTTTCCTCAGCTTTTTTCATGAATTTGATAGTTAAATGTGGGTTACTTTGTGCGGGCATGTCTGTTCCATGCGTATGCCATACGTGTTTGCCGCCGATTAAAGTCTCTGGCGCCTTGTGTATCTGTGGCCGCATGCGCAGTGGTGCGGTCCACGGCTTTAAAAGGACGGAGCAAGTGCAGGAGCGTCAGTCACCTCGGCTCACTCTGGAGGTGGCTGGACGGTATTCAGCCGAAATATTAGAAGAAGAAGTCAAATTTATGCGGCTCCGCGTCCGAAATTTTATGTGTCATTACTATCCGTCAATTCGCATTAGTTGACTTCCGGAACTACTCGAAGAAGTCGATTCCAGTACGGGTGGAATGGCGCTGTTGCAGGTGGGACTGGTACCAGATGCGCAGGAGGTGATTGCGGCACATGATTCCGCCGTTGGCATTCCTTACAGTGGCTCACATAGTGTCTAACGGATCAGTTGAGACCTGGATAATGATACTTGATACTGATTCTGTCTAGAGTCTTCATGAATCCCAGGTGACCAGATGTTGGAGCGTTGTGGAAATAGTTGAGGATAGCTGGCTGTAGATGAGCTGGGACGATGAGCACCCACGTTAACCCCCTTGGATCACAGTTCCTCTTATTCCATGCTCTATTAATTAACTAGAATTCTGCTTTGGTCATTATCTCCTCCTTCAAGGCTTATACCGTGTTTGGCAGTGTCTGATCTTCCCTCTGTTCAGCAGCAATGTCATTTAGTGCAGCTGCGATTGAGATTTTATGCACACTGCTGTTTTCCGCCCTTTCCTTGAAAGGCAGTCGGTATCCTTAGGTTTGCGTCCGCTTTTGTATAACACTATGGCGTCGTACTCCCGAAGCCTCAGAGGCCCTCTCTCTAGTAGACCCGACGGATCCTTCAGTCTAGTCTGCCAGCATAAGGAATGGTGGTCCGCCACAACAGTAAATAGTCTGCCAAACAAATACATCCATAACTTATTGAAAGCCCAGATAACTACAAGGCTCTCTTGCTCGATCGTAGAGTAGTTCATCTCAGACTTGTAGAGTACTCTAAGCATAAGCTATCACAATTTCAACACATTTGCGCTAGAACTGCACTTATCCCATATCCGCTAGCATTGTGTGAAAATTTGTCTCGGCATTCTCGTCACACAGAGCTATGATTGGAGAAGACGTTAGCGCCTCCTTAAGAACAATGAAAGATCTTTCTTGCACCTGGTTCCAGAAAAATTTGGAGTCTCCCTGCAGTAGTTGTTGCATGGGTCGTACCTTGGTGCACAAGTCTAGCTAGTACTATCGTACTCTGTGGAAACTTCACACATCACGAATGTGCCGAGGAGTCGGAAAACGTGTGACTGATCTCATTTTCTATGGATCCGGACAGACTCCATCGCCACTCACTAGATACTCCAAGATTTTTATTTCTTAGCTGGCGAAGAGGTAGTTTTACGGATTCAGGCTGAGGCTTGCTGTCTCAACACACTTAAACACAGTTATCAGGCAGCTTAGATCTTCTTCAGATGTCTTCGATAAACTACAGTGGCATCCAGATAGCAAAGAAACGTCGTCCATTTAAAATATCCAAGCAGGTTGTCCATCATATGTTCGTAGGTGCTGGGGCGTCACACAGTCCAAACAGCATAACTTTAAACTCGTAGAGGCCACCACGGGTTAAGAAAGCAGTCCTTTACCAGTCAGTTCGTCAATCCCGATTTGCCAGAAGCCAGTCTGCATGCCGATGGTGATACAGTATATACTTTGCTCATTTCAAGCAGTCGAGGACGTCATAAATGTGCGGCAATGGATAGACGTCTTTCTTCATCATTTTGTACAGTCGTCGGCAGTCGATGCACAAAGGCCATTTCCCACTTTGTTATTCAACAGCACAACAGGAGAGGAACAGGAGCTCTCCGAAGGTTCAATGATGTCATCTTTCAGCATGTCTTCCACCTCCTCCAAAACTATCCAGTTGCCGTTATTCTATATGAGCGTTGGATAATTGGTTGATGATCCCCAGTGTTAATACAGTGTTTTACCATAGGGCGCTTGGTCTGCCTTTTCTCCACTCCAGATCTCAAAGCATTCCAAAACTGACGCAGAATGGCTGTCACTCGCCGACCTTGTTCCTCGCTCAGGCCAGAATCTATTTGCAGCTCGATAGTAGTTTCCTTCCCCGCGTTTTCTGTTCTTCCGCAGGGCGTTGTACTTGGCGTGGAAGTTGGTTGCACCTGTGTTGGACCGACGCTGGATTATCATTTTGGAGGCTGCGGCATCATTCCAAATTGCCCAAGCCCATTCCTCCTGGCGCGTTCGCCTGGTGGTGAAGATCGGTGCTAAAGATCGAAACATCTGTTCTTCAACATACTCCATTACCACGTGAATTTTCGAGTCCAATTCATGGTTGCTATCTCTTGCTTACTCGGGCCGAAAGTTGTGGTTGCTATAAAATGCTCACTACCTGGCGTAAGAGGCGTGGTCGTAGTGATCTTCCACAACTGCCGTAGGGACCTCATTTGGGAGTCGGTCATACTACTTTCGTCCTATTCTTTTCTGCTGAATTTCCTCTACGCCTTGGACTACTTGATGAATTCCTCTTATGTGTTGTGACATTCTTTACCAGAAGAGCTTGGTACATGTCGTTGCAATCCTTTCATCAAGTGTGAGAATTTTGTCAACTTCTGCCACATTCTGATTCACCTGCGCCCTGTTCTTCATTTGCTCTTCCATCAAGCGGACTTGCTGCTGACTGTCCCCAAATGTTTTCTTCAGTTCGGCTCGAATTTTATTGCAGCTATTGAGCTTCTCTTCCTTGTTGTCGAAACACAGGTGGGCTGAGTACATATTTGTCAAACACATTATGTCATCCCACGTGTTGTGTACGGTGACTCGATCGAATCTTTTTAGCCATTCCGCCTGGTTCTGACTATCATCTCCGAATGGGATCACGCTCGACAATGCTGGACATACCCTTATATGGCGATAGAGGGGAAAACGTAATGCATCCAGGAACATTGCTGAACATGATCGTTTTAGTAGTCCAGGTGTTATGCTGTAGGGTGGCATAATTTTTCGTGGGCACTCTGACATCCAAACCTTTGAACACGGTACACTCACCAGCACCAGTCAAAGTTATTGTGACACTGCACTGCCTCCCCATGCGCATCTTTTAAGAGTGGGTTTGACGTTGGCTTCATTTTTATGGGTGACAATGGGCGACCCGCATCGAATAGCGCAGTTGGAGGAGGTCTTGGAACGAAAGGATATTCGGCGAATGTTCTGCCCCCCCCCCCCCCCCCCCCCGTCGACTTAAATCCTGTCGAGCACGTGTGGGATGCATTGGGGAAGACGTACTGCAGCACGTCTAATGCACCAACGATCGTCCAGCAGTTGTCAATCTCGCTGATGTAGGAATGGAGGCCCTATCAAAATAACTCCTTACCAACCTTGTGGTCAGAAGCGGTCAGAATGGGAACACATTGCAGAACATGCATTGTCGTCCGTGGTGATCACACACCCTCTTAAGAGCCTCGTCCTGCCTTTTGTAATACCCAGGTGGCCATTATAAACAACGGTGACTTCAACGTAATTATTGTCCTTCTCCTTGTCTCATCGTATATTTCTTTCCTTCTGTGGTATACTGTAGTAGTTCTTTCTATGTATGATCCAAGTTTCATCGAGCTATGTTACTTGACACTAACACATCAAGCGAAAGGTTCTTTCGTCCGTAAGTTTTGTACATCAGAGCATTTTATTTGCTTTGTAAGTTTGGACCTGAAAAGTGTTTTGTAAAGTGGGTTTTGTACCATACCAACTTAAGAGCCTCCCTCGTGTTCTAGGCATTATGCGGGTTTGTATTCAAAAATGGTTCAAATGGCTCTGAGCACTATGGGACTTAACATCTGTGGTCATCAGTCCCCTAGAACTTAGAACTACTTAAACCTAACTAAACTAAGGACATCACACACATCCATGCCCGACGCAGGATTCGAACCTGCGACCGTAGCAGTCGCGCGGTTCCAGACTGCGCGCCTAGAACCGCTAGACCACCGCGGCCGGCGGTTTGTATTCGATGGACTTTTAGTACAGGGTAATGTGTCTACATTTTACAAGTTGGTTCATAGTAAAATACGTGTTGAAGATTGTGTAGTAGAGTATAACATTTTCAGCGTCTGCACATTTTAGACATTGTGCACAGTATTATAAAAACAGATTCTGGGCTCCTTTACGTCAGTTATTGTGTGGGTCGATGATTAATTAACTTTGGTCAGATTACACCCTATGTATCTGTGTACAATAAAAGTTTGGCTGAAGTGCAGCAGTACCTCACACCCGATTCTGTGTCCTTGTATGCTACAAACTGTTTTGGTCACTACCTAGTTGATGGCTATTAAAAACATATAGGTTATTTAAATTGCCAGATATTACACATTAGGGTGACAAAGTTTGTAGTTTTATCCATGCTCATCAGGACACAGATGCAAGGTGAGAGTGAATTATTGATGTTGTCAGTGTGTTCTCAAAAATAGTTCAAATGGCTCTGAGCACCATGGGACTTAACATCTGAGGTCATCAGTCCCCTACAACTTAGAACTACTTAAACCTAACTAACCTAATGACATCACACACATCCATGCCCGAGGCAGGATTCGGACCTGCGACCGTAGCGGTCGCGCGGTTCCGGACTGAAGCGCCTAGAACCGCTCGGCCACCGCGGTCGGCAGTGTGTTCTCCTTCGTGTCCTTTTTTGTGTTCTTAAAGTAGAGAACTAACAGTAAGAGATATTTCGTATCTGAAGCTTAGAAATTATTAATATTTGTTTCTGAAAGCCGGCCGGAGTGGCCGAGCGGTTCTAGGCGCTACAGTCTGGAGCCGCTCGACCGCTACGGTCGCAAGTTCGAATCCTGCCTCGGGCACGGATGTGTGTGACGTCCTTAGGTTAGTTAGGTTTAAGTAGTTCTAAGTTGTAGGGGACTGATGACCTCAGATGTTAAGTCCCATAGAGCTCAGAGCCATTTGAACCATTTTTTTGTTTCTGAAACCATTTGTTCGATTTGTGCTGGTGACCTTTTGTGTTTGTTTTGCCACTTACTTTTACTATTGCTTAAGTATTTCCCTTGTTAGTATAGTTTTTTTAGTATTGTTTGCTATGTCAGGAAATGATATCTGAAGTACAATGACTATACTACATTAGATGGAAAGTCACGGTCATTTAATGCTGTAAAGAGGTAACATTATTTGGGTTGCAAAAACTGTGACGATTGTGCACCATTACTGTAACGTATGTCACTGTACTATAAATATACCAGATTAGTGTTATAATCTGGTTATAGATTGTCGAGTGACTGGTACGCCAGCGTTCGCCGCCCACTACGGTTGATGAACTCTGGTACAAAGTATCTGCCGACTAGCTCAGTTCTATTCAGAATCCAACTGACTTAGGGAGATCCGTTTCCGATGCTAGAGGTGGCAGCTCCATGTACGAAATTTCAATTCCTGTACATATCTAAATGACCGACACATTTAATTATGCATATTTCGCACTGCACGGCATAAGCATAATAAGAACAGTTACGTTACTTGGCATCCTTCTGGTGTTAAAATTTCAATGACCAAAAGTGTACCTTCATTCTGATACATCACGGATGTGAGGCGACATTTCGGCTCCGCTAGACTAGTCGTTAATATGAATACGTGCTACTTTCGTACCGTTTGAACATCGCTCAGCGTCGAATTATGAATAAAGCAGATGATCAATGCCGCCTTGGCCACTCTAGAAGCGTTTCAAAAGCGAACGAGGCAGCGGAATCGGGCGAGACCTTCACCTCGCGGCCGGCAGCGTCACGCCATATTTCTCGCCACCGTCGGAGCTCGGTGTCGCTACGACGCCTGCCGCCACAAGGGCGGACGACAATTAGAAGTGGGATTAATTTATGCTCATTAGAATTGCCTCGGCAGGTCGCGGGACAGGTTATTCAGGTCCGTTCGGAAATAATTAAACTCAATAATCGCCGCGGCAATTTGAGTAACTAATGGCGCCTGGGCTCTGTTCGTCTGAGGACACATTCCTGAGCCGTAGCGTGCGCCGCGCAGCGGCGGTAATTGCGGGCGTTTCCTCGCTCGCTGGGACCGAGAGTGCGCGACGCCGACCAATGGCGGACGCTGTTACGCGAAAACGGCGCTACTTACACCTCACCTCAGTAGGGCTGGCTGGTTTCTTGCCACCGGCTTCTAATTACGTCTCTTACAGTTCATTACCGCTACGAGTATTACGGGTACGTCGCGCGCCTACTATAAGCGACACCTTGCGAAACCGCAAGGAAAGGTTGCTTCCACGTTTTTCCTCTGCGACGCCAAAATCGCGTACAGTGGGTGGTCTGCTGAAGTAGTCAGATTTTTGTACTACATAACTCCGAGTACCTCAACCTGGAAGAAATTTAATAACGCAAACAATGGAATTCAAACGCTCTTACGTACAAGAGGGCTCCTTACATTTTCGCTTGAGTGTCTATTTGCCAACTTTCGGAGTATTGGTCACACGATACACTCTTCTATTTTTTTTCTCTTCATGTACCGTCAGACATTCTGAACCAGTATCTTTCGAGAGGGGGGAAGTAATCACGTGAAGACGGCCACTCTGGACATGCACACGTGCACAAGCATGGTCGTGGAAACATGCTTGAGCATGTGGAGGATAAATTTGCTCTAGCATTAGGACCATACAAGCAGCTTGATCCTTGATCGAATTTTTATTTTGCATGCTTCTTCAAGTGTTAAAGTATGTGCCTGCTTGACCGTGTGTACGAAGAACTGGGGTGACTGTGCATTCCTCAGAGATTTGATTTGATTTTCATTTGGTCTTGTTATATTACATTTCGAACAAAGGTGGTACTGTAATGTAGGACAATTCAATGTATACATCATTATACAGACAACAGTATAAGAAAAATAGCGTTACTGTGTGACAGTTTGAGTATCGTAAATAGTTAATATGGCAATAATATTGTCGTTTCTGCAACCACTCTTGACACCACATATCAAATTTCCTGTTCTAGTTTTGCATAATCAAAAATGGTTCAAATGGCTCTGAGCACTATGGGACTCGACTGCTGAGGTCATTAGTCCCCTAGAACTTAGAACTAATTAAACCTAACTAACCTAAGGACATCACAAACATCCATGCCCGAGGCAGGATTCGAACCTGCGACCGTAGCGGTCTTGCGGTTCCAGACTGCAGCGCCTTTAACCGCACGGCCACTTCGGCCGGCTTTTGCATAATCCAAACAAAATGGCCGTCAAAACATGCATCGTCGTCTGAGCTTGTACAAGCGTGCTTGAACCGTGTGAAGGCGCCAGGAATTTGTATATGCTTGATCATGCGTCCTTGTTTAGATGGCAGTTACGGGTATGGCCGCGTTAAGAAAAGTTTGGTTAAGTGTACGCATCGTCTATGATTATGCACTTAAAATTTTTCTGTGTTGGACTGCACTTCGTAGGGAGCAGACCCTGGCTAGCCATTGTAGCAGCGCTTAGTGACGTGAAGCTCAGATGTTCGCTATTGCTGCTCTACTCTTCCTTGTTATTAAGGTACGAAAGCGTTTTTCATAGGATCAAATGTAACACAATCAAACATTAACTGCAGTTTAATTTATTGCATTTGCTTTTATTTCTACATGATGTAGCTCCTTTTCCACACAGTAGCAGCTGTCTGCCTGTCTTGTAGTAATACCGAACGACACGTTTGTCAAGTAGTGAACTTTCAGGGGAGAGCACCCATCCCTGTGGCGACAGAGTAGTGGGAATATGCATACATGATACAATTGTTTATTCACTGAGTATTTTCGTCGTCTTGTGAAACAGCAGGTTACGAAACTATAACTCAAATCATCAAGTGCAATAAGACGAATGGAAACAACGAAGAAAAATTCAACAGGAGCGCTAGAATTTAGTGCCGCTAGTGTGCCAATTCACAAAATCATTCTGTCAATAATTG
This sequence comes from Schistocerca americana, assembly GCF_021461395.2. Lineage (NCBI taxonomy): Eukaryota > Metazoa > Arthropoda > Insecta > Orthoptera > Acrididae > Schistocerca > Schistocerca americana. The sequence continues at coordinate 495,872,812 of NC_060119.1, read as the reverse complement.
TTGCCAGTTGAAAGAAGCAGGCAGAAAGCCCTAAAATTGAAAATTCCCTTCTTATCACCGGTGAACAATGCTCTCGAACAGAAACAGGAGGCAGGGAGAAAAACACCAACTGAAGGGAACAGGCAAAAAGGAAATAGTATCTTCTACAATAGAAAAAGCCTCACTTTGAAAAACTTTAATTGTTCATGGCTCCTCAGAAAAGTTATTCCGCAAAAAAATGCCTTCTCCCAGGGCGCATGTGAAATTTTGGTTATGTATGTGTTGTGTCTAGACAAGACAGCCTAGACACAATGAGAGGAAGCCGAAAGGCACGCGCTTAAACACGCAGGCTGGCGTGAGGTCTGAAACAGGATACGTAATGAATGCTATAAAGAAAAGTACGTAGCTTCTGGAATACTTAACTTTAATACATAATTGTAGAACATCGCTCTTGATGATACATGCTTCATATAATAAATATCAATTGAATACGGCGCCTTGCTAGGTCGTAGCAATTGACTTAGCTGAGGCTATGCTAACTATCTTCTCGGCAAATGAGAGAGTCTTCGTCAGTGTAGCATCGCTAGCAAAGTCCGCTGTACAACTGGGGCGAGTGCTAGTACGTCTCTCTAGACCTGCCGTGTGGTGGCGCTCGGTCTGCGATCACTGACAGTGGCGACACGCGTGTCCGACGTATACTACCGGACTGCGGCCGATTTAAAAGCTACCACCTAACAAGTGTGGTGTCTGGCGGTGACACCACAGTATGGATACCTTGTCATAAATGTAACAAATGATTACAGTACGGATTGTGAAGCTGTAGGATCTCTCTTTCAACATAGCTGGAGAATTTCGCACAGGAATCCTCGTCCGAGTGAAAACATACTCTTATTCGTCTGAGCGGATAAGAGAGCAAAGTTAACGCTTTTCCATTTTCACTCTGATCATGTCTGTGTTAAAAGTAAAAATGCCTATTTTTTACATTGGTTTGTATCTAGGTGGTTAAATGGCAGAGTGGCATATAGATAGTTGTGTTACAATAAAAGATAAACTACATATCCGCATTTTCCCCTTAAGTGTGTAATTTTACCCGAACTGTCTTTTACAGTTAACAGATTTCTAATTAAAGGAAGTCACAAAAAAGAGCTAAAAATAAGTTCGTAAAAACCATAGCAGTTGGGTGAAGTGGGTAATCGAGCTGGCTTATATATTAAGCAATAAAAAACAAGGATCATAAATAAACTAACGACCTGCCAGAAACATGGATACAAGCAGATAACACCTAACTTGAAAACACAAGGGTGTATAAATACCCTCGAAAAATCTTGTCTATCAGTAACTGCCAGCGAAAACTGCTACCTACGAATCAGCATGGTTGTAGAAAGCATCGCTCGTGCGAAACTCAGCTTGCCCTTTCTCATTCACTGCCACCCATGGATAAGGGGCTAGAGGCAGATTCTATTTTTCTAGATTTCCAGAAAGCGCTTGACTCGGTGCACTGTTACAGACTGTTAAAGAAGGTACCAGCATGTGGAATAGGTTCACAGATATGTGAGTGGCTCGAAGACTTCTTAAGTTATAGAACCCAGTACGTTGTTCTCGACGACGAGAGAATCATCTGGGGTCCCCAGGGAAGTGTGCTAGGACCAGTGTTTTCCTCTACATGCATAAATGATTTGGCAGACAGGATGGGCAGCAATCTGCAGCTGATGATACTGTGGTGTACGGTAAGGTGACCAAGTTGAGTGACTGTAGGAGGATGCAAGATGAAAAAATGGTTCAAATGGCTCTGAGCACTATGGGACTTAACATCTGAGGCCATCACACACATCCATGCCCCAGGCAGGATTCGAACCTGCGACCGTAGCAGCAGCGCGGTTCCGGACTGAAGCGCCTAGAACCGCTCGTCCACAACGGCCGACGGATACAAGACGACTTACACAAAATTTGTAGTTGGTGTAAATGAATGTCAACTAGCTGTAAATGTAGAAAAAAATGTAAGTTAATGCGGATGAATACGCGAAACAAACCCGTAATGTTCGGATACAACATTAGTAGTGTCCTGATGAGGACAATCACGTCGTTTAAATATCTGAGTGTAACGTTGCAAAGCGATTTGAAATGGAACGAGCGTGTGAGGATTATGGTAAGAAAGACGAATGGTCGACTTCGGTTTATCGGATGAATGCTAGGAGAGTGCGGTTCACCTGTGAAGGAGATGGCAGATAGGGTGCTAGTGTGACCTTTTCTTGATTACTGCTCGAGTGTTTGGGATACATACCAGGTCTGATTAAAAGACGACATCGAAGCAATTCAGAGGCAGGCTGCTAGATTTGTTAATGGTAGCTTCGAACAACACCAATTGTTACGGAGATGCGTCGGGAACACAGATGTGAATCCCTGGAGGGAAGACTTTGTTTTCGGGGAACACTGCTGAGAAAATTCATAGAACAGGCATCTGGAGCTGACTGCAGAACGATTTTGTTGCCTCCAACATACACTGCGGGTAAGAACCACAAAGATAAGATACGAGAAATTACGTCTCATACGGAGGCATGTGGACTGCGGAGCATCGATTTAGATATAGATGTAGATATGCTAAGAATATATGGGGAAAGGTTTGGAGTTTGCACTTTGATGTGAAGGGGAATCTATCGGTACATCTGAGGTAAAAGAAATTCAATTCATCTATCATCATAGATTCTCGGAATTGGTCTCTCACATAAACAAGAAAAAAATCAGAGTGACACAGAGGACATTAGAACGTAGTATGTCAAATATAACTCGAAGAGACAAGGTCAAAAACAATGATTTAAGAAACAGACCAGGAGCAAATAATACGCTGTTTTCTGTTAACACACTGGATGGAACGTAATGGCGCATGATTAACGACAATATGGAAAAGAAAATAACGAAGGAGATCGCGAAATGAGCTGCAGTGATATGTTGGACCACCATTGAAAATAAGCAATAACAGCACTAGAAAGAGATCACTGTAGGAAGTTGGAAGAGGCTTTAGCCCATGAGTAGTGTTTTCAAGGATTTTGATCACACTTTGAAGCTCCCTGGGATGTTTCAAAATGACGTCCATTCTTCTGTTGCATTGTACGCTACTTGAAAAATCAGAGTGTTGAATAACACTAGGAGGCCGTCTATTTGTAATCAAAGTAAAAGGAAGTATAGGTTTGAGACTAAGTCATAGTCTTTTGGCTTCCAAAGACTCCGTTTGATATATTGTGACACTCTTTCGTTAATCCGTATCAAATATTGTCCACTTTCCTTCTGTGCCATAAAACCATATGGAAAGTGATACAGATTAGTGAAGACCCACGAGTTACAATAAACCCGAAAGGGACTAATTTTTGTGAATTACTCCTTACATGTTTTAAAACTGTAACTGAGGTAAACAATGAATATAGAAATCTACGTTCGCTAAATTTTTAAAAACGTGTTCGATAGTAAAGCGCAAATGACGATTATCAAATGATCCCTAACTTTTTGAGAGCGCCACTAAGGACAGGATAATTGAGAAGAAGAAGAAATTACAGTGTCGAACATGCTAAGAGAATTCTGACAAGAGTAGATGATTTGGGTGCACTCACGATAAAATACGAAAAATATGATATCAGACATGACTATAACGTCTCATCAGCCTCTCAGAAAGTGCTCCAGTATCGGAGCGAAGCACGAATCGTGGTCAACGTTTGAATCTTAATCATCAGTAAATCTGGCAACACCATCATCTAGTTTTTATTTGTCATTTCTTTTGTCGGAATTCACATCTCGCCGAAAAGTAGCCCACGAAAAACCGACTGCAATTTCCACAACCACAGACAGTCATGCAGAACGCATTGGATTGTCGGTAGACGAAAATTCAATACAAGATTCCGGTGGACGATGAAACCATGCATCCAGAAATGAAGTCCGTTTGCGGTAAAGCCACCGATTTGGTTCGCAGTTCTAGTCCATTTCGATTTCATCACACTACTGTCACATAGCGATTGTAATGATACGGATATTTACAGTTCAGAAACAATTTGAAACTTCAAGAACCGTTTTGCAGCAATTACGTAATTTCAGCAGTTCTGCAGAGCTGCCATATATTTAATGAAATACTACTTTGCTCTGATCAATACTAGCATGTCATATTTTTTCACATAGGAATGTAGAAACGACGTACCTTAGCACCCAGCTGCAGGTAATATAGGTGAATAATATGGGTTGAAGTAACAACAGTAGGACAGGGTAATGAGGTGGCAGTACCCTGCCCGAAAGACAATGTCAGAATTATTGAAGGCCTGACAGCAATTAAATCGGAGCATTTTAAGCATATAATTATACATATGACTCACATTTTATATATATATATATATATATATATATATATATATATATATATAAAAGTGAGTGAATGGATCAACGAACAACCTGAACGGGTGTCACCGGACGTCTGCCCCAAACAAAAGTGACGAACAAGCAAAAGAAATGGGGGGTAGTGTGTTTGATTCATAATCAAAACTTCTTCGGTCCCGGGTTCGGATCCCGCCGCTGCTTAAAATTTTGATTAATAATCAGCATGGCGGCCGAAGACTTCCGGCATAAGAAGTCACCCTCATTTTGCCAACGGCAGGGGCACTCTCTTGTCCTAGGGGTGGGAAACTCCCCATAAAGGCGGAAGAATCAGCAATAATCAACGGCATGAGGATGCAGAAGGCAATGGAAACCACTGCATTAAAGACACGTAACGTGTATCCACAGGACATGAGGCCTGTAATTGAAGAAGTGTCATAATGATCATTCCATTGGCAAAATATTCCGGAATACTCTCTCATTTTGATCTCCGGGAGGGGACTGACAAGGGGAATGTTACCCTGAGAAAAAGGTTGAATAATCAACAGAAGGATAACGTTCTACGAGTAGGGGCGTGGAATGTCAGAAGCTTGAACGTGGTAGGAAAATTAAAAATTCTGAAAAGGGAAACCTAAAGGCTCAATCTAGATATAGTAGGAGTCAGTGAAGTGAAGTGGAAAGAAGACAAGGCCTGTTGGCCGCACCATCACGCCGTGCTGAGCCGACGGCGGTTGGTGGTTGTCCAGGAGGACGTCTATGGTTGGCAGACACAGATGCTATGCACTGACTGCCCCAAAACACCGACGAAGACCGGATCAAATGGTTCAAATGGCTCTGAGCACTATGCGAGGTCATCAGTCGCCTAGAACTTAGAACTAATTAAACCTAAAAACCTAAGGACATCACTCATGTCCATGCCAGAGGCAGGATTCGAACCTGCGTGATAACTGATAGATGGCGCTATTACTTTCGAAGTACACCAATGAAACAATAGATGGTGCTGTTAGTATTTTCGAAAGTCTACGCCAGTAACGGGATTTAGCGCACCAATCTTATCTTTACGAATACAAGCTAACATTGAATTTACTTGGGGAGGGTATATGGACTTACTGTATTTGCTTTGCATATTAAAAGCTTAACGAAATTGCTTTGCTTCTTGCGATAGATTTTATTTATATTTGACTTCTTGGCTAGGAAAAACGAAATTGTTGAGTTTTAGGACTATGAAGCCTCAAGAATCCAATGAAGATCGTAAGGCGAAATCGTGGGTCGAGAACATCCGGCTTTAATTCGCTCTTTGGAAACTCCTTCCTATAGCGAGGTGCGACGAGGCTCAGATCGAAAGCGTCATGAATTACCTGACTTCTCACTACTGATTATAATAAAGTAGTCCAGCCACAGTACTTGGTGCTGTACATGCAAATCTGGGGTGGGTCCCTAATTTCCTCGTTAAATAAGTATAGTGTCAGAAAATATTGTGAACAGAGATGAATACAACCCGCTATGAGGTTAAAATGAATAGACTACTTTTATAAACTGGACAACGTTTATGACATTACGTTTATTTTAATAGATAACTAGCGACCCAATCCGAATTTGCATATGTATCACTAAGCATCTACGGCCAGACGAGTTGCTTATAATCTCTAGTGAGAAGTCAAAGATCGTATGACGCTCTCAGTTAGAGTTTCGTAGTGTCTCGCTTTCTGAAGGAGCTTCCAAAAAGCGAGTTAAAGAAACCAATGAGGACCACGTGGCGAGACTTGCTGTGGGTCGGGAACATCAGGTTTTAACTCGCTCTTTGTGAACTCCTCCCGAAAGCGAGGTATGACGCAACTTTGATCGAGAGCATTCTACATTATCTCCCTCCTCAATACATGTTATAAATAAGTCGTCCAGCCATGGACACTTAGTGCTACACGTGCAACGCCGGGATGGGTCACTAGTTCCCTAATAAAGTAAACATGATGTCATAAACCTTGACTATTAATGAAAGTAGTCTGTTCACTTTAATCTTATAGACGGTTGTGTTCATTTCTGTTTATTCCCAACATTTTCCTTTGCTGCGAAGAAATGGTCACTCACATGCTCAAACTCACTAAAAAAGTTGGTCCTAATCAGAAAAGTATGCATATATTTTTGCGACGTATGTACACCACAAAGAAGGGTTGATTCTTTATGACGATTTTAATACAGTTTCATTATTAGGGAATTTGTTTGGCTGTACTGTTCACATACATTAAAAAAAAGAACCAGACACATTCCTTTATTATCACGAAAGATCACACGCACATTGACCTCGTGGTCCCTCGTCCACTCACGTACTATTTCCCCCTCCTTAATCACACTCCTCAAGGACGTTCTTGCGATCTCCTTGGTGGGTGGTAATTGTCGACGACGGAACCTTACTGTCTGTACGATCTGATGTGCTTAAGAGATACATCACTAATCTTGCAGTCGAAATCTATGCAGTGCTTCTGGCTCGCTCGTCTGAATCTTCAGTAGACTCGGAAATGATCTGTTACAATTGGTCCGGGTATTTCGTCATTCGTTATCTACTACACCGGTAGTGGCACGGCGCGCTAGGATGCCCGCAGTAGAGTCCACCCTTTCGCTTACGACGCCGTCCACGGCGTAGAGCGGGCTATGCAGCTATGCCTGCGGTGAAGCGGCCGTTAGTGGTAATCACTCCCTGTCAGGCGGTTTCCGGTGTCTGGAGACGAGCGAGTGGCGGCGCGCCGGTGTGACGTGGATAGATTGGGGGCCCGAGGCCGGAGCCGCGCTGGCCTAATGACCCGTGGCCGTAATGCGAATACTCATACAGCCGCCCTTGTAATTATCACCGCCCGCTCCGATTTCCGACGCGGGCCAGTTCTGGTTTTGGGGAAAGGTCGGGGAAGCGATCCTCACGCTTCCACAGAAAAAGTGTTGACAGCGCTCAGATGCGGTCGTGATTGCCGTTTCCTGGGGACCGGCCTTTGTTCTCTCGAGGCAAAACAGCAGCAGGGCAATTGCAGCGAACAATGCGATTGCAGAACTAGCAGTGCCGACAGTTATGGGCGTAAACTGTACCACCTCTGTTGCAGGAGAGCCACGCAAGGTGCCGCAAGTCTGCAAATGAGCTTAATTTGATAGCTCGAGTGACGGAATAGCGTCAACAGTGTTGCTGACCGTGGGAGTGCCTCAACGTAACCCAGAACACAGACACGTGCCATATGTGCACGGCAATTGTCTTTTTCAGAAATGGCACCAAGATACGGACACATGGAAGCAACACATGGCGATGCCAGATGTCCATGACGTGCTGTCGTGAAGCCCCAGCTCCATCAATAACAACCAGCCGTGATCAGAAGCCATCCCTGATGGCCCTGCACATCACGACGCAAGGAGTAGCGCCTCTGTGCCTCTCTAAAACATGGGAAGGATGGATTTCTCCCCAAGTCACCGGCAACTTCCTAGGCCGGTTGCCGCTATTCTCCAACCAATGGAGCTTTATGATACAGAAAGTTGAAAGACGTCTTGTTCTCGGATGGCAGACGCAGAGGTGGTGCTCAATACGGTGATCCTTCCTTGTGATTGACGGCCGGAACCTTCAAACTGAGTGTGCCTGCCTCCACGTTCCCGTGCAGTCCTATATCGGGCCATTGTGTCATTGGGATGCCCAGAAATTCTGACTATTGCACGATACGACCAGCCGGCCAAATTTTAAAATTTTTTCAGATGGTGATAGCGTTGCCTCAAACGAGTACGCGGAATTTCAGTGATCACTAAACATCCGACTCTCCATCATTTTGATTTTCAGCTCCCTGTATTGGCCGTGTTCGCAGTTAAAATTGTTGGATGTGAGGTCCGACAGTTATGCAAAACACCGTTTTTCTCAGTACCAGTACCCAAACATGTTTCGGCACCACTGTGCCATCATCAGTGGGTTTTCGTTTTTATTTACTCTGCAATGTGAACATTTTTGTTAAATGATTATAAAACAGATCGATCTGTTGTTTGAACTAAAAATGCACATAATTTTATAATCATTTAACAAAAATGTTCACATTGCAGAACAAATAAAAACGAAAACCCACTGATGATGGCACAGTGGTGCCGAAACATGTTGGTGTACTGAGCAAAACGGTGTTTTGCATAACTGGCGGACCTCACATCCTTTAACATCTGACTCTGTTCACTCCCCTTATATACCCTGACAGGGTCAGTAACGACGTAAAACGAACAACACTAAACATGAACAACAATAAAGCACTCTACTGGCAGTTCTACCTCTCACATAGAATTGCAACTCTAATCAATTACATAGCCGCCGATGGTGTGCTCGAGGACGAAGTTAAATTGACATCCAGTCATGTCTTCTGAAAGCTTCACTTGTTTTTCGGGCAGTGTAATCTGACGATCAGACCTGTACCTCGCCACTTACACCTTCGTCCAAAAAAGGATAATTTTTGATGCGAACAGACAACATTATGCAGTGTATATTATTACTAAAAGAAAAAAATTGAACATATGAAAGCGTAGCACATGATCATAGCTATACGAGAAGTTAATCTTGTCCGTATACTTACATGAGCTGCCCACTGCATTTGGCATGTGCATGTTGCTAAATTTACAGACCCGTGTTCTTGTTCCTAAAAACTGTTTTGCGTTGTTTGTGAAACATGACTCCGCCAACGTCCTCTTGGTGGCCGTTTTTTGGATGTCTAAAATAACGTACCCCGCGTTTTTAGAGAAGAAAACGTGTCTGTCGTCACTTAGTCAACTTCCAACAGACCTGTAGTGCCTCAAGGACTTTCCGACGTTACGTAAATGTTACGTCGTAATGGCTCATGAGAGATGGCGCGTGACTGATGGAACACCGGAACTCGCCCGCAGACAGGTTTGCGCCCGACAGTGCCGACCTCGGGGACCGATACGGTCCTGCTAATTTCCTCAACCCGACGGAGACAGCCAAAAGTTCACAGCCAATAGCAATATTTAAGTGAACGGGTAGGGTTTTTTTCACCACTAGGTTTTACAAACTGTGGATCTGACAACTTTTAGAGGTTGTTCATAATTGTTTGCTGAACAATTTAAAATAAGCTCTCCGGTGGCCCGTTACAGAGTGACAGCATTTTATTCCATTTGCCACCTCAGCTATCTAAGTGCTCAGACGCCGGCCGCTGTGGCCGAGCGGTTCTAGGCGCTTTAGTCTGGAACCGCGCGACTGCCACGGTCGCAGGTTCGAATCCTGCCTCGGGTAAGGATCTGTGTGATGTCCTTAGCTTAGTTAGGTTTAAGTAGTTCTAAGTTCTAGGGGATTGATGACCTCAGATGTTAGGTCCCATAGTGCTTAGAGCCATTTGAACCATTTGTTTAGAGCTCACACGGAGATTTACCGACAATCGTTCTAGCACAGCCGCGTTCGCGGATGGAACAGGAAACTGCTTGGAATAACTTAACCAGAGTACTACAAGAAACGTGGCTTCGCAAGCGCATTTACCCGTGGCTAACACCAGAGTCAATTGCTCTTGTCCAGTCTCTGCAGCCCCTAGTCTCTGTCCTCACGTAGGCGCCCTATTTGGGCAAGGATGGATTCATCATGGTAGTCGTGCTGATTCCCCATGCAGTCACCAGATTAATCAGTTAAAGAACATAGCCCACAAGACTGCACTTCACATTTGTGCACCATCCGTGCAGAAAGTTCGGAGACTGATTTTACACCTCGAGTGTCAGCGATGTCAGCGCAGTAACTGCGGTGGTAGCTTGAACTAACAACGTAAACAATAGAAGTGTATTCGATGAGGCGGTTATGAGCAGGCACTGTTAAATAGCGGACGTGCGGCTGCAGTGTGTCAGCAATCTCACAAATCACAATGGAGCAACATCTCTAAATCAAGTGTTCAAGACATTCTTCAGGATGTTTGGGACAAGAGAAAAGTGTGTGCTAAGTTCGTACCGTACACCTTGACTCCCGAATGAAAACGACACGTGGACGCCTGCCGCGACTCGATTGAAATGCGAAACGCGGAAAAAACCTTTTTTGGAAAAATCACCACAGGTGATGGTAATTGGTGGTTTCGATAAGAACCTATCAAAAACGAGCAGAGTGCAGAAATTCAGATGAAGGTTTTGCGCTTTGACGACGTAACCGACATTCAAGCGAATATAACACGCGAAATGAACAAATCCCGATGCACGACTTTTTGACAGTTTCACATAGAACCCTGAAGCACTAATACCGCCTTTTAACTTATCTCTATTTTTTTATTGATCCAATCTCAGAGCTTTTTTGGACAGGCGGGGTATGGACTTAAACTATCACTCTCGCTGTTGCTCAAGTTCCACATCGATCTGCTAGGATGCTAATAACGTACACGACAGAACCTGATAAGTGAATGTTTAGTCTACGATGATTATAGCTGTCCACATACTAAATACTTCGTTTGAAGAAATAGTTCCTTATAGAAAGAGAGTAAATTTAATATTCTAACAAAAAAATCTTTCGCTTGAGCATCGATGCTTTACGTACGTAATGTGATTTATAAGTTTTCATTGTTTTCTCCTGCCTAAATGATATCGCAATCATCAGAAGTTACGGTTAGTGGATTTATTTATACCGAAATCCGCCTATCACCGGCTCAAAAACTACTTCACAAGTCTAACACTTCGAGATCAAGCCGCCGGAGCATTTCGTGAATAACGACTGTATTTTATTGGCAGAATAATGTTTACACTGTACGAAATTATATCAGGACAGCTTTCAAGATGATAATTTTTTATTCAGCATGTGCACGCCGAAATGTTTAGGCAACTATTATTAAATTGTTTAAACTAAGCGCAGGTGACCTATTAAATCTTTTGTTAAAATTTTCATTCTCTCTCATACTCTCTCTCCCTTACGCACATGCAAGCACACGCACAACTACATTTTCCAAGCAAGCAATTCGTTACTATTGCTGCAGTATAAAGCAAGCTGCGGAAAAGAAATTCGAACAAAAAGACAAAGAACAAAACAAAATGTATATCTGAACCAGCACTATAGTATTCCCAAATAAGTTGAGTGCTTCACAAAACTTAAAAAATAACTAACCCAATAGTCGTGAAACTTTTTTGCTCTAAGAGCCAACAGGGACATTGTGTGGCGGCATCTGGGGCCACTTATGTACCTTTATTATTATTAACTGTTAAGCTGCATAAAATAGTATGTTATGTACCCCCAACAGACGAGCTACAGTGCACGCGCGACAATTTGCCACCGGCCCCCAAGGACAGATCGTAAAAAGTCGGTAGGATTTGGAATGCCTCCTATCGACTGTTCTCCGTTTGAGATTGCTGCGACCCTCAGAGACGCGGAATTGTCATCCTGTAAATGTCTGTTGTGATATTGTTATTGTTATGATGTCTGTGTGGTTCAAATGCTTCGGAGCACTATGGGACTTAACTTCTAAGGTCATCAGTCCCCTAGAACTTAGAACTACCTAAACTTAACTAACCTAAGGACATCACACACATCTATGCCCGAGGCAGGATTCGAAGCTGCGACCGTAGCGGTCGCGCGGTTCCAGACTGTAGCGCCTAGAACCGCTCGCCCACCCCGGGCGGCAGATGTCTGTGTGATTGGACGATTAATCGATTAGTGACAGTAATGGTACTTATGGGCTATGTAAATGCATTACGCAGTTTGAGGCTCGATCACAAATTTTTCTCAAATATTTTGACTGTCTTTTTCTTCTACTCATTGCGTTTTATTACAACAGTCTTAATTTAATTTCATATTTCTTGCTGCAAATATGCATCGCGTTAGAAGGTGACCGTCACTTATAATGCGCATTCACTAACCCATGTTACTTCCGTTTGAAATTTATACCGTATCAGTTGATCGGTATGAGTCGTCGACGCCGTTGAGTTGTTAGTACTAGAAGACAAACAATAATACATTCTCCCTCGCACACCCACTAACCCCAACGTGGCCGCGCTACGTACCCCTCTGCCCCTGAGGTAAGCGGCCAACTGTACTTCTGTTTGTTCACGGCCAAGGTCATCAACATCAATTACAATTAAGCACATCTTAAAAATACTATCTCTGCAAGTACGTTTGTTTGTTATTGAGTAGAACAACTACACTCTGAAAAAGGTAGTTAATATTTCTGGATTCTACTATTAGTTGCTAGATGCTTATTATTATAAAATGCAGACGAGAACCGCAACCCGCACGAGTAGTTGATTTGGGCCACATGTGGCTCGTGGCCAGTAGTTTGACGCACGCTGAAGTAAACTATAAAAAAGTCAAACACGTTGAAATGAGGGTTCTTATGCGTGAGTGAAAAAGTTTCAGCAATGTATTGCTTGTGCATTTTTGACTTAGTACTACAGATAATTAAAGTTATATACAGAAACTAGAAATGTTGGAACACGTGAAGCAATACTGACCCTACGACTTATCCTAGAAAATAGATTCAGGAAAGGCAAAACTACGTTTCTAGGATTTGTAGACTTAGAGAAAGCTTTTGATAATGTTGACTGGAATACTCTCTTTCAAATTCTGAAGGTGGCAGGGGTAAAATACAGGGAGCGAAGGGCTATTTACAATTTGTACAGAAACCAGATGGCAGTTATAAGAGTCGAGGGGCATGAAAGGGAAGCAGTGGTTGGGAAGGGAGTGAGACAGAGTTGTAGCCTATCCCCGATGTTATTCAAACTGTATATTAAGCAAGCAGTAAAGGAAACAAAAGAAAAATTCGGAGTAGGAATTATAATCCGTGGAGAAGAAATAAAAACATTGTAATTCTGTCAGAAACAGCAAAGGACCTGGAAGAGCAGCTGAACGGAATTGACAGTGTCTTGAAAGGAGGATATAAGATGAACATCAACAAAAGCAAAAATGAGGGAATTAGATTAGGAAATGAGACGCTTAAAGTATTAAACGGATTTTGCTATTTGGGGAGCAAAATAACTGATGATGGTCGAAGTAGAGAGGATATAAAATGTGTACTGGCAATGGCAAGGAAAGCATTTCTGAAGAAGAGAAATTTGTTAACATCGAGTACAGATTTAAGAGTCAGGAAGTCGTTTCTGAAAGTATTTGTATGGATTGTAGCCATGTATGGAAGTGAAAGGTGTACGATAAATAGTTTAGACAAGAAGAGAATAGAAGCTTTCGAAATGTGGTGCTACAGAAAAATGCTGAAGATTAGATGGGTAGATCACATAACTAATGAGGAGGTATTGAATAGAATTGGGGAGAAGAAAAATTTGTGTCACAGCTTGACTAGAAGAAGGGATCGATCGGTTGGTAGGACATATTCTGAGGCATAAAGGGATCACCAATTTAGTATTGGAGGGCAGCGTGGAAGATAAAAATCGTAGAGGGAAATCAAGAGATGAATACACGAAACAGGTTCAGAAGGATGTAGGTTACAGTAGATACTGGGAGATAAAGAAGCTTGCACAGGATAGAGTAGCATGGAGAGCTACATCAAACCAGTCTCTGGACTGAAGACCACAACAACAACAGAAACTCGATAAAAGCTCTGTTACATTGTAGCAGCAAAGTAGCCAATGAACCCATCAAGCAAAGGACTGAACGCAATTTTGTCATATATTGACATGGTTGGAGACAGTGGCTGTTATATAAAGTAAGTCGTTGATCTTGTACAGCAACCAATTACAAACTGGTTTCATGTTATTTTATTCAAAAAGTACCGTTACCGGTTTCGAATTTCTTACAAATCATCATCAGATGTTTTTTTCGTGCCTTCATCAATACATATTATACATTGGTTTTCTGTGAGTTGCCCTGGCATAAACAATAATTTATAAATTACAAACGTCTAATCATAATGATTGCGCTACATATTTACGTTGTAATGCAACTTACGTGAAATGTCCATCTCGCCCATTTGTGCCTTTGAGAATGTATTTCATTGCAAGAAAACTGCTAATACAAATGAACCAGATGGACATTTCACGTAAGTTGCATTACAACACAAATATGCAGCGCAACCATTTTGGTTACACGGTTGTAATTTGTAATTTATTGTTCGTACTAGGGCAGCTCCCAGGAAATATGTATTACTGAAAGCATGAAAAATCCGTCTGATGATGAATTGTAAAAAATTTGGAACTCGTAATGGTACCTTTTGAATCAAGTAACTTGAAGCCTATTTGTGGTTCAAATGGCTCTGAGCACTATGGGACTTAACATCTTAGGTCATCAGTCCCCTAGAACTTAGAACTACTTAAACCTAACTAACCTAAGAACATCACACACATCCATGCCCGAGGCAGGATTCGAACCTGCGACCGTAGCAGTCCCGCGGTTCCGGACTGCAACGCCTAGAACCGCACGAAACCTATTTGTGGCTGGTTGCTGAACGCCCTCAACAATTTAAAGGACTGAAAATTTCACAACCAGTTGTTTCGAAGTTTAATGAACCAATTGAAGCACAAACTGTACCGTATGCAACTGCAGCAAGATTTGAGCTTTCTACCTACGGTCGCGGGTTCGTATCCTCCCTCGGGCATGGATGTGTGTGATGTCATTAGGTTGGTTAGGTTTAAGTAGTTCTAAGTTCTAGGGGACTGATGACCTCAGAAGTTAAGTCCCATAGTGCTCAGAGCCATTTGAACCATTTTTTGAGCTTTCTACACGAATGCTGCAGCATCTGGAAGAAAATAGTTTCGGAGACAACACTGGCTTCATTGATAAAAGCAAGTTTTGTTTGTGAATGATACATTGTGTGAGTCTGGGGCGTTGACAATCCCGAAATATCGTTCAAAACTTCACCAGTCATCACAAGTCGTGTTCTGCGTAGTTCTACAAATGGCTCTGAGCACTATGGGACTCAACATCTTAGGCCATAAGTCCCCTAGAACTTAGAACTACTTAAACCTAACTAACCTAAGGACATCATACAGACCCATGCCCGAGGCAGGATTCGAACCTGCGACCGTAACAGTCCCGCGGTTCCGGACTGCAGCGCCAGAACCGCACGGGCACCGCGGCTGGCCGTAGTTCTACACTTTAAATTACACAGTGCCTTTATTTTTATGTCACCCGTGCATAACGCCATGCGTGTTATCTGCGTATCGCATAAATTTTGTTTTTGATGCAGTTGTATAAAGACAATGAGGACTTAATTCAGCAACATTCCAGCGCTCCTCCCCACTCCTATGTTTACGTTCGTGAACTGTTTAACGTTACACAGAAAAGGAGACGGATGGTCTTTGCGGTAGGAACAATCACCAGAAATTCTTGTCACAGCCATTATGCTCACCCCTCACGTCCCCGTGTTTTGTGGGGATGGGAAGGGAGGTATTATATCAAAAATTCAACGTTTGCTTTACGTTTACCGGCCGGCCGGAGTGGCCGAGCGGTTAAAGGCGCTACGGTCTGGAACCGCACAACCGCTACGGTCGCAGGTTCGAATCCTGCCTCGGGCATGGATGTGTGTCATGTCCTTAGGTTAGTTAGGTTTAAGTAGTTCTAAGTTCTAGGGTACTTATGACCACAGCAGTTGAGTCCCATAGTGCTCAGAGCCATTTGAACCATTTTTACGTTTACCATCACATCTGCAATAAATGCGAGCCCTTGTCAACGATACCTTAAAAGGAACCGATGGCTAACATTGGACTCATTGTCTACAGAACAACCAAGGGGAAATACAGAGCACTTCAGACTGAAACTTATAAAAATTTCTCCATACGTATGCAAAGCTTCGGAATACTGCATCAAAAAACTTTTACGGTACATTAATGAAACTGCTTCAGTCATTTGAAGTAACTCGGCGTAGTTGCAGATAGTTGCCCGTGGTATTAAATCATCGATGATCACTCTGTTTCACACATTAAAAATGTCTGTGGGATTCATATGCGTGGACCTATATCCTTTTAATAGAAAGAATTGGAAACGCTTTCTTGACATTCTGTAATTATTATTTTTTTCGTAGGAAACTTAAAGCTTCTTACAATTGACTCATTATCATATGACAAATGAATGTTGCAATCACTTATAAAATGACGGGTGACTTAGGAGATATTAATGATATAGATACAGAGTTGTTACAAAGGGAAGTATTACGCTTTTTAAAAACAAACAGTTCAAAGAACAACGTTACATTTGGGAATTAGTAATAATATTTAATTTTTGTGATGTACAGCCCAAAATAGCCACAATTTTGTTTTCCTTCATTAAAAAATCAAAAGCGATAAAGTAACCAAATCAAAATCTTCGCTGGCTCATGCACTACAATATGAACACTCTAATCACCTAACAGAAACGATTCTCCAATAATTTAATTAGTTGCAAAACAGCTACAATACACTTAATTTTACAATTGTAATCTAAAAGGTTAACAGAAGCAGAACGGAAATTACGTTTGTTCTTTTATAGCTAAGCTAGCATTTTATGTTTACAGATTTCCAGTAACGTCATCTGTCCATTATTTCCACAACATACATCGCACTGGAGTATTTGTTAGATGTTCCGCAGTGACTGAATCTGTCTTTCCTAGTCTTCAACATGTATCACCAACACAACTGCCATTGCTGCGTCTCACTGACCAACGAACATATTTTGACACTGCCTTCCGAGGATTTTGTACTGTCAAACCTTCGGCACAGTGTGGTGTAGAGGATCACTTGCTAAAACACTGTGGAGAAGTATATATTAATCAATGAAGCACATACGTGAGAATTAGGTTGGCGGATCATGAGAGAAGTCGAAAGCTGTAAAAGACGGAATCAGCCTTTCCGAGATATCGTTTAAGGGGAAACTACCCACAGTATGTATACCGGTCGCGTTACATGCTATTACGGAATAAGGAAGACGTTACTACTGGACGCTGTACTCAGTTTACTGTTAAAATGAACCCTAATGCAAACAAACGGCCGTAGAGCACGCTCAGCGATTGGTCGTCGGGCGTAGTGCACCTACGATCACCAGATGTTGCAGTGTCACTCAGAATAGGCACTGTTTATGCATTAGCGGTTAACTGATATTCTAACGTGGATTGAACGTCTATTGTTTCCACCAATCACCGTGTTAAATGTTTCACTCATGCAGTTCTTTATTCAAATCTCTTTAGACAGACGTTTTCTCCGTCCCACCCGTAAAGTTCAAGTAGTCGTTCGTATGTACTGTGAAAATTTGTCAAGTTGTTTCGTGTTCTATAGCGAAAGTTGTTTCGTGTTCTACAGTGAAATATAGTAGCGAAAACCTATTGAAAGCACCAAGAAACAGTGTCTTCGACAAAGTTTTAGAAAAAAATCCGTCGCTACCGATGCGGCAATTTAAGGAACTAATATCTGACTTTACCGAAGTTTCTATGCTGACTGTATTATGTTTGCGACAAGAAAAACGGAAGACAGGTAAACTGTTCATTCATGGGAAGACGAGAAGACGACAGTCGTGGGTGTTAGAGAAATGTAATGATGTTGTGAAAAGTATTGTGCCGTCGAAGATGCGTACTTTGGAAACTGTGTGGCTTCATCGATGCAGCTGTTGATCTGGTCCTCATCAATACAGCAGCTGATAGCTCCAGTTCCGAACTGTATTCCTCGAATTCTGAAGTGGAGGAATAGAGAGATTAGCAGGCGACTGATTACCTTCGATGCTTTTGTTAAAGATTAGACGGTGAAATTTCGACGATACGCTTTTACATTACGCATATTTCACACAGACAAAACATCCTGTTAGATATTTCTTCTGCTCCTTCCATCACAATTCTTTTGATCTTTTCCGAAGCGTATTACGATGTTTTACCTTAATATTATTCTATCGTTTGAACGAATTGTACTAAATGGCGTCTGAAGTTACGGCATCTTCTTGCTGTTCATCGTTTTGACGAATGACGTATACCGGGAATCTGACATTTTGTTGTTAAGATACGTTTAAGTTACATCTGTAGCACAAACGTACGGTAGTAATTTTACGAGACTGTACTCGACTGGGTGTGATTTACGTACCGCGGGAAGCAGACTCCAGTGAGGTAAGGAAACGACACGAAAAAAGGATACGTGGCACAGTGTTTATATCAGTGTTAAACTTACAAAGAACAAAGTATGTATATCAATAAGCATATGACCCATGATCTTTTTAACGACCAAACACTAGTATTTTTTATAAGATAGTATCACTGTATGCATTTTAGCCCCTTTTTTATTGTTACAATAACATTAGTAACTTGTAAGTTCGTCGGTTTCTCAAAATGTGATGATGTTACTTTGTACCACGTACTGCAGTATCGATTTGAACGGCCAAACTGCCCGATTGCACGTAAGACATAGTAACTGAATCGCAGTCGTTTAAAGAGTAATGCCATCATGCTGGTCAATTTAAAAAGGCGCTTTTCAAAAATGTTATTTAAAACAGCGATTAAAAGAAGTGTAACACTCGGTAGGCAACTACTCGAACGTAACATCAAAATTTCATCTAAGACAAATATAGCATATGTGGCTCTTACTGTATCGTACCACTGCACACCTCCATTGAAAAGCTGACGGACGCGAATAATAAATGTTCATCTTGCTATTAATACTTGCTTCAGTATATCGGTGGACAAAAGAAAACTGCGAAATTTTTATCGAAACGTGTCTTCGGTAGCAGGAATTATTCATAAAACGTTGCAGGTACTGAAGTTACATCTCGCATCCCACCTACAGCTAATTAGTACTCATTATTTAGGAATCAGATTCCTAATGCAAAAGCAAGAAAAGTCTCGTAATAGCAAAGATCTGGAAATTCTTTATTTCCTTGTTATGAGATTGGCATTTACAGTTTTTGCGTATGTTCTTTTTCAGTCATTTTTTCAAAGTTGCTGCATGCATACTTGGATGACATACCACCAGAAATCTGACGAGGAATGCACTTTATGAACGACTGAGTGATAGACTTTGTAACCTCCCCACAAAAATATTAAAAAAATATGAACCAAGTGTAGCCTCCCCACGGAAATAATAATTAAATGAATTTTAAATATCGAAACCTCTGAACAAAATTAGTTCCCATTCATGATCTCTGTGCAGAAATGCATTCACATTTAATGTACCCACAAAATTCTTTTCTCATTTAATGTTAAGTTCGAAACAGAAAAATTCCTAAACCCAAAAATACTAAAAAAAATTCAGTAACCTGGTAAATTTTATGACGACAGCAGCGCTGCGCCACGGCCCTGTATTCTGAATAAAAAAGGCAAAAATTCTTACCTCAATAAAAACTGCGAATATATCTGCTCTTACCTAAAAAATTTTAAGCACAGCTCCGTGCAATGCTGGCCTATGCTTTGTGACTCGTGAAAGGAATTAATTATTCATTGGATAAAATCTTTAAATTGAAATGAATGCTTTTTTTTTAAATATTACTTTATATTATAAAAATTATTATTGGAGCATTTTTTGAAAGAAATTGGATGACAGTTAACATACATTACTAGATATGCGCAAGGCTGCTTCTTTACCTTCTACAATAATACTCATCCTCCAGAGTCCCGACCAGAGCAGACTGCACACAAGCGCAGACACGCGCAGACAACAGCCGACTCATGCAGACTACTATGGACTACTGCCGACTAGCGACAAGCAACAACTAATTACATACTGCTCTCTGGTCAGAGACTCTCCTAAGTCTTGCCTGTTACAGGCAGCGCATATAGCGCATACCTCTTACAACTTTTGAGGACGGGTTCGCATGTTGATGCATTTTACCCTGTTCAGTTATAGATAGAGGTGAGCCGGTTCTTGGCTTCCACGTTCTCCCAAGTTAAATCCACTAGACAGTTTTCTGTGAGAGTACTCAAGCTGGTAGGTTAGCAACGCCTCACTGAACCGAAGTATATCTTTTGCTGCCATTGAGGAAACTTTTGAGATGGTACACACCTTACCAAGTGTACTAGGTAGTATTTGGAAACCACTGCTGCGAGAAATTAAGGCTCTACTCAGAAGAAAGATGCGTTCTTTGATCACTTTTTGCGAGGTGTTGTGTATGACAGGACAACTTAATCCACCTATTTTATATTTTTATTTAGCAGACAACTTGATGAATACATGAGTGTAGTAAAACGTAATTATATCACACTTATTATATTATGCTCAATAATATTACTATAAATTTTATTTGTGACATTAATAATGAGCGTATGGCATTGGTGGCCGAGCGCCGCTCCACAAGTTCTTTAACGCCACTACGGCGAGTTGCGGGTGATTGAGGATGAAGTGATGATGAAAGACACACAACACCCAGTCGTCTCGGGGCAGAGAAAAACCTTGACCCCGCCAGGAATCGAACCCGGGACGCCGGCCGGAGTGGCCGAGCGGTTCTGGGCGCTACAGTCTGGAACCGCGCGACCTATACGGTAGCAGGTTCGAATCCTGCCTCGGGCATGGATGTGTGTGATGTCCTTAGGTTAGTTAGGTTTAAGTAGTCCTAAGTTCTAGGGGACTTGTGACCTCAGCAGTTGAGTCCCATAGTGCTCAGAACCATTTGAACCATTTGAACCCGGGACCCGGTGCGCGGCAAGCGAGAACGTTACCACAAGACATGGATAAGCAAGTAATCCGTGTAACAGGATGGCTGGCACTCAGGCATGGGCAATAGACGATGCTTGATTTTGGAAGGGGGAGTGGGAGTCAGTGAGCATCCAGCTGAGGAGTCGAACGTACCAGGTGTTAAACAGCTGATATCGTATCTAGGTCTAAGAGTAATGTGCTGTCTGATAATACAACATAACGGCTTTGCATTGATTAATCTGGAAATGTGCAGAAGAAATGAAAAGTCTAATTTGGCTCAAGATGGGGAACGGAAATAGATTTTGCTTTAATTAACAAGGATACGTGAAGATCGAATGAATAGTATAAATTTGGTTCAAGAAGGTGGGCGGGACTAAACACGATACACACGTCGCAGAAAAGGTGAAACAGCGTCGCTTCTACTGATTTCCGTTGAATTTGTGACAGTCTGTACTTTTTTCACTTTAAATCAACAATTCGATAATATAAGTTCAACGTTACTAAACTTTGTTGATGTCTAAATAACTAAACAGCAGTCCGACTTTTCATTCTAATTACGTAACGCATAGCTGCACGTTACTGAAATTGCGTGATTGGTACCTGGCAGTAATAGTAGCTCTCTGTTAGTAACTAATATCTTGTCCCTGCGTTGCACAGCTGCTGAGTAATAATTTGATACTAGCGATCTGATACTAGAATTAGCAGCAGTCGCAACTTATTAGGCGCGCATGTCATAAATATGCGTATCACGTTTCGCATACTGTTGTTGAATGTGATATCAATACTAAAGTGAAAAGGCCTAGTGTGGTTTTACTCCATGTTTCCTTCACAATCTGATCGTGTTTGTGATTCCAGCTGTGGGCTTCGTTGCAACAGTTATGTTAATGATCCTTGTGCTGCCATTGTATTTATTATATGGTATCTTCGCTTTTGTTAGAACACTTTGAGAAATATTTAGTGATTTGATTCGTAAACGTTCCTTGACCTTTTTGGGGAGGTGCGTGAATTCATTATCATAATCCTGACAGTTCTTAATCATTTAAAAGTCGAAGTCCGATACCCGTAAGAAGAGTGTTTAGCTAGTAGAGTTCGATGAATAAATTTGTGAAACTCTTGGCTTATTTTACAATTTTCAGTTTTCGCTGTACTATTTTGTGGATTAATAATTGTAGCTCCCGTTGTAATTATAATGGCTCAATTACGTTCAGTTAGTTAGTTGTTCCATCAGAAAAAATCACTTGCATTACGTACCTGCACCGCTACTTTACATTTGTCGATTACCGTGACAACTCTTGGTAAATGACGCGGTTTTGTCTTATGTTAAATACAGTGATCGTAATATTACATTTTCACTGTTCATAAATTGCAGCATCTGAAGCGCCTAATAAACAGTTATTTTAAATGCTTAGTTGACAGTAACACACCACGGAAACCAGGATTACTTAAGAGTGGTGATAAGAGCCTTTTTCTCTTTCGTAAATGAGCTTTTAACTCAAGTTCAACCAATTCTGTACTGGCAGCCCTTGAGAAACAGAACACTGATTCAAGTTATGTTAATATATATAACAGTGTACACAGCGTTTGACCATATAGGTGCAGAGGAAAAGTGCAAAGAGAGGACAATAAAAACAAGCAAATAATTCCAATAAACATAGGTCTGGTCACCAATGCTTACTCCGATAGGATGTAAGCATAAATGCAGTCATCCCAGAGTTACAACACTGTTAACGTTTAAGGCGGCGTTTATTTCGAAACTCCGCAACAAGCATAAATTACAAAGTGATAAACTGCCCTCGTTTGATTTAATCGTCGTCATGGGTACGTAAGTAATGTTAAATAGAGTTTCGACAACTGCAGACGGTCGTGGCTCGCCAATACAATGGCCTCCCAGGCCCCGGAAATTAGCCCGTTGGATTCTTTTTGTTACCAGTGCGAGGCCCGGAATTATTGAACGTTTACGGGCATCGACAAGGAGACATGCTGAAGCTTGCCTTTACATGAACTGTGGCCATGTGGAAAACTTGTTGTAAATTGTTTATCTTCAAGTGTAGTTTGGATCCTCGGGGTCTCTGTTATTGGGTGTTAATGCACTCAATAGAAACACGTCATATCGGAGAAACTGTTGGTCTCCGTACCTCTGTTTATGAGGATTATGTGGTTATTTCAATGTCCTCTCTTCGTACATTTCGTTTGTACCTATAATAATACCTGTATATGACAATGCTAAATTTTCCGTTATATTTCATTCGAGTAGTGAGAAATTCAGTACTGAAAGAGCAGTAAAACAAAGTTTTTCCATGTCGTCCAAACCATTCTCAACAGCACTAGAAGGATATTTAAGATCCTAAAACTGGAAAAACGAAAAAGTTGAAACATTTATGGAACATTACTCAACCATCTTCGTTTTGCAGATGATGTAGTACTTGTGAGGATCCTATGCTCATAGTGATATTACTTACTATTTGGCACTTTCTGGTTCTTTAGTTTGGCTGCATATTGGGTGCTGATGGTCATGCAGCAATAGTTGGTTAAGCTGGATCTTTGCCTGATTTTGCCGTTTTTTTTTATCGTTGTTATGTTGCGCGCTCGCGGCGTGATATTTGTGTCAGTTCTATTTGGTCGGCGCGTTCTTCAGTTGCAGACGCCTTGAGGTGCCGAAATTAGGTTCAGTTTAATGACTCGTGCCGCAGTTGTAGTATACTTACACTTTCTCTGTGAAGAAATTCATTACATGTAGTGGCATACGGGACTTGCCTAGATCAAAGTGCAGCTTGAATTGGCGCTTGGAAAAGGAACAGTTCCAATAACAAACAACACATTTTGTTGTTACTTAAATCCTTTATTATCCGTAGTATAATATGTTACTGAAGGAACACATGTTATGGCACACTGGAAGGACAGGTGTGGAGAGGAGTAATGTCACATTGTCACTAACATCTTAGTGGCAGCGTTACACACTGTTTTCGTCTTGTATAGATAAATATCAGCAAGAACAGCAGAATTTAATACAGCAAGTTAGAAAGAGGACTCAAAAACCTATTACAATGACATTAAAATCGTCTGTAAGCAGAATACCGAAAAGAAAATTGTATAGAAACCATGGAGTCATAGATCCAGGGGATGACGTTTTACACGGGTAGCTGAAACCAATCCAACAGATATAAACCGAAGATTAAAAATGAAGTGAGTGCTTTTGGTAAACTAAAGAGGGTTTTCAAAACTAAGCCTTCAATGTTTGTGAGAATGAACGTTCACAGTCAATATATATCACCATTTTAACCTACAACAGTGAGACACGTATTTTAAATGCCAAAGGCGTTCAAAAACTGAGGTTTGCTCACTGAGACTATATGGTGGGAATACAGTAGCACGACGGACAGGAAAAAATCCCATAATAAAAATGCGACAACCGTCATTGCTACCTAGGAGATTTATATAGGTCCAAAATATTAAATTCTGCCAAATGATATTAGAATGACAGTCATGCAGCTGATCTGATCATACTACCTCGCACGAAGAATAATCAAGAGCGTAAAGAATTCTATAGAGGCAAGTGTCCCGTCAGTCTCCTCTTGAAGAGAACCGCACAGTGCCCAGGTTTCTAAATGCTGCAGATATACTGATCTAAGATGAACTCGGGCAAAGCTTATTTATGAGTACTGTTTCTGCACAGAATTGTAGACAGCAAAAAATTTATGCGAATAAGTTTCTTTTAATAAACGACATAGGTGTGTTTAGTGGTGTTATTTCCTACTTTTTCCATCGCCAGTTTAAAAATAATAATAATTGTGCGGAATGTTTTCGAAAAACATTCCTACGATCTCACATTAAGCAGCATTCCTTGTTTCCTTTGGCAAATTTTATTCATTCTTGTTACTGTGCTTCGTTAGTGACTGCATGGTGCGGAAGAACTAATAGTAGTTGTGAATAAATAAAAAAGGAAATGAACAAATGATTTTGGGAACAGAGTGGAGTGGAAGACGTATGAGGGTTTTTTAAAAAGTTCATACTACTATGGCAAAGCAAGTAACTTTCATTGATTGCTGTATTCCACTTCAAACTGACACAGATACAAGACATTACTTTTCAACAGTCAGTAAATATCCATAAAAAAACAGATGTAACGATCTGCCAATCGCCGGCCGCGGTGGCCGAGCGGTTCTAGGCACTTCAGTCCGGAACCGCGTGACTGCTACGGTCGCAGTTTCGAATCCTGCCTCGGGCATGGATGTGTGTGATGTCCGTAGGTTAGTTAAGTTTAACTAGTTCTTAGTTCTAGGGCACTGATGGCCTCAGATGTTAAGTCCCATAGTGCTCAGAGCCATTTGAACCATTTTTTTTTTTATCTGCCAATCTTTCACTTCCTCGGCAACAGAAATACACTTCTAAGTCGCAGAACTTCCAAAGAACCTCTTTGTCAGTATCCACATCATTGGAAAATTTCGTCCCGCCCGTCCCCGCTTTCTTACTCCCGCTCCGATGTCTTTTCAACTTGCAGACTGCCTAGATACTATCATCTGTGGTTGATGTCAATGGTCTTCCTTCCCGATCAGCTTTACCCATGTTTGTGCGGCCTTGTTCATATTGTTGGTACCCTTTAACCACGGCTGGATGCGACATTGCATTTGGTCCCTATACCACAAGAATTTCATGGTGAGCGTGTGCGTAAATTAGAGGCTTTGCCCACAAGAATCCTACGGCGCCGCCGTTTTCAACTTTGGAGAACGCATCCAGCTACCGCGCCATTTCACTCTCGCTCGCAGCAGAATTCTGTCCGCAAGAAAGTCGGAACATGCACGTTCTTCCGAGAGTGTGTCGCTCTTTTTGCGCAATTGTCTTTGCGTGGAACGACATGTGTAACTTACTTTCTGAAGTCGTTACGTGATTATGACGGTAACAAAAATGAAACGGAGATGTGCGGGGCATGTTAGGTGGATGTTGGAAATTGTTTGCTGAAGTCGAAGTGATTGAAAAAGACCAAAGTGACGATCTAACAGCAGGTGAGTAGATGATAGAAAACATGCTGAAGCCCGTTGGTGCGTGGAATATTGTATGGGAGGCCTTTATCCAGCAGTGAATCTTAAATGCCTCATGATGAATACGATGATGATAATGATGATACGTCAGGAATCCATTTCGTATCCTCTCTACTTCGTCCACAGTCAGTTATTTTGCTGCCCAAACAGCAAAACGCATGTACTACTTTCAGTGTCCTAGTCCCTAATCTAATTCCATTAGGAACGCGTGATTTAATTCGATTACACTTGCAAGATCCACACCTGCTGTTAGAGGAGAACACACCACCTGTGAGGAAACGATCAGAGCAGCCACGAGTCTGATTGGTTACCGCAGTCTGTCGATCAAAATTGGGATACAGGGATCGCATGTTACGGAAGAGGTATTGCTTACCGGGCAGACGGAGGAAGCGGCACCTGTCGGCCTTACCGGGAGAGGGCGAGCGGCTGTCAGGAAGACGGGAGTACTTGATGGATGCTCGTCCCCAAGCGGCGGTGCGGTAGGTTGGCTGCCTGTGTCTGTGTGGGGTCCACCACCAGCGCTGCCCGCGCACGAGCAGGCGGAGAGAGCAGTACCCACAGGGGAAGCCTTTGCTACCACCTACCAACTAACTGCTGCTATTACGAAAACAACAGTAATGCAGTGTGGTGGAACTGGGCGTTTACACCCGTTAAGCTGGTGCCACTGAATCCGAAAATGGTGTAAAAATTCGTGTGTTAGCTCTAGTTTTCGAACTGCAGTTATTCCCCTGTAATTACGCTTTTTTCAATGCACATTGGGCTCCGAGATTAAGCAGTTGGCTACCCTGCTTGGGAATGTCTTTAATCTCACAGTAGGATAACATCGTGCAATTGAATTCACACGTGTGCATCACCTGATCACCGGCGGGATGTCCAGATGAAGGGCACTAAATTATTAACAACTGCTGTAATAAAATACTTTTACAAGAATTGTGTTGAGATACAGTTCCCTTTGACGATGTACGATTAAGAGTCAGGTGCCGCAATCCCTCGTAAATGTGTTAAAAATCCGATAATTTATGCTGTACAGGTGGTGAAATGAGGATTGTTTCGAGGAAGTTACGCCCTCTATAAAAAAGCGGTGTACATTTTATTTTCACTGCAGGATGAGGTAACAGGACAAAACAATGTGTACCATACATATCGCACCCCTGCAAGAAGTGTGACACAACTCGAAAATATAATACTTGAGATAAATCGCTTTAAATAATTCTATAAAACTTTTATTGAAATAGTATAAGGGTCCTTTAAATTTCGAGTAATTTTGACAGTAAATCACATTGTAGTCTATACAACAGCAATATGGACATGCAATTCTGTTCACGTCGAATGTGAGGTTTTATCATTATTAATTAATTCTTTGAGTTGTGTGTCACTTTCTTGATTTTCTAAAACCTTCTTTGTTTTTGTTATGACCTCTCATTTTACATATATTGCTAACTGTAATATAATATGACATTCGAACCTGCATTAGGCAAAATTAGTGCTAAAGTTAAAACAAAAAAACGAGTTAAAATTACTGCATTTGAAAAATATAAGATTCAGAATTGTAATTTATGACGAATGATACAACTTAATAAGGAACATCAGTTAGTTTAATAAGGAATATCAGAACAATTTAAGGAACGCGATTTACGAAAACATAGAGTCATAAATGGGCTTGTATAATGTAGGAATACGTTTCGCAGAGAAACGGGATTCAATATGAACTTTCTTTACATAGAAGTTCCATATTTCCATATTCTTTTCTTG
This sequence comes from Schistocerca americana, assembly GCF_021461395.2. NCBI lineage: Eukaryota > Metazoa > Arthropoda > Insecta > Orthoptera > Acrididae > Schistocerca > Schistocerca americana. Next base: position 495,845,207 of record NC_060119.1, on the reverse strand, counting down.
TCCAGTACAACGCATGAAATTTCGTAAAAATTACAACAGCTGCAATCGCCAAAACAGTCTGTTACCTCAGAAGCAATTTTCTAACACCCAACTAAACTACAGTGGGTCTGTCCCATGCCATGCATGTAAATCTGCATGTCAGACTTGTAAGATAGAGGCACTGTATAAACGCACACGTTTTAATAATGAGTGATGTTAAAAATTAGTGATATTAAAAGTTACATTCATCTTGCTTTACACATGAAAAGTTTTACACATCAGAACGTGCCGCTCTATTTGAATGACTCATGCACACTTGCCAGTAGCAACGCTAAAGTGTCACTGTTCTTGCTGTAGCGAATCATAAAGTAGCCTACAACACAACTGATACAACTGCCCTGAAGTGGATAAATTGCGAGGTAGAGACGTGACAATTTTCGTGCACGTTGGGCACTTCACAGGTATTTTTCAGTGACAAAAACTAAAAACTGCCGTATTTTGACTTGTCAGTTTTCTTGCCAGGATGCGATATGGTGTATTACGTGTTTGTGCAATCTCAATATGTCGATGAATGAAAAAGGCCATGATACGCCAACTCCACTAATGATGATTGCATCAACTATGTGAATGACTGTTGTTTCTGTAATTGCCGCCTGCGGACAAAAAAAATGGCTCTAAGCACGATGAGAGTTAACATCTGAGTTCATCAGGCCCCTAGACTTAGAACTACTTAAACTTAACTAACCTAAGGACATAACTCACATCCATTCCCGAGGCAGAATTCTAACCTGCGACCGTAGCAGCGGCGCGGTTTCGGACTGAAGCGCCTAGAACCGCTTGGCCACAGCGGCCGACCCCCCTGCGGACAACCCAGACTAAAAAAAAATAATTGTTATCCTAATACAAGTTCGACCATTCATTTAGACGATATAAAATTTGGGCACATAAAACTTTTGCAAAAGCTTTAAACGTAAATTGCTGTTCATTCACTTGCTTGTGTCAAGACATACTTTAGCTCAGTTTTAGAGAAGTGATATCAGGTATCAGAGAAGATTTTGACATGCTCATAAGGCTTATCGTGCAGTAACATAGCTTGCGAGGCAGAGCCAGACACCGGATCCAATCTGCACGGCAGATTATCGACCGTGTGTAATTTGTAGGCTGATTTCCACGGTCATAAAGGACAAAGAATGGCCTCATTACCAACACATGGCTCAAAAAATACGATTTACAAACAATTAAAATACAATAACACAAGGAACAAAGTTCACAAGATTCACACACACTGATTTCACACGCGACCTGCTTCCCTGTGGTCAGCTGTAGTGAGGTCATCTGGTCACAAGGTCAAAATATAATAAAACTGCCAAATCACGAAAACAGATGACACCATACGAGCCGATAACAGCCAGAGAAAAGAGAGATCATAGAAATTTTTGAAGGCAATGTGACCCGTGTGGTAAATAACCATGAGAGGAAGTCGTGGCAGTTCTTCGTCATTATTTACAATTGTTTCTGGAAAACTACATAGCAGAAAAATACGATGAACATTTGAATGATCTGATGCACCCGTATGTGCAGCTATAATGCCACATACTACAATAAAAGATATTTTTCTAATAACACCTGGGCTGACGCGCGATAAGTAAATTCACAAGGCTATAACTTAATACTTGCGAAGTCTGTGGCTGAAAGAATACAGGAAGATGATGAATGACGTTACCACAGGCAATGTTCGGATACCGTTTGACCGATTTCGAGAGTTTAAATCTCAGTTTCAAATGTTATGTGGAGAATTCTTTCGTACAGTCAAAGTGATGCAGAGCAGTTACAAGTGCTTTTTGTGTGCCACGAACATTAAGATAATGAAACGATCTGTTCCCTCACCCTTATATGAAGCACGCAAGTGAAATACTCTGACATAAAAGAAGCTGACACTTCATTGTGCTCTGTTCTAACAAAGGCTTCAGCGAATAAAAACCTATGCTTCTGATCATTACAATAAATGTGAAGAGTAGTTCAGAAGTCCTAGAAGAGGTATTCGACAAAAAATGGCTTCACCCAATCACGTTTCTCCCTCTTCAGTCATTTCATCACCCATAACATCACAAAACAACATTATGTTGTGTAAGGACTCGTCACGGCAATCTGAGGGACTCTGGCAGACACATACAACTTTACAGTTAGGAAAGATGATTATAAGAACTGCATCATGTCCAATAAACACGTCTGAAGATACTTCACAATGTTTGGATAATAATGAATGAGTAGGAAAACAGAGTGACTGAGAACATTAGGAACACAAAAATAAACTGTTTAATACTGCCAACAACATCTTTAAACCATTTCTGTTGTTGTTTTTGTTGTTGTTGTTCTGCCGATGGTCTTTAGTACAAAGACTCGTTTTATGCAGCTCTCCACGCTGGTATGACTACGTCTCCCTCTGCATTTCCCTCCATTACGAAACATAATCTCCCTTGATGCCACAGGATGTGCCGTGTCAATCAATCCCTTCTTTTAGTCACGTAATACCGTAAATTTCCTTTTTCCACTGTTCGATTGAGTACCGTCTTATTAGTTATTCTATCTACCCACATAATCTTTATCATTCTTCTAGGCGGCACAAGATTTCGAAAGTTTCTTTCTTTTATTGCCTGAACTACTTATTGTCCACCTTTTTCTTCTGTACAAGGCTACATTTGTTACGTGACTGTTTTTCTGGAAACAATCCCATAACGTATATAAATTCGCAATGAAAGGCCCATTTGATCGGATTATTTAATCGATCCCAAGGACTATGATAGCCCAAAGTACTAAAGATTGTTGGCAATTTACTGATGTAACCTAACTCTTGATTCGGTTTTGCATGATTATATAAATGAGAGGACGTTGGAAGCATTCTAGATGGTGCAGAAGCAAATGGGCTGCCGGGGGAGTCAAAATAGGATACCACACTTAGAGCCAGTTCGCCCGTGGGACGCACATGTCAATAGCCCATGAACCGGGTAGCTGTTTGAATTGTCACTCTGGGGAGCCCAAAGCATCATGACGAACACAGATAGGATCTCCTGTGGCGCAAGCTCCCTGCCGCAAAACATTTTACAACCCAAGAGAGTGGAAAAAGAAGGAACATTTTTAGCAGAAGGCACTATTGTGCACAGAAGTAGAAAGCTGAGTTTTTCTCAATAAAGCATCGCACACCACTATAAAGGTCTCGGAAATGGAATGGAGCCCCACAATTTTCGGACATTTGAGGGCGTGAAACGCAGCTGAACCTTTTGACTTCACAAAAACTAAATGTATACTCAGCATAGAGGTTCGGCCGTGCCGACAAGGACCGCCTCATTGGTCACAGAGGGAGACAGAGAGAGGGTGAGACTTCTTTCTGTGTAGAATTGTAGAACGCTCGTTATAGCTTAACCGAACAGAAGGTAGCCCAGGGAGGCGGACTAGTGTTTCTAAGGAGCAATTTTATCAGTTGATCAGTTGGAACTCAGAAGATTCGAAGCCCACCCAATCTGAAAACAGTAAGAGACGTGAAACACAGCAATGCAAGGTTCCCTCGTAGAAAACATGCGATCAGAAATCACTGCATTTTCTGCTTCTTTGGAGACTTGATTTTCAGACTTCGCCAAGAGCTGCTGATAGACGGCCGTCGCCAGAGCTGGGAAATTTTGGTCTGATCTGACTTGCACTTTGCCATTGTCAGGGCTCGTTGGTGCCGCCAATGCCTGATTCTGCAGCCACTTTAGCCTCCGCCTGCAATACTGTGGTGAGATCGAGCTGCAACGGCAACACATTATGTACTGAAATAAAAGTCATTTTATAACATTTACACCACTTCGCGATTGTCCGCCCTCGGTAGCTGAGTGATGGGGTGCCGGCACGGTAGCTCAGCGTGTTCGGTCAGAGGGTTACGTACCCTCTGTAATAAAAAAACTGAGTTAATCGATCATCACCGAACTAAATCGGATGTCTTACGACGTCCGCCCCGAGCAGATACAACGAACAAATGCGAGCAAAATGTGATTAAAAAAAAAAAAAAGTGGTCAGCGCGACGGACTGTCAATCCTAAGGGCCCGGGTTCGATTCCCGGTTGGGTCGGAGATTTTTCACCGCTCAGGGACTGGGTGTTGAGTTGTCCTAATCATCCTCATTTCATCCTCATCGACGCGCAAGTCGCCCAAGTGGCGTCAAATCGAAAGACTTGCACCAGGCGAGCGGTCTACCCGACGGGAGGCCCTAGTCACACGACGTTATTACTTCGCGATTCACTTTGAAGATTTGCATTTTTAATTTTGTGAACAGTCTGCTTTCAACTCCGACCACGGGTACAACATATTCCCTTCTTTAGTACTATATGCCTTTCAATTAACATCACAACAATCACTGTACAACTGCAAATTAATTCACTTGCGTGGTTATCAGAATCCTTCCCCTGACTCCTTTGCAGATGTGCCTAGGTCTTATTATATTAAAATTGTCTTTGTTTGTCAACTGTTCTAAGAATAACTTTATCAGAATAAATCGAAGTAATTATAATTCTTGCTTATTTAGTAGTCGTACGACTCCTAATTCATTGTTTTGGAGAGGATGATTAATTAACACATGTCAGATATAGGCTCCACCTTCACATTTTTACGCTAATTAACAACCTTCAACCAGTGTTCACTAACACAGTCCTGAAATGTCTTCAGAAAAGGTTTCCTAAGACTTATATTGATGTTATATGTTAACATCCTCTTTATCAGAAATGTTTTTCTTGCTACAGCTAGTATGCAGTTTATAGCCTCTCTATTTCGGTCATCATCAGTTATTTTGCTACACGAATAGCGAAACTCATGTATTTCTTTTAGTGCCTCATTTCCTAATCTAATTCCCTCAGAATTGCATAAGTTACTTCGGCTGCATTCCATTACACGGGTTTTACTTTTGTTAATGTTCACCATACAATCTCTTTTCAAGGCGCTATCCATTCCGTTCTACTGCGCTTCCGAGGCCTTTACCAAGTCATCAGCAAACCTCAGTGTTTTAATTCCTTCTCCCAGAACTTCAAATTCCTTTCCAAATTTCTCCTTGGTTTTCTCCATAGCTTACTCAATGCACTGACTGAATAACATCGGGGATAAGTTACAATTTTTGTGGGTTGAGTCTTACAAAAACAAAGAAAACAGCAACCATCCACTATTAATAATGCTATTTATTTAAGTAAATAGCGCTGTAACCTGCATTATTAATAGTGGCTGGTTGCTGTCTTCTTCTTTGTAAGAATCAACCTAAATTAATTGTACACAGCCACGGTCTCACCACGTCAGTTTTAGACAAAATAGCATTAAGCTACAATTTTCTCTCACTCCCTTCCTTTTCACGTCCTCTGACTCTCATAATTGCACTCTGATTTCTGTACAAATAAGCTTTCACTCCCAATATTTTATCTCTGCTACCTTCATAATTTCAAAGAGTGTAGACTCATCAACATTGTCAAAACCTTTCTCTGAATCTACAAATGCTGTAAACGTAGGTATGCCCTTCTTTAGCATATCGTCTAAGATAAGACGATTCAGTATTGCATCGGACCCACACTGATATTCCTTCAGTTCGGGTACTACTAGTTTTTCTATTCTTCTATAAATAATTCGTGTCAATATTTTCCCGTCACTACTTAATCCGATGGTTCTGTAGTATTCACACCTTGGAATGGAATTGTTACTTTCCTGTTGAAGTGAGGATATTTTCCATGACTTGCACACTAGATGGAGTAGTTTTACCATGGCTGGCTCTCCCGCAGATTTCAGCTACTCTGAGAGAATGTCGTCTACTCCATGGCCGCCCTCCTGCACAGGTCTTTCAGTGCTATGTCAAATTTTTCTTGCAATACTGTATCTCCCATATCGTCTTCACCTGCTTCCTCTTATCCTTCCATAATATTATCCTCAATTTTGTTTCCCTTATAGCGATATACTATATATTCTTCCACCTTCAAGCTTTAGCTTATTTACTTAGTACTGGCTCGCTCCCTATGGACTGAATCTATCTTTCCTCTAGTTATACTTGTTCCTACAGCCTTGCATTTGTCCTCTAACCACTCTTGCTAGGTTATTTTGCGTTTCATGTCAGCCTCATTTTTTTATACGTCTTTATCCCTTTTCGCCTATTCCATTTTCTGCATTTTTGTATTTCCTCCTCTCATCAATTAAATTCAAAATCTTATGTATTGCTTAGAATTCTTTCTACGCCCTGTCTGTTTATCTATGTGATCCACTGCTGCCTTCACTATATCATCTCTCATACCGACCTAATCGTCTTTCATTGTATTCCGCCTCCCCTGTCTGTCGCTCAGTGGGTACTGCTTCTTCTGAAACTCTCAGAATCGTCTGGTTCCTCCAATTTCCAAATGTTACATCTCTGTTAGCAACTTCTTCAGTTCTGATCTGTAGTTCATATACAATAAATTAGCATTATGTAATCAATCTGAGACCTTCTAGTGTCCCTAGGTGTCTTCCACGCATACAGCCTCCTTTTATGATCCTTAAACCAAGTGTTAGTCATGATTAAATTACGCTCTGTGCAAAATCCTACGATTCCTCTTTCATTCCTTTACCCCAGCATGTTCTCCTACGACTTTTCCTTCTTCTCCTTTTCGTACTATGGAATTCTAGGCCCTCATCACAATTAAATTTTCATCTCCTTAAACTATAATAATAATTTCCTTCATCCCATCACACATTCCTTCACTTCCTTCATCATCGGCAGAGCTAACAGCCACATAAACTTCTATTACTGTTGTAGGTGTTGGTTTCGCGTCAGTGTTGACTTCAATAATGGATTCGCTATGCTATTCAAAGGCGCTTACCTACATTCTTATTATTTATATCAACGCCTGCATTACTCCCTACACCTGCATTGCTCCTACTCGATTTTGTCTTGATCACTCTGTGATGATCTGACTAGAAGTGCTGTTCGTCTTCCTACCATCCCATTTCACTAATTCCCACTATATGCATCTTCACTCTGTCCATTTCCCTTTTTAAATTTTCAGACCTAGTTTCCTGATTAACAGATCTAACATTCAGCGCTCTAATCCGTAAAATGACAGTTTTTTCTCCTGGTGACGATATCCTCCTGGTTAGTCCCTTTCCGGACATCCAAACAGGGGACTGTTTTATCCCCAAGATATTTTGCCCAAGAAGATCATTCAGCAATACAGTAGAGCTGCAAGGTCTTCGAGACAAAAGTAACGTTGTAGTTTTCCCTCCCTTTCGCAGCACCAGTATGATGACAAGATTATGTTGGTTAATGTTACAGATCAGTCAGCCATCCAGACTGTTGCCCCTGCAACAACCGAAAAACCCCGTCTTCAGGAACCACGTGCTAGTCTGGCCTGTCCTCCACAGATAGCCCTCCGTTCTCGTTGCACCTGAGATCTCCGTTCTCGTTGCACCTGCGATGCAGTCATCTATTATCGCTGAGGCACGCAAACCACCCCACCTCGGCCAAGTTCATGATTTTTCGTGGAAGAGGGGGGGGGGGGGGGGGGGGGAAACTGGTGGACGTCCCTACATTTACAAACTCATCGTACCTCACGCTATATATCTTATCCTTCGACTACAGTAATAATGTGTCAAGTGGTGTCACAATAATATATGATCCATTTAAGCTGATGACCATCATCAGATTTACGGGCTCAAATAAGACAGCGTAAATCTATTGTCATTAGGAGTAATAATGCAGCGGGAATCAATAAAGATGTATTACGTAGTGTATGAGTCGTATTTTTCGCACAATTGCATTTTTAAGTAACTGTTAAAACTGTTACTGGTCGCACACTTCTACTTGGCCCCTCTGAGGTCAGTGGAAGTCGGTTGGCTTCGTGTCGCCTCGGAACGTTTACAATCGTTGCCAACCTTAGCTACGTAATAGTGTTGTGCGCCGTAACAAAAAGCAGCCATTGTGAATATAGTGTTCATCCGTGTGCGTTATTTTGCGCAGTGTTTGTTAATTTTATTTACAAAAATGAGCCAAGGAGGTGTACGTGGTCCTTATAGCAACTCCCCATAAAATTTCGTATGGCTTCTGCGACGCATTAATCAACTGCATGTTGGTTTTATAAGCTACAAAAAATGGTTCAAATGGCTCTGAGCACTATGGGACTTAACATCTATGGTCATCAGTCCCCTAGAACTTAGAACTACTTAAACCTAACTAACCTAAGAACAGCACACAACACCCAGCCATCACGAGGCAGAGAAAATCCCTGACCCCGCCGGGAATCGAACCCGGGAACCCGGGCGTGGGAAGCGAGAACGCTACCGCACGACCACGAGATGCGGGCTTATAAGCTACAACCTGGCTGCTCTGGGAAAAGGAGGCGGAGTTTGTCTTAGCAGCCATTGAGCTAAGAGACGATCGTAAGCTTCATTTTCCAACATCCTCGGCTCAGGGGCCAAGTAAAAGCGTGCATTATTACAAAAAAAAATTTGCATTGCACATAGCAAAATATGGGAACCACGTGCTAGTCTGGCCTCTCCTCCACAGATAGCCCTCCGTTCTCGTTGCACCTGCGATACAGCCATCTATTATCGTTGAGGCACGCAAGCCACCCCACCTCGGCCAAGTACATGATTTTTCGTGGAAGAGGGGGGGGGGGGGGGGGAATTTATAGAATTTTCAATAACAACACATGGGAAGAAGAATTTTTTCAACTATATCGGACATTTTAACAATTGTAGGGCAAGAACAAGGATACCGTCCAATATGTTTACCGATTGTGACATTTCTTCACGTGACTATTAGTATTTAATTTCTTGAAAAGTTGTTTTATTATTGATCCATACAAAAGATAAGATTTTAAATACAGCAATTCACTAAATACGTACAGCCTTCGGACAATCGTTTGCAGATTTTTCCAGCTGGTTCTAAATGATGCGTTATAGTAAGGAAACAACATAAAATTATCATCTACTGGCTGACTCGTAAAGACGCTGTAAGAAATAGAGAGACTAATTAGACAGAAATGCGGGCTAACAAATAGGATTTGTATGATGTGATGAGACGAACAAGATGTTTTCTTGGGTGGATTACCATAATTATAAACTCAAATGTATAAGAAAACTAAAAAAAGTAAAAATCCCAATTTACAAGCGGATAGACCTGATCTGAAGAAGAGAAGTATATTAATGAGGTGATCCAGAAAGTCAAAGCAAATAGCGATTGAAAAAAAAAAACAAGAAAATTAATAAAAATGGTTCAAATGGCTCTGAGCACTATGGGACTCAACTGCTGTGGTCATAAGTCCCCTAGAACTTAGAACTACTTAAACCTAACTAACCTAAGGACAGCACACAACACCCAGCCATCACGAGGCAGAGAAAATCCCTGACCCCGCCGGGAATCGAACCCGGGAACCCGGGCGTGGGAAGCGAGAACGCTACCGCACGACCACGAGATGCGGGCAATTAATAAAAGGAAAAGCAGTGAGTGAGTGATTAATTGCCCACATCGTGTAGTTGTTGCCATCTGTTATTTACGAAACAATTACGAACATTTGGAAATTCAAGTTTAGGGCGTTTGCACCGCCCTAGCAGAGACACGAAAACGACCTGTCTCGTTGTCTCGAGAAACAAGGAAGACGGAGCAGCACGCCTGTTTTATTTACATGAAGGGCGGCAGGCTTTGTCTCGTCGTTTTCGACGACGGGAATCGGTCGTAAATTATAGGGTGACGCGGAATCACGTGGACGCGGCGTTGTTATGTTCGCCCATACGCGTCGCTGACGCAGCACAATAAACTCACGCATGGCACCACGCGGCACATTGTCCGGCGTCCGCAACGGGGCGCAAACCGTGGACACAGTGGAAGAATAAGTCCCAGTTTACATAAAAACAGGGAGACGGAGAAAAATGTTCAGTTTCCATCACTCAGGCACTCAGACGGCACGCTAGAAAATACAATGTATGTTTGCCATTATGGAGACAGGATGTCACAGGCAACAATCACCAAATTGTTTTCATCTAACGCTGGCACGATAAGAGAGTCGCATACTATTAAATAAGTGCTGAGCTTTCGTATTGCTGATACTGGATACGCCCAAGTGGAAATGTTTCGTCATTGCCCTCTTCCGTCTTGTACACGAATGTCGGGTATTTAACTTTACGTGGAGAAAATAGTAGGGAAAGCTTGTGGAGAGCATCCGGTATATGTGTAACATATGGAAATGAAATAAAAGGTTGAAATACACCGCCTTTTTAACCGTTACACCGACGAAGGAAACTTCATCCCATTGGAGTTGTTGTTGTTGTTGTGGTCTTCAGTCCGGAGACTGGTTTGATGCAGCTGTCTGTGCTACTCTATCCTGTGCAAGCTTCTTCATCTCCCAGAACCTACTGCAACCTACAGCCTTCTGAATCTGTTTAGTGTATTCATCTCTTGGTCTCCCTCTACGATTTTTACCCTCCACGCTGCTCTCCAGTACTAAATTAGTGATCCATTCATGTCTCAAAGCATGTCCTACCAACCGATCCCTTCTTCTAGTCAAGTTGTGCCACAAATTTCCCTTCTCCTCAATTCTATTCAATACCTCCTCATTAATTATGTGATCTACCCAGCTAATCTTCAGCATTCTTCTGTAGCACCACATTTCGAAAGCTTCGATTCTCTTCTTGTCTAGACCACAACAAATTGTCTTGTAAATTATAGATTATAGCAATCAGTCGTCCTTTTTAAATTTTTTTTTGTTTTGCAAATCTAGATTTCGGCTAGAAGCTAGCCATTCTCAATGCTAAGAATACAAGAAGTACACAGTCAGATTATGTCATAAAAAGTTACAAGTAATGGCTTAACTGATACGGTTTGTATATTACATACCACTATTGTTTCCGCTCAATGCATGTAAGTCCCTTTTGATCAGGCTTCGCCCACAGTTCATTGAATATTATTGTTTGCGGAAGGCAGGCTGTATGGAGAACACATCGGTTGGTTACATGGCGCCATCTACATGAACTACGTATATAAAATTCAAGGAAAGTAAACCACTTCAAATTTCGATGAGAATTACATAAAATGAAACATAAGTAAAATTCTTTACATTGTAGTCCGACTTAATTCATATTTGCCGGCAAGTAATAAAATTTCCATGTTCACTCCTAGTGAGTCTATTACTGTTATTAAAACATCTAAATTACGTCAGATGGATAAAACTTTTTAAATTTTTAAAAAATGTATAAGACACAAGAAGACGCTTGCTGTATACACCTATCAGTTGATATGGCTTAAATATTTTAATCTTTATATTACATCTCCCTTTATTAAAACATAATATGCATATTGTTCATCATATTTACTAAATAGTTCATAGATGGCGCCAAATGTCAGTCAGATGCATGGTTGGGCAATTTGGCTATTCCACTATAGATATAGAGGGTACTAACCTCATTATCCCTTAAAACCTATTTTCCTTGTAAATGCAAAACAACCAATATAATGAACTGCTGTTAATAATACTGTATATGCATCTGAGCTAACGTATCATGGAAGAAGTTCTGTTGGTCCAGAATTATAATCATCGTAGTTGTACAGTATTATGCAGATAGCTGCTACATATTGACAAGATGGCAGGTGTGACTTCGTTCCTCCTGGGTCAAATCCTACACTGTTTCCCAGCAACAAATCTTCAAACAAATGCCAGAACCGTGCGTTTTTCATAACAACCTGATTAATGATCAAGTTATTACGAAAAATGTACAGATCTGGGAACTGTGGGTGAAGTCTGATCAACAGGGACTTGCATGCTTTGAGCGAAAATAATAGTGGTATGTAATATACAAACCATATGAGTTGAGCCATTACTTGTAATTTTTACATCATCTGACTATGTACTTCTTGTATTCTTAGTATTGAGAATGGCTAGCTTCTGGCCGAAATCTAGATCTGCGTAATAAAATTTAAAAAGAACGACTGATTGCTGCAATCTATAATTTAGAAGTCAACATAACAGTCGCTGAGTGCAAGCGGTTTTCGAATGGAAGGTAAGCTGACAACAAATTGCGTCTCATGTCTCACTCCAAAAGATCTAATACAGAATTCTAAAACTAATTTACAGGGTGTAAATTTTAAGTCGACAAACCAAAATAGCTCGCAAATAAGCTTCACACTCAAAAATGTGTAGAATCCAAAGCTGATTATTTTCGAGGGGGACTTCTGCTGGTGCTAAAATTAGCCCGCCACCCAAGCCCCCTGGATGTGGGGCGGGAGGCAACTTTAAAATTTCAAATGGGAACCCACATTTTTTATTGCAGAATCACATTCTACATAAGAAACTACGTACATTTTGTCTTAAACATTTGTTTTGATTCTTGGTAGTTGGCGCTGTAATTCAAGAAAATCCATGTTCTCATTTTTGCATGGAAAATGGTTACGATTAAAAAAAATAGTTATTTACTTCGTAAATTTTGATTCGCTAGAACTAAAACTCTCCCTCTCTCCCCATAGGGTGGGGTTTGAGAGAGAGGAATTAGAGTTTTACAAATGTTGACCCAAATATTAATTTTTTCCTCAGATTCGGAAAAGTTTTGTTTGTTTCGTGGTCATGAGGCCACACAACTTTTAATTATCAAACAAATCATCTGATTAGCTAACTAACTAATCAAAGATCGTTCTTACTAACGAGTGAACTCATTAACTAAAAAACTAACCACTGAATTAGACCCAGGAAATTAACGGTATTATAGTATGTGACAAACGGCGGTTTTGGCCGTGGCTGAACATTCCGTGTAAAGCTGAACATGTAATAATATTCGCAGACACGTAGGTTTCCGCTGTAGCGAAGAACTACCACGCCCGTTTGTTCAGGGAAGGCGTTGAATTTCATAAACATGACAATAGTTTTAGCAAATAAGAAGAAAATTTCAAGATTACTGGATCCTGGATTCCCGCGCTCAGCGAACAACCTTCAAATTAACAACGGGAGGGCTGTAGCAATAACGCCTCGGGCTCGACTCCATTCCATCATACGTAATGGAGGGTGAATCTTTGAGAGTGCCGGTCACTCGTGCTAGTGATACGACAGAGAAATTACTAGACAAACGTAGCCCGAAGATACCGAGACGACAGCCACAGACAATAAAACGAGAGGCCGCCGAAGCTTCAGCAATTTTGTATTTGTCCATCCCTCATACAACCTGAAAATTCGGTGTCTACAACCATCTTAGAGGTTGTCACCGGTGTCGGCACGCACGATCTGATCATTATCAAATGTGCTGAATGTGATCAACTTTCAGTCAGACGGTTAGTACAAGGTCTGAAGCCATACCTGCCGCATTGTATCCGAAACTATTCCCTTCGCGTTGCAGACTGGAGCGCTCTCTCTCCAACACTGCTGCTATTTAACGTCGTTAGTTATAGGGTGCATGATGCAGGTGCTTCTGTCCTACAGAAAGGACCCCTGTGTGTTCCTGAGTCTTCTTCACAATAGACGTTTCCACCTGCCTCAATACTGGTTCTCGTAAAGCTTAGGGGGTAAGACGCTGTAATCGAAATAAGTAAATTTAGAGTTTAGCGTCCGTCGACGGCTAGGGCATTAGAGACAGAGAACAAGCTTGGACGGGGGAAGAAAATAGGACCTATGCGTTTCGAAGGAACCATGTCGGCAGGTGCCTTACGCGATTTGGAAACAACCATAAAAAAACGTAAATGTGGATGGCCAGACGCGTATTTGAACCGGTGTTCCCAATGCGACTCCGGTGCCTTACAACTGCGTCATCTTGTTCAGTCGCTGTACACGATATCGAGTTCTAGGATAAGATGCAATGGTTTGGATACTAGCAATTTAGTCTGCAGGTGCCACAGATTTCTTTCTTATAGAATCTAACAAAATGTGACCTCTATTCGTAGAATTCATATGAAACTCCTTCCGGTGCCTCCGTTGCTAACACTAAGACAGTAAGCCCACTTATCAATATACAGAATTCGTACCTAGAGGCGAGCAATCAAGCACACAATTGTGGTATTTCTGCATCTTCATCTACATACATACTCTGTAAATCACAGTGAAGTGCATGGCATGGCAAAAGATACTTAGCAATGGTACCATACGTTAGGGTTTCTTCCCGTTATAAACGCCTATGGAGCGCAGAAAGAATGACCTTAAATTACTTGTGCGTGTTGTAGTTATTCTAATCTTGCCTTTATTGACCCTACAAAAGTGGTACGTAGGGAGCTGGTGAATATTCCTAGATTCTTTACACTAATTTCGGTTATAAAATAAAGGGGCCGATGCTGTCACTGAGTAAGTAACCATACGCCAAAAATGAACGACCACTAGCTGTAAAGCGTGAAGCCTTCTCAGTCGGATGGGGCATCACTCGTGTCTATGGACAAATGAGTGTAGCCGTGGCCTTTTTTAGTTTAAGAACTGTTATTTTGTTTTGCCGGAAAAATGAGAAGCGTAATAACAGAGCAAGGAAATGTTGTGAATTTTCACATGAAACTTCCAGAAACTTCTACTGAAGCATACTTTTACTGAAAGAAGTGTATGGTGATGACTGTTCGTCACTTCATGCGTTTCTGAGTAGTTAAAGCGTTTCCAAGATGGCGAGAAGACGTTGAAGATGATTCACGTCCGGGACGCCCTTCAACATCAAAAACGGATGAAAATATCAAAATAGTAGGAGATTTCGCTCGATCTGACTGTCGTCTGAAAATACGGTAGATTACTGAAACTGTAGGAACTGAGAGAAATTGCGTATGACAAATTTTGCGTAACCAGTTTAACATGAGAAAAGTGCGTACAAAACAGATTTCGAAAACTGTCACGAACGAGCAAAAAGAAGCTCGTGAACATGTTTGTAGTGATACTCTGAATACCACTGAAAATTGTCCTAATTTCTCGAAAAAACTGTTAACATGTGACGAATCTTGATTTTTCGCTTATGACCCAGAAACTAAATGCCAGTCCGTGCAGTGGAAGGGCCTAACTTCACCGAGAGCGAAAAAGCTCGAATGAGCAACTCTAGATTCAAAGCTCTGATGATTTTTGTGAAACTATTAATTAACATTCCCACCTTTAGGTTCTTGCACAACTCTGTGAGAAAATAAGTAGAAAACAATCCGAGTGACTGATGAATAACTCACGGGTTCTGCATCAAAACAAGGCACCGTCTGATACCGCATCGCCTGTTATGAGGTTTCTAGCGATGTATAGCATCCCAGTGTTAGGCCCAAGATTTCAGTCCGTTGAAGCAGTGAAAGGATAAGCGGCACGCATCATCAAGGAGGTACCAGAGAAACACATCCAGCACTGTCTCTATTCGTGGAAAAATCGCATGAGATAAAGGAGAGGAGTGTATGTTTTTGAAATAAAACGTGTCACAGCAATAGTCCCGTTATTTCACAGCCACACCTCGCATAATTCTGGTTCTTGAACTTTGAAAGTAGACTTTCGCGGAATAATAATTTTTTCTGCATTTCCGTGAAGTTCTCCCATGAGTTAAGCAAATTTGAGATCATTCGTGATGCCTTTCTTTTTATACATTCAGTATCTACTGTTAGTCCATTTGGTAGCAGTTGCAGACGCTTCAGCAACATTTTAATACGGGATGCATAATTTATTTTGTACGCAGTCTCGTTTGCGCACTGATTGAATTTTCCAATACCCTACAGATACCTGCTTTAGATGCGACTCAGTCTATGTGATCGTTCCGTTTCATATCCCTACAAATGTTACACCAGATGTTAGTATGAGCTGACTGATTGGAACTATGACTCACTGATGTAGTCATGAAACACTACTTTTCTGTCTTTCGCGGAGTACATAATTTTACATTTCTGATTATCTAAAAAAGGTCTGATAGGACTTCTGTGCAGTTTCATTCAGGTAGTAATTCATTACACGTAACTGTATCATTTGCAAAAAAGTCTAAAGCCACTGTTAATAGTGACTTCCATGTCATGTCGACGTGGACAACAAGGGCCCCAACACACTTCCCAGGGACATGCCTAAAGTAACTTCTCTTTATCGTTTCCCCAAGTCGATTCAGTTAAATGCCGAGATGGTCTCTCGACGAAAACCTCTGTGGATTACTGTACACATTTTCGTCCAGTTCCTCTAGTTCTTCATTTCTGATGACCCGAGTGTGTGGAAGAAGGTGATCTCTAACATAGCAAACATTTTGACTGTTTTCTGGGAACAGCCAGCAAGGAAAGCTTCGAAAACCGAGATCGATAGACTGGGTAAAACAAATGCACTCGCAAATGGTGTTATCACAGCGTGACCTTACCTGACAGAGACAAACAATTCGGATCGCGTAACAACAAAGGAAAACAGGAAACACTGCGACAGGATCGCTTGTTGTCATCGGTATCTAAGTTTCAGAGTAGGCTATTTCGAGCGATGAACGGATTATTGGAAGTAAATGCTGTGGATCCAAAAGTTTACCGTAAATACCTGATAAACGAAGTTAAAAATTTCATTAAAATTTAATAGGATGTATCACAATTAATAGTGTAAACGCATACAGTTGAAAGTATACGATATTGGAAACATAAAAAGTCTAGTGAAACAAATCTTTTCTCCTACAAGCTTCTTGCTCTCGATATTTTGGGTGGAGGTAGTATGGACCAAAAAAAGAAAAAACTGCTAGTAAATATGGGCTCTAAAACGCATACCTTAGGAGCTGTGGGCACTTCTTCACTAGAGGAGACGTGTTTCGCAGCAGACGAAGATGAACAAGTGCTCATAGTTATTAAGGTATCAATTTTACAGCCCACGTTTACTAGACTTTTTCGCACCTAGTATCATGCACTTTCAACTGTATGCGTTTAGCCCATTAATTTTTGATACATCCTGTGTAACTTTCCAATCGATGACATTGAAGAATGGCAAAGGGTTGAGTCTTATGTTTCCCGCCGGCATAATTCATATACTTCACTGATTTAATTCCGCTGGTTCTTTCCACCTTTTTTGGAGACGCCAAAACAAAATGTACGGAAGGGGGGTTGGTGTGGGTGGGGGAGGGGATGGAGGAGGATGGGGAGAACAAAAACGTGTTTCCAGTGGACGGAGGAGAAGGAGAGGTAGTGCTGACATCTTTTGTTGCTGCATCCTCGATTATAAACTGGACTGAATCGTTTAACCAACCGCCACACGTGTATAAGGTTCAGTTAGATTGCACAAGCTCAACGGTGTCTACCGCACTCCAGTGTTTTGAAAACGCTTCCCTTCCCGTTCTAGCGAACAAGGAAAGATTACAAGGGCCCAGACTTGGATATTAGGGTGGATAAAATCCGTTATCGCTTACTTTGTGGCCAAAAGTGTCCTGAACTCGAAGTCGTCTTACAAAAGGGATGGTCGAAATGCAGGCATTTTTTCCCAAAAACCTCTCTGTCAATAGTTTTAGTATGCGGATGTACTGGTGCTGATAACTGTGGTATTTTGGAACAACTAATTCACGATTATATCTTTCTTTCAAACTAGCAGCGGCTTCACGATTGTTCTCACGTTTGTACTTTTTCCAGCTTAGTAGCGAAGCAATGTTACACTGGCTACTTTGTAGCAAAGTTTATGGCTCATACCCATACAATCACTTTTTTTGTTTGGGGGGGGGGGGGGGGACGGGCTGCAAAAGAATATGGTTACTGATGAATCTTCCGGACTGTATTTTCGTGGTCCATGAAACTTTTCTGTTTTTGGCGTTTCTTCTAAAGCTGCTCTGGACATTTTTAGTGGTGCTCCTGATTCCGCAGAGTCTTGACAGCTGTTGGTAAGACGTAGGCGGCTATCTATGGCATACATGACGACAAAGCACAGTGCTGGTGATGGCGAAAGTGTTTCGGAGCACACCGTACAGTGCACATTATTGAAAATTGAACTCTGTATCAGAGGATCCCATTTCTGTTAACAACATTGTCAGTTACGATAGCTGTGGGCACAAAATCGTCGAGACTAGACCATGGGCCAATGCTGGTAAGAATCACGTACCTTGTTAAACCAGGACGATAGTCGCATCCACAAACACGCTAATCCACGTGAACGGTTGCTCAATGGATGTACCGCGCCATGGTCAGAGGCAGATAGAGGCAGTTAGCGGTGCTCTCATACGGTGGACATTCACCTGGATTTCCACGGGACCTGTGGTAGCGTTCGAAGGCATCGTGAGGGCTGCGGTCTCCGTGAAGGTTACTGCGGGCCATCTGCATCCCTTCACGCTTGATGTCTTCCCCTACGGCGATGGCAATCTCCAGTACCATAGCTATCCGTGTCACAAGGTCAGAATCGAGCAACAGTGTTTTGGACAGCATGATATCGAACTCATGTTGATGTGTCGGCTATCAAATTTGCCCAGTCAGAACACGATGGAAAACATTCAGATTGGTTCAAATGGTTCAAATGGCTCTGAGCACTATGGGACTTAACATTTATGGTCATCAGTCCCCTAGAACTTAGAACTACTTAAACCTAACTAACCTAAGGACAACACAACACCCAGTCATCACGAGGCAGAGAAAATCCCTGACCCCGCCGGGAATCGAACCCGGGAACCCGGGCGCGGGAAGCGAGAACGCTACCGCACGACCACGAGCTGCGGACAAACATTCAGATTCCCGTCGGTTGCCAGGTCTGCACTCACAAACCACCGACCGCTAATTTACACAACTTGCGTTACCTGTGTTGCCACATACCTCCAGAAACTTACCAACTACCTGTTGAAACAACGACACCCAGAATCGCTACTGTACTGCTTACCAAAGGTAGACAAACATCGTTAAACTGGTAGTAATATTTTCAAGCAACTTATAGGAATTCAGTCAGGTAATGTTTACAGCGACCGCCGATATTTCGACGGGAGTACATCCCGCCAATTTCAAGGCAGTTTGTTTGAAAATAGTATACGCCAGGAGAAACTCAGGTCTCACAGGTGGTCATAATTTTTTAGCACGTCAGTATAGTTCACTGTCCGCCTCGATAGCTGAGTGGTCAGTGTGACCGAATGCTATGCAAAGGGGCCCGGGTTCGATTCCCGGCTGGGTCGGACATTTTCTCCGCTGAGGGACTGGGTGTTATGTTGTCTTCATCATCATTTCATCTTCATCGACACCCAAGTCGCCGAAGTGGCGTCACCTAAAAAGACTTGCACCAGGCGACCGGTCTACCCGACGGGAGGCCCTAGTGCCCCTTAGTGTAGTTCACTTCACTACGAGCCACCAACACGATGAATACTTCTGCCCAAATGCCTCTCCGTGAACTGCGGAACACATGACCGTACTGTATGGTCTAGAATATAATGACAATTTGGAAGTACACAAATCGGACTTCTCATCAACGAGATCTTACAATGAGGTGACAAAAGTCATTGGATTGTGATATGCACATATACAGATGGCGATAGGAACGCATACACAGGGTATAAAAGGACAGTGCATTGACGGAGCTGTCATTTGTATTCAGGTGATTAATGTGAAAAGGTTTCCGACGTGATCATGTCCGCACGACGAGGATTAAAAGACTCTGAACGCGGAATGGTAGTTGCAGCTAGGCGCATGGGACATTCCATTTCGAAACCCGTTATGGAATTTGATATTCCGAGATCCACAATGTCAATAGGGTGCCGAAAATACCAAATTTCAGGCATTACCTCTCACCACAGACAGCACAATGGTCGATGGCCTTCACTTAACGACCGAGAACGGTACCGTTTGAGTTGTCAGCCTGACAGACAGGCAATACTGTGCGTAATTACCGCAGATATCAGTGTGGGACATACAACGATCGTATCCGTTAGGACAGTGCGGAAAATTTTGGCTTGATGGGCTATGGCAGTAGACGACCGATGCGAGTGCCTTTGCTAACAGCACGACATCGCCTGCAGCGCCTCTCCTGCCTAGTGACTATATCGGTTGGCTCCTAGACATCTAGAAAACCGCGGCCTGGTTCAGATGAGTTCCAATTTCAGTTGGTTAGAGGTGGTGGTAGAGTTCGAGTGTGGCGCGGACCCCACGAAGCCATGGAACAGATTGTCAACAATGCACCGTACGAGCTTGTGGTGGCTGCGTAATGGTGTGGGCTTCATCTACATGGAATGTACTGGGTCCTCTGGACCGACTGAACCGATCATTGACTGGAAACGGTTATGGTCGGCTACTTGGACACCATTTGAAGCCATTCATGCACTTCATGTTCCCAAATAACAGTGTCATGCCGCAGGGCTACAGTTGTTCGGAAAAAGTTTGAAGAAATTCTGGACATTTCGAGCGTATGATCTGGCCACTCAGATCGCCTGACATGAATGCCATCGAACATTTATGAGACATAATCGAGAGGTCAGTTCGTGCACGAAATCCAGCACGGGCAACACTTTCGCAATTATGGACGCCTATAGAGGCAGTATGACTCAGTATTTCTGCAGGGGCTTTCAACGACTTTTGAATCCATGCCTCTTTGAGTTGCTGCACCACGCCAGGAAACACGAGGTCCGACACGATGTTAGGAGATATCCCATTAGTTTCGTCACCTTAGTGTTCAACTGGCTCTGAGCACTACGGGACTTAACATCTTAGGTCATCAGTCCCCTAGAACTTAGAACTACTTAAACCTAACTAACCTAAGGACATCACACACATCCATGCCCGAGGCAGGATTCGAAACTGCGACCGTAGCAGTCCCACGGTTCCGGACTGCAGCGCCTGGAACCGCACGGCCACCGCGGCCGGCCACCTTAGTGTATTTCCTAAGAGAAGCCTCTCAGCTTTCACTTCCCTAGCGTTTATTGCGTCGTACGGTATTTAATGATTTGGTAAATTAATTTATTTTTAACATTTTGGTCGTATGCGCTTCCACTCTTCACAGTGGCCGGTGAAGAGCGTGAAGTAGTGTGCGCCATGTATCTGTTAATCGCATTAGCTTTGTTTTGTGTGTTATCCTATTTTAACTGTTTATGTACCGTATTTTCTGTAGCAGATATTAAGGACTAGCCAAGAATTTGCCTAAAAGATCGTGGGAAACATCCTTAGACTAACATTTATGTTTCCCAGTGTTCCAGAATAACAGCTGTTAATGTGCCCCGCTGTTTCGATCCACGTCTTGCTACCCGTAACCGTCTCAGAAGCTAGCGCGCTTCGCGTTACACTATACGACCAGGTCCTGAGACACATCTCTCAGCGAAGTTTAAATACGTTCATCATCTAACTGCTGTTTAGATATCATAAGGGAATATGGTACGCTAGTTACATCCAGTTGGATTATTTCGTTACAGCTAAACCGGATGTAAATAACATGCTTTATTCCTTGATGATGGCCTAAGTCTGAGCACAGATCAGATAATAATTAATTTAACCGAAGCCGTGATGTGTGTCTTTAGAAATAAGATGACGTTCACGAAATTTATACGAGTTGCGGAGTGCCATGCATCAAAATCGTTCTGCGCCTTCAGACTTGCGTTTAGCGTTGATGGTACTAATCATGTGGTCAACAACAGTAATAATTACTTGATATGTCAGATAGCGGGATGGTTGGCATTATTACCATTGTCTAGGTGAACGAGCACTTTGCTGTGACAGCGAATGAGTTACCGACGTTTTTGCAAAGGATACAGTTCGCAGTGTTAAACAGAAGTGTGGCCAGGTTCCTCGGGTAGAGCTACTCCAGCATTTGCGACTGCATGAAATGCAGGTGGTGCATTTCGCCTGCGCGAGCGAAATGTTTATTCTTTGACTCTACGTTGCTCCATGGCGAGCGAAGAAAAGAAAGAAAATCGGAATGTGACGGGACTTAGTTACGAGACAGGATAACGAGAGGACACGTAGGAAGTGTGTGCAATGAAAAAGTCATTGTTAGCCGCCATATTGTATAATTTGTGTTTTTTGAGATTCACAAGCGATATGTACCGTTAATGTTAAATTACCAATGCTCAAATTACAGTTTGTTGCATTTGAAAGGAAACTGTGCATATTTATATTTGATCAAAGAATTCTGTGATGAACTGTTGTGTACTACAAGCTTGTGTAGGACTTTTGGTGGTCGATGTTTTCTGTAGAACCTGCTTCAATAACACGGTCAAATTACAGTTTGTTGCATTTGAAAGGAAACTGTGCATATTTATATTTGATCAAAGAATTCTGTGATGAACTGTTGTGTACTACAAGCTTGTGTAGGACTTTTGGTGGTCGATGTTTTCTGTAGAACCTGCTTCAATAACACGGTCAAAAGCATAGAGAAACTTTTCTCTGCTAAAAGGAACTCATTTCACTAGCAGACAATCATCGAATGACCAAATGCGAATGGCAGTGTTCCAGTTCGAAAGGATCGTGTAGAAGTTTTCTTTTCTTACATTTCAAGAATTTTGCAGCCAACTGTCGGAGTCGGCAGCTGCTTCTACACCGCGAGAATAACTTGGCTACGTGTACGAAATTACGTATGCTGTGGGGGCAGGCGACGCCGAACAAAATATTGTCCTTCACAGACATACAAACAGAGACACTACGCCGATGACCTCCTCCTACTGGTTGGCGGCCGAAGCCGAGAAGACATAGAGCCCAAAATAGAACGTGCAATAAGAACACTACAACTTTGGTGCCGGAATACTAAGATGACAATTTCACCAACTAAGTCAACATACCTTCTTCTAAAGGGACAACTAGTCAGAAATCCAACAGTCAGGATAGAGGGCTCACCAGTTCTCAGGCGACGTGAGACTCGATACCTGGGCATCATCACTGATGAGAGGTGGTCATTTGGCAGACACATTGAAACCGTAACACAAAGAGCCTTACAAGTACTCAACAACCTCATCTCCATTGGACACAAACGTTTCCACCTCCCACCACATCTTATCAAACTATATCATAATAGCATACTCACCTCCATAGTGGGTTACGGTTCTGGAGTCTGGGCACACAGGCTCACGAGGGTGGTGCCCGCCATGACAGTGAGAAGAGTACAGAGAAACATGATTATGAGATCAATGGGGGCTTACAGGACCACACCGGGAGGAGCCCTATTAGTCATAATGGGACTCTGCCCCTTAGATATTAAAATTCGAGAGCAGACCGCTTGGTACTGGGCAAAAAAGGGGAATTTGGATAAAATAGAAGAAATTCTAGGGAGTAGGATTGAAAATAAAGTTGAGATCAGGTTAAGAGGGGATCAGCTGTGGCAACATTCATGGGGAAGCGAAGCAACAGGGCGCATAACCTTTGACTTCTTACCAGATGTCAGGGAAAGAATGGGAATGACATATTTCGAACCAACTAGAGGACTGATTCACCTTCTCACTGGACATGGACCCTATCCGACATACTTATGTCGATTTGGGAAAAAGGCGACACCCACGTGTGACTGTGGTGTTCCGGAGGGTACTCCTGACCATGTAGTCTACGAGTGCCCCCTTTTCAATGATGTGGCCTCTGTGTTACGAGACCAACTACCCCACAATGACACATTCAGACTGTTGAGACAACGCGACACCTTTCAGATTATCAACGAACTGGCTAACGCGGTATCACAGAAAGTCTTAAGGGACTACCTGCGAGAACCGAACTAGCACCTTACAAAGACCCTTTAAATACCGATGAAGTCTAGTACCCTATTCCCAAACCGCCTGAACGCGGAAAGGCCGACTTCTTCAGTATAGAATCCGCCGCGCTTCGGGATTAGGGGGAGTGGGGTGCACTTATACACCGACTTAGACAAGCACCCAATCTTGACCTTAGGATAAGTTTAGTTGCAGGACCTAGTTTATAGATTCCATTTACAGGAACCTGCAGCGACGAACACCATGGCCTGCCCAGTGTCAGGGGCACGCTCATTGGGGTTAGCTCAATGAGCAAGGCCTTATAGTAGGTTTATATTTTCAGCTGACACATTTGTAACGCTGCAGGCTTTAGTGACTAGTCCATAGTTAGTTAGGTTACCACTTAGTATTTAATAACATATTACTATGCCCATTGTAGTTCCCATATAGTGCTCTTACTAACTAGTTACTAAATCATACGTAGAATAGCTGCAATAAAATGAATAAATGTAGATGTATTACGGCCCACTATTCACATAAGGTAGTGGGCTACATTGTATGATTAATAAGCTTTTGAAAATAAAGATTTTTTTCAAAAAAAAACAAAAAAAACAGAGACACTACACACACTAGTCCAATAACAACGAGTTTAATATTACCAGCTCAAAACCTTAATTTCTTCTTTTGAGCAGAAATATTATATTTCCTACACATAGTCATGGAGCTAGGTGGACTGCTGGTAGCACTTTGGAACTCACGAGTGATTCCCTTCGCTGATTTCATATGATGTTTTACAGTGGTCTTCCGCAACGCTCGGCGGTTCCTGGCCGTTACTACATGATGTCTGCCGAGTCTTGGTTGAGTTGTGGTTGATCCTCCGCGTTTCAGCTTCACAGTCGCGTCGCCAACAGTCGACTTTGGCATCTTTTGAAGCGTTAAAAAGTCCCTGATGGATCTGCTACTCAGGTGATACACAATGACATCGTCTAATGAGTATCCTCATACGGTAGTCACTGAACTGTCCAGGCCGACCCATTCTGCTCTTACTGCTTCACTATTCACAATACTTTTCCGAACTCCTTGTATACTGGCAAGTCCGCCTCTCGTGACCTCTTGTGGTCATTTTCGCGTTACATAGGGGTGTCCGGATACGTTTGATAAGATAAGTTAGTTGAAGGTCATTTTTGTCGACAATTTGTGTGTGAAATCTTATGGGACTTAACTGCTAAGGTCATCAGTCCCTAAGCTTACACACTACTTAACCTAAATTAACCTAAGGACAATCACACACACCCATGCCCGAGGAGGGACTCGAACCTCCGTCGAGTTGAAGTTCATGACTGATTCCAGTAGTTGATTACCGGTCGTGCAATCAAACGATATTGAATCTTTTATTTTTTTACGCTAATTCATTACATTTATTTGTGTTTAGGGCTAACTGTACAGTAGACATGCATCATCTGCAAGTTTCTCTGTATTTCGTAACAAGTTTCTAAAGCTGTGCCCTGAACACAACTACACCAGCCACGAATACCTACGTAGTGTTACAGTGAGAGAGAGAGAGAGTTTTTGTGTGTGTGTGTGTGTGTGTGTGCGAGAGAGAGAGAGAGAGAGAGAGAGAGAGAGAGAGTAGAGAGTGTGTTTGTTTGTGTGTGTGTGTGTGTGTGTGTGTGTGTGAGAGAGAGAGAGAGAGAGAGAGTATATGTGTGTATAGGTATTGTATGGTGAACAACTAAACAGCGAGCCTATCACACTATCCTGAGGTATGCCAATCGCGCCGGCCGATGTGGCCGAGCGGTTCTAGGCGCTTCAGTCTGGAACCGCGCGACCGCTACGGTCGCAAGTTCGAATCCTGCCTCGGGCATGGATGTGTGTGTTGTCCTTAGGTTAGTTAGGTTTAAGTAGTTCTAAGTTCTAGGGGACTGATGACCACAGATGTTAAGTCCCATAGTGCTCTGAGCCATTTGAACCATTTTATGCCAATCGCTACCTTTGCTTCTAAAGGCGTTCCGCCGTTAAGGACAACACTGGACGCCAGAGATGGAATAAAACATCCAGCCGTATGCTGGATATGATACTGAAACATGTTCGGAGCAAATGGTGGCGACAGGTAATCTATTGGCTATGGGTGCATTCAAACGCTGGCATACGCTATAATGAGGAAGTTTGACGTATAAGCAAAGCAAGTTGGGTCTGTAGGAAATGTCTTCGATTTGAAATTGCCGTATATGGACTACTTACATCTCGTACGGAGGACAGAAGGTCAATCTATACGTTTTGTAATAGTAGTCTTTGATGTTTTTTAGAAACAATTTTTCATTGTAGTCAATGCTTACATCGAACTCAGCTTACTGTTTGCATCTGACAAGGGACAAAGAAATTATCTAAAGAGTATAAAGTTTACGTATGGAAAACCTTGCGAAGGTAGTGTTTCCTATTAAGCAATGTAAATTGAAGGTACACACAGAAATAAGCATCTTCCTTGCTTGAAACGCAAGCTGGACAAAACTGTACCTATTAATAGCAAGGATAAAGGATAGAAATATAATTTAGTATGTTATACTATGGCCGACGGCCTTGCCGCAGTGGTGACACCGGCTCCTTCAGATCACCGAAGTTAAGCGCTGTCGGGCTTGGCTAGCACTTGAATGGGTCACCACCCGGGTCTGTCAAGTGCTGTTGGCAAGCAGGGTGTACTCAGTCGTTCTGAGGCTAATTGAGGAGCTACTTGATTGACGAGTAGCGGCACCGGTCACGAAAACTGATAACGGCCGGGAGAGCGGCGGTGGTGACCACACGCCCCTCCGTATCCCCATTCGGTGACGCCTGGCTGAGGATGACACGGCGGCCGGTCGGTACCGTTGGATCTTCAAGGTTTGTTCAGACGGTGTTTGTGTTTTGTACATTATGTTATGGGTAGCACGAATGAAATTATGTGTATGAATGGAAACTGCTTTTGTTACCGACCCAGGATATTTACTTAAAAACGAGTCCAACAACACTACTGCCAAATATTGCTTTTAGTCAATATTTACACAGTTCTTCCAGCTAACTGCATTGCAGAATACTGATGTTGCAGCAACACTAACTCTGTTCATGATACGTTAGTTATAACTGGTGTCGACAAAGGACGATGGTTATGTCGAAAGTGTGTTTAGGACTGGTGAGGAGGAGTACAAAAGAAAGAAGGTTCACATACCTTGAAACAATGAACTAAATACGCAAAATAAGGTTCAAAAATGGCTCTGAGCACTATGGGACTTTACTTCTGAGGTCATCAGTCCCCTAGAACTTAGAACTACTTAAAGCTAACTAACCTAAGGACATCACACACATCCATGCCCGCGGCAGGATTCGAACCTGCGACCGTAGCGGTCACGCGGTTTCAGACTGCAGCGCCTAGAACCGCTCGGCCACCACGGCCGGCGCGAAATAAGGACAGGTGCATTAAACAATTTATGATCCGAGCATCTGAATGTGAATGATTATCCAGTCAAATCTATATACCCGTTTTAAATAAAGAACAATAAAACAAAAATGACTAGTTGCAACAGACTTTGTTCCACACAGCCCTAGACTTAAAGAATAACAAATAAATGATGTGGAAGATTATTTTGTCAGTGTGTTTCCATTTAAGAAGGTGACAGAGTGGACAAATGGTGAAAATTGGGCTCCGTGACGAATCATTAGAGGTGCAGTGTAGCACTTTTGTCAGCTGATAATCAAGAAACAGTTACACAGAATATTTTCTGAGGAATACGACCAACGGTAAGAACTGTTGACGATACTGACGATCTATGGTGTATCTTCAGCACAAATCAAAGGACATTACGTATACAAAAGACAGGAAAGAAGATTGGGGTTTAACTTTCCGCCGACGACGAGGATATTAGAGAGGTAGCATAGGTTCGGATAGTGGAAGGAAATCGACCATGTCATTGTTAAAGGAATCATCCTGGCATCTGCCTTGAGCGATTTAGGAAAACCACAGGAAACCTCAGTCTGTATGGCCAACGGGGATTTGAACTGCTGTTCTCCTGAATGTGAGTTCTTGTCTTAAATTGCGTCAACTCGTTCGGTAGATATACGCCAAGAAAACTTAATTTAACTGCTAGGTAACGATCCTTTTGTCTACAGGTAGAGAGCGTGTTGAAAAGTAATGGCTCAGAACTTTTTATGAGAAAACTATCAAAGCTTTTCTTAGTAAAACAAACTTTATTAGCATTCTACATCTTTATTCTTCGTGGCTACATATTTATTTCTCAAAATAGTCACAAACACAACGAGCACATTTCCCCCTAAGATATACCAGTTTGTTGATACCGTCACTGTAGATTGTTTGACACTGTTGACGGAGCTACTACCTGACCTCTGCTTGCACGGCTTCATCACTCTCAAAGTGAAGTCCTAGAAGACATTCTTTAAATTTGAGGAAAGATGAAAATCGGATGAGGCCAAGTCGGGACTGTATGAAGGATGATAGATGACAGTGAATCCAAGGCATCGGATTGTTGCAGTTGTGCACGGACATTGTCATGTGTGTGGAAGAATTCGAATTTGTGCTTTCAATTTGCTGACGATCTCTCACGCACCGACATAGTTACATTACACACCGCCACGTTACACGCTAAAATTCGGAGCCCTCTAGCGGCAGAGTTTGCAACTTGCGGCAACGAAGCGGGAAAGTCGACTGAGTAGGATGGATGCATGTTCCGTAATACTTCAACTGATATTGAGAACAGCATAAACAATTCGTACGCATTATTCTTCAGCGCTCATTCGTATATTCAGTTGTTAATTGTTAGGAAAGGCAAAGCGACTTAAAAAGTATTTCCACTTGGTGCACTTTTTAAATCATGACGAATGCATCATAATTGCCACAGACTGAGAGTAATCTATTACAACATTAGTGGCAAACTTCTGAAGTTTGTCGTATCACTTGAACACCTAATTGTAATGAAATGCAATGAATGCGTGAAGTCAGTAGCAAGGAACACAAATGGAAGACTGATTTGTTCGGAGAGTTGTGGAAAAATATGGTGATTACAAAACGCTTGTACAATTTATTCTAAAGTGCCTGCTCTTTTCCTCGAGTGACAACCCTTTCTGTCTCTGTGTTTTTGCAGGTTAAGCGCGCTGCACTGTTCGTGCTCTTCCTAACTTGTGGTTTTCGTTTGCCTGGCGGTTTTTGGTCGTCGTCTCTTTTGTTAGAGGTGACTTCTTTGTGTACTGCTACGGGGGCAGTCTACTCTCGTACCACCACGGTATAACTAGTGGTCTCACATCTGAGAATGTGGTATTCCAGGTTGGAAATTATTTTCTGAGTCTTGTCAAACGGTGACATGTTCAAAGACGTGACTGCAATAAAATTACAAGCTTTATAACTTATGCAGCAACGACCTACAAATGTGGTTTAAGAAAGTTTATTGAACTCAAACCATTACCGGTTTCGGATTTTTACACATCCACACTCAGATGGCATCTTACAGTCTTCCTTTCTTTTCTGCTGGGGGCCTCGTTCTGTGTTCGTCACTGGTGTATTGCACTAAGAGAAACAAAAGGTTTTTCGTTCACAATACGGTAAAGTTATGAGAGATGTTTGTCATTTTGACCTTCATAGAATTACTTGTACATAATATTTCTGTATGTGATCCCTATCAATGAATAGAATACCATACTAAAATTTAATTTACATAAATTTATTTCTCTGTTCGACTTTTAAATTATTTTCATCGTTCTACCAAAGACATATTTTCTGAACCCATACACTCTATATGGCATCTGTAACTTAAAGTCTTTCGACTCTAACATCCTTGAAACAGGTATTTTTGCTGCAAGTGTGAAACTGGGCTACATTTTGCAAACGTTGAGTGTGTGCTGCCATAAAATATAAAATAGTATATGTTGCAGTAGTTTATAGGAAATTAAACAGCCTTGCATAGAGCAGATGCAAAAATGTATTTGAGAATAGTGAAAATCACAAATACAAGACTAATTCGTCACAAAGGAACATCCACCACTTAAGTTTTCACCTCATTTCCTGTTTTATTAACTTAAAAGTCATTTTGTGAATGTTTCCGTGAAGTTCAGAATGAACAAAAATCTCCCGTAACTTTAGCGTATAGTGGACGAAAAACGTTTCATGTATGTTAATGCACCACACCAGTAAGGGACAGCAGGGAAGAAAGGAAAGCTGCAAGATACAACGTGGATATAGATTTGTTGATATCCGAAACTGGTATTGGTTTGAGATAAATAAACTTTTTAAAACCATACCTATGTCTGGTTGCTGCTAAAATTATAAACATATTTTCTAATAGCTGCAATGTTTCATACAACCGCTGAGCAGTCGATTTAAGGCGATCCCGCAGTAGCAGACATTCAGTGACGTCATCTAATTCCCGTGTCGGAAATTCACGGGATAAGTACAAGTATTCTTCTTTGCAATCCTTGAGCAGACGGACGTTCTTGTCTACTGTGTTTCCCTACACTATGGCAAAATATTCCAGTACTGGTCGGATCAGTGCCGGGTACAGCACAGTACCGCACTGTGAAGACAAATTGGATTCTGGATTGAGAACAATTTAAACCGTCCACATACAGCCAAGTGCTTTATCTCTGTCATCACGGATGTGCTGTCTACATGTCTGATGCCTGTACCTCCTAGATACTTTGTAGTGCGCGATCGTGGAATGGAGCCTCCCACGATCCGCACTGGCTGAAGATCCACAGACACTCCACATGCGTCATTACTACGGCCTGGCCGCGACGCATCACGTCGACTTTAATACCTCGCGTGTATTGCGCGGTGTCGTCCGCATATAAAGGTAAATGTCTGACTTTGGGACGTATGTAGTATACAAATAGCACAACAAGGTGCGCAGTACGGACCCCTGCGGTATCCGCAGCCGTAAGCGAAGAAAAATATCCATTATTGTGCCGAAACTTGCCTCGGACAATATTCCGTCGGAAACAGTAGCAGGCAGAAAGTGAGGAATACACCTTGAAGAAACAGTAGCGAGTGTAAATGAACTGTCCGCAGCCCGTGGTCGTGCGGTAGCGTTCTCGTTTCCTGCGCCCGGGTTCCCGGGTTCGATTCCCGGCGGGGTCCGGGATTTTCTCTGCCTCGTGATGACTGGCTGTTGTGTGGTTTCCTTAGGATAGTTAGGTTTAAGTAGTTCTAAGTTCTAGGGGACTGATGACCATAGATGTCAAGTGCCATAGTGCTCAGAGCCATTTTTTTTTTTTTTTTTTTTTTTTTTTGTAAATGAACACTTACCAAGCGGCAACTTTCAAACGAGGAACGAACTGACAATCGGCGTACGTAGGTAAAGCAATTTAGATTTTGTAGTCCAGGAGAGCGTTTTAGTAAGTGTTCTTATTTCACACAATACGCTGTTGAAGTTCGAAGAGGGCGAACAGACTTAGTAACAGGTTTCAGATTTTATTTTTGATATAACGCAGTCGATGTTTTAAGAAGAAATGTTAAAAGTAGAGGCCACATGAACTACAGACAGTAGAACAATTTTCAGGAGAATAATCAGTTTACTTTTTTTGCACACCTCCATGCCTGCTGTCAGTCTGAACAGAAAATTGGCTGGGAAATATGTTATTGTCTACTTTTAAAATGGAATGCCTCAAACTTTTTTACCTTTTGGACTCACATCGTCGGTCCAGCAAAAGAATTACGGAATGTAACGAGAATAACATTTGAAAGCCATCACATTTGCTGTTCGGATGCTAATATTTTATTTCATTTAGTTTCGAAATAGAAACATGACCTGGAAGACATATTACTACGGAATGAAAGTCATTATATACACAATTTTGTGAAGTCAAATGAGTTAACTTATAATATGGATACTACTGTAACATGTAGGACAAGGTCTGTAATAGGCTATGTTTGTCGTACACGAATGAAGATATTAATAAAAAATACTCCTTGATGCAAGTTTACCATGTTCTTACGATCATTTACAAGGCAGAAGTTGTCCATTTTGTACATTAAGGAAGGTATTTTTTAAGGTAAGGTAACCGGTACAAGCCGCGCGGGGAAGCCGCGGGGTGTAGGCGCCTTGCCATGGCTCGCTTGGCTTTTCCGTCGCAGGTTCGAGTCCTCCCTCGGGCATGTGGGTGTGTGTGTGTGTGTGTGTGTGTGTGTGTGTGTGTGTGTGTGTGTGTGTGTGTGTGTATTGTCCTTAGTTATATAAGAAGTTTATATAAGTAGTGTGTAAGCCTAGGGACCTATGATCTCAGCAGTTTGGTCCCATAGGAATTTACCACAAAAGAAAAATTAACAGCTAAAATTGGATTTATCGCACGGAAACTGGTCTTGCAGTGCTGTTCATCTTACGTATATTGTAATCAAGAAATATTATACAGTGGCATGGGTCAATCCAGTACGGATTACTCCACGATTGCGTAAACTCCGGTGCAAAAGTTTCGTCTACAATCAGCATTTACAGCACCGCCTATAGATATTGTGTGTTATACTAAAAGGGAAACAACTTCACGACAAAACTGAGGGATTATTGTCATCTCATTTCGACCGTACACGTTATTTCGCTGTACCAGAACAGTCAACTGGAGTCTTCTCTGGACAAGAATCACCATACGACGACTACCAGTTACAAATGCTGTACTGACTCTTTCTCAAATACAAAAACAGAGTGAAGGGGAAAGTATACGTTCTGCCTCATAAACGGTTCTCAGTTTCTATTGGCAAAAAGACAAAAGCTGAAGACTTTACACAAAGTATAATCACCGACAGCTGCATTTTATCTAGCGAGTAACAACTATTCGGAGAGTTCGTCTTCTTATGAAATGCTGCGTGTGACGGCTATATCTGTGCACTCATTGTTACATAACGAGCATTATTAGCTACACGTCAGCCGGCCGGTGTGGCCGAGCGGTTCTAGGCGCTTCTGTCTGGAACCGCGCTACCGCTACGGTCGCAGGTTCTAATCCTGCCTCGGGCATGGATGTGTGTGATGTCCTTAGGTTAGTTAGGTTTAAGTAGTTCTAAGTTCTAGGGGACTGATGACCTCAGATGTCAAGTCCCATGGTGCTCAGAGCCATTTGAGCCAAGCTACACGTCGAAATTCTTCTTCCTCTGTTTAATAGTTCAGGTTATTCTAACGTAAGAAAAAGGTCATTTGCACTAAATGCACCTTTACATCGAAGGTAACAGAAATGAATCTGTAAGTCGTTATTCCGCTTCCTAATAAATGCGAGCATATTAGACTGATACCACACTTAGTCGCACGTAATCGTTCCACTGTGGTGAGCTAATAAAGAAAACAAACACTTAGTACCTGGATACGAAGGCAACGGTCATCATTTGCAGATCGTAGTAAGTCGTATTTTCTGCCGCACACAGAAAAGAACCTAACATCAACGAACCCGAAACAACGAGCCGAGTTGCAGACCAAACACAGTGAGACACTGTGAGCAGTGCACTGCAAAAGCAGTGTTTATTCTATCAGCATGGCTGGAGAGTTAGTTCGGAACCTGATTGTAAATACACGATTGCGCTAGCAGGCGGAAACCTGTATCCAATTGAAGGATTGCTACACGAGAACACTGACAGGTGGGACACGAATACACACTCTAGAAAGCTGCAACGGCAATGGACACATTGAAGCTCGCAAACTTGATGACGCCTGTAGTGGTTAATATCCACGAGCTCCAGGTGATGAAATAGCTCTTTGTCTACGGCTCAGAAAAGTGTTGTGCACCATAATTAGGCGTGGTTTTATTATCGTGCTTCACTTAGCGCAAGGATTGCTAGTTTTTCTATTTTTATCTTTTTGATTTTCCTGAGCTATAATGATGTTCTTCTGTAATTGCAATATCGTTAACTTGGCGGATCACTGCAGCATCTCAATATCCACTGCTTTCTCAGAGCACAGACTGATAGATTGTTTTGAACAACTGTAACAAGCCAAATCCTGCGGCCACGTTCCTTACTTTACCGCAGCTGGACAGCTGTTCACAAATTTTCAGTTCTGTGTGATACAGTAACCGTTTGATTCCCTTTCCACATCTATACCATAATGACAACAAAACCGCTACTAGATACAATACTTTTCTCCCTATACGTGTCTGATATCAGTGGGTATTTGTTTCTGCGCGTATCTTATAACCGTCTCTTCTTTTCGGTTTCCACCTTCCACCAATTCTTATCTTGGGAACCTCGTTCTTGCTGTCCTTCTGCCTATCCGTCTGCTGGACACACCTCTTTCCGTTCTCTATACGGCCATCTAATTAAAACGTTTTTATTAGGTGGCTTTCTTGTGTGTTTGTTCGGTATAAATATAGCAACTGATTTTAGTCGAAGTTCCCCATGAGCTAGAGACTTAAAATCTTCGACGTTGCTCGGTACTGGATGACAATGCAATATTAACTCGCTTTCTTGTCTAATCTATGGCAGAGGATGCTTAGTCTACCACTGACATTCCCAATGAGTTTGAGCACTGAAACTTTTAACATACTTCATAACTCGAACACAATGTAATATTAACCAGCTTTCTTGTCTGGTGTGTGGCGGCGAATACTTTGTGCACCACTGCTATTTTCCCCTTTTCCTGTTGCATTTGTGAATGTTCTGTGGAGAGAACGGTTGCTGGTAAGTAAGCTCGATTCACTCTAATTTTTGCCTACTGAGATCTTTCCGTGAGATAATCATAGGAAGAAGCAAAGTGTGGGGTTGTAAGAT
The DNA here is from genome assembly GCF_021461395.2 of Schistocerca americana. Lineage (NCBI taxonomy): Eukaryota > Metazoa > Arthropoda > Insecta > Orthoptera > Acrididae > Schistocerca > Schistocerca americana. Next base: position 495,811,013 of record NC_060119.1, on the reverse strand, counting down.
GAAGCAAAACTGAAATATTCCTGAAATTTCTCTCATTGCCTCTGCTGTAATCTCATCGAAATGTTTGAAATTAACTAAAACATTTGACACACACAAGACTAAAAAAGCAGAAAATAATCACTTAAATAAAAACATTTTGGATACAACAAACTTTTTAAACGGACTAAAAACAAAATAATTTCTCCTAGGCCCATACAGATTTCTAGCCTCACACAGATAGTCCTGAAAATTTGTGCTTGTGAATTTTTAACAACTATGAAAATACTTGTAAAAAACATGGGACGCATGCAATACGTAAACGATGTATGAACAGCTGACTTACTTACTCATCTTTATGTTTGTCTGACAGCCGTCTTTAAAACAGTCTAGTAAGATTTCACTTCGGCGTAGCGAATGTTCCTTCCCTCAAAGGTAGAAAAAGAAAGAATAGGGTTTGACGCACGCCATAGGCAACTAAGTCATTAGAGATGACTCACAAGCGCGGACTGATGAAGGATAGGAATGAAATAGGTTGCTCGCTTTTCAAGGAAACCATTCCCAGCATTTGCCTCAAGCTGTTCAGGAACACAACGGAAAATTTAAATCTACATGTTCGGACTGGATATGAACCCAGGTCCTTCAGAATGGTCGATGAGGATCTTACCAAAGTACCATCTTTCCAGTTTGTCCCTTTTTGTACATAGGGTGGTCAGAAACAGTCTGAAAAGGTTGGAAGGGTGTGGCTGAGAAATAACTGTTAAGAAAAAAAATCGATGCGTTGCGCCGTTTCCGAAGTAATTAGCACTGAAGTTAGCCAATCAGGCTATTGCACACGCAAATTCAAGCGGCACGCCAGAGACGGCTTCGCTAAACGTGTTCTTCATTTTGTTCCCTAAAACTGAACGAGAGAGCGACACAAAAACTGATCGTTGGACGCTAGTAAGGATCGAACTCCAGCCAAAGGCTTAGCAGTCTCATGCGCCGTGAGAACAACTGAGTAACTGTATCTGGCGCGCAACGGCCCGATTGGCTAATTCCTATGCTAATCAACCTGTAAACGGCCAACGTACTGAATTTTTTAAAACATTTATTTCTCAGCACAACCTACGTTGCAGCTCTCTTACAAGCGTTTGAGACTGCTTCTGGTCATCCTGTTTCTAACCACTTTATCCATTTCTGACAAAACCGAGATTCGTCTTGTCCCTTCTGTTATTTTATTCAGTAATTTAATCCAGAACCTCTCGCGACGTGATTGACACAGAGATTTTTCGAGCAGGTGCGAATTCTCATCCACCAAAGTTGGAATAGCGAGGCAACACACCCTTTAATTAGTGAACTGGATTTCGGAACTGGTATACATGCATAAAATAAATCAATTTATTAGGCCTGTGATAGCACATAATGTGCTTTAACCAAAACTTTTGTGAAAACTTGATGTGATGTTAGATAGATCTACTACTACCCAAGTCGAAGTTAATTTCTTAAATAAAACAAAGTCAGTAACAGAGTACGAAAAAAAACGTCCTTGAGACTGTGACGGGTAGTAGGTTTCTAACTAAGTCTAGTGGTTAGCATTGCCGCCTCTGGATCACGAGATCCTGGGTTCGATTCCCGGTGTGGTCGGAGATTTTCTCCGCCCGGGGACTGGGTGTTTGTGTTGTGCCCATCATTTCGTCGTCATTCGGGAAAATGGAGTGACTGGACAGTGGAAAAATTAGAAATTTGTACGGGCGCTGATAACCGCGCCGTTGAGAGCTCCACAAACCAAAAATCATCATCATTTAACTAACCAATGGGTGATTGCAATATTGTCTTCTGGTCACAATGTTTTCTTACGTACTTAATATGCTACAACACTTCGGAACAACCGGCTCTCATTATAACATTCCGTAGCCGTATACTCTGCATATTGGGCCCGCTGCTGGTGGAGAAGCTTCCTTTCGATACAGATTGTAGATAGCTGCGACACCCGTGAAAGGGGTTGACATTACACTGATGGTATCTACCAAGCTATTAACAGTATCTGTAGGCAACAGCATTTCTATTAACTGTCCTTCACTCAGCGCAAGAATTCACCGACATTACCTTGCGCAAGGTATTGGAAGTTAACGAAGTACATACATATACAAGTCCTCAGAAACAGGGTCGATACAGTCAGCAAAATAATGAGGAATTATACATGGTTACCTGCTTAAGAGCCGTTCCTCCCTTTAGTCTCTTGTATTTCTCTCATGGCAGGATTTCAATCACTGTCTCATCGTTTTTTGTAGGAGAAGCCTAAGTTCACAGTGTTAATTAACTGTGAACGTATGATGTAACAGAAACAATGACAGTGGAATCTTGAAAAAATTGCCAAATGAGGCAATACAGATACGAAGCACTATCGATTTTCAAGTGTGGCACATAACAATATAAACGATGAAGACAGAGGGAAACAGCTCCAATCAACTTTTATTGAAAGCAAACGATCTGAAAAAGAGAAAGATAAGAAATACGAAAATACCATAGAAGATAGAAGGCAAATGCCATCGAGATAAGTTTCCTATTGTATAATTTTTCCTAAGGCAGCTCATAAGAGAATTGGACACTAAGATACAATAATCAGTGCATCGCTGTGTTGGACTATGGAAACAATAGGCCAAGAAATCTTTAAAACACAAGGGCCCCCTTAAGACTTGCTAGCCTACTTATCTAATGACTAGACATACCACAATATAATCTTCTTTACGTCATAATCCACAGTTTTATAATAGATGTTTTGATGTATTCAATAGTTGCTAAGGATTTTTGTTCTTTTGCAACTAGTTTCGATATTAATGTCATCGTTTGGCACACATCAATTTCTTTATGGTATATCCTACATGTTAACAATTTTAAAATGTATTAGATATCTATTCCACGACCACCTGCACTCATAGTGCTATGTAGATTTCTAATATATGGGGCATATATCATACCAAAGTTCAAAGTCTCTCAGAAAAGACTAAAATATCGAAAAATATTTAAGCAGCCCGTGGTGGTTCTACTTAAATATGAACACAATAAACATTGAGGAAAGACAATACAATAATCAACGTCTAAATCTGGGAGACCACTCTCTCAAGTTTACATTCGTCTGACCACCTTGAGTCATAAACAAAATTTCCTTGCAAAATTGTAACTGTTTCAGCTTTAACTGGTTCAATTGTAGCTGTTTTCGTATCATGGACCTTGAGATTTGTCTACTGATGTAAGTCTCATGATTTTGTATTCTTACACATTTAAGATACGTCTACTCTACTGATGAAGCTTTAATTATGTTAACACGTTGTTTCTCTTTCCTAGCTGCTTTCATTTCGGCGATATGACCTTAAAACTGGGTTAGAATGTACGTAATACCATCTGCAAACAGACATACAAAGAAATGCGAACAGACTCAGCTACAATGAAGAGATCCTCTGAATATAAAAGGCGGCAACACACACGCTCTTTCAACGACAATAATTTATTTGCAAATGTGAACAAAACAGTATGTAAGGAAATGCATGTAAACATAACAGTACATCAATATGGTATCTGCTTTAACCTGAAGTCACAATGCTAAAACCAGCAGAAAACCATGCGTTTTTGCGTAATGGAAAAGAAGGAAGATTAGGGCTTGTCGCTCCCCCCCCCCCCCCCGCCCCCTCCCCCAATGATGAGCTGATTCGCGAGGGAGTAAAAGTTCAGATTGAGGAAAGAAATCGGCCGAGTTCTTTCAAAGCCACCATCCTAGCGTCTGCTTTAAGCGGTTCAGGGAAAGCACGGAGTATCTAACTGTGAATGCCCATACAGGTATTTGAACGCTGGTTCTCACGAATGTTACCTCGATCTCTTAACTACTACACCATCCCGATTGATAAATTCCTGACTAGCGATAATCGTGTCGCATGAGACAACATTAGCAGTGGAATTTTTTTCAAAATAAGCGCCAGTAAATTCGAAATTGTAGGTGTATCTTGGACAGTAAATTTAGGTATATTTTTAACAGTGCACTACGGTATAAATAATACGAACTTATCTCACAGTATAATAATGTGTGGAGATTCTGTCAACAGCCACACTGAAATTAGTGAATGTATAGAAGCAAATAATAACATAGATAAAAGACTTGCACCCAAGGTATTTTTGATGGCATTAAATTAATGACCAGATGTTCTCAACTTGAAGGTTTGTTTGAACACAACATTGCAATTAGATATGGTATTTCCTTTTCAGTTCAAACATTTGAACTGATTTACCCCGGCAGCTATAGAAGTACACGCAATTTAATATATATATGTAGCTACGCGTACAGGCCCAGAAGAGCCAGTCGGAACCGGCCGACCGTCGTGTCATCCTCTGCCATATGACGTCATTTAGATCCGGTAAGGAGGGACATGCAAGAGGAACGTGCAATTTAGCGTTTACCAATAACTGCACTGCACCATTACATTTTTGATGTGAACAACTCATTGCCGGAGTTGAAAGAAGCAGAAGGTGACAGTGAATCCTAGGAGCGACCAAGGAGTGAACTTAGGAGCGTAGGATTTGTAGTCGTCGGCCTATCCACTTAGACATTATTCCTGTTTTTAGTGTTTTAATGTGGCTTCTTCCTCCCGACACAGCTCTCGGACTTGACTGAAAATCTTCTGTCGAGGTCTGTGCTTCCACGGCTTTATTATCAGTGACCCACACTAGATAAAATTAGAGAACTGAATATACTTAATGTGCCTTCAGTATGTGGCAATGAAACACATAAATAATTAATTAAATTTGTTAGTCAGAGACAGATATATTCATCTGCCGTGAAAGATGAAAATTTGTACCACAGTGAGCTGTAAATCCGATTCTCTTGCTTATCGCTAGCAGTCACGTTGATCAGTAGGGCCTGCCGGTGTGGCCGAGCGCTTCTAGGCGCTTCAGTCTGGAACCGTGCGACCGCACATCTTGCCTCGGGCATGGATGTGTGTGTTATCCTTAGGTTAGTTAGGTTTAAGTAGTTCTAAGTTCTAGGGGACTAATGACCTCAGATGTTACGTCCCATAGTGCTCAGAGCCATTTGAACCATTTGATCAGTAGGTCAGCCAAGAGAGCCTTCATCACCGACCCAACCTTTCAACGTCATCCACGGATTCTCCCTTTATTTCCGACAAATTCAGAGGTTCTTCCATTGCGAGAACGGATCTGGTGGAGAAGACAAAGAACACTGCACGACAATATCCCAGAAAACAAGAAACTTTCAATTTTCGCGATAGATGAATAGTATCATAGGGTCCGCGATAGTGAACTTATTTATATGTTTACACTGACATATGTACTCTTAGTGCGCGGGGTATGTATGATTGCCATATTGATATGAAATAGCTTCAATTTATTGAAAGAGATCTAGTATATGTAGGATGTATTCAGCGATGCGAACTACAAAGTGGAGAAAAGACAGTCTCAGTCAGAAATAAATAAGTTCACTTAATACTAGCATGTCTTCACAGTAATAAATAATATTTATGGTATACTTATTACAGATTGACCATTTTCAACCAAGAACATCTTCATCTAATACAGTACATGTGCGGATATAGTGTACGCCGTGTAAGCGATGGGTTTTTGTGTACAAATGTCCTAACAATCCGTTCTTTTCTTTTTGCCTTCACACATACAGCATAGCAGACTGCTTAGAGTGTGCTGCGTGTCTTGTAAACGGCGAATCAGCGAGTGATTTGTGAGTGAAGTTGTGTGTAAGAGTGTCAACAAATCTTCTTGTGTTTAGAGATTAAACTATAATAATTTTGTAATGTAACCAAGGTATAATTATCTTATAATAAAGGGGATGAACGAAAGTATGCAAACACCATGAGAAATATATGCCTGAATATAAGTGCAAAAGTTAGTAAGCCTACAGGTTCCGTTGTTGTATCTGACCACCCGCACCCGTGCAATGTCCTCAATACGTTGCAAGTGTTCTTCGTGGTCGCAACAGAGTTTTGTGCAGTTGTGAGCGCATTCATTCGAAGCTAAGCGACTTTGCAAGTGGGCAAATTGTTGGTACTCATAGGATGGGTGCTTCCAAGGTAGCCGAGTACTTGGTAATTCGAGAGGCACCTTATCGAACACTTATACCGCATCCAGGGAAAGCGGAAAAACATCATCCGTTAAGTCACAACGCGGGCGATATTTTGTGTTGAGTTATAGTGCTGGAAGGTTGCTGAAGAGAATAGTGAAGAAAAATAAAGAGGACGAGAGCTGCAAAAGTCACTGAATGTCGCATTCGCGAATCGTGTCACCACCAATCACATAAAAAACGGGGAGGAAGTCTGTAACAGGTAAACCTGGAGCTGAACCCATAAACCTGGGTTATGGAGCAGTGGAAGAAAGTCGTTTGGTCGGATGATACTTGTTGCACACTGTCATCAACATCTGGCAGAGTTTATGTCCCAGAGTGAAACATGGCGAGTGTTCAGTGATGATTTGGGCTGCCATTATCGTGGTAGTCCATGGTCCCCATATGAAGTCGCATTAATGTCAAGGATTATGTGGCGTTTTGGCTATGACGTCCATTTCATGGCACAATATTTGTTCTCCAGTGGTTATGCTTTGTTCCAGGACGACAGGGCCCCTGTTCACGAAGCTCGCATCCTCCAGGACGGGTTTTGTTAGCATGAAGATGAATTGTCACACCTCTCTTGGCCACCAGTAAGCACATATCAATATTATTGAGCCTTTGCGGTCTAGTTTGGAGAGAAGAGGACATGATCGCTATCTATGTCCGTCATCGTTACCTTAACTTACCACTATTTTGCGGGTAGAATGGTATAAAACTCCTTTGTAAAACTTGCATTTATTTGTTTCGAGACGACTGGAAGCTGCTTTGAATTCCAAACGTTTTCCTATGCCGTACTATGGATGTTAACGTGTTTTTTCTACCCCTTATATTTTATATATTTCCTTCACCTTTAAGTCCAAAACAAGTTTTTAAATTTATTGAAGGACAAAGAAGACTAACTGTTGCCATAACTGTCTCAAAATATATTTTTTCTGGGTGTTCGTAAACGAAGCTGTTCATGTGCTGTCTGTACCGATGTGTGAACTAAACAGCAGTATTTCAACTGTAATGACACGAAACATTGTTCATTGTCATGGGGAAGAGGGGGGGGGGGGATACACCGCACATCTATAATGTTTAATATCAGTCTAATCATAAGCAAGTTTGATCATAAATTATAAAAAGTTCATACATCTTCTTGAATCAGTCTGTAGAATTAGTCTGCTTTCCCAGACCTAAACATGAAGTAATTTAAGAAAGTGTTTCACATGGCGTTTTTCTCTTCATTCGTGAAGCATCAGTGGCGAACCTGTAACCGTTATGAGTCCATCATTCCTTCTGACATTTCGATTATTATAGCACTGAATATAGTTTCTCTGTACCTTACATATGGCATTTATTGCATCTTTTTACGTCTCTTAAAACAACTGCGTCTTCCTCTAGTAATTGCAGAGATTTTAGCTGAAAAAAAGGACGTGATGCCAGTTTCACAACTTTGTTAATCTTTTAGGAACCAGCTATCCTTTAACTGCGTTTAGTTTTCACATGACCTTTTCTCTACGGGTAACTTCACACAAATCCTATTCCAGTAGTGGGTGTCTATAATTCGGTGTTACATTATTGTACGTTCATTTCTTTCTCGCGTGTTCTGTGGGCGTTGCTCATGGAGACAAACTTTCTTAACCCTTCAATTGACACTGTGCCCCTCGAGAGACGCTGATTTCCTGTAGCCATTGTATGAACGCTAAAAATACAAAATACTAATATTTTTGCTGTCAATCAACCACATATTGCACGAGAACTGTCAGCGGTCAATTGCTGCTTGTTTTGTTCGTGTGACTGTTAATGGGTGAAGACTTTCATCCAGGCTTTGACAGTTCATGGCTCTGAGCACTATGTGACTTAACATCTATGGTTTGACAGTTCAGTTTTACAAAATATAGATAGGAATGTTTACATTGATGTCCATAAAAATAAAGTATATTTTAGGCACTGGAAGGACGTAATTGCTTACGAGCAACACCCTACATTTTTTAAATAAATATAGATTTGGATAAATATTTCATTACATTCAAAAAACCTATACAGTCGAAAAAACTCCACTAAAATATTTCATTCTTCAGACTTTAAAAGCAGCGCTGGATGAAGGGTTAATTTGCCTTACGGATAGGATGTGAAAAGCAAAATAACTGATGCTGCGGAAGACAGCCACATAAAGGAACATATTGCGTTTAGTGCTGTTCTATTATTAGTTTTTGCCCATCAGACTGCTGTATTAAGGGAGTAAAAAAAAAAAAGTTGTTCAATTGGCTTAGGACGCGCTCTGTCGGAGCGTTTCTTTATGGCAACAACCTCACGAAAGCGAACTTACCTGTAGATAAAGTTCCAAGTGAGCTAATTGCCAGGCGCACTACCCCGCTTCACCTGTTAATGAGACGTGACAGTTATACCGGAAGGTTATCCTATCACGTCGTAAATAAAGACTTCCGCGGCCGCTTCACGACCAATTACGGGAAAAATTTTGACAATGGGCCGCCCCGAGTTGCGCACGCAACTGCACCTCTGCTTGGAGCAGCCTTTCCGCTAAACGCCGCTTAGGGCCGTCAACCTGTCCGCACCGACAAAGGCCATTCATTTAGGGGGCGTCTTCTGGCCGGATAAGAGCCAGGCCGGCTTCTCGTCCACGGCACAGACGCTAGCTGCGTGCGCTTCCGTGAGCGCGGCACGCTGTTTCCGCCAATGGAGAGTCGAGTGCGGCGACACGACAGATAAGGTGCGCTAACCCTGCAACTGAGTCGACCAATGAGGAAGCGTCAGGAGACCGCAAACTGCCCAACTGCCGTTCGTTGTTGCTTCTCCCCTTGTCTGCTATCCGGTGACCTACCCCCACGAGTACAACTGTGGCTGGCAATCTTCAGTACCGGCGTGTCGCATTGTGAGTAACGATTTCATTTATATAGCGTTCTTCCATAAGTTTAACAAGCACAACAGATACACGTAACAGTGACTTTAGTCATCAATAATACGAATATATTCCTCTTGACTATTCACAACAGCCTGTCATAGCTGGGGTAACTATCCGATTCCGCGACTGTAGAAATCACATGGTTTTGAGGCGAAGTACTCGTCGAACCCTGTTCGGAGTACATTTTCGTCCGGAGAAGAAGTTCCTTGAAGATTTCAAAATGGTTCTGAGCACTATGGGACTTAACATCTGAGGTCATCAGTCCCCTAGAACTTAGAACTACTTAAACCTAACTAACCTATGGACATCACACACATCCATGCCCGAGGCAGGATTCGAACCTGCGACCGTAGCAGTCGCGTGGTTCCGAACTGAAGCGCCTAGAACCGCCGGCCACCGTGGCCGGCCGTTGAAGATTGTTCGATATAGAGCGGACAAGGTGAAAATCTGAGGGTGCAGGAGTAGGTGAATACGATGGGTGGGGACTTAGTTCCAAACCCAGCTCCCGTATAGAGGTTTTTTTTTTCAGTCTAGCAGAATGCGGACGGGCGTTATCGCGGAATAGTATCACTTTACGTAGTCTTCCCGGTCGTTTCCTTGGATTGCGTCTGCAAAACGTCTCAGTTGTTGATAATGAATGTCAGCAGTGATAGTTACACCTCGAGGTAATAATTTGTAGTACAGCACACCGTTGCTATTTATTCTGATGCGTAACATTATCTTCTGTGGTTGTGCGCGGGATTTTGTACGGGGAGTTGCTTCGTTATTTGGGCTTAACCATTTCTTTATTTTCCTTATGTTCGCACAGAGACACCATTTGTCGCCACCAATAACGGTACAGGATAGAAATGCACATGTGACCACCAGCTGATTTTTGTGATTTTCACTTAGAGCATGTGGTACACATACTCCAGATTTTTGAATCTTCCCCATTGCATGCAAATGCCGCACGATGGAACAATGATCACAGTTCATCACCTTTGTCAGTTGTCGAGTGCAGTGGCGTGTGTCGTTGTATATTAATGCGTTTAAACGATATTCATCAGACCCCGAAAGTCTTCCCGAACGTGGGGAGGCACTAATGTCAAAAATATCCTCCTTAAAACGAGAAAAGTGTTATATTGCCGTGCTCTGTCAAATGGCGTTATCCCAATACACAGCGCAAATGTTTCTGGCTGCCTCCGCTGCTGTCATCGCTCTACTGAACTCAAACAGAAGAATATGTCGGATGTTCCGATTTCTCTTTTCCGCATTCAATTTCCTAGCGTCTACAGCTCCACTCACTATCACCAAATGACAATACGTAAACTCAAATAGCGAAAATTAACTACAAATAAAAAATAACTATACATAAATAAACCCATACCAACACGCAAAACAAAAACGCTACGAACTTATGCACCAACCTAATACCATTAAGCTCACAGTACAAAAAATTAGTCATTCTTAGAGAAATCATTACAAGCATCATTTAATATCGCGTAATTCCGCCCCTGGACTTACTAACCGCGTGGATTCGGTTAGGAAGTGAGTCCACAAGGGTTGTGACGGTACGTCGCATCTAGGTTAAGCCACTCATTGAGGATTCGATCGCGCACCACCAGATTGCGCGGATGCTAATGTCGGCGTTTTACCCTCTGTTCCAACATGTCCCACAGATTTTCTATGCGGTTCAAGTCAGGTGCTTTCGCAGGCCAATCGATATGTCATAGGGTGGGGGAGTGTTCAGAAAGCCAGTCAGATACTCTTCCAGTCCGATGAAATTTGCTGTTGTCTTCTTCGATCTGTGTGAGCAATGGCCTCTTGCGAGTTGACCGACTCCAAATGTTCACTGCATGCAGTTCTCGTCTCAATTTTCTCTCGCTAGTGAGTTATGATGGACCTACATTCTCTGCCTGCAGCATTTCGTGTCGTATTTGGAATCGATTTTGATTCACGAGCCTCGAAACGCGTCACTGGTACCTCTCAGTCAGGGTCTTTTTGCGACCACAATTCTGACGACGTGTTTCGTGGACATGTGTGTTACACTACTACTTGTAGACACATTGAACAGTCGGCCGTGAAACTCGAAATGCCGGCCGGTCGCAGGTTCGAATCCTGCCTCGGGACCGGCCGGTGTGGCCAAGCGGTTAAAGGCGCTTCGGTCTGGAACCGCGCGACCGCTACGGTCGCAGGTTCGAATCCTGCCTCGGGCATGGATGTGTGTGATGTCCTTAGGTTAGTTAGGTTTAAGTAGTTCTAAGTTCTAGGGGACTGATGACCTCAGATGTTAAGTCCCAGAGTGCTCAGAGCCTGCCTCGGGCATGGATGTGTGTGATGTCCTTAAGTTAGTTAGGTTTAAGCAGTTCTAAGTTCTAGGGGACTGATGACCTCAGATGTTAAGTCCCATAGTGCTCAGAGCCAAACTCGAAACTCTAACAAATCTAGCAACTTCATACAAGTTATGGCTGTAGGCACGGCCAAACACTATTTCCCCGTTTTGCCACTCTGTCACGTCCTTAAATTTACCCATTTTTACGTACAATGACCACTTGAAACATAAATGTCTTACAGATCGCTACTGCCTCACGCTCATGTGGAGGCAGTACGGGCGCCGTTGAGCACGTTACTCGATCGACTCGTGCTGTGCTCAGGGATGACTAATCTTTTTTCCGTTGAGCTTATATAATTATATATTGCAATATGTTATTCAGTTATATACGTAATGTTCAAATTTTTACCTAAAAGGAACAAGTTACGTAATTAATTTTGATGTGAAAACGTATGTTCGCTCGTCGGTCGACCTTCCTTGTGGTACAATATACCGTGTAATTTTAATCGCTAGTAACTATGACACTAATAACGCATAAAAAATAGATTACGCGCAACTGACTGACCATGTATGTAATTGTTTGTCGCGCAGCATGTTTGCCTGTGACGTCATCGTCCTAGTGTAGGTGCATGAGCGAGGTTGTTACAAATTAGCATGCAACAAACTGCAGCAATTGTTTTGAGACGAAAATAGATTGAACAATAAACTTTGGTGACATGATCTAAGGAAGTAGTTTAGCAAAATAGCCTTCTCCTTAACACGTCCGGTGTTACAGACAGGTAAGGTACACAAATGAGATTAAGCAGGTAAGTGAAGCGGGTGTGACAATACAAAGTAACTTCTTTTTAACGGGTCAAGTGAAACTATACTAATTGAAATAAAAGAAAAAATATGGCATGAGAAGTAATTTACAGAATGATCTGGTTGATATTATGAGTAGTAGGTCTGCCTCCAGTTCGATGTGGCTATCAAGGGAACTGTGTCTGATCATTCAGTAATACACTTTGCAAATGGACATATTTTTATTAATTTCCATTATTTCTTAGTAGTTCATCTTCCTCCCTTTGTAAATGTGAAATAAGGCTTGATGTTGCACCTTGTAACTATAGCCCAGCAGGTGCTCCGCAAAAATAGAGTCTCTTTTTCTAAGTTTTCAACTTCTATGATGTTCGTTCAAGAGAGTACACATTGCTCTACCAGACCGACCTATACGGAATTTATCGTAATTGAAAGTGATTCTGTATGTTCCACCCTTTTCCAAAGCTGAAGTACTGACTTTATCACTGGGCAAAAGAACTGACCAATGGCGTTGTGTACATAAAAATGTTGTTTTAAAGTTCCTGGATTTAAGCTTTCTGCCCACATTCAGAAAGACTTTTCCTGTGCATGGAACCGTGCACCATTTTTTCCTCAGATTTTATATTCTGACAAGGTGTCAGTCAGTGTAAGAAATAAACTGCCCCCTGTTTTAACTGATAACGGACCAGTATTCCACTAGTTCCCAGGTTTTGTATGAGGCTTGCAGTCGTTTGGTCTCTTTCAGGAAAAAAAAGAATTCTAGCTCAGTCGTCATACACGTCTCTCATATTTCGCCATCTTGTTTAGAGGTGCTTTGATCTTTCTTCTACCTTTTGGTCTTCACGACTGTATTTGTTTCGCAACACATTACGTCCAACTCACAGTTAATACCGGGCTGCCATTATTTTGTAAGATAGCTACATCTTTTGACAATCGTGACTCACAAAAACATTTTGGAATTTTGGATTTATCAGGGATAAAATATAGTAATCAGAATGCAGGTATAGGAAGATAAGGACATAAAAGAGAAGTGTAAGCTGAGAAGGAAGTGAAACAGAGTTGTACCTTGTCCCTCACTGTTATTCAGTCCATACAGAGAGCGAACAGTACAGGAAACCAAAGTGAAATTAGAAGAGGAATTAAAGGTCACACAGAAGAACACTGTAAAGTTTCCAGTGAAGCTGAAATTCTGTAGAGAAGACAAATGGCTTCAAAGATCAGTTCACCGTAAAGGGTAGCGTACTGAAAGAAGTCATAAGATGAAAGTCAGTAAAAATAATTGAGAGCAGGCGAGGGAGTGTTATATTATGGAATGAGACAGTGAAAGTGTAGACAAGTTTTGCTATTTGTGCAGCAAAATAACTGGCGACGCTAGAAGAAAAGAGAGTACAGTACATAGGTTGTCAACAACAAGAAAAATTTTCCCGAGCAAGAGCAACTTGCTGACATCTAGTATAAATTTGAGTGTTACGAAGCTTTTTCCTAAACGATTTGTTTTTAGTGTAGCCTCCTACGGAAGGGAAATCGTGGGCGATAAACAGTACAAACTTCTGTTCCACTGAAAGCCACGAGCCGCGAGGGATTAGCCGAGCGGTCTATGGGCGCTGGGGTCATGGACTGTGCGGCTGGTTTCGGCGGAGGTTCGAGTCCTCCCTCGGGCATGGGTGTGTGTGTTTGTCCTTAGGATAATTTAGGTTAAGTAGTGTGTAAGCTTAGGGACTGATGACCTTAGCAGTTAAGTCCCATAGGATTTCACACACATTTGAACTTTTTTTTTAAGGTACGACATCGGTTTTCTAAGAAGATATTTTAAGATCGTAATCCAAGCATATTTCCTTTAGTTTAAAAACCGGTCTCTGCAAGTTGTTTGTGTTAAAAGTTATTCCTGTTTTAGTCGTTGTTAACAGTGGCTGACTGTATGATCCATACTGCCACTGATATTCTACAACCTTGTAGTACACCACCTGTATTGGTTAGTACTCCTACGGATAACACCAACTGATTTTCAGACATAGTTTTTTCCTTTGGCAAGTCCGTTTACACCTTACACTTGACATTTTCAGTAATTATTTTGTCGTATCATCTCCCAAAAATGCTTCCGGCCACACTATTAAAATAAACTATTGCCAAATAATGTAACAAACAAAGGAATGTAACGTCATCACGAGGCAACACTAGGAAGAAAAAGAAGAAGAAGACGAGAACGCTAGTGATAGTTTCCACTCTTCGTCGATAAACGTCAGCGACTGTCTCTCACATTAGTTACAGAACCGTATAAAGTTTACTCAGAAAAGGGGATTTATTCTAACGCACTTCCTGTTCAAATGACCTAAAGGATTTTCTTGAGCCATCAAAATTTCAGGAAGCACGTCGTCAAACAAAACTTGTGAAGTGTTATACTGAACACTGTTACGAATCATTCTAAAGGGAAAATATCAAGAAATATTCGCGTGATTCTGGATACTTCTTCTCTTTACAAAATTTTCTTAATGCGTGGTTATTAAAATTGTAAATCTCGCGGTGGATCGTCGGAGGGATAAATAAGATTTGGGAAAATGTCATGAGGCTGTTCTGTGAGACGTCTTTTGTAAAGTGGAACACTCCCTTACTTTTCCGAAGCAGTGTCATACGGATTCAATATTTGTAAATTATAAATTGTGCAGTAGAGCGACTGCATAGGCATATGGACTTGCGTGGTGTAAATTTGATTAAATGACCTGGCGCCTTAACATCAACGGTATGAATTTTGCGAAATGTATTTGTATTTTTATGATGTAACTTGAAACCCCTTTCACTTAGTTCAGGAAATATTTTGTATCAAACGGAAATATTTTGTATCGAAAATAATTATTTTGGTTGTTGACAGCTCACGGAATTAAATTCAGTTACACAGAAACATGAGAATAATACACAGTATCATTCATTCCAATGGAGAAGTCGACATGTTACTTGTAATTCGGAAGAAGAATTAGGTCAGATTTGTTTTATATTATGTAACTGCTCCTAGCGTTCGAGATTTAGATGCTGTCGGACTTGCGAATTACTTCTCAGGATTGAAGCACCAATATAACATAGATAAATATGAAATAAAAACCTCCAAAGGATCTTTGTCGAAACAGAGTGGGTGGAACCACTTTTGGAAGCCATGTATTCCCACAATACTACCGTATCGTAATGTTTGTAACATGCAACAGTTTGTAATTTCATAGTTAAACTGAAATTTAGTTACACCTTGGATCTGAGCTATGAAATTGGTAGAAGTCAGACTTTCCGAAATATACGATTTATTTTGTTTCTATGTAATGTCGCTTCGGTATAGGACCTTTATTTACAAACCTTTAACTATAGACATTAAAGAAAAATCTGGAAGCCAAGTATACCTATTGAGAAAACACGAAACGAAAGCAAAAATAATTGTACCGCCAAGAGGACCTCTAACAATACATATTAACCAACAGACAATGAATCTGCATAATGAGCTAATTACCTCCATTATGATTATTTAAATTAATATTCAAGTATAGCGCTTAGATAAGGTTACTGCTCTCGATACACAGCCAGCTGTTAACTTTACTGTGAAAGCTGTATTACAATATTTTTTGGATTGTAATTATTTGTATTTTCAAACTTGTTTGTCCTTTTTCCTTTATTTCCTCATACTTCCGTCTGTAATCAATTGTCATTGAAGATGTTCTTGAAATCGCTTGGCATTGTGAATTGTTAAGAGCAAAACATTCAGAATTGGTGTTTTTCAATTCACAAATAAAAGAAATGCTTAGTATCCATATGACATGGACAATATCAGACAAATGGCATTGTCCTGGTTCGAGAAGAATGTAGAAGTAAAATACCAAGCCTTAAGTTACGGAATTATATAACTCTGAATTGTTATCAACTGATGCGGAGGAAACATGAAATGCCTGGATTACATTTACTGAATACGCTTTCGGCCAAATGTAGAGCCTATTACCTGCCTCGCTCACCACAGCTGTGACAATTTTCACCTTCTGTAAGTGTGGTGTGTTCACTCGTGTTCGTAGTGGGTTGTCGATAACTTGAGAACCAACACAGCATTTCTCCGCAATAGTATCCTCGAAAGCCATTACGAATATTGTGCATCCTCTTGCCAATCCCTACCTTAAATACATAAATCAGTCAAAGGTTCGCAGAGAGGCACATAAGCAATCATTCTTCTCGCGCATCGATCGCAAATGGAAAAAGAAGGAACGATAAAAGGAACCCTCTGCTAAGCACTTAATAATGATCCGCAGAGTTTAGATGCAGATGTAGATGTAGAGTTGAAAAAAGGAAGTCTGGAAACAAACATATAATTCGCAGTACGCCACAGCTAGTTGTATCACAACGGAATCGTGATGAGTCCCCTTCCCCTTCGCGTCCCATCTTACCACCCCACCCTACCCATCCCCAATTAGAATCCCTTTTTTCTGACGGTAGATATCTTCCAGTAATTACGACCGTAGTAACATCACTTACTCGCAAATGACAGGATCGACTACTAACGCACGACGTTAACATTGACTGGTTCGTGCAATAAATCCTTCAGTGTATTGTTCGCATCGCACTGAAATCTTCTTGCTTTACAACCTTAAGTGCGTCGTAATCTCTTATTGGAGACTGCATACGTGTTCGAAAGGTATAACTCCGAAAACTATTCTACATTTTGCTGTACGTAATATTTTACTGATGAAGTGTGAGGCGCTCACAATACAAGGCACAGCGTTCCAATGCTGAAAATTGTAGCGTTTGTGTCAGTCTTTGTTCGCAATCACTATTTATTTTATTTTGTTACTGTTTCCATTTTGGTAGTCTTCAGATCGATTTATGATAATAAAGTGATATAAAAATATATTTTCTTCTCCATAAACGGCGCCGTCAGAAAATATAAAACAGTGTCAGTTGTTTGTCCTTCAGTTTCACCAAATTATTTTTTCCGGTAGCATTCAGCTGAATAACACAAATTCTTTTGACCAAAGACTGACACAAATTTAATACTGTATAGCTGTGAGGAAACAACCTGGGCCACTTCCCGGAATGGTTTGTTAGGAAGAACAGGAACAATTCTACTATTCATTCTGCGTCGCAAATAAACTGTTAAGACTAACGATGACTGCTTATCCATTAATTCAGTGTTATGTCAGATCTAAATCCACATTTACATATGTACTCTGCAAGTCATTGTACAGTGCATGACGGAAGATACATTGCACTAATATTACTAATTTTGTCTCGAGTTCCGTTCCATATTTAGAGAGGGCATAAAATTACTGTCTCTGTGCCTTTGTACGCTCCCTAATCACTCTTATCTCGTTATAATGACCGAAACGCATATACAATAGTAGCAGCACTGTGTTCTTCGAATACACATCCACAGATTTTTTTTTAAATTATGTGTTAGGACAAGGAATGAGGAAGTTCTCCGTAGAATCGGCGAGGAAACGAACATATGGAAAACATTCACATGAAGAAGAGACTGGATGATACATTTGTTAAGCCACCAGCGAATTACCTCCACGGTACTAGAGGGAGCTGTAGAACGTAGAAACAGCCGGGGAAGACAGAGTTTGGAATACATCCAAAAAAATAATTGAGGAGCGTATTAAGTGCTACTCCGAGACGTAAAAGTTAGTTTAGGAGAGGAATTCTTGACGGGCCGCATCAAACCAGTCGGAAGACAGATTACTAAAAAGATAAGAAACAAAAAAGTAAAAACAAAACGAATACCGAAAAAGGTTGCACGAGAACTACTTCGTCTTTCTACTAAAGACTCCCATCGAAGTTCCCCAAGCATCTCCGTAACGCTGATTTTACGTTACGTCGCATTTCATATCGCTTCTTACTGTTAACCCGAAATACTCACATAATGTGACATGCTCAAGATGTTCACTACTAATCCTATAATCTGACACTGTCGACTTCCTTCTCTCTGTTATTGTAATTATCTTATTCTTATCCCCGTTTAAAGAGAGCCTAACTTATCCCACCTTCTTTGGTTTCGTTATCCTATAAAATCATTATTCTTCTGGGCGTTCACTTCTGTGGCCGGAATACTATTCGACCGTTAAAAACTAGCTGTGAGGATGAGACTGTTCCAAGTGAACACGTACAGAAGCGTATTCGCGCAAATGGGAGTTTATTAGATGGAAGCAGTTATCTCATTATTCAGGAGCCCTGTCTGTCACGACAATTAAACATTATTTACCACAAATTATCATTCATACAACATTATCACGTAATCATTTGTTTCGTAGAAACGTAGTATTGAAATTCTTCTCCAGCTGAAGGGTGAAGGACAACTTTAAACGAAATCATTTGTTTGAGGTTCAATGCTTCAATTCAAAAAGTTTTTGCGGATTAAAAGCAGATAAAATTTTTCTAAGAATTGTTTCCTGATAGCTGCATAACATTATTCCTGCCGTCAACAATATTTTTAACAACGAAATGTTCGCGAGTTTCTTGTCGAGAAAATTTTATTGCATTGACACGCCCGCAAAATCATTCATTTGAATATCTTTGCCGTCGTTGTCCTGATTGTACTTTCATGTAAGCATTCTTCTAATGACTTTTTACTGATGCTAACACACCTCGGTATACTTAAGCGATATTTCCTATTTTTAATTTTAGTCTGGCTTCAGTTCATTTGTATTCAATTTCGAAGCTCTAAACCCAGGAAATCGCAACGTAAGCATAAGACTTTCCTATTCTTTGCTGTCACAGTACAACAGTAAGATTTCGCTTTTGTAAATGTTTGAATTTAACATTAAATTAAGGATTTTGAAACAAGAAGTCAAGCACAAGACATTATTAAACTAATGTCGGTGGCACTCAATGACATAACAGTCCGTGCCGTAACTCAATACTAAGTGCAAAGTCATCTAGAATTAAAAAGGAAAAACTACATACTAACAGCTGATTGCATCAGCCTGAACACTCTTTTTTTTTAGTGTGATCCTTAACATTACAATATGATTTCTTTTTATGTCACTTACCAGCTCTTTCCAATAAGTAATCTTCTTTTATCCAACTAAAAGTCCAAATTCTATGATAGCAACCATCTCTCTGTTTGCTGACCAATGTCCATGCACAAATAGTTATTCTGAGCGGAACCCATCTGTACACACAGGCCTATATGCTGAGTATATCCTGAACATGTAGCAATATTTAAGGATAATGTTAGGACAAATACTGATATATTACGTCACTTTTTTGCGCTAAAATAGGATGTTCTCATTTCCTCGAACACCAAAAAAAGTGAGTACTCGATGCTGGAGATGTTGTGTGTGGGAAACAGTTGATGATACGAAACCAGCTCCACACTAAACATCGCCGATTAAACAGTACTGAACTCTTCAGTAAACAAAACATCATTTCTCATTTCGCTTGAAAACGACCAAGCTATTGAGTGCACAGATACATTAATTATCCGCTTATGGATTATGTCTCTCTACAAGTAATTACAGACTGCTAGATTTTTTTTTTTTTTTTTAGAAGTGAGAATATTTGACACAAATCTTTAAAACAAGAGACATTAATGTAAAGTACTGGAATTTTTTTCCCTGTCCGCTGGTGTTTTGTGTAAGCATAAATTCTTCTGCTATTGAAGTGAGGTGGAAGCTATTTCGTTATCGATTTGAATGCTATTTCGTTGCAGCCAAAAAATTCTCTCTCGCATCTCGTTATTTTCGACGGTGATAAACATTTGTGTAATACAGTAACGAAATATTTTATTCACCATATGGCTTAGCGTAATATATTCCGGTCCAATACTTGGTTTCGAACGTATCAATATAGAACTCAGCCCCACTAGAAACTAATTGAACAACAAAAGTCTCATGGACTAAGGGAAGAGCTGACAAATAAATGAATTTAATGTAAAACACTAAAATCTACGCGTCGTCATTTAGGTGGACTATCAGATGATGAGAGTAACGGCAATACTTAGGAGCAAAAATACGGAGAGAAGATTTCGGGTTGAAAGTTGTATTATAAGCCAGGGAGCGAGTAATGATCAATAATACGTAGCGTGTGCGATTCAAAAGTACAAAGAATAAACAGTCTTATTGTATACCTAGGGCTACAGCCGCTGTACATTTTGTAAAAGAAGTTATTTTTCCTGCGTGAGATAGCAAAAGATTTCTTTCAACAACGAATAACCACAGAAGAAAGCAAAACCGAAATATATGGACGATCATTTTTCTTTTGAAAAGAGGGTTCAAACTATAATTACAGACGATTCTACAAATAACTGATGTAAGCACAGTAAGTGAACAAGATATTCATTTGCTGAGAACGACATTTTTACTGGTACAATGCAGTTGCTATGTTTACATAGAAACAGCTACCGGAGGACGACAACCGAAATCTGAAACGATTTTCGCTCCCCAACTTACTTGTTACTGAGTTTGCTAATCAACTGAATGTTGGGTTTTCGATCGTCAGTATCTTACACGAATGGACCCTAGAAATCAACTGTTCCAATTTCGCTTTTAGTCATCACTGTGACAGTTTCTCTTCAGTTAAGTATGAGAGGTGGTTAACTTCTTGGTCAGTCAATATTTCTTCTTCTCTTTTGCTGCTCAAAAAGTCCTCTGTTCAGATTAATCGACATTTTTAAAATCAACTATTTACCTGGCAACTCTAGCACGTCTCCAATCCGGCAGGGCGACTATCGATTGGGGAAGAGGTCCTGCAGCTATAACCTTAGCACAATTACTTAGTATGTCGACAGTAGCTTTCGTTTAACTGACGTTCATCGTTTTTCTCCGATTACATCGCAAAAAAATATCTGGCATCGTACACTGGCAAGCTATAATTATTAACGAACAAAATCCAATGACTGACGTCCCGTCGATTGTTGTATTTAGAATACACATGAAACGTCATGTTAACTGGTCCAACTTCGTTAAACATTTTCGTGTTCGACTGTACATGAGTTATTCATAGAATTTTCCGTGTTGCTAACAAATCCAAAGATTGTACATCTACGACGTGTTCGGCACACTTTTTACTGTGTTTTTCTTTTGTTTGAAATACCAGTTGCAAAGATCGTACTGACAAGACATTCGACATGCTAATGTCGTATTCGTTGGTATGGGCCATTAATAAAGCCTTGTTTGGTTCATCCTGTGTGATTCCGGTCATTTTCCGAACACCTGTGAAACTTCAGGGCCTCGTACTGAGGAGGGTGGCATCGGGATTGACGCACGAGCGCAAACGATGGGCAGTTTACCGCGGGGATCTCACCTAGGACCGCACATCATTCATTTTCCCCTTCCTTTAGCCGTGAGCTTGTCGACTCCTACTGCTGTGGCTATAAAACCGCTGTTTAAGCAGTTTATTATGCCCCATTTTCCAGCCGCACACTGTGTAACAACAACGAGACGCTCATTCAATTTATGCAGATTTATACGTTATCCAGAAAATGTAACCAACATGAATTTAATTTCCGCCGACCTCTACGGAAGCCCTGTAAATCAATGTCTGCCGCTTCTACACCGGGACTGAATATCTTAACTGTTCTCCGCGCAGGAGCAACACGTTCCGAAACCCTCCGTCCATTATATTATGGCGTAATTTGCGTCACCCCTTGCTAACAGAAAGGATTTTGACGTGAAATCAGATTTGCCAATCACTTTTAGAAACAGTTTCAGCTTGCCACATTCGCTTTTAAGACCTTTTTATTTTAAAAAAAGTTGTACCGTTGGTCTTAAAAGATATTAACCATTACTCATTCGTTTCATGCGTTTCACGAGAAATCTCACAAAAAAGAAAAATAAACCATAATGATGTGGCAGTTTTTCAACTGTCGCATAAGAACAAAACAAGCACAGGCACCTGGAGATCACATAAACATTATTCGAGAGGTTGCAGTGGCGTAAAGCAATAAATAAAAACGTCTCTGAAGGAATTCATAATCGAATGCGATTACGAGAAATTTTGTACAAACATATTCCTCTGTTTCTCTGAGCTATCTTCGGAAAAGATATGCGAAACACACTCAGGAGTCACCCGTGGTTTTTTATAAACAATAAAAAACAAAAAAGTAGCTTCCAGAGAGACACACATATGCGTGAAAAACATTGAGGGGCAGTGGATGATTCAGTTGCCGCATGGGGACAAAACTCGCACACCCATCTGATATTTACACAAGATTTAGAAAGATTGCACTAGCGCATAGAAATAAATAAAATCATTTCTAAACGGAAATTACAAAATTTTATGCGAAGTTATCCTACTGTTTTTCTAATCTGTTGTCAAGGAATAATCAAATTTTAAACTTACCCAAGAACGGCGCCCGCGGCTATTTTCTTGTTTTTTCTTAAAGAAGCATCCACAAAAAAATGCGTATTTCATCCCGTGAATATCTCATCCAGAAAACGAGAGGTCTTCGCAGTAAAAGAAGAAAGTGACAGGAATCTGTCGTAATCTTTACTTACGTAAGATTTATCAGACATTTCTAAGAACTTAGCTCGTCCTGAGCCTTTTTCATAAGAAATGAAACATTACGGTTTAAATTCTATATACCATACCAGCGCCTCTGCTCTGAAGATTAGAAATCGAGCAGAAAATCACATATTTTACAAGTGCAGAAAGAAATTATTTGAGAGTCATTTGAAAAGAACATTTCATTTTCAGAGAACTACAAGCTAATTTTACCTTCGATAATGAATAATGAACCATCCTACAACACCTCGACTACCACTTGTCATTTTGAACTGTAACAGGATTCCGTTAAAATAGGCGGATACATGGCACAAGCCAGAAGACAAAGAAATACCAGTTAAATCTGATCAGCTGAACTCAACGGAATTCGCATACAAGCAAATACTTGTCTGTCATTATGCTTTCTTCCCATTTACTACGGTGACAGGTCAGGTACACTGCAGGTTATTCTTTCATCTGGGGAAAATAATTTCAAACATGAAAAGCGGTATCGTCTAGGAGACGTTTCTGTTTGCCGCCACAAACACAGTATGTGAAGACAATAGTTGTATACAGTCAACGAGATTTGGACAGATTAGAAAACAAATTCAAGCAAAAAATAATATAGTGTCGTGAGATTACATATCTTTGCCCCGTCCACTCCCGGTGTTGGAAGGAAGTAGATGTTATTCGAATGTAAAAAACACAACTACGTTTCAAACAATAATGCGTCGAGTTAATAAACACGTATCAACAGTTTACTTTCAGTCATTAATCTGTGAAGCCTTGAAATCTATAGTTGCTGCATAAATAACTTATCAGTTTAAGTAATGTCTATGCAAATGATGAAAAGCATTTCTCAGTCAGCATATGGTTTGTGATTTATTGAATAAAATGTATCTGTGGTTCGAAAACTATACATTCACTAAAAATGTTTTGGATATCCAGTGGACGAAAGTTGTGCAGAATTATTAAATGTTAGACAACTGACTTTTTTTACACTGTGGTGACAGCGAAGAGCGTTTTACTGATTGATTAAGCAGTATGAAATTATAGAGATTTACCTTTAACTATAGGGAAAGAAGTGTACAAATCCTAGGATATCGCGAAAACTGGAACTAAACTTTACAGCGTTATTATTATGATCATACGCGCAATGTGTGAATGGCCTTTATCAGTCATTTTTACTAATGGTAGTAATTAATAGTCTTACGAAACGATAGAGTTCTATTTTCTCTGGTGTCATTCTGTCTACCGAATTTCTTAAACATATATTATATCGATGCATGTGCTTAGAACAGTTAACGGTTCTAGATAAGATAGCGGCATTCGTTACTCCATGTGATTATGGGAAATCGGCCAGGTGCGAGTACGAATCGCGCACTGAGGGTTCCGAACAAACTTAATTACATATATACAGACACTTTATCCACTCTGGGAATCGAGCATATTTGCGATTTTTCCCTTTTATCGACATAGATACTGGCGAGACAGCGGTCCCGGGGATTCCAAGACTTTCGAGAATATTTTAAGTTTGAAGTCGGACAGCAAACGACAAAAAAGTTTTTCGTGTGATATAATTACAAACTAATAATTTCGAATTTTTCCTTTTACTTACACTATGGAAAATTTGTTCTTGCCAATTTCATGATTGTAGGTCAAAGGGAAGTATCCTGCAGGGTTTGATGAGTGAGTTTTTGAGCATCAAAATATGTGAAATAAATGGCCGTATCTTTTGATTTAATTGACTTCGAAACTTAAAATTTTCACACCACCAAGAAACCATAGACCTTAACCTAAACTTGACGACGTCTCCTCGTTCCTGGAGGGAAAGCGTTCTCAACAGTCGGACAGACAGACGGACAACAAACGAATCTACAAGGGTTCCGTTTTCACCGTTGAGGTACGGAATCCTAAGAATTGATGTAATGTGACTGTCATATACTGCTTCTTTATTCTGGTAGTCCTCCAGAATTTATACAGTCTTTATAGCGAGAAATTTCAGGTAAGTTTATTTCTTCATTTTGTTATTAGCAGTTTGTTATTACCTGGAACAACCATCTAAAATCTCTCTCGTGTGTTCAGTGAATAAGAAAGAAGATTACTGAATCAAAGCTTACATTTAACACGAGCTGATGAAAATCTTCTATCGTATTCATTTGGGAAACAATGACAATATCCAAGTTCACTATAAAAGATGAATATGTGCAAATACTGAATTTACGTTACTCTGGATTCTGAGTGTCCCGTATCGAATTCTATACACTATCATTTCATATTTGGACAGTGACAAGGTACTTATTCAAGGAATACAGTACAGTTTTTATTTAAAACGAAGCACATTACACAGTGTATTCTTCTTGTTCAGTAACAGCTATGATGTTCGTTTTAAGAACAATTCGTCAAACTGAGACAGACACATTTGAAATTATTATGTGTGCGGTTGATAATACAAGACAAATCGCGCCTGAAAATTAGCATTTGAATAAGAAACACATGTTGGTAAAATTAAAAAACAAACAGACTATGGATTTCTGTGTTAGTAAATCCTTGAGGTGGTGCCTCTTACAGATGTTTTGTGGATGAGCAAACAGCTTATCACAATGAGCTTTCCAGCGACTTTGCAACAGAGTCCGACGTTCGGTGGTTCGAGCTGGCCCGAAGATCCCCCTCTGCTGGCCGATAACAAAACACGAGCGGTTGCCGCACAGCTTAGAGCGCAGAAGGAAACTGTTTCAAAGCTATTTTTCCAGAGATTTTGGTTGGAACTGTAACCTAGATTAACAACGTATGGAATTACAGTGCTATTTATGAAGTAGGTTTATTGCAACGCTAAATATTGTCATTACACACTAAATTTATTTTGTTTTTGTCGTACCACGGATTTGTTTTACTACTGGTCCCATGTATAAGAACCAATTCTTTTTTCTTATCAAGCTGTGAAAGATTTCGCATTTAGGATACTAACAATAAATTATACTGTGTGAAAATTTGCTGAATTGTAGTTCGCTACCTGGAGGTGCATCCGAAGAGTTCTCAGGAGCGAAAACACGGTTTAAGGCAACTCGATGTTTGGGAAGAAAAATTCAGAAGATTCGGAACAGTTGGTAGAAATTCGTCTTTGACTTGGTGTGATTCATGTATCAGCGTGAAAATCAGTGAGCCGTAACAGCTCGTGTATGAGAGATCCTCAATGTGTACGACACACGCTTCTCGCTCCATTCAGATGGCGCACGGAGGGGTGACATCTAACGGGTTTGTTTCTCTTCCTCTGTCATCCAGCTGGGGTGGGTCAATAGACGTTCTTTATTGTGGGGGGAGAAGGTCGGTGCTGGCAAACAGCTGTGCTGACAGAACCTGACAGGTCCGCCTGTGTCGAAACTTACATTCATGTTGTCGACGGGCGTAGCCGACTCCTTGCGCAGGTCCCCTCTCTCCTCCAGGGCTGCTGATATCGGGGCACAAACCAACAATACGCGACACCACACGACTGCACCGCGCGCAACAATGAATGCATGCACGGACACACGGTCGGAGACGTGATGTGTTACAAACTGACGACTCGGCCGGCGCCGTACGGACAACCCCTCCCCCTCTCGCCCTGCCAACAACTCCCACCGATATTATTCCTCTCCGAGAACGCTGTTTTGTTTTTATTTTTTCATTTTTTCCCTCTCTACGCCCGCCATGAAACTCGGTAAGACCTCCCATTTAATAGCTCCGCCAATTATCGACATCAGAGCCATCTGGCGTGTACTCCCGCCAGCTGTAAGCAAGATGACGGCCATTCGACGTACGTAATTGATACTTCTGCCGCGAGAGGGCAGCACATGTCGGGCTGCTGTACCAGGGTACGTAGAACTCCCGCAGTTCGTCAAAGCCACATTGCCTACCTACTCTGTGCATCGAATTCTTAATTACGACGCTGCCTGTCCCTAATTACAATAATAAACGCATATATACATTTTTCCTAAATGAAAATTAAATTGCATGAATCGTTTGCACTAAATTTCGTATTAATAGCTTTTAACTTCAGTTATTTAGGAAACTATTTTCTTAATGTAAATCGTAACAAAGAGCGCTGTTTTATTTTTATTTTTTCATTTAACTATGCAAGAAGTATGACAAAGTCTATGGGCCAATAGAGTCGTCTGTACACTACAATGGATTTACTTTCTAACCAGTCATTTTTGGCTTGCACAAGAATCATTTACCACACGTCGTATCAGGTGGTTATAATTAATGTGCAGCTATGCACACAGAGGTCCTCTGCGAGCTGGTATTATCATATGGCAACGTAACTTGGTAGGTATTCTAATGCGTTAATGCGGAGCCGATTTACGTTGAAAAAATATTATATCCAATTTTAGCCAACACGTGCAAATATGGCGCTGAGAATGCAAGGAAACGTATAGAAATGTTTCCGTGTGTAATGGTTTAGGAACGGGTTGTGGGCAGGAAAGGTCAAATAAGTGAGAAAGACATAGTGTTGATTTCGTTATTAACTGCTGCTTAACACAATTTGTGCAATATGATCACCGGAGACGTCGACGAAATGCTGCATCCATAAAATGATGTCTTCCAACAGTTGCTAACAGCAGTTCCGGTGGAATCTGAACATCGTGTTCCTGTATACTGGCTTTCAGATGGCAGAGACGGAACGTGTTCCTTGTAAACGCGCTCTTTTATAAATCCCCAGAGCCAAAGATCACGCGGATTCAAGTCATGTGATCTTGCAGGCCATGCATCTGGAGATAAAATGTTCGTCAAAAGTTGCATTAAGCAGATCTTTCACTGAGCGGGCGACGTGGGGTGTTGCCCCACCTTACATTAAAACATTGGTTTCCACACAGTTGCGTCTTCCAGAGCAGGAATCACGTGTTGTACAAGGAGGTCTCGACAACGTTCAGACGTGGTACACCTGACAGGACCTTTGGTTGTATTCTCTTCAAAGAAGAGCAGACCGAGAATCAAAGCGCTTGTGAATCCACATCAGAAAGTCACATACGGCGAGTGCAATGTCTCTTCATGCACGACACGCGGTTTAACAGGACCCCACATTCGGCAATTCTGTGTATCCACTGCAACCTGTGGTGCAAAATGTGCCTCGTCGCTCCATAGAATATTGCCCGGTAGCATATCATCAACTTCGATCCATGCCACAGCAGATTCAGAACGTTCCTGCGGCCGAGGTTTCAGGTGCTGCACCGTCTGGATCTTGTTTGGGTGCCAGTGTAAAATAAACAGCAAAACTTTCCGTGATGATGACCATGGGATGAGCAATTTTCGCGACACTGCACGAGCACTAGCACTACCCAGAGTATATGCTGCAGGGTCCGTTACAACAATAGCAACCTCGTCAATAACTTCCACCAGAACAGGACGCCCTCCTCTTCCAGGTGCCACACCAAGCTCGCCCGTATTTGCGAATTTCATTATCATCTTCTTTAAGTCATTTAATGACATTGGGTTTGTCCTCAGACCTTTCAGTCAGTGCTTCTGTATAAGTGCAGCGCTGTAGCTGCTGCCGTCCACAAACAGCATATGTTCTCTTCTCTCGATACCCATACTGTTGCTTGTCAAACGACAGTGTCGATGTCATAGCGTCATACAAACAGTGTACAGCGCCAGTTAAGCACCTGGTGGCCGCAGCTGGCACTATTTTCTTTTTGTTTCAGCATAAATCAGTTCCGCATTAGCACATTTACCAAATTTTGTTGCCATGCAGTAATTACAGCTCACACTGAACCTCGCTGAGTAGATGCGCTCTCACAGGACACCTGTTCTGACGCTGTGGAGCAGCATTCGACTTATAGATATGTCATATCTATTGCGGTAGTCCAAAGCTTTGATCTAACAACTTTTAGCACTGTAAAATGGCATAAAAGCTGAAATCTGAATAGTACAGAAGATAAATATAATAATACACAGTCAAACGGCGGTTTATTCTTTTAAAAATTGTTGCACGACTGTGGCTCAGCACCATCGAAAACTTGTCACAATATTGTTACGGAGTGCCTTTATTCTTGCAGCATGTCATGTAAATGGTCTGGTTTTATTGTGTAACTACCTCGAAATCGACATCCTGATGTTTAAAACCGTAAC
Source organism: Schistocerca americana (assembly GCF_021461395.2). Classification (NCBI taxonomy): domain Eukaryota; kingdom Metazoa; phylum Arthropoda; class Insecta; order Orthoptera; family Acrididae; genus Schistocerca; species Schistocerca americana. The sequence goes on along the minus strand of NC_060119.1, from coordinate 495,782,375 downwards.
TAATTACTCATCTACGGCACACCAGGGATATTTTCTCGTAAGTCAAACTACGTGGCACGAATCGAGACTGCTACGTTGCCATTCCTCTTTGTACCTTAACTGCCCAGTCTCATGTGCAATAGGACAACAACCATGCTGTCGATTTTTCTCACTAATAATACCGAGATTTCCTGCTGGAGTGCCTGTGACAGAAAATACACAATGAAGTATATTGTATCACAACGCAAGTAGTTCAGTTATATTCATAGGTATACATTTTTAAGAGGCACAGTTTGGCCATCGCTATAGCAATGGCACTGTTCGCTCCGCAGTGTCCTAAAGAATCATCCTTGTTCTGAGAATATCAGCGAATCTGTCACCATAAGGTACTTTTTTATATAAAGGGTGATTCAGCTGCCCCTATCGACGTTATTTTATGCATCCCGCAATGTTTTCTGGCCTTGAAAAACACACGCGAGATTTTCATATTCTTTCCCCTGCTACGCGCAAACTGTTAGTCCTACAGGAAAAAGATTAGGATACTTTCGTAGGAAAGTTGATGTAATTAAATTTTTTACTGGGATACGTTTCCGCCGAAGTCCACGGTTTTCGAGTTATTCAAGAAAGAAGTACAAAAGTGACTTTCAAACGCACCTTCACTCTCACACTCAATCCCCATCGGTCGGGATTTCTAGTATGTTGTTTATGGCACTCCCTGTTACCTCTGTACAAAAATTTGCGACTGTATCTTATTACGCCACCGGCTTAGTCGAGCACTCACAAATTGTAAAATGACGTTTGTGTAAACAGTTTTGTGAATTTAAAATCATGAAATAAACAATTACGTCCATATATTCGTCAGGCCTTCTCTCTACGGAACTACTGGGCTTGTAAGAGTTGACTTTAGATCGAGTTGTCAACGTAATTAGTTTTAGCATAATATACACTAAGTCATTTTTCTTTCTTTACTCTCACGGTCACACTTAAATCAATAACGTTCAGAAAGTTGCCGACTATGGAGGTGAAGTAATAACTCAATCAATAGAGACAAAAAAAATCGAATATAGGGAATAGTTCGTGGAGTGGCAAATTTTTGTTCTGTGTTAGAAGGGACTGCCGCGAACAATATACTAGAAATCCTGACCGATGCGGGATGAGTGTGGGGAGTAGAGGTGCGTTTGAAGGTCATTTTTGTATGTTTTTCTTGAACAAAAGCTTGGTCTTCAGCAAAAATGTATCCCAGTACCAAATTTAAGTAGATTAAATTTCCTACGAAATGGTCCTGTTCATTTTTCCGAATGACTAAACAGTTTGCGTGTAGCGAGAGAGAGAATATAAAAGCCTCGCTCGTGGTTTTTGAAGGCCAGATATAACTTTACCGGTTGCATGAAACCACGTCGTTTGGGGCAGCTGAATCACGCTGTATATGCAAACCGATTGCGTTAATCCTTTATACTGGCTCGAGTGTTGCGCTAGTTCAGTAGAAAAAAGTTTTCAGCTTAGTATTCCACAGATTTTGAGAATAATGTGATAATGGTTAAATAAATATTCTTGAAAAACTTGCAAACAAAACAAATCTCCACGTCCAAAATAAAGTACAGAAACAACATTTTGTATGTACCCAAATCACAAAAATCTGATTCAGGAACAATCAATGTAGTTCAATATTTTCAGTACCCTGAAAAAATACTTTAAGCAAATGGATTATCTCAAGATGCAAATGATGTTGTAAGCGGAAAACTTAACATGGATGTTAAGTACTCAAGGTATTCTGCAATATTAAAATTAATGTCAGTGAATACAAAAACTGGAAACTACAATGAAGTTATGAAATGAAATACATATGCAATTGAATACAAGGTAGGGGAAACAGAACAAATCTAAAAAAATGCTTCGAAAACTTCTAGGGTCGCAAACATATGCTATATGTTTCTCGAGCAGGTAAAAAACGAGAATCCAGATTAATAACATAAATGTATGAATATCTGAACATAAGAAACAAAGCGGTCGGTGGAACTGAAACATCGTTCTCTACGTCGAAATCTCAGTGAACTAGAAGTGAGACAGAGTGGTTCAGTGTCAGACATAGATGTCATCTAGGGAAAAACCCCGAATAACTTGATTGGAACCAGGGAATTAGAATTATTTTTAATTTGTATTCAGAACAATATCTACCATATAACTATACGAAGACATAGTGAGTATTATACGTATCTGTCAGTGTGCGTGACGAAGTAAACAGACTTAGAAGGTATTTTACTTCGTCAAGACATTCTGTAGCCATCCACCCGAAGGATCGTCGATTGAGAGTGGTTATTACAATACGGTGAAAGCTTATGTGAATATGGGGACGAAGAAAAGAAGGTAACCAGATATCTGTGCCCACACTTCAGTGAGAGTGACACATTAGTTAGATTTACGGTTTGGGGTATTAATGCGGTTACTCGCACGATCAACCACACTCCCAGTAAGAGTTCCTATTAACTTTGATTAGATGCAGATAGCTAGGAAATTAACGGTAGCTGACATTCATTCATACAGCAATTACGATAACGTATAGTATGTACATTTTTATGCTACTTTAATATTTTAACACCTAACGAGGTGAAACTAAGCTGGTGACCTTCACCAACAAGATCTTGCTGAAAACTCAAGGAAATTCTGGTCTCACGTAAAATCGGTAAGCGGGTCGAAGGCTTCCATCCAGTCACTCACTGATCAGTCTGGCCTGGCAACGGAAGACAGCCAAACGAAAGCTGAAATTTTAATTTTAGCATTTGAGAAATCTTTCCCGCAGGAGGATCGTACAGATTCCCGTATGGAGGACATAGTGATAGACATCCCTGGGGTTGTGAAGCAGCTGAATGGGTTGAAAATAAATAAATCGCCAGGTCCTGATGGGATTCCAATTCGGTTTTACAGAGAGTACTCTACTGCATTGGCTCCTTACTTAGCTTGGATTTATCGCGAATCTCTTGCACAACGTAAAGACCCGAGCGACTGTATATAAGAAAGGTAGAAGGACGGATCCTCAAAATTACGGACCAATATCCTTAACATCGGTTTGTTGCAGGATTCTCGAACACATTCTCCGTTCGAATATAATGAATTTCCTTGAGACAGAGAAGTTGCTGTCCATGCATCAGCACGGCTTTAGAAAGCATCGCTCCTGCGAAACGCAACTCGCCCTTTTTTTACATGATATCTTGCTAACCATGGATGAAGGGTATCAGACGGATGCCGTATTCCTTGACTTGCGGAAAGCGTTTGACTCGGTGCCCCACTGCAGAATCCTAACTAAGGTACGAGCATATGGGATTGGTTCCCAAATATGTGAGTGGGTCGAAGACTTCTTAAGTAATAGAACCCAGTACGTTGTCCTCGATGGTGAGTGTTCATCGGAGGTGAGGGTATCATCTGGAGTGCCCCAGGGAAGTGTGGTAGGTCCGCTGTTGTTTTCTGTCTACATAAATGATCATTTGGATAGGGTGGATAGCAATTTGCGGCTGTTTGCTTATGATGCTGTAGTGTACGGGAAGGTGTCGTTGTTGAGTGACTGTAGGAGGATACAAGATGACTTGGACAGGATTTGTGATTGGTGTAAAAAATGGCAGCTGACTCTAAATATAGATAAATGTAAATTAGTGCAGATGAATAGGAAAAAGACTCCTGTAACAGTTGAACACTCCATTAGTAGTGTAGCGCTTGACACAGTCACGTCGATTAAATATTTGGGCGTAACATTGCAGAGCGATATGAAGTGGGACAAGCATGTGATGGCAGTTGTGGGGAAGGCGGATAGTCGTCTTCGCTTCATTGGCAGAATTTTGGGAAGATGTGGTTCATCTGTAAAGGAGACCGCTTATAAAACACTAATACGACCTATTCTTGAGTACTGCTCGAGTGTTTGTGATCCCTATCAGGTCGGATTGAGAGAGGACATACACTCCTGGAAATTGAAATAAGAACACCGTGAATTCATTGTCCCAGGAAGGGGAAACTTTATTGACACATTCCTGGGGTCAGATACATCACATGATCACACTGACAGAACCACAGGCACATAGACACAGGCAACAGAGAATGCACAATGTCGGCACTAGTACAGTGTATATTCACCTTTCGCAGCAATGCAGGCTGCTATTCTCCCATGGAGACGATCGTAGAGATGCTGGATGTAGTCCTGTGGAACGGCTTGCCATGCCTTTTCCACCTGGCGCCTCAGTTGGACCAGCGTTCGTGCTGGACGTGCAGACCGCGTGAGACGACGCTTCATCCAGTCCCAAACATGCTCAATGGGGGACAGATCCGGAGATCTTGCTGGCCAGGGTAGTTGACTTACACCTTCTAGAGCACGTTGGGTGGCACGGGATACATGCGGACGTGCATTGTCCTGTTGGAACAGCAAGTTCCCTTGCCGGTCTAGGAATCGTAGAACGATGGTTTCGATGACGGTTTGGATGTACCGTGCACTATTCAGTGTCCCCTCGACGATCACCAGTGGTGTACGGCCAGTGTAGGAGATCGCTCCCCACACCATGATGCCGGGTGTTGGCCCTGTGTGCCTCGGTCGTATGCAGTCCTGATTGTGGCGCTCACCTGCACGGCGCCAAACACGCATACGACCATCATTGGCACCAAGGCAGAAGCGACTCTCATCGCTGAAGACGACACGTCTCCATTCGTACCTCCATTCACGCCTGTCTCGACACCACTGGAGGCGGGCTGCACGATGTTGGGGCGTGAGCGGAAGACGGCCTAACGGTGTGCGGGACCGTAGCCCAGCTTCATGGAGACGGTTGCGAATGGTCCTCGCCGATACCCCAGGAGCAACAGTGTGCCTAATTTGCTGGGAAGTGGCGGTGCGGTCCCCTACGGCACTGCGTAGGATCCTACGGTCTTGGCGTGCATCCGTGCGTCGCTGCGGTCCAGTCCCAGGTCGACGGGCACGTGCACCTTCCGCCGACCACTGGCGACAACATCGATGTACTGCGGAGACCTCACGCCCCACGTGTTGAGCAATTCGGCGGTACGTCCACCCGGCCTCCCGCATGCCCACTATACGCCCTCGCTCAAAGTCCGTCAACTGCACTTACGGTTCACGTCCACGCTGTCGCGGCATGCTACCAGTGTTAAAGACTGTGATGGAGCTCCTTATGCCACGGCAAAGTGGCTGACACTGACGGCGGCGGTGCACAAATGCTGCGCAGCTATCGCCATTCGACGGCCAACACCGCGGTTCCTGGTGTGTCCGCTGTGCCGTGCGTGTGATCATTGCTTGTACAGCCCTCTCGCAGTGTCCGGAGCAAGTATGGTGGATCTGACACACCGGTGTCAATGTGTTCTTTTTTCCATTTCCAGGAGTGTAGAAGCAGTTCAGATGCGGGCTGCTAGATTTGTTACTGGTAGGTTTGATCATCACGCGAGTGTTACGGAAATGCTTCAGGAACTCGGGTGGGAGTCTCTGGAGGAAAGGAGGCGTTCTTTTCGTGAATCGCTAGTGAGGAAATTTAGAGAACCAGCATTTGAGGCTGACTGCAGTACAGTTTTACTGCCGCCAACTTATATATCGCGGAAAGACCACAAAGATAAGATAAGGGAGATTAGGGCTCGTACAGAGGCATATAGGCAGTCATTTTTCCCTCGTTCTGTTTGGGAGTGGAACGGGGAGAGAAGATGCTAGTTGTGGTACGAGATACCCTCCGCCACGCACCGTATGGTGGATTGCGGAGTATGTATGTAGATGTAGAACAAACAAATTCGTTAGTATAATTGTGCAAGAAGGTGACGAGTGTCCACCAATTAACACTTCCTTTGCTGGCGGTGGTGGAATTAAGACGGGAAGCGCCCTCTGTTATGCACTTCACTATGATTTATAGATGTAAACGTAGATCGCGTGTTCGTGAAGGTGGTAGGAACGTGAGCGGCGGCTTGGGTCGCCTTCCGATGTTCTCTGATAGATACAAATATTAGCCGCTCATCGACACTTGGACGTCCAGGAACTCTGACGGCGAAGATGGCAGGTTCAGCTGCATTCCACGAATCTAGTCGCGCGCCGCGAATTCGGGGTTTCTAGCGTCCTATGTGAATGGCCGGCATCCTCATAATAAAAACATTACAAGCGGTCGCTCGCGGGTGGGTGTAGATTGCAGTAGTCTGCACGCAAATTCACCCGTAATCGACATACATCGAAAGCACAGAACACCCAGCAGCAATGGAACATACCGTTGGATTGAATGGAGCCGACCGAGTAAGTTCATGGAATCGGAGACGCATCCAGCTGAAATCTCAGTGCTAAGTGAACGCTCCAATATAGGTTAGTAGCATAAAGGGAGAGAAGGAATCGCCCGAAGAGATGAAAGAGAGAGAGAGAGAATGAGAGAGACTTATTTACACTAGCTAAAAAAGACCTGCAACTCAATTTTTTTTCTGGGAACTTGCAGGACCACTAGAGAACACCATAAAAATTAACACCCAAAAAATAATATAAATTTTAGTATTTCACTCTACTTAGTTCATTTCGTAATCTTATTTCTTCAACAGTTTCTCTTTGTCCTTTTTCTGAGTGCCTCCCTCGAATCCTTCTCGCTAATCTCATGTCGTTATTCGTTTGTTAAGTTTTCTCGCAATTTGTCTATCGCTGAAAATGCTTCTCGCTCTTTATCTGTTTCATTTCTTCGCTGTTCTTTCTGCTTCTTTCTTTTCAGTTCACCATTGGCAAGACCTCCTCCTCCTTTTTGTTTCGACTTTCTCTTGAATATTAATGTTAACACACGTAAATTTCACTTAATACACTATTAACTATCTTTTAAAAAAACTCATTCTCACATAATTTTATTTCGGTTTCTCTTTCAGGGCTGGAACCTGTCCCCGCTACAACAGGACAATCAAATATTCGAGAGCATTCTCGAACACCTCCAAATATTCTAGAGCATTATCAAACATTCTGCAAAATTCTAGAACATTCTGGAACGTTCTACTACATTTGTCAGCAATCTCGAAAGTCTTACAACATTCTGAAGCATTGTAGTACATTCTGTCTCGAACATTCTAGGACATTCAGGAGGATTCTGGCTATTTAGACACTCGATTCCCAGCCAACAAGGGAAAATAGACAAATCAGCTGCAGCAGAGCGCTCTTCAGTCCGGAAGTCACAAGGTGAAGTTCACTGAAACAAAAGCATTGTCTACGGTTATGTAGAGAAGCCATTGAACATACGGACAATTTTAATAGAACATGAAACTTAGTGACATATGGACAATAGCTCTGCAGCTTTGACAAGACGACAATCCATAGTTAAGTTTTATCTTTGACAAGGAATATCTCTGCTTGTCTTTTTTGCAGTAAATATGTCGCTTGCAGACGCCCGATCCGCCAATCCGCAAGACTCAATAGAGGAACAACGCCTCTGAAGATGTCCAACGCAGTTCTGGACGAAACGTTACGAACAGAGGAGTTTAATGGACCACGGCCTTGTACCTCTAAACATCTATCAGCAGCAGTGTCATCCGGTCGTGAAAGCCTTCATTTTGTCATACTTAACGGCTGTTCTCTCTCGCCTGATGAAAATATTAAGTGCCCTAAATGTAGGTTTGCCTTTCTTTAGTAATAAATAACAGAGAACGAGTTTGCACGTTTACGGTCTGTGACAGTACTTGGGTAACCAATACCACTCTCCCATTCCCTCCCGTCCACTCTATGACCTCTCCACCCACCACCTTCCTTGCGTCGTTCGTGAGTGGTAACGAAGAAAAGCGGTTGTCGCTAAGCCTCCGCACATGTTCGAATTTCTCTGGTTCTGTCGTCATGATTCCTGGAGAAGTGGGAGGGGGAGATTTCAACAATAAGCTTCTTCTGATGTACGAAGCCTTCCTTGTAGCGTATGCCACTAGTTGTCGCCTTTCCGTGGCGCTCGCACGCGTACTAATCGAATTCGTGACGAAATCTGTTTCTGTTCTTTGCATTTTCCCTAACTCCCCTATCAGCCCGTAATGGTAAGGTCATAGACTGGTGGGAAATAAGAATCGGCCAAACGAGAGCTGAAGTCTTTCGTTGTAGGTCACTTTTCCTTCGGATTCTTCCATTGAATTTCAGTCTGGAATCTGCTCTTAAACTAGAGCTACGTTTATGTGGTCGTTCGACTATAGGTCGCTCCGTACGCTCCTATATATTTAAGGGCTGTTAACTTGAGCGAATACCTCTGTTTACTCCATAGCACCTGTGCTCTGTAATTTATGTAATGAAGTATTATTTATCTTTATGTGCTACGTGAACTCTCCCTGGCATTGCTAAGTAAATGGCGCTAAATAGCTTTCTGACAGCATCATTATGTTCGCCAACTGTTTCGAAACGTTTGCTAGCGACCTCCTCTTTGATGTATCTCCGTAGCGCATTATCGTGAAATGACGCTTTAAGGTGACCGTTTTAGGTATATGTGCAATTAAACGTAGGTACTTGTGCAGTTAAACAAAGCCACGTTGATTCTATTTGTCATCCAACTACTCACTGGAACAACTACATTCTTCCTGGAAAAGAGACTGTAGAAAGAAGCATTGAATATAGTGTATACTTTGCCTGGGTTTTATTCTTTGCATGAAAGACTTTGAATTTATCTTGACAAAATCAGTAATAAGTGAATACACACCATTTCATTAAGTAACAGCTACAGTAAGGCAGAAAATACGGGGGTGAGTCAAATGAAAATCGTAAATATTTTTTAAATATTATTTATTGTGCAGAAGTGGTACAAAGCTGTATCACTTTTCAACATAATCTCCCCCACGCTTAATGCAAGTCCTCCAGCGCTTACAAAGTGCATAAATTCCTTTAGAAAAAAATTCTTTTGGTAGTCTGCGCAACCACTCATGCACCGTGTGGCGAACCTCTTCAACATAACGGAACTTATTTCCTCCCATTGCGTCTTTGAGTGGTCCAAAGATATGGAAATCACTTGGGGCAAGGTCTGATGAGTGGGGTGGGTGAAGAAGGCACTCAAAATGCAGGTCTGTGATTGTTGCAACTGTTGTACAGGCAGTGTGGGGCCATGCATTGTCATGTTGCAAAAGGACACCTGCTGACAGCAATCCACGTCGCTTTGATTTGATTGCATGCCGCAGATGATTTTTTAGGACATCTGTATATGATGCACTGGTGACAGTGGTCCCTCTAGGCATGTAATGCTCCAAAATAACGGCTTCTTCGTCCCAAAAGAGAGTTAGCATAAACTTCCCTGCTGATGGTTCTGTTCGAAACTTCTTTGGTTTTGGTGATGAGGAACGGCGCCATTCCTTGCTCGCTCTCTTCGTATCCGTTTGGTGGAAGTGAACCCAGGTTTCGTCCCCAGTAACGGTTCTTGCAAGGAAGCCATTACCTTCTCGTTCAAAGCGCCGAAGAAGTTCTTCACAAGCATCAACAAGTCGTTCTTTCATTTCAGGAGTCAGCTGCCGTGGCACCCATCTTGCAGACATTTTGTGAAACTGGAGCTTATCATGCACAATGTGGTGTACTGACCCGTGACTAATCTGTAAACATGTTGCCATGTTATTCAGTGTCATTCGGCGGTTTTCCTTCACTATGGCTTCAACTGCTGCAATGTTCTGTGGAGTCACAACTCGTTGTGCTTGACCTGGACGAGGAGCATCTTCCACTGAAGTCACACCATTTGCGAACTTCCTACTCCATTCGTAGACTTGCTGCTGTGACAAACATGCATCACCGTACTGAACCTTCATACGTCGATGAATTTCATCAGGTTTCACACCTTTACCACGCAAAAATCGAATAACAGAAGGCTGTTCTTCCCTGGTGCAAGTCGCAAGTGGGGTGGCCATCTTTATACTGATACTGCGACGGTATGTATGCATCTGCACTATGCTGCCACCTACAGGCCATTCTGCACTCTGTTTGTAGCACGCTTACCAACTTATAGGATAACGGCGCGAAATTTCGATTTGTTATTACAAATTTAAGGTTTTCATTTGATTCACCCTCGTACTACGTATTCAGTGACTGACCTGTGATGACAACGACTCTGAAACGAAAGAAAGAAAGGGTCATGAGGTATCGTTGGGTGGGAGACCCCGAGGGGTTGTTCAGCTACCTAATTCGCAAGAGTTTTTTTTCCTCAGCACACAGCTGTCCCTTTCAAGGTGCGTATAAAAAGGCTTCGTTAAGGGAAACTGTTGAGTATAAATAGTTAAAAATGGTGCATATGTAGAAAAGTATCATTTTTTTACTTATATAATGGAGAAAGGGTGAATCCGGTGTAAGCACACAGTCTATTACTCTCGAGTACCACCAAGGGAACCTCCAGGCTCAACGCCCCACCTGATCAACAGTGTCATATGGTCTCATTTCGTCAGAAAGAGTAGAAAAGTTTGAAATTTAAGCCAGAACATTGGCGCAAATTCTAATGGTCAGCAACTTTATTCCAAAACCCTTCCTCGTCTTTCCGGCCTAATTTATTCTATGACCAAAATTCGTACCGGATACCTCCGAGCCGGGCATTGCTGCAACGGAGTGCGTTAGCAATCTCGGCTACGGAGACGAGTGTGATTGGCTAGAGTCTGGGACAGCGTGTTGTTAGTAGTTTCGTGTTTATTTCTACTTGGGCTGTCTGCAACGTGACGCTTATCGACGAGACACCCGTGTTTACAGTGGGGCGAAGGATAGGACATGCAATGCTATACGCGATAAGAGAAGCAACAGGCCACCACAAATCGCGTTTCTCTTTCAGTTTCAACTGAAGTCATGAGCTCCTGTAAAGCGGATGTTATTGTGACTTATCATTACCTCCAGCGGTAAACGGAAAAACAAAAGGAAGTTCTTTGTGTACCCATACAATGCTATAAATGTGAAAATAGTTGAGTATTGGTTTCTCGTGAGTTCTCCCAAAACGGACATGAATTCCACTAATTCTACTAGAATCCAGACAGTTTCTTCTAGTATATGTGCTGTTTTTGTTATGCTGGTACTGCTAAATTAAGTGGTTACTACCACAGCTCTTTCATTTCTCTGTTGCGTTCATTACTGAGAGGAATTTGTTGAACGTTTTGGTACCACACCAGAAAGTTAAAAGTTTGTCACAGAAATGCACTCCTCCCTAACAATTTACCAGGAAAGACCGCAGCCTTAACAAACATCATATACCCTATTGTAGATCCTAAGGGGGTTAACGCATTTCCATGGAACTGATAATAATCCAATTAACTATAGCCAGTTTACTTAATTCTTCCAAAAGAGGATACATACTGTATCCTAGTGGCCCATTTATTTCAGCCAGAAGAAATATAGAATAATACTGAGACAAATTCAGTGATATAAAATTTATACAGACATTAACAGAAGTATTTAGAATGTACGGAAACAGATTCCTGTCTTTGTAAATGATAAAGTATATAGGCAGGGAGGGGGGGGGGCAGTTAGGCATTGATGTAGACTTCTTTCGCATACTTTCCTGTTGTCAGTGAATTATCTTATGGGACAAAACACTTACTTATTCACTAGAAGTGAGCAGCAAGGTTATTGTATAAAGTAGATAACCATACGTTCTGCAGAATACTTTCTACAGCTCTTGGAATTCTTACACTCTCTTCCAAGTGCACAAACTCCTTAACGGGTTTTGTTACTGCCAACAACTGCTAACAAAACCAAGTTTCAGCTGGACTGTGATGCACACAAACACAAAAGAAGACGCATATGCAAGGGTTCACAGAGGAGATACGGACTCTGCTACAGAGATATGGTATTCAGCAATTTCTCATGTAACATAAAGCAAGATATTGGGAACTTTTGTTAATTCAAAAGAAAAATATACTTAATTAACCATTCTTTCTGAAAATTATTTGAAGGTTTATATTTAAGTTTTAAAATTCCTGTTAGTTAGTGGGCGGGTTCGAGTGAATTTTATAAAGCTATATTTCAAGTAGTGATGTGGCTGGTGTAGACACGAATATCACTATGTTATAGAGGTAGGTAGGTTAATGTTAATGTAGATTAAAGTCTACAATTTGCTTGTCATTTGTTAATGGTGTCCTTCTTGATAGGAACTACAGTGCACAACGAGTGACAGTTTTGTCACAGATCAAGTTTCGTGCTTTGTTCTAGAAGCACAATTATTGGCTTTCACTTATGCTCAGAGATCTCTCGTTTTGCACCCTACACATTAGGCAACACGAGGAAAATCTCAATTGTGAAAGGAAACTATGTCGTAACTCTAGTAGAGATATCTCCATGAGTTGAAAGTTCGGTTGTATGTTGGTCCTTACATGTAAGACGCGATAAATGACTAAGATTTTTATACGAGAGAATGTTAATATCTACGTCACAGCATGAGTATAATCAACATTTTCTAATATGTTATGCTTCCTATGTTGATACTGTTTCGATATCTGTTCTATGATAAGAAAAAGTCACTAAATATAAACCCTTATAATCGTGCAAAAACCGTAAGTTCATATAAATTCATAATAAAAAATTCCACACATATTCTTGAGGAATCGTCAGAAAACTAATGCTGACTGCCTGATTAGTATTTGATCTTCTACTCCTGTGGAAGCGGTGAACTAAAACGCTCACAATGCAACACAAACACTTATTCAATGAAGAACTGTAATTCTGTCAATTCTAAGAAGAACTTTCAATAACTTTCACCTACCCACATGTAAAACCGATAACCATCGCATTAACGTCACGAATTTCGGAAAAATTAGGTTAGCTGTACTACTACATATGGACAGTAATACTAGGGGTTCTGTTGTTAAAATCAGTGATTGATTTTTGCTATAAATGAGAAAAATTGTAACTATTATCTCCACTTCACATTTCATTGTTGTGGTGTCGCCATCTCGAATCGGCACTCAGTGAGTAATAATGAGTGAGAGAGCTTGCTAGCTAGAAAGTCTATTTACCGACAAAGAGTGAGAGAGAGAGAGAGAGAGAGAGAGAGAGAGAGAGAGAGAGAGAGAGACAGAGAAAGAGAGGTAAATCTTCAGGGGAAAAAGCTTGCAACGTGCTCGGCAAACTGCGAAGTGACGTCAGAATTACATATCACATAATATGATAATGGCAGTCGATAAATTTGGAGACTCCATATTGTATTTCTACATCTACTTCTACACACATACTCTGCAAGCCACAATATGGTGCGTGGCGGAGCACACCTTGTATCACTCCAAGTCACTTCCTTTCCTGTTCCACTCACAATCAGAGTGGGGGAAAAACGATTGACTATATGCCTCCATATGAGCCCTAACTTTTCTTATCTTTGTTGTCCTTGGGTGAAATGTACGTTTGCGTTAGTAGAATCTTCCTCCAGTTAGCTTTAATAATCTGTTCTCTAAATTTTCCAAATAGTATTCCTCGTAAAGAACAATTCCTCTCGTCCAGGGATTTCCATTTCAGCTCACGAAGTATCATCGCAACACTTGCATGTTCAAACTATGGGTAACAGATCAAGCGGATGGTCTCTGAATTTGCCTCGATATCCTCCTTTAATCTTACTTGGTGGGGATCCAAAACACTCGAGCAGTATTTTAGAATGGGTTGCACTAGCGTTCGAGAGAAGAAGAGTTACTCACTCACTATTCTCCATATTCAAGGCTACTCTTTAATGTTAGTTTTACACCTAAGACATCGTTTCTGTGACATGACAGGCAGTTATCAGCGTGAGCAACTGATGGGAACATTTACGTCGTTAACGCATGCGGAAACTTTATGGTACTCTCCTTTGAATAATATTTTCTGGAGTTCAGAACAAACAGGCAGTTTGATCATTTAACAGTAAATCTTGCAGTGGACGTTAGGGGTTTGGAAGCTATGTGCAGCTATAAAGGAAAGGAACATCTCGAAGCGCTTACTAGGGACATGATGCTGGTCACAAGAATTTATCACGCCGGTGTGCAGACAATGCGTTTGCGTGAGAGCTGTATGGAAACTCAAAACACACTGCCTAAAGTGGCTATAGGCAAAAACAAGTCGGAGCATAACGTCGTCTTCTCTCTGGGCTTGAATTTGCGAGTCAGGGATTGGCTTCTTCTCCTGAAAAGAGAAGAATATTGTTAACTTTGATTAGGGTAGGCCGATGGTTAGAGCAGACAAGTTAGAGGGGAGGTATGGAGCTCGTGGAGTCTTGTGGCTGGCACAAGACCCTTGTAAGCTCGTCTGTGGAAGTGCTTTTGTGAAATTTACCGAGATTTGATGGTAAGTGAGGAGGAACTTGGTCTACCAATTCAGACTCCGGTCTGGAGTGGTCTTGTGATTCAGACTCCAGTCTGGAGAGGATACTGGTCTTGACTTAGGTTATAAGTGGTTTGCACTTGTGACACTCGTACTGAGTATGACTTCGCGCTAGCACTGGTCTTGACTGAGAAGCCTGTGGTGAGGACTTAGCTGCACAGACATCTCCGACAACTTGCTGTGCCGAAGACAATCTTATTCATGACAGATCTGCCGCCCTGACGTTTGATCTCCACGTGCATACTGCCATATAAGTGAATCAGAGTGATCCATGGTATGACTGGCGAATGGGAGTGTCAGACGCTGGAATCTGTCGAGATTTCAAGGCTGCGTTAGAGGGTGATTGCAACCCGTCTAAGAGATCACCAGCCACGACTTTGCATATTTCGGGCCCGCAATAACGAATTACAGGCGCCACACATCACTGCTCTGCTGATGCTTGAACTACAACTGTCACCTGAGTCAGTGCTACACAACGAGAAAGGGATATAGCATTGTTTCTCTGGCTTGTTAGGGAAAGCAGAATGACAGTCTCGTCACTTCTTCTCAGCTGCACCAACATAGTATAACTTCTGTGTAGAGCAAATCCATCAATATCTGCTAAGTGTTAATTTATTTCAGACTGTGTTATCCATGTTTTGAGACAGAGTAAATAATTCATCAGACAAAGCTTAGTCTTCCCCAACCAGTCGCTATCCGGTGGGATGTTACGTATTCATCGAGTCTTTTGTGTTGCCAACAGCATGTATCGTTTATCCTACTATTTAAATCAATACACTTGTGTCATAACTTCTATAAAAGATCAATTCCATGTTGATATATTAATCACACATCAAGAATTCACTGAAATAATGATGGAGCCACCGTTTCATTAATATTATTTCAGCATTCAAACTCTCGTAGATTCTGATAAGTATGATAACCTCTAATGCAGGCTAACAACAAGAAACACAGTCAAAGGGAAAAATCAATTTAGTAAACTCTGGTGCCAGGTATTAAGTGAAAGGCTCACTAGTTAATGCGATTGCTGTCAGGGCACAAATTCATGGTAGCCTGTAGCCTTTCAAAACAGACCGCAAGTCCAGTGTAGTCTTGCAATTTGGCGACCACTGCCAGTACCATGAACTCATGGCATCTTCTGTGACTGTCAGATATGACTCCTGTTACAATGTTTCTGTTTTCCCCTGTTGAAATTCAACTGCTTCTCTGAGGTTAATTAGTTTCGCGTGGACATAAGAATTTCTGGCGCTAAATATATTAATGATCTGTAAACTGGTGTGGGTAGATTGTCTGAGTTTTCAATCATTTGTGGTTGTGATTTCTGTGTCACTTGTTGATTGTTCCTGACGGAGAATGGCGCTGTGTTAATGTGTGGAATGGTAGATTATCTGCGGCTCTCGCATTTTGTCGTCGATTAGGGTTGTTTTTATTTGATAAGCATTTTCAGGGACTTTGGACGAGGAGCAATAGAAATCTCTGGGAGTAGAAACCTAAATGCTTGCTCACCAGAAGCAAGGCACGTTTGCTCCAAAGTGATGAGAATATTCTAATCTCGTCGCAAATGGATCAATATCAGACTGGTAGCACGGATCAAGGGGAAGTTGCGGTGAATTCTCAGTCGAATGTTGTAGCTTACCTTACGGATAGATCGAACGCGGAATTCTCTAATTATGACGAGGAAATTCAGTCAGACAACGAGAGCGAAGATGAAACTGCAGCAGAGCATCACGTAGAAATTGCAGGCACAGCAAGACGTAGTGAGAGTGATTGATCGCTGAGCGATAGAATCGTGTTCCTCTAGTCCTGGAAGCCCTCATGCGATTTATGCAGGAGGAGGAGAAGAAGAGGCAGGAATCAGCAAATTCTGTGTGTTATTGTGTAGCGCGGTCTATATAATTCGTTTAATGAATTTCTGCAATTGATGTGTTTGTAATGGTCATTTATTAGCTTATGGTACGATACCTTGAGGAAAGTAGCCAGATGAGTAGTGTGGCTTTTACATCATCGTATCGACATGTTCACTGCCTGCCTGCTTGAAAATCAAAGCCAGAATTGAATAGAAATTCGTCATAAGTGACAGCTCTTCGTGTCAAATGACACCTTTCTGTGGCATGATAACTTCTGCACGTTGACTGAACAGAGTTCAGGATCTAACCTACATTTACCTTTGTGACGAACGGCCATTATGTCTTTGGACCGTACTGTCGTTGTCCACTATGACGCCCCATGGAGTATTAGAATGTTAGTCAAGAAACGACCGCATTAGGAACATCAAATTCAGCTGTATAGTTCTTGTAGTAGTGTCTTCCATAACATCACTGTAGCCTGTAGGAGTATCTCTGTGGCTTTCCCGCGCTACATTATCCACTGCTCAAGAGGTGAGTGTACGTTGCTTTCTGCTGTTTAACGACGACGAGATTGCGACCGTGCCACTGAGAATATTTGCTTCGTTTTTCGGGTGTGTTATGAGTGGTATTAGCTGCACACGCATTAGGTGCGTGGAGACGCTATGTCTGCTGGGCCATTGTCAGTCATGCAATGAAGCCTTTCTCGATGTCTTTGTATTTTGCAGGTGCAATGAGAGCGCCGTAAGCGAAATACACTATGAGATCTGAGCAAGGACATTGAGAGTCACGGTGGTGTGGCGCACCTCAGGATCAGGAACAGGAGAGCAGCAGTAAGAAGGGGACTGTTGGCGAAGATGAGAACGAACCTACACCAGAAAGTTAATTAACATTTTTGTGTTTTATAACAGCGTGGATCCAACAAGAGGAAATTGGATGCGTTTTTTTAACATTTAAAGTAACAAGTAAGCAGGTGCTAGCGACATTTAAAAGTTTCCTGCGAATGCAGGAGCTGGCGTCATGAGACAGAACATTTATACAGATGAATAGGGGCATGGTTTCAGACCACTTTGGAAGTACCAAGAAAAGGAGGAGAATACATAGCGTAGTCATATAGTGAGAGTAGAAAGGGCTTAGAGGTAAGGTTGACAGGTGTTGGGTAAAGAAAATAAGTTAATACTAGGTGTCGAGTGGAAAAAGCGTGTTGGGGAGGAGTGGATGGAGTGCTAATCTGTCATAGGGATAGTGCATGACAAGAAATGGTATTAACACAACTCCCACATGCAGACCAGACACACCACACACCATGTGTTTAACATAAGTATAAATGTTAAGGATGTCATCTATAGTCAATATGATAACTCATATTTCTTCTTTTCATTCTTATCACAATCACTGAAGTAATTGTGTATGCACTCATAATGTGTTTATTCAAAGAGTTTACTTTTTGGATAGTTGTTTTACTCATGAGAAACTATTATGTAGATCATTGTAAAACACTGGCACTGAAACATACTACGAGGACTGTGCTGTTAAACTCACTATTGATGCATACTGTGGGGCATTGCAAGGCAACACCTTATGGCTGGAGACAATGACCATAATGGCAGCTTGAAGAAGAATGCCTGCAGCAGGTAGTCCAGAAACTGCCGAGTGGAGGGCCAATCGTCAGCGCTGAATGCATGGCGGGACAACTGGGGGTCTGCCTGCCACTTTCACGGCCCAACGAAAGTGAAGACGGAGGGGAGCTGCACCACACACTGTGACTGACGTAAACCTGCCTGCCCCGGGTGACTGTGAATGGAGTTGGCCCATTGGACAAGAGTGGCCCATAATTGATCCCACGTCACTTCATTGACATCCTGGCGGATGGGTCTGCCGCCAAGTAAATGACGGCCAAAAGCATCCACCCTCAAAATCGCGAATTGGACCGCCAGACTGGACGCTCATCCCTGACGTCACACCATACCTTCAAAGGACGGAGACGAGGTGCACCACAACGTCCAGAGGTATTCCCCAGGTGGACACACCCCCTCTACAGACAGTGTGCATTATCAAGTGGCCATGATCAGCATGAATTGCTCTTACAGTCATGTACTATGACACAGACAGGCACTGGCGATGGTGGAGACATCACAAGTTATCCATTAGCACAGTGGGAGAGAGGAAATCCTCACTAGATGATAGGTTGCACACCAAACTCAATGCTGTCTCACCATATAATCCAAGGGAAGACTGCACTCTATCAGGTACTGGATTGAGAGATGAGACAGAGTCACTGACATCATTACCTGAGTTTGAGATGTTGGGTGATATGCAACCATACCAGTGTCTCATTCGCTCCCACCAGATGTCGTGTATATCACGCCCAACAGCATGCCAGAATGCCAATTGCTGCCAGGTGCCTGGCTGCCTTACTGATGCTGCCATGGACCATATGGGAGGCCAGAGCAAGAAATTTTATGACTGAGCAAAAATAATGCTCCAGAGCCTTTTTAATCGTTTAGTAATTTTCTGCTGAAGGCTGTGGTGTAGCAGAGATCCTAGGGTCCACATGAATCATGCTACACTCAGCAGTGTTCATCTGTATGTCTTGCAGGCACGCAGTTTTGTGTGAGTTACTGACCTCTGAATAAGGTCAAGTTAGAATGTCATCTTTATGTGCAGTCTTGATTGGCATAGTTGCCCCCAATACCCATGTTACCATTATGAGATCTCAATACTATTTGATGATTTCCCCTGTACATGACCCAGTATGATATTTTGAAGAGAGACACTACACATGAGGAAATCAACCATGGTGGAGGGCCACTCTCACCATTCTCCATATTTAAGGCTACTCTTCAATGTTAATTTTATACCTAAGACATCGTTTTTATGAGATGACAGAAAATTATCAGTATGAGCAGACACTGATAGGAGCATGTAAGTTGTTAATACATGCAGGATCTTTATGGTGGCTCTCTTTCGAATAGTATTTTCTGGAATTCAGAACAAGCACGCAGTTTGGTCATTTAACAGTAAATCTTGAAATGGACGTTTGGGCCTTGGAAGCCAAATGGCTCTGAGCACTATGGGACTCAACTGCTGAGGTCATTAGTCCCCTAGAACTTAGAACTAGTTAAACCTAACTAACCTAAGGACATCACAAACATCCATGCCCGAGGCAGGATTCGAACCTGCGACCGTAGCGGTCTTGCGGTTCCAGACTGCAGCGCCTTTAACCGCACGGCCACTTCGGCCGGCCCTTGGAAGCCACACGCAGCTATTAGGGAAAGGAACGTCTCGAAGCATTTACCAAGGACAGGACACTGGTCCCAAGAATTTTTCGCCTCGGTGTGTGGACAATGCGTTTGGCCGAAGAGGCGAAACGAAACTGCCTACCTGGACCTACGTGTTGGGCGCCTCTAGCCACAGTAGAAGGAGGGCATTTCGACAGCGTCAGAAACGCTCTTTGTGAACAGGGATCGCGGCCGTAAAAATTCCATGTTCACCATGGACCTGACGCTATCGAGGGAGCCATCAGGTGGTGTCCCCGTCGGAGGTTCGAGTCCTCCCTCGGGCATGGACGTGTGTGTTGTCCTTAGCGTAAGTTAGTTTAAGTAGTGCTTAAGCTTAGGAACCGATGTCCTCAGCAGTTTGGTCCGATAAGACCTTACCACAAATTTCCAATTCAGCTGGTGTTGTCCCTCTGCCTGAAGGTATTTTCGGAAAGCCTCAAGTCTCCATAACAATTCTAGAAGGAAAACAAAATTTATGGTGGCTCTGAAATTATCTCTATTGGTACATAAAAGTCACTTCTCTTAGTTTAGCCGAGACCCCAGTTGGACATGCTGTAATTTTCACGCCATCCAGATAATTGTCTTCGTGATTAACGTATCGTTCGTTTTTGAGATGTAAGGAAACTCAAAACACGCTACCTAAAGTGGTCATGCGAAATAACAAGTCAGAGCACAACATCTTCTCGTCTGTCGACAGGAATTTGTGAGTCAGGGATTGGCTTCTTCTCCTGAAAAGAGAAGAATATTGTTATCTTTGATTAGGATAGGCCGACCGGTAGAGCAGATGATTTACAGGGGATACACAGAGGTCTTGTGATTGGCACAAAAACCTTGTGGGGCCTGTTGTGGGAGTGCTTTTGTGGATTTTACCGAGGTTTGATGGATAGCGAGCAGAGGAGAAACTTGGTCTTCCAATTCAGACTCTGGTCTGGCGTGGTCCTCTGATTCAGACTAGCATCTGGAGATGAATCTGCTCCCGACTTTTGTTATAAGGGGGCTGCACTTGTGGCACTTGTCCTGTACACTGGCACTGGTCTTAACTGGGGAGCCTGTGGCGAGGACTTAGCTGTACCAACAGTTGGCAGCTCAGTCATCTCCAACAACTTGCTGCGCCGAGGGCAATCTTGTTCATGACAGATCTGCCACCCTGACGCTTGATCCCCCCGTGCGCACTGCCGTATAAGTGAATCAGATTGGTCTACGGCATAACAGGCGAATGTGAGTATCACTCGCCGAGATTTCAGGGCCCCATTAGAGAGTAATTGCAATTCGTCTTATAGATCGCCAGCTGGACATTGCATATTTCGTGCCCGCAATAGCGAAATGCAGGCACCGCCCATCGCTGCTCTGGAGGCACCTGAACCACGAACGTCACCTGACACCTGACACATTTAGAAAAGGGTGCAGTATTTCTACTCCAGCTCGTTGAGGCAAACAGAATGCCAGTCTCGCCACTTGCTCTCAGCTGCAGCGATGTAGTACAGCTTCTGTGTAGAATAAATCCATCAAAGCCCATTCAGTGTTAGATAATTTCAGACTGACATATCCATGTTTTGCGACAGACTAGTTTAATCAGACAAACCTTAGTCTTTGCCAACCAGCCGCCACCCAGTGAAGTGTTAACTATTTGTTGCGTCTATTTGTGTTGCCAACAGCCGTGTTTTATTTGTGAACACGCTAACTTGTATTGTTTGTCCTATTATTTTAATCAATAAACTTGTGCCATAGCTTTTATAAATGATCAGTTCCGTGTTGATATACACTCCTGGAAATTGAAATAAGAACGCCGTGAATTCATTGTCCCAGGAAGGGGAAACTTTATTGACACATTCCTGGGGTCAGATACATCACATGATCACACTGACAGAACCACAGGCACATAGACACAGGTAACAGAGCATGCACAATGTCGGCACTAGTACAGTGTATATCCACCTTTCGCAGCAATGCAGGCTGCTATTCTCCCATGGAGACGATCGTAGAGATGCTGGATGTAGTCCTGTGGAACGGCTTGCCATGCCATTTCCACCTGGCGCCTCAGTTGGACCAGCGTTCGTGCTGGACGTGCAGACCGCGTGAGACGACGCTTCATCCAGTCCCAAACATGCTCAATGGGGGACAGATCCGGAGATCTTGCTGGCCAGGGTAGTTGACTTACACCTTCTAGAGCACGTTGGGTGGCACGGGATACATGCGGACGTGCATTGTCCTGTTGTAACAGCAAGTTCCCTTGCCGGTCTAGGAATGGTAGAACGATGGGTTCGATGACGGTTTGGATGTACCGTGCACTATTCAGTGTCCCCTCGACGATCACCAGTGGTGTACGGCCAGTGTAGGAGATCGCTCCCCACACCATGATGCCGGGTGTTGGCCCTGTGTGCCTCGGTCGTATGCAGTCCTGATTGTGGCGCTCACCTGCACGGCGCCAAACACGCATACGACCATCATTGGCACCAAGGCAGAAGCGACTCTCATCGCTGAAGACGACACGTCTCCATTCGTCCATCCATTCACGCCTGTCGCGACACCACTGGAGGCGGGCTGCACGATGTTGGAGCGTGAGCGGAAGACGGCCTAACGGTGTGCGGGACCGTAGCCCAGCTTCATGGAGACGGTTGCGAATGGTCCTCGCCGATACCCCAGGAGCAACAGTGTCCCTAATTTGCTGGGAAGTGGCGGTGCGGTCCCCTACGGCACTGCGTAGGATCCTATGGTCTTGGCGTGCATCCGTGCGTCGCTGCGGTCCAGTCCCAGGTCGACGGGCACGTGCACCTTCCGCCGACCACTGGCGACAACATCGATGTACTGTGGAGACCTCACGCCCCACGTGTTGAGCAATTCGGCGGTACGTCCACCCGGCCTCCCGCATGCCCACTATACGCCGTCGCTCAAAGTCCGTCAACTGCACATACGGTTCACGTCCACGCTGTCACGGCATGCTACCAGTGTTAAAGACTGCGATGGAGCTCCGTATGCCACGGCAAACTGGCTGACACTGACGGCGGCGGTGCACCAATGTTGCGCAGCTAGCGCCATTCGACGGCCAACACCGCGGTTCCTGGTGTGTCCGTTGTGCCGTGCGTGTGATCATTGCTTGTACAGCCCTCTCGCAGTGTCCGGAGCAAGTATGGTGGGTCTGACACACCGGTGTCAATGTGTTCTTTTTTCCATTTCCAGGAGTGTATTAATCACCCATCAACAATTGACTAAAATAATGACAGGGCCAAAATTTCATTAACATTTTTTCAGCCCTCATTCTCATGTAGATTCTGATAAATGTGACAACCGCAAATGCAGGCTAACAACTACAAACACAGTCAAAAGGGAAAATCAGTTTAGCAGACGCATCGTCCAGGTAGTCAAGTGGAATGTTTGCTGAAGCAGAAGTGATTGATGTCAGGGCGTAATCTCACAGTCGCCTGTAACCTTTCAAAATATACCGCAAGTCCATTGTACTCTTGAATGTTCTACACACTGTCTCCTTTGCAGATGAACGACAGTTTCCTAAAATTGTCCCAATAAACCGAAATTTGCCTTCCGTGCTACAATCCTCAGATGCTCATTCCATTTCATATGGCTTTCCAAAGTTACGCCCAGGTATTTAACCGAAGTGACCGTGTCAAGCAGCAGACTGCTTATGCTGTACTCGAATATTAAGGGATTGTTTTTTCTACTCATCTGCATTAACTTACACGTTCTACATTTAAAGCAAGCTGCCATTCTTCACACCGTCTAGAAATTCTAAATCATCATACAGTCAATCAATGATGCTTTCCCATACACCACAGCATCATTACCAAACAGCTGCAGATACCTGCCGATCATGTCTGCCAGATTATTTCTCTGTGGAGAGAATGACAGCGGTCCTATCACATTTCCCTGGGGCACTCCAAACAACGATCAACACTCGACATCTAGGAAAACATAATGATTTCTATCACTTAAGAAGTCTACGAGCCACTCACGTATCTAGGAACCTATCCTGTATTCCCGTGCCTTCGTTAACACTCCGCAGTGAGGCACCGCGTCAAACGATTTTAGAAAATCTAGGCGTAAGCAATCTGGCTAATTGCTCTTCATCGACGTTTCGCGAATGCGAGTGCAACCCATCCGTCCCAATCTGTCTGGTCCCAGTTCACATAGTGTTGCAGCATCTCCATCAGGGTACGGTGTGTACGTTCTGGCGCTCCACTGGACTGCGGATGTTACACTGTCGTTTGTATTTTATCTATTCTCAGTAATTTGCAGACTCGTTTCATGGTATCGCCTACGAAATTGCTTCCATGTCGCTCAACAGAACCGTCGGGATCCCAAATTTTAGAATAATGCTTTCCACCAATTTACGTGCAAGCGTATCCGCGTCTTGTCGAGCTATTGGTTCGGCTATTACAAACTTTGTGAGAGAGTCTTGAAAAGTCAAAATATATCTGTGGCCGGACTGGGTAAAGGGTAATGCACCTACGATATCAATATCACAGCGCTCAAATATAAATTCCGGTGTCGGAGTTAGCTCTAGTGGTTGCTTAATCTTAGCTTGCGTGATCTTGTTCTTTCGGAAACTTTTGCATGTCCTTATGAACTGCTCTATGTCAGCTTTCATACATAGCCATGTATAGTACTATTTTATTCGTTCATACGTCCTTCCCATCCTTTGATGGCCTCCTATGGGAGATATGTGCATCTGTTTTAGAATTGCCAATTTATTCTCTGCACTCACAATCTCATCTTTGATTATCTGGGATGTGTTACTGCCTCCACTAACCTCGGTCGCGTCAGCTGTCTCTTTGGGGTCAGCTATCTCAGCTGTCGCCTCTGTCTCCGTTATCTCGTCGCTACGCGAGTCCTTGACTGCGGCCTAGGTTGCTGCGTCCCTTCGCTTATCTTTGTGCCCGTCAGTCTCGTTTGTGCCCCTCTTTGTAACCTGCGGTGTTTGTTTGTCGCCGTCTTGCACACTGCGAATGCGTGATAGCGCGTCGGCCACGCGATTTTGCTTTGCTTCTTCATATATGATTTGGTAATCGTATTCTTCCAGTTTTAATCAAAACTTCATTAATTTCGACGATGGATCCGTAATGCTATCTAACCACATCAGTGGTTTATGGTCCGTGAGTATCTTGAACTTCCTGCCAAAGAGATACAGTCGGAAGTACTTAACAGCCCATACCATGGCAAGCAACTCTCGCCCTATTGTGCTCTAATTCAACTCTGCCTTGTTGAGAGTACGTGATATGTATGCAATTGGTAAATCCTTTCCCATTGGACCTTGACTCAAATATGCCCCTAACGCGTACTTACTGGCGTCAGTCGTTAATAAAAACTCTTTAGTGAAGTCTGGATACTGTAGTATCGGCGGGTTGGTTAACTTCTCTTTCATTTTTTGAAACGCCTCTTCCTGCGCTTCCGCCCAAACAAACGGAACTCCTGTCTTTAATAGTCAATATAGGGGTTTTGCAATTTTGCTAAAGTTGCTCAAAAATCTTCGGTAGTATCCGTTCAAGCCCAGATAAGTTTTTTAAGTCAGCGGTTGTCCTTGGTCGCAGATACTTTTCTATTGCTGCTACTTTAGTGGGATCGGGTTTCAGACCTTCCGCTGTCAAAACGTGTCCCAAGAACGCAACTTCCGTCCTTAGGAATTCACATTTCTCGACTTGCAATTTTAGGTTGGCTTTTCGTAAGCGATCAAATACTTCCTCAAGTCGCGCATTATTGTCCTCAAGTGACGCACCCACGACGACAATGTCATCTAGGTAAATGAACACTTTATTTCCCTGTACACCCGTCAGTACGGTACTCATTAACCGTCGAAATGTGGATGGAGCCGTCTTCAGGCCCATTGGCATCCTATTGCATTCATAATGGCCTGTAGGTGTGCTAAATGCCGTTTTTTCTCGATCCCGTTCGTCTATCAGGACTTGATAATACCCTTTCGCGAGATCTAGGGTTGAGAAATACTTTGCCTCCCCTAGGCTATCCAGTATTTCATCAATTCTGGGCAGTGGGAAGATCATATTCAACGACATATCATTTAATTTCCGATAATCGACAACCATTCTCCATTTTTGTGTGCCGCTGGCATCAAGCTTCTTCGGTAGTAATAACAGAGGGAAGTTAAATGGACTGGTACACTGGTACTCGGCGATATTATGCCGTCATCCAGCATGCCATTTGTTTCCTTCCTGTTGTGCTTGGGAAATTCGGTAAGGCCTCTGATTTATGACTGTCCCTTCTGCTTCAGGTACTAGTGGAATCTGGTGCTTCACTACAGTGGTGTAGGTGAGCACATCTCCCGGTAAATGAAAGACATCATTGTACGCCAAACACAGCTCCTGTATGGCTTCTTGTTCTTCTTGTTTAAGTGCTCTATACGCATGTTTTCTTTCAACAAGCTCTGCCGCGGTTTTCTCCCGTCTTTCTTTTCCTGCGGTACACATCGGATTTTACAACTGCAATAAAACGGACCTCTTGTTCCCTGGTGTTCATCACACTTTTTATGCACATCCCATCCCGGATACTCACCATGGCTTCTGGTATATAGACCCCTGGTCTAATCTCTTGTTTCGGAATTACCGCTCCATTCCCTAGTTTTCATGTCACGCGAACTTTTATAAATCTTTCATCTCGCGGCCCGATTCTTATTTCTTCCGAATCCTCCGGGGCTGGAGACATGTCACTCCTACTCGTCGTGACCTTACATCGATTCTTCGATCTTCCGGGTGGCCATTTACTTCGCTTAGTTTCATTTTCCTTTGGTTTCGTACAACCCTCTTGGGGCGGCGCAGGCGGCGGCCGGCTTACGCGCCCCGCCGTGTATTTGTCTTGACCGATACCATCGTTATATACGCGGGATGGGCCTCTCTCGTCCTGTTGCGTTGCGGCGACTGTTTCTGTGTGCGCGGCGACCTTGGCCGGTATCTTTCCAAACCTCGTTGCAGCTGCGTAACTTGCTCGTAGAGTCTTCCCGTTTCTATCATCTTGTACATTTAATCTATTGCCGCTTGCTTCTTCGCATTCTTCCCGCAACTCTATCTATTCGTCTCGTACCTGCATTCTTCTATGGCCATAATCCAACACGACTTTATTTTTGTCCAGGAAATCCCGCCCCAGTAACCCATCAAATGGCAAATCAATACTCTCATTAACTACTTGGAACTGCGTGACCCAGTTGCTTCCCTCACCGTTGCTTAAACGTATTGCCACAGGACCCTCTGTCCTGATCTCTTCGTTTACGATAGTTTTTATCGTTACCACCCTTCTAGGACCCCACCTCACGTTTTCCTTCAGAACCTTGGAGTGTATAAGGTTAATATGGGCACCACTATCTATCAATAACTTTGTTTCAGAGCCTTTCACATCCTTGTTCTGTACGCATATGTAATCATTTTTTCCCGTGCAGTCAGCAGCTCTTATGATTCCCGACGCAGCGTAATGGAACTGCGGAATTACGCCCGATGCTCGTTTCCCTGCACATTTTTCCTACGTATGTTAGCCCACTTACTTTCGCGACAATCACGAGCATAGTGTCCTGTTCGGTCACGCGTGAAGCATGTCACTGGCTTTGCTTTAATACACGGGGCCGAGTGCCCCGTCATATTACATGCCGTACATCGTACTGGTGGGGGACACTGTGCCCGAGATCCAGTCCCTTTGAATTCAAGAACATCGAATTCTTTATGGGGAGGTGACTACGTTCTGTCTTTTGGGGAACCTCCTTTACAGTATCTGTCTTCCGGACAGTATACATTTTCCTGCACTCACGCGATATGTGCCTCTCTTTCCTGCTGTTAAAAAATTTCGCACTACTTCTTTTCTCTGGCCGAGTTACAGTTGCTGCGCGGCGCTTTTCTCTTTCCGAGTTTATTGTATACTCCTCGGTAGCTGCTAAATCAATAGCTTCGGACAGGGTGATCCGTTCACCTTGAGCCCGTATTACTGTCTTTATCCGCTCATCATACAACCCTTGTATAAACACGGCCCGTCCTAACTTCCGTATCAACACATTGCATCCCATTATTTCTTCTTCCTCCATGACCCTCTTCATTGCTTCTCGAAAATGGAATTGCACGGAGTCCACGCGAGAGCCCCATTGAGCTACACCTTCCCCTTTTTCTTGCCTACTATTGAACATGGTGAGGGCATAGTAGTCAATAGTGCGTTTACTCTCGTAATTTTCTAACAAAATTGCCCTCACGTCAGACCAAGTTTCTGTGTGATCTCTAATAGCTTACTGCGGGCGGAGCCCGTTATTTGGACAATACTAAACTTTAAAAATACTTGCTTATAACTTGGATCTACTAGGTCGTAAGCGTTGTCACAATTATCGATGAATTCGCACAGTTTTTCCCTGTCACACTCAAATTTATGAGGCACTAACTTGGTGGCCTAACTATAATATACAAGGAGACGGCACGACCGTGGGGTCGGGGATTTGTCAGAAATTTTGTGTGGTGAAAGAAGACCCCTAACACCTCGCATGGTTAAAATATTAGGACGCACTACCCGGAAAATCCCGAGAAAAATCGATCCAAAGTTTTTTAGGTGCCTTATGAGTATACAATGTTAGTCTATTGCCGAGCCGCTGTCCGGCGTAGATGGTTAAGGCTCGGACTCTTATGTCAGATGTCTCGGGTTCGATTCCGCCTCCGGCACTTTTTTTTCTTCTCTTTTATTTTCTTTTGTTATTCCACCAATTATTCAAAACGTTTCTCAAACCTACATTATTTTTAAAACATTAATTTAGCTCAAGAACGTAAAGTATTTCATTCGCTGAAAACTATACGTGCTCGTTGTTCTATTTCGTTTTATGGGGTTTCAAGGTTTAAAGAGGCTTTGTAAAGGTCCCCTTGGGATTATAACGGTCATCTGCGCATAGGACTGTGCGCGGGCCGTGAGAAGTAAATGGCAGTTTGTTTTTCGATTTCGTCGTGAACAGACGTGCCTGTTTCAAATTTCAACGTGTTATTCCGATCCGAGGTTAAAAATGTCGACTGAAGAAGTTGCTGGCTCGTCTGCAATAGGAGAAGAAATTCCTGAAGAACCCATTCACAGTGATCTATCAAAATTACAGTTGAAGGACGCAGTGGTGTATTATCAAAAGCTGTTGATGGAAAGTAATTTAATTGCATCGACATCTTCGGAAGAAATCTCTCGCGCTGCTATGTTCTTGTTTATAATTATTATATGCATAAAAATTGAATGTTTCCCAACCGACTTTGTTATTCTGATCAAAAACCCAACGATCCTCCACATATACTTTACTATGAAAAACTGAAAACCCACCGCCATGCATTGTGTTGTTGGACAAAAAGAAAATAATTTTTATTCAGAAATGTAACTAATTTGATAAAGATAATGTAGGTTTGAGAAACTTACTGAATAATTGGTGGAATAACAAAAGAAAATGAAACAGAAGAAAAAAGGTGACAGAGGAGGAATCGAACCCGAGACATCCGGCGTAAGTGTCCGAGCCCTAACCATCTACGCCGGACGGCAGCTTGGCAATAGAGTAACATTGTATACTCATAAGGCACCTAAGAAACTTTGGATCGATTTCTTTCGGGATTTTCCTGGTAGTGCGTCCTAATATTTTAACCATGTGAGGTGTTAGGGGTCTTGTTTCACCACACAAAATTTCTGACAAATCCCCAACCCCACGGCCGTGCCGTCTCCTTGTTAGATATAATCTGTTCTCACTGGGGCTTACTTGTATACCCCCACCTGAGTCTACTGCGTCAGCGTTTCCCATTTTCATTAACCTTGTTTCTTGTGGCCTGTACGGCGAACTCGGCGCTCTCGAAGCCAGCGCGTGGACCGTCCCGCAACGAGTGCTGCGCGAGATGGGTCAGCTGCTGTGGTGGCGCCGACCTGCGGCCCTCCGATTTCGCGACTGCGCGATGCGACGCTGGTGCTGCGTTGGCGTGAAGCGACGACCCTCTGCGTAGACGCGGTGCGTCCACCCTCTGGCTCTGCGTTGGCGCGATGCGACACCCCTTCGCCTATTCCTGTACTCTATTTCTGCTGATTCTCCACCCTTAACCCCACACCTGGCACCAAATTTGTTTCTCCTCCTGTCGTGTCCCACTGACAAGTCCTGAGAGGGAGTAGATGGACTGCAAGAGTGGGCGCCAAAGAACTTACTTGACAGGACGTCTCGTGCTTGTGTGCTGTCTTCTGTGCACCTGCTCCACTGAAATGAGGGCTGTAGGGTGAGTTAGAATACGGAACTCGGCTGGGATCTCAGGGTACACTGGATGCAATCATAAATCAGTGCATGCAGATATATACACTGGAAGCACCCCTGGCTCATCCGTTTTATAAAAAGTTGTACATACAGAGTCGACTAATTGCCTTCTTTGCCGGCCGGTGTGGCCGAGCGGTTCTAGGCGCCACAGTTTAGAACCGCGCGACCACTACGGTCGCAGGTTCGAATCCTGCCTCGGGCATGGATGTGTGTGATGTCCTTAGGTTAGTTAGGTTTAAGTAGTTCTAAGTTCTAGGGGACTGATGACCTCAGCAGTTAAGTCCCATAGTGCTCAGAGCCATTTGAACCATTTGAACCAATTGCCTTCTTCGTATTGTAGCTTCTCATAGTTCCCTGTGTTTAAGTCTCAATCTAGCAGAGGCGGGCGCACCGCACTAAGTGTTGACTACGTGGAAATAAGTCTAAGTCTCCTCGTAGTTACGCAGCACTGCACTGCGATCTCACAGCATCAGAACTCCAGCTAAACCATATCTGACCGACCGACCTGCTGCTCTATCACTGCCATCACTCCCTCAACAATATGGCGGCTAGCCTTTTAATAACGTTAGTGCACCCGGCACCACTTGTTCTAGAAGTTTCCAGTACTCTTGAGCATTGCGTGTGTGTCACGCTGTAGCACGCGAGGCCTATGGGACGAACAGGCCGTACGCCGCTGTCCAATGGTTGCGTCTTGCGACGGCTCTCGAGCCTCGTTTACATCTACATCTACATCTACATGTCTACTCTGCAATTCACATTTAAGTGCTTGGCAGAGGGTTCATCGAACCACAATCATACTATCTCTCTACCATTCCACTCCCGAACAGCGCGCGGGAAAAACGAACACCTAAACCTTTCTGTTCGAGCTCTGATTTCTCTTATTTTATTTTGATGATCATTCCTACGTATGTAGGTTGGTCTCAACAAAATATTTTCGCATCCGGAAGAGAAAGTTGGTGACTGAAACTTCGTAAATAGATCTCGCCGCGACGAAAAAAGGCCTTTGCTTTAATGGCTTCCATCCCAACTCGCGTATCATATCTGCCACACTCTCTCCCCTATTACGTGATAATACAAAACGAGCTGCCCTTTTTTGCACCCTTTCGATGTCCTCCGTCAATCCCACCTGGTAAGGATCCCACACCGCGCAGCAATATTCTAACAGAGGACGAACGAGTGTAGTGTAAGCTGTCTCTTTAGTAGACTTGTTGCATCTTCTAAGTGTCCTTCCAGTGAAACGCAGCCTTTGGCTCGCCTTCCCCACAATATTATCTATGTGGTCTTTCCAACTGAAGTTGTTCGTAATTTTAACACCCAGGTACTTAGTTGAATTGACAGCCTTGAGAATTGTACTATTTATCGAGTAATCGAATTCCAACGGATTTCTTTTGGAACTGATGCGGCTTTAACCTACTTTTATTTTGTTAATGTCAGTAGGCATTGTTCCATTTAAAAAGTCTATGTTTACACTGAAATACACTTTCTAAGTATTATTACAGTCTGTTGATTGGCTGTGTGGCGTGTCGTAGCATCGGTGTTGCACAATTTCAGCAAGACTACAACAAAACCAGTTACTTATTATTAACGTAACATGGGGTTTTATTTAATCACTGCTTTTCCCGGCTAGTGATCGTTATTTTGTTAAAGAAATCTCCACCTGGGAACGTGTAGCAATGTTGTCTGTCAAGCAGTGTAAATGGCACTGAGTTCATTCACAAAGTGATCATATACAACCAGAAAACCAGCTAAATGCATTTTAAGTAATCTCAACTATACAAGAGTAATGATTTTTAGCAATCTTCAGTGCTGTTGCATAATAGTCTCATTACTAGTTACATATCGTCTATCTAATTTACCACTACTCTTTTCTTTAAGCGAAATGAACAGTTTTGCCACACAATACCACACGCACACAACACTAATTATTGTTTCCTGTCAAAATATTTCGTAAGATTTGTTACGAAATAACCAGGCTTCAAACATCAGCAAAGAACAATTTTTATTACGTAAGATGCTGTTTGCATAGACATAAGTTCACTATATTTAAAGATTATTCACAATCTAACTGGAATTTATTACCTCCGAGTGTGTTCTGGATCACCAATACACAATTTTTATCGCAATAATGACCAACAAGATTTATGTCTGTATAAAAATTCAATTTAAAAGTGCCGCTGCAATATTTCACTAAGATGGAAGCTAACATAAAACAGTCACTTACCGATTCTCCTTCAGGCACTGTTTCATTACCAACAAACGATATATGTGAAATCTTCTTCTGTACCTTCACAATAAGCATTAACATTTAAAAGTATTTCTCAGTGTTAATCGCTTAATATTCAGCATTTACCAATAACCCGCGCTGCAGATCAATGGCGCTAATGACTGCACTCCACTGTAGCTGATCAGAAAGCTTAACATTTATATAGGACGAAAATCATAGTGAAATAAAAGTCGAAACAAAGTGGATTCATTTCAGTGGCACAGAAACTTTATTTTTCAGATATTACTTAACCACGTAATACAGTCTGTTACGGAACTCTGTGTTACGAGACATCAATCACATCCGATCAGTACAACAGTTCGAACAAGAAGAAGGATTATTCTAGAAGAATCATAGATAACAAAAGATTGAAATCTTCATTATCTTTTTCCATGTGTATTGTCTGAGATATAATTTCTTACAGAATATTAAATTGTCATTGACAATAATTATTTATTATTTTATTGTCGATGAAGTCCTTTTTATTAATATCACGAGAATGTTCATTCGCACTCCACACACAACGCTGTCGCGAATATGATTCTGAATAAAATGCAGGCGTGGATATTACAGCTAACAATACGAGCCATTGACTAGCAATCCATTCTGTGAAAAACCCCCATCAATAGCACTTTCCATTTCCGCAATATTTGCGGTGCAAGTTTTAGATGAGTCACTCTGTATATTAAATAAACAATTTTACTGCTTACAGGTTAACTACTATCAAACTATGGCAGCTGTATGGTGAAAAAAATGTGGCTTTTTTATTCGTGCTTGTGCTAGTAACATCTGCAGGAATCATCGACTCCTGGGATGGAAACTTTTACATTTTTGTCGGCATATATGGCCTGACGATCTGTGTGGCATCGTTTAGTGCAAATAGAGTAAGATTATTTATTACTCTTTTTATTGTTCAGTATACATATCTTAGCTGTGGCCTCAGTGACGGCAGGTTGCTGTATAGACTATAGGCAATAGTGGAATCTGTTGTCATCAGTGGCAGACTCAAGGTTCTGCCGTCCGTACCATGGGCCGGTGACTCGTGGTCTGGCGGGTTGCCTACTTGCCGATCAGCAGGCGCTTCCCATGTGGTAGATCTGCTGCGAAGGAGCAGTGACCTCTTTGCGTGTTTGATCGATTCAAACGCCGCCTCTAGTCACTGTCCGCTTTATCCTATCAGATGGACCATCTTGTCGGGTACCATGATGTCTGATGTAGTGATATATGCTGATTCTGGCCTGCCAGTTTCGTAGGCTCTCAGGTTCATACGACACCGAAGTATAATAGCAGCTAGTGCCCTAAGCTGGAATGGTGTTGGTGGACCTGTGGACTACCCACCGGTGGCAGTTTCAGTCCTGGACTCCGGTATTACTTATCCATACTTACGGAACTGATGTCATTACACCAGGTAGCGAGAGTATCACTGGCACCGTGTGACAATACTGAAGCAATCATACGCAATATATCACAATACAATAAGCAGAGAATCGATTGTTACAACATGGATACAATCAGTCCCACTGATCGAGTGCCCATAGACTGGCTGGTCGGGGTATTTGTTGAAATGAGGAGAGGCCTTAACGGTGCGTCGTCATTCATAATGACTAAAACGGTCCAGTTTATTACGAGTGGTCAACGGTTTCTGCTACATTTACTTAAAGGGATTTTTTCAGTACGATCTGCGTTGTTGCGTCCAATCTAGTGCATCGTACTAGATGTCACAAGAGCAACGAAAGCAGTTCGGTGGCCTTTTGTCTTACATTTTACCGCTTAGCTCGTTGTCTCTCTCACACAGAAGTGTTGATGTTGCTCGCATGGTGACTGACGAACTGCGTCGAAAAATTTACGCCTTGCAGCCTTTACACCTCCCTGTACTAAATCAATGCTAGGCTATGGGGACTTAGAAAATTTTACTCTCTCATTTCCATACTATCTTAGAGAGTTTGGAACAAAGTAGGTCCAAAGTAGGTCCAAAGAAAAGTTATTGGTTAGGCATTACTAATGGTAACGCGGCACAAAAATGGTACACATACATGAATAATTTTGTCTGTGTTCACAAACCACCTTTACGATTCCAAAATTCCAGGTTAACTTTAATTAAACACTGTTTGCATGTTTCCTTATTTGTCGGAAATACTGAAGACATGAAGTCACCTTCACAAACATTTTTACTGTTGGTAGAACAATCTGGAATTGCTCATTATTGTCCTCAACGTTACCTACACCGTATAAGTTAAATTTATTAAACCTCCAGTCAATTAAAATTTCGTCTACAAAAGTTGGTGTGAAAATCTAATGCTGCAATCATCGCTGCAGATTCGACTAGCACCACGATTCTTTTATCAATGTCAAATTGCGTAAAACTAAACGACAAAAGACATGCGGAAACGAATCAAGGCCACTGCGCAATATACTTTAGCCGTAAACGCAAGGTAGCTAAAAAATGGTGTGCTGAGTTCTTAGTCAGGCATCGTCGATATCACTATCGGCCAGACGTCGTACCATTCAGGGCTTACATAGATCTTGGTACCGCCTCTGTACGCTCCTGGCATCTAGTGGTAGTCTTCTGCACCAACTGTAGTTTCTGTGTGTTACCAGATGTAGCTTTTAATTGTTGTGAAATGTCTCTCGTGACTGTCGGAAGCCGTGAGAAGAACGCATACCATTAAATAACGTCGTTTTAAACATCAGTTGGAAGCATGCTTACCACTAACGTAATTTTACCACAAGACATGAGAAGTACACTTACCACAAAATTAATATTTCTTTTTTTTTTGGACGCCGGAAACATACTTTCCACCAACATAGTTGTTATATTACATTCACTGGAACATATCTTAAAATTGTAGAGCCCCACAAGTCGCAGATAATTTTTTCTTTATTTATATATTTCACTCGAGCAATGCGAGTATCTTCAAAACTGTGGAAGTACAATGTGTTACACCACCATACAATAAGATAAATTTAACATATTCAGCTTACAACGTGATAATTTACATTACGTTGCCGAAGGCCACTCATTACAAATATCGGCCTGTGTTTAGCACTGCCGTCATATATAAGACGGAGTAACTTGGTTGTTTGCAGTTAAGGTAAACTCCCTCGTCAGGTGCAGTCTAAGTCTGAACAGCAAGAGATACCATTTCTTGTTGAGCGAGTCGAAACCCTATCGATATGAACTTTCATTGAAACTACCTCATGAAGCTCTATGTAAAGCTGTGTAATACAAAAATACTTATATCACTAAACTATGACATATATCCGCCACTTTTTCAGGTGTTCACCTGTACAAGTGTAAAGATATACCAGATTATTAAAATAGTAATAAAAGGACACAGTAAAATTACAGATAAAAATTATAATTGTCACTTTTATGGGCGTTAATATGCATCTCATGTATATAACAGGCATTAAAACTGACCGATGTTAACGTAACTCAAATATAATTTTTATATGTGGTGGCACGATTCCTGTTACATCTACAATTATTAGAGTGCAATATACCGAGAGGAAGATGTTTACAACATATATATTTATTTTCAAGTCACATATTTGGTACATATACGTTTTTACTTGTACCCAGGAAGGTAACAAATGAGAAATTACACGGAGCTTTTGTATTTAAATTAGCAAGACCATTCATGTCAGCTCTGCTAACGTCATAAAGATGGTAAAGCGTTGCCACTTTTACGGGTATGAACGATTTACAAGATTCATAACTGGTCATAAATGCATTTTAAATTAACATAAAAAAGAAATTGTCTTTTCAGACGCTGACTTACGTATGTCGCACTTGTAAGTGCCTCATGAAAATCATTAAAACCACCTACAACTAAATGCATATGATTGCAGGAGCCGAACACGGAAGATTATTCGTCTAAAGATTAGAGTTTATGGAAACACAATTTTAAAAAAACGGTGTATGAAATTTTCATATTTAAGTAAAACGGCAAATATTCTACTCAGATTGGCAGTGATAACATCACAGGGCTGGTAATGAAACGCCGCTTTTATAGGCACGAAGACACACATCTAAAATTAACCACTATTTAAACATGACATGTTAAAAAGCAAACCAAAAGTGTAATTGACGTTTTAACAGGCGTTTAGGTAGCAAGCACAAAACAAGCAGTCATGTCGTCACTAAAAGGCTTGCAACCGTCATACTCTTCAATTATTATGCTTATAATGTGATGTCAGTTACATTTATTGGCATAGTTTGTTCCCATCACGGCTCAGTGTGGGACAATTATTATGATCGTCTAATACCGTCAGCGGATAAACATGAAGGGCATGCGACACACGGAACGCTTTTTCTACTATTTGCAAGTGGACTGCACGCGCCAAGAACACTCATGAAGCAGACTATTAAGCGCCATATTTCAACTGTATGTAACTAAGGTAGTAGTCTATGGGAATAAGGACACAATTTAAACCGAGGCTTCCTATAACTACATTTGTTTAATCACGTGACACGGTGACGCACCAAGGAAGCATCAGTTACTGTAAAAGGCATCGTGTATGGTTCAAATGGCTCTGAGCACTATGTGACTTAACATCTGAGGTCATCAGTCCCCTAGAACGTAGAACTACTTAAACCTAACTAACCTAAGGTCATCATACACATCCATGCCCGAGGCAGTGTTCGAACCTGCGACCGTAGCGGTCGCGCGGTTCCCGACTGAAGCGCCTAGAACCGAGGCATCGTGTACAGTACGTTGTTGACACATCTTGTATATATGCTTCCGCGTATAGACAAATTCAGATAAAGATTCTAAAAATGGAACACGTTTGAGAATAAAACAGCCGTCTGTTACAAGCTTTTTACTATCAAATTACGGGTAACGTTCATTCCTGCAGACATTGCATGACCGTTTCATGCGCGGCCAGCTACGGGTTTAGTTAGTTACTAGGTCGCAAGTGCCTGTCTACAGTACGTTACCGAAAAACAGGAAGAATCCATTCATATTAAACTCGTTCTGATTGTTTAACAAAGTGTGTGGGTTTCTGTTCTTTTCAATGGCGATTCCCAATTTTTCCATTACATTCAACGCAGAACCTTTATCTACAATGTGAACAACTTTCATACCATCCTGAATGTCACCTAAAATATGGTTGTTTGCGTTCAGGTGCTCGCCCTATGCTTTACAATTTGAAGGCAGATTACAGTGTTCTCTACACGGCGTCCGAAACGGTCTTCCTGTCTGGCCGATATATGTACTTCCACAATTCTGACAATTAATTGTATATACGCCTGACTTACTGTATTTATCCTTAACGACAGTCTCCCTGTGTTTCGAAACACATCCTAGCGAGTTACTTGTCCTATCTGCGACGGTAAATTTATGCCTGGGAAAACGTGTAAGTAGGCTGTTTATGTTTTCTCTATGTAAGTAGGCTGTTTAGGTTTTTTTATGGTAACGCCACCTCTGTATGAAAATCACTGGCTGTGCTGTGTGCAGTCTGTGGCTGCTTTGCATTGTTGTAATACTCGCCATTGTAGTGTTAGGCAGCTGGTTGTGAACAGCGCGTAGCGTTGCGCAGTTGGAGGTGAGCTGCCAGCAGTGGTGGATGTGGGGAGAGAGATGGCGGAGTTTTGAAATTTGTCATGAACTGCTATATTTATATATGATGATATCAAGGTAAATACATTGTTTGTTCTCTATTAATATCTTTCATTTGCTAACTATCCCTATCAGTAGTTAGTGCCTTCCATAGTTTGAATCTTTTATTTAGCTGGCAGTAGTGGCGCTCGCTGTATTTGCAGTAGCTTGAGCAGCGAAGATTTTTGTGAGGTAAGTGATTTGTGAAAGGTATAGTTTAATGTTAGTCAGGGCCATTCTTTTGTAGGGAATTTTGAAAGTCAGATTGCGTTGCGCTAACAAAATATTGTGTGTCGGTTTAAGCACAGTCATGTATAAATTGTTCAAAGAGGACGTTTCATATGTCGACCCTTAGCCGAGGATACCTCACTGGAATCTTCTGATTTTTTTTCTTGTAGTTTGTGTAATTAGTGTAGATTTTGTTTATTGCTAGCGCGTAATTGTAGAGAAAATCTCCTTTGTAGTTGCAGTCTTTCATTGTTGTACAGTAAAACAGTTGTGGCATGCATGTAGATTTGCACCAAGTATTTTGCAGCTGCCATTAACTAGATATTATTTTCAGTGCTATGTTAATGTGTTCCCCTATTTTTGCTCTTCAAATTGTGTTCTTCTGTGTTGTCGTGTGAAATACTGTGACAATAATGGCGTGTGAAAAACGTAACACTAGGCTCCAAAGTAAACTGAGAAATAATAGTGACGACGAGCGTGGCTTATCAGCACCACTGTGTAGTGAATTAACAGACGTTCCAAGTAGTAATTTGGTAACTGTGCATAGGGAAATGGAGCGGGCGGTAAATAATGGTGTAGACAGTGAAACAGGTAGTGAACAGGGAAGCATTATCGATCGATCGGTCGGCAACAGCTCGCCTCAGGAATCCGAAATGACAGGACACAATTTTACAAATACTGTAGATTCAGGTTTTGCGTCCTCACCGTTTTCTCAAATAAGTCAAGACACATTTTCAGCTTGTCAAAATGTGAATGTTGCCGGTGCAAATGCACTGCCGAAAAGAGTAGAGGAACAGATTCCAGACACTAATGCATTGTTATTACAACTAATGCAACAAATGGAACAAAATCAGAGACAAACACAGCAAAAGCTGCAAAAGTTAGACACAATGGAACAAAATCATAAAAAGTTAGACACAATGGAACAAAATCTTCAAAAGTTAGACTCATTGGAGCAAGCTATTGAACAAACACGTGAGGATTTAACTACTGAGTTACATAACATTGAATCGAAATGTCAAAAAGTCTGTAATGACGTAAAAACACAAATTTGTGAGCATTTTCAACCTATTTTTTCGCGGCATGAAAATGCATTACAGAATCACGAAGCAGCCATAAAAGAACTGCAAGCCATTGTTCATGAAAATCATGAGACCTTGTGGGCTAAAATTGACTCAGTTGCATCTACCGATTCGGTTACGCAACTTGCAATAACTCAGGAAAACTTAAAGGACACAGTAGATTCGATTTCAACACAAATGGACACTCTGAAACTTGGTTCAGAAAAACACACTGAGGAAATGTGTTCACTATCGGAGAAAGTAGCCGAACTTTCGGATCAGGTCACTAACTTATCTACAAAGGTAGATGATGATCTGAATGACACAAGACCTGTAGCCTTCACTGACACAGAAGAGTATGAACAAATTAGAAAATTCAAACAGAATCAAAATCAAATCAATACACAGTACCAAAGAGAAATCCGGGAAGTACAAGATCAGCTGACACAGGTAATTCAAGAATTACGTATTTCAGAGGATACTCGCGCCCCAATACGGGAAGAGGGACACAGAAATACGGAACAGCCACAAAATAATAACACAGGGCATTTCGGAAGTTATGAAAGAAATTGGCAATGTGCACCGAATTTTGATATGCAACGGCCGACACGACCTAACAATGACCGATATGCGACTCGCCGACATGATGATTTTGACTATAAGCTGTTCATTACTACACGTAAATTCAAAACATTTAAGAATTCTGGCAACGACATTCATCCACAAGCATGGCTCCATCAATTCTCTCATTGTTTTCCTCCCAACTGGTCGTTAGAACACAGATTAGAATTTATGTGTGGCTACTTACAGAATGAACCAGCTGTAAGAATGCGATCGGTAATTCACGATTGCCACAGTGAAGGAGAGTTTTACCATGCCTTCCTCTCAGCATATTGGTCTCAAGGCACACAAGACCGAGTAAAACATGGCTTCATAATGATGAAACATTTCGAACAATCTGAATACTCCAGTCTTGTGAAATATTTTGAAGACATGTTGCACAAGAATCAGTACCTGTCAAACCCATACAGCCCCTCAGAACTCATCCGCATTTGCTTAATCAAACTGCCTGAACATTTACGACATATTATTTTGGCAGGACGTTGCAAAGACGACATTGAAGCATTTCAGGGACTGTTACAAGAATTAGAAATTGACACAGGCAGTCGCCGGATGCGAAAACAGGAAAACAATCACTACAGGTCACATACGTCACAATTCCGCGATGACAGAAACAATAACTGGACACGACAAGGCTATTCTTACAACGCAAATCGTGACCAAAACAGACACCACCCATATGACAACCACTGGCAGAGTAATAATAGTTACAAAGAAAGATCACATTTCCGTAGTAATGAATATGACAGAGACAATCATAGAAACAGACAATATGACAACCAGAACTATTATTATCACGGGAGACAGAATAACTTCAGACGCAACAGTTCAGCGCGCAGTTACGATTCCGGGAGAAATTCTCCACCACGTGACCGACAAGAAAGAAACTATGGAATCTACCGACATGACGACAGACGATATGATCGTAACGACAGACCTGAATTGCATCAGAACTGGCGGGATTCAAACAGAGCAGAGCCTTCTCGTCAGAGTGAATTTGTAGAAGTTAGGTCTCCTAATCCCAATAACGGCGCGCGCCAACAAAGAGACAGACAATGACTCGCACAGCAGGCAGCCGCGTGCGCCCGCTGGCTCCGAGAAAAATAACATAAGACTCTAGCCTTGAGAAAAATTTTAGCACTCTTTACCGATGTATACAACATGATAATTGCTTTGAAGTTGAAACCCTGTGCACTAGGAAGAGTAAAGGTTTACACCACATTTCACATGTAAAACCATTTATTGAAAGATAATCTGCTTTTTAACTTCGTCTTTGCCATATAACTTTTCCCTTTACATTACTAGTATGCTGTGTTAGACTTAAGAAACTGTTAACATACAACAATGTTTGAAGTTAAATATCCAGTCTAGAACCTAGGGAACATTTTTAAATAGAAATTACGAATGCATTGTTATAGTGAACAGACGACACAGTGTTGTATTTGTACATTCTTGCTTGTTAGTTGCACGATTACGTAACGACTATCAGGCTTACATACTTAGAACATTTACCAGTACTGCTAATGAGATTGTAATGCAACATTTTGGTTACCTGAAAATACATTCTGTATTTAAAGTACTTTCTGTGAGATACCAGATGACACAGTTAGTTTATGGGACAGCTACACGATTTATATCACGACGTTACTAATGTGTGACAATTTACATTGTTGCTTTTGCGGAGTATCTGTTTTATATCTGCACAGTTTTTCTGTATTATTCTGGAAAGTAAAACATGTTTTAATAGTAACTTTTGTGCTATAGCTACAAGGAGACAGCCTTTCCCGTAGCACAACAATACGTTACAGCACAGTAATTTCTTCATCACAACAATAAGCGTAATAACTAAGATATCTATACGCAAAGCATTTCACTTTTGTTTATCATGAGGTAAGTACATTGGCTTCTGCAGAACTTAGCTTTTGGAGGACGATAACTACGACACTTCCACAGAGATTATCTTACAACAAGATGCACATTTAGCGCTACAGGACACGCATTTCAGTGATTAATGTCGTACTTAAAACATTTATTTTTAAGGATTTTTGAATTACAAAGAAAGTTTTCCGTGATACATTTCATTCCATTCCTGTAAACTGTAACACCTGAGGGTACAATTACATTAATCCTCAGGGGGGTACACGCTTACTTTGTGTACCATGTGTGTGGCAACCACAAGGAACCCTAGCTAATATGGTATTTGCTTATACAACTTTACACATCGGTACCATATTTCTCTAACACACAAATTACACATCTATCTGATCATTTAACAGAGAAATAAACTTTTTTTACTACATCAGTGACAGATGTTTACGCAATTACACAGTTGGATAACTTCACACTTATGAAATTGTATTTTGTCTGTACTTTGTAAACTGTTCATATTTTTTTTGGAACCATTGTGATACTATGAGAGCTTTGAATGATGTATTTGGTATGGATTCATGATTTTTAAAGTACGTTTGAGGCAGATGACACTTTTGACATGAGCAGAGAATTTTTTTAATTATTGGAGGAAGCTACGACGATTTTGAGATTTGACTGAGGTGTTATGATGTTATTTTTACGATGACGATGTGTATTATGCTGCTGAGGTATGTTTATGATTAATAGGCTGAGGCTATATGAGTTATTTGATTATGCTTCATATTTATAATGACGAAATATTGACGAGTGTCGATGGATACGTATATGTGTAATAAGGTAAGGAGTAATGAATAGTGATTAGGGACTCTGACTTATGGAAAAGGATGTTGGAAACCAAGAATCATACTTTAGAATTATGAAATGTGTGTACATGTGTGAATCATGTGTGAATGTGTCACAATGCCACTGAAAATGTTTTTGGACACTGTTATATTCATAGGATTTTGTTTCTACACATTTGCATCGTAAATTCTCGACCTGTGAAATTTTGTATATATGACTGTCACTGTAGCGGAAACTGCTGTCATAAATATTTCCGTAAGAAAGTTAAGTGACCGCCTGCATGTAATGCGTCGCGGGCACCCACCTGGGCGACAGCCGCCCGAAAAAAAGCCATTAGCCTTTCAGCGGCACAGGTAAAAAAAAAAAAAAAAAAAAAAACAAAAGCGGGGGCCATTATACTCGCTATTGACATTTCCTTGTCGAAAGCATACTGTGGAGCTCGTAATTTATGATATTTACTGAAATGCTTATGAATTGATGGGAAATATT
Organism: Schistocerca americana; assembly: GCF_021461395.2. Taxonomy (NCBI): domain Eukaryota; kingdom Metazoa; phylum Arthropoda; class Insecta; order Orthoptera; family Acrididae; genus Schistocerca; species Schistocerca americana. The sequence continues at coordinate 495,739,821 of NC_060119.1, read as the reverse complement.
CTTACATCTGCAAACCTGATAATGACAAGTGTCTTTCTACGAGAGTTGAAAGCTACTGACTTACGAAATGCCACATAGCTATTAATGATGTTTTTATGCTTTGGTTTGCGTAATTGCTTATTTCATTTGACATCTGTTTTTCAGCTGTGTTGCAGCATTGGTTTCATAAAATAAAATTAAATGCATTTGCTAATGTGAATACTTTCTGTCAACAGATCTATTAAATAATAATTTTGTGATCCACATTCTTCAAAAAAGGAGCACTTGGAAAGGAAAGAACAATAAGAAGGGACTAGTAACAGTAACTGCATACATAATATTCTTTTCAAGTACATGGTAATATTTCTTTTACAATAAGTTGTTGTGGTGCACCACTTTAATTACATAGATATTAAGATGTGAATATACATTTCCCTTATCTGCATTGTTGTTTTTACTGTAATATTTTTTCTGCTTCAGCTATGTCATGTTTAGGTATAAGTTACTGCTGTTTGCCAGGCGTAGTGTTACTGAATTTGACTTTGTGTTACTCTGCTAAGCCAATTTGACTACTCATTTATTTTTCTTGTTGCTGCACATTGCCTCATATTAGTTGTAATGTTGAATTGCTTGGTAATTTAGATTTACTGTAGCTTGCTTTGCGATTTTCCATTTTTTTTTCATTGCTGTTTATATTAATTGTTTTATGTGCTGCTGCATTGCCTCGTCCCTTAGTTTAGCATCTGAGCTCAGTAGATTTAAGTTAGCTTAAGAGGGGTAGACTATATAAGAAACTAACTATGATGACTTGGAAGAAATGTGTTGAGAAGCTATATGAAAATTGTTTGGGCGAAAAAGAAGGATACTGTACAGTGGAGAAAAACTATTTTTGATAGAGGATGTGAACAGAATACAGAAGGCAGGCTTAGATAGGACTTTTGGGAATAATGATGAATGAAGGGAGATCTCCAAGAAGCAAAGAAAGTTTTGTTTGCAAAATACTGCAATGAAACAAACCCTGTCCTTTCCTTTTGTGTTATCCCCCTATGTGTTGGTGTACCCTTGTGTATTTGTTTTCTTCCTGTCTCTGTGTAGTTTCATAGAATTTTTTCTTCTTTTAATATTAAGCTACATTCACTATGATGAGGAATACTGTTATCCTCGAATATAATTGGCATTAATAATATGTTATTTACTTTGTAAAGATGTTAGACATTATTTATTCTGCTTTGTGTTAATACTCATGTGTGAAGCTGATGTTTCGAAAGGTATTCTGGTCTTTTATGTATCTACTTATCTCATAATTCCTGTAACATTGATGTATATGTCTATTTCTATTCTTTTGTAAAGCCTGTTTTACTACAAATGTTATCTGTATTGTTATGTTCTTTAATGATGTATTTTGTACCTTTATTGTATTCTTATGTTATAAAATTGTAATTGTCACCAGTTCATGATATTGTTAACTTGTTAGTTTCATTTCACTGCACACGTTTCTGTTGGTCATAGTATATGGACAATATGTGAGAAGTTGGGACTGTTAGTGTTTGCACGCGTGTTACTAATTCAGCAAGGGACTGGATAACAGCATTGCTGGTTCTAAGGACAATTACAAAAACTTTGTGAGTGCACAAGTGGTGGTTTATGGACTTGCTATATTCTCCGCAAGACTCTTCGATGGTGAATGTGCACCTGCACAATCGCAACAGATGGCTGCTGGACATTCTACAAGGACTACAGTGGGTCTGCACCTCTGGTGGCCCACCAATACCATTATTTCTACAAGGACTACAGTGGGTCTGCACCTCTGGTGGCCCACCAGTACCATTATCTCTACAAGGACTACAGTGGGTCTACATCTTTGATGATCCATCAATACCATTATTTCTACAAGGACTGCAGTGGGTCTGCACCTCTGGTGGCCCACCAATACCGTAATCTCTACCAGGACTGCAGTGGGTCTACTCTGTGATGACCTACCTACCAATGTTCTTCAAAACGTCGAATGACTCTGCTGTGGGTTTGCTATGTTGTGGCCTATTACCTGTCAGCATGTCAAGAGTCAGCACTGTCTTTCTGATGGAAGGACACTACTTCTTCAAGACTGCTTCTGTGTGCATTCTCTTTTACTGTTCAGACTTTGAAAAAAAAAGAAAAACACTGTAATTTTACTGTGATGAATCAGGACTGTCTTTATAGACTGTGAGAAAATTTTAGCTTTTGACCAACATTGTATCAATAAGTGTGTGCATTTGATTTCTTTGTTATTGTAATTATGAAATTTTTTAAAAATCTGTATTGGGCACTGCCCAAACCAATTTGTAAAATTTTTTGTGGGGAGCATGGGGGCTATGTAAGTAGGCTGTTTACGTTTTCTCTATGTAAGTAGGCTGTTTAGGTTTTTTTATGGTAACGCCACCTCTGTATGAAAATCACTGGCTGTGCTGTGTGCAGTCTGTGGCTGCTTTGCATTGTTGTAATACTCGCCATTGTAGTGTTAGGCAGCTGGCTGTGAACAGCGCGTAGCGTTGCGCAGTTGGAGGTGAGCCGCCAGCAGTGGTGGATGTGGGGAGAGAGATGGCGGAGTTTTGAAATTTGTCATGAACTGCTATATTTATATATGATGATATCAAGGTAAATACATTGTTTGTTCTCTATTAATATCTTTCATTTGCTAACTATCCCTATCAGTAGTTAGTGCCTTCCATAGTTTGAATCTTTTATTTAGCTGGCAGTAGTGGCGCTCGCTGTATTTGCAGTAGCTTGAGCAGCGAAGATTTTTGTGAGGTAAGTGATTTGTGAAAGGTATAGTTTAATGTTAGTCAGGGCCATTCTTTTGTAGGGAATTTTGAAAGTCAGATTGCGTTGCGCTAACAAAATATTGTGTGTCAGTTTAAGCACAGTCATGTATAAATTGTTCAAAGGGGAAGTTTCAAACGTATGTCAATGCAGTCAATTACAGAACCTTTATATGTGAGTGCGATGTAGCATTTTCGTTCGCCTCGATTATTTATATTACTGTGTTTCGCCGGCTTATTTTTCTTTATTATACGATGTGACTTCGCCACAATACGTTCATGAAAACCGTTCCTTACTGCAATCTTTTTAACAGTCTATAGCTCTCTAGCTTTTTCCTAGTCTGTGAAAGGAAACTGTAACGTTCTATACGACGTACGCAAAGTATGCTTCTTTGTGCTGACTGCTGGGATGTATTTCCAATAGTAATTCCAAAGTACGTGGGATTTCTGCACGCTTTAAAAATATGTTTCCTGTTCATTCTGTCAACAGACACATCGAGGAAATTAATGTTAATTTCCGACTCATGCTGTAGCGTGACAGTAGTTTTTGGATGCATTTGATTTAGCTTGTCAGGTACCTCAACTAGCCCGCCCTGCTAGCCGCGCGGTCTAACACTCTGCTTCCCGAGCGGGTAGGCGTGCCGGTCCGCAGCACGAATCCGCCCGCCGGATCGTTTCTAAGGCGGTTTTCCATCTGCCTCGGCGGATGCAGGCTGGTTCCCCTTATTCCGTCTCAGTTACATTATGTTGGCTATTGCAGCGCAAACACGTCTCCACATACACTTACACCATAATTATCACGCAAACATTTTTGGTTACACTCGTTTGGTATGACACGTTCCTGGATTGTTATGGGTTTGGGGACCACTGAGGGCTACGGCGGGACGAAGCCTCTCCGTCGTTTCTAGATCCCCGGTTCGAGACACAATACCTCAACCATCTCTTGTTTCGTTCCTCGAAATAAAACTGTACAGTCGTCTACATAACGACAATAATACAGTATTCTCTATTTTATTTCAGGGTACGTGCTGAAAAACCCAAGTTCCAAGTCATGAACGAAAATTTCTGCCAGGAAACTTGATAGACAGTTATCTATCACTAATCCATCCCCCATTAGGTAAAATGGTGTTTTAATTTATAATTTTACTATGTCCCTTTAAAACTATTTTCATAGCTGGCTATGTTTTTACACTTGCATGAGTGAAGGCACGAAAAGTCTGCGGATATTTGTCATATTAGTGTCTTTTCATATTATATAGCTTTACACAAGGCATCACAAGGTAGTCTCAACTAAGCGCAATTCGATAAGGTTTTGACACGCTCAACAAAAAATGGTATCTCTTGCTGTTCAATCTCAGAATGCACCTGGCCAGAGAATTTACCTTAACTGTAAAACCAACTAACTCTATTTTATACATGATGGCGGCGCTATACACAGGCCAATATTTGTAACGAGTGGTTCTCGGCCAACTAATATAAACTATCATGTTGTAAGTTGAATCTGTTAATTTATCTTATTTCATGGTGGTGTATACACATTGTATTTCCACAGTTCTGAAGATGGTCGCGTTGGTAGAATGAAATAAAGAAAATATTACACGCTCTACAATTTTAATTTCTAACGATCACTGTTCGCGTGCAGGCAAATGCCTGCGCTCGCTGTATAGGGCTATATCATACCACTTCTGCATGTGCCTGACATCTTGTCGTACTACGCTGTGCTAGGTGTACAGAATCTACTACAACTATCAGTTTCTGCTTGTCGTGAGGTAGCTACTGCTGCCACTTGTACAGTCGAAACACATTGCTGATCGAGAACCTGTCGTCTGCTGCTATATAATTCCTAATGTTTTCTATCATTAGCAAGTTCCACCAAATTACAAGGTATCCAACAGCTTTCAGCCATAGACTCGCATATTTTCTCAATAAGTTTGGAACTAATGCTATGGTTAATCGGCGAACCATCGTCTTGTTTTATCTCTGGCGTCTTCAGTGTGTTTCAGACCCATCACCAGATACCTTTCCCACATTAAAAGGTAATCTGCTACGTAACCCACCAACTGTCACTGCAGTGACACCAGGGAAAACTGCTGAATTCAAGGATGCAGGTTAGCCACAGTTCCTTTTCACATCAGTTTCTCTGCAGAATGTGCAATAGAACATCGACGAGATGTTCCTACGCTCTAAGAGTGCAACGGGAGGGGAGTGGGCGCTATCTTTCAAATCTTTAACATAATGCAGAGCTTCAGCAACCGTGAGTTGTTCAGACAATAAGAAATTCAGCCTTCAGTTGCAAGGTGAAATTTTTTTGTCTACCTAGTTTTCGATGCCAATAATGGTATCTTCTTCAGAACCTATAAATTAACCCATACGAACATATACTAAACATTGAAATACATCATCAATCTAATGATTTCATAATAAGAAAAATCGTAATGCTTACAAAAATTACATCTTTCAACGTTAAACAACCTGCTACCTGTTTCTGACGTTAACTGATGTTCTGCGTAATTTCGAAGCCTGAAGGAAAAAAAGCAAGAGAGAGACTGAAAGCATAAGACAAACCTGCTTGATCAATAACATATCAAAAATAGAAATCAAGTCTGTCGACAAACTTTCATAAGTAACTGCTTTTAGTATGAGGTTATAATTTCTTATTCATGTATAACTACTTAGTCATATATCATTCATTTATTTGCTCACCTTGGAAATAATACAGACTATTGGAATATGAGTGGGCGGCGGGTTGATCAAGAGAGACAGTAGCTACATCATAAGCAAAGCTTGAGACCAAGCGTCGCCCGAGAGCCAGCGATCATAGTACAAAGAAGGCAGGATGTAGCGAAGACGCTCATTCTCAGTTATCACCTGAAGATGATGGCAAGATGTGCAGTCGAAATATTGTGTTACGAAGGCGATTGCACCCGGTTGGACACTCGAAAACAGTACAGACAATACTTAACAAGTTAGCTAAAATGCTGCATATGCCTCCTTTGACCGCACAGGTGGTTATAGGCTAGTTATTTACACATTACATAGTATTTTGACTTTAATGAAAGTATGCATATTAGTCACTGATGCTACTTACGTTATTAGCGGACCACTGTAAAAGTTAATAACAACAATAAACATTATATTCTATAATACAGATTCTAGTTATTTTTAATTAAAACTGATTTAAAATACTTGTCATCCATAAAAACAGATTTTAGTGCCAATTATAATTTTTCTACCCAACAAAAATATTTTTTTTATTGGGTAAGTGAACAAAGATTTATATGGTTGCATATAAACTGAAGATCCAAAGAGACTGGTACACCTGCCTAATATCGTGTAGAGACGCACGCAGAAGTGCCGCAACACGACTTGGCATGGACTCGACTAATGTCTGAAGAAGTGCTGGAGGGAACTGACATCATGAGTTCCACAGGGCTGCCCATAAATCCGTAAGAGTACGAGGGGGTGGAGATCTCTTCTGAACAGCACGTTCCAAGGTATCCCAGATATGCTCAACAATGTTCGTGTCTGGGGAGCTTGGTGGCCAGAGGAAGTGTTTAAACTCAGAAGAGTGTTCCTGGAGCCACTCTATAGCAATTCTCGTCGTGTGGGGATTCACATTGTTCTGCTGGAATTGCTCAAGTCCGTCGGATTGCATAACAGAAATGAATGGATGCAGGTGATGAGGTGGGATGCTTACATACGTGTCACCTGTCAGAGTTGTATCCAGACGCATCAGGGATCCCATATCACTCCAACTGCACAAGCCCCATTCCATTATAGAGCCTCCACCAGATTGAAAAGTCCCCTGTTGACATGCAGGGTCCATGGACTCATGAGGTTGTCTCCATACCCGTACACGTCCATCAGCTCGATACGATTTGAAACGAGAATCGGTCGACCAGGCAACATGTTTCCTGCCATCAACAGTCCCATGTCAGTGCTGACGGGCTCAGGCGACGCGTAAAGCTTTGTGTCGTGCAGTCATCAAGAGTAAAAGAGTGGGTCTTCGGCTCCGAATGCCCATATCGATGATATTTCGTTGAATGGTTCGCACTCTGACACTTGTTGATGGCTTAGCATTGAAATCTGCAGTAGTCTGCAGAAGGGTTGCACTTCTGTCACATTCTCTTCGGTCGTTGGTCCCGTTCTTGCAGGATCTTTCTTCGGCCGCAACGACGTCGGAGATTTGATGTTTTACCCGATTCCTGATATTCACGATACACTCGTGAAATGGTCATACGGGAAAATCTCCAATTCATCGCTATCTCGGAGATGCTGTGTCCCATCGATCGTGCGCCGACTACAACATCACATTCAAACTCACTTAAATCTTGATAACCTGCCATTGTAGCAGCAGTAATCGATGTAACAAACAAATGCGCCAGAGACTTGTTGTCTTATATAAGCATTGCCGATCGCAGCGCCGTATATTGCCTGTTTACATGTCCCTGTATTTGAATACGCATGCCTATACCAGTTTCTTTCGCGCTTCAGTGCAGGAAGCTTTTCTTGTGCACTGACAGCCTTAGTGCTGATTAATGAAGACGATTTTTTTCTCCAATACAATATGTAATCATTATATTAGTATTCTTTAAAAACTGTGTTTGATTATATGTAACGATTTTTGTTAACAAATATAAGTAAGACTAATTCCTTTTGGCGCTGGCGGAGGGCTGTAGTAACGTGCTCTACCGCTACTTGCCTCTAATACGTACTAATTCGAGTCAGTCGACTAAGCGTTATCCGAGCGGAAGCTCCCTCCTTTTCGCAAGCTCTATTTCATGTTCTCAGCATTTTTTGTTTTACCTATCGTGTATTCCGAAATATGCTTTCCTTCTAGAATTCTTTTGCATCCTACTGTAATTTGGGTGCAAAATTTTTCTCACTATGTGTTCGGCCAAAAACTGCCTGATACCGAAGCTTTACTTGATGGACCCGTCCTCACAGCTTCAATTCTGCCAGTACCTCGTCTCCTACCTTCCAAACTTCACAGAAGCTCTTCTGAGGCCGGGTCGTGAGTCGTGCCTGGGTAGCTCAGATGGTAGAGCATTTGCCCGCGAAGCCAAAGGTCCCGAGCGCACACTCCGCTCCAGAGTGAAAATCTCATCCATAGCGGATTGTCCCCCTCACGTCTTTTAAAAAAAAAAAAAAAAAAAAAAAAAAAAAAAAAAAAAAAAAAAAAAAAAAAAAAAAAAAAAAAAAAAAACTTTCTTTGTGATCTTGAAGTACCCTTCCACTGACTGGATTGGTTTCTGGATCACACTCGTAACACCATGCAAAGTCATCCTTCAAGTGATTCAATTTTTGCTTGGCTGCTGGTTCTTACTCATAACACCGAGCAACGTCATTTCCAACGATTTTTTTTATCCATACCTGCAAAACTGCCGAACACATGAAACAGCGCTTACGAAACAATCGGTTCACTCCAACTGATACTTCCTCACAAGAAAATTTCGTCAGCTGTCTCAGATTGTGCCTAGGGGAGATATTTAGCCGGAAGATTCGTGACTGCTGTCTACAGAACAGGTATTCTTGATACTTCTGGTTCCCCGCGTACATATTACGGAGGTGCGTGTAGAAGAGTTAACTCCATGACGACGCATTTACAATAATACAAATTAGGCTTGCCTTTGTAGAATCCGTGCACTCTTGCTGACCTATAAGCTACACAGAAAATTACACCATAGGATGTTAGTGAGAGGGAATACGTAAAATGAGTAAGGCTGTTGATTTGTTTTTTTTTTTTTTCAAAATAAGCAATTATGCTTACAGCAAAAGTTTCTAAACCATACTTTTTGAGAATCTCAGTTATATGCTACATCCTATTCAAGTTGTCGTCGGTATTAAACCCTAGAAAATCAAGGAAAGCCTCCTGTGTTCCTGTTCAGTACCTCCATTAAATGGAGGTAATTGTTATAGAGAAGCAACTGTACTGCATTTTTTCGAAATTTACACAGGACCACTCAATAATTCTGCGAAAAAAAGGAACAACATTTACTGTTGCTTCTCTTAAAACAGCATCGATTACGACAGTTGTTATCTCCAAAACTCTCAGTGATTTGTTTTAAGCACAAGATTAATATTCACATATACAAGAAATAGAAACGTCCCGTAAAACTGAACCGTATGACACTTCTTGTGCGGTTTCTTCCGAGACACGAAAATCTGTTCTCCTTCTCTAATTGTCTGCATTATGCCCCTGCAGACTAAGCGAAGGCGTGCAGTAAATTATGTCGAATATTTGCTTCACTCGTTGAATGTGGCAGCTGTTAATTCGCATGGACACCGTAGGACGGGGTCTCCGATCCAACAATGCCATACTATCATTTCATTTCAATGCTCTTGCCATTTGGACTGTGATACGACGGAGGAGGACACATTTTGCAGCCGATGTTAGGCACACTTGGTCTACCCTCTAAGCAGTCACGGAATGATTTACACGTACAAATACACCTACACTCTCCAAAATAATTGCATGGCACAGGGTACTTCAGATTTTACCAGTCGTTAGAGCTTCTTCCCGTTTCACTCACATGGGGAGCACGCAAATAATGATAGTTTAAACGCCACTCTGCGTGCTGTAATTAGTCTAATCTTGTTCTCTCTATACCTACGGAAGCGACTGTAAGAGGGTGGTGGTGTATTACCTGAAGCATCATTTAAAACAGGTTCTTGAAACTTTGTAAGTAAGCCTTCTCGGGATAGTCTGAGTGTGTCTTTATGCGCCTGCCTATTTAGTTTGTTCAGAATTTCAGGACCATTCTGACATAGGTCGAAGGAATCTGAGAACCAATCCTACTGCCCTCCTCTGTGTACGTTCAGTATCCCCTCTTAGTCCCATAAGTATGGCCGTATAGGTCCCACACGCAATATTCTCGGATGGGTCGCACGAGTGTTCTGTAAGCAATCGATATTGCAGGTTGAATGCATTTCCATAATATTCTACCAATGAACGGAGGTCTGACACTCACTCTACCTACGAATGAACCTATGTGAACGTTCCATTTCATATCCCTAAAAACCATTACACTCAGGCATTTGTATGAGCTCCGATTCAAGTTGTGACTAGGTAATAGTGTAGCCATAGGTTACTACATTTTTTCGCTTTTGTGAAGTGCCCAGCTTTACATTTCTGAACATTAAAAGCAAGTTACCAGCCTTTCCAGGTTTTTTCAGTTAGTACTTCATTACAGCCAACTGCATCAAATGCGAAAAGATGAGATTGCCATTAATATTACCCGCAAGGGCCACAACACACTTCCCTGAGGCGCACTTGAAGTTATTTCTACATTTGTCGAAGACTCTCCATCCAAGACAACATTCTGCGTCCACCATATCAAGATATCCTCAACCAACCGCAAATTTAGCTTGATACGCAGCACGATCGTACCTTCGACAATAAGCGTAAGCGTGGTACTGAGCCAGATACTTTTCGTAAATTAAGAAACGCTCCATCTACGAGGGCATCTCGAACCGTGGCCTTCAGGGTCTCATCTGAGAACAGTGCGAGATGGGTTTCACATGATTGGTGTTTCCGGCATCCATGCTGCTTGTCATGGTTCAAATGGCTCTGAGCACTATGCGACTCAACTTCTGAGGTCATCAGTCGCCTAGAACTTAGAACTAATTAAACCTAACTAACCTAAGGACATCACACACATCCATGCCCGAGGCAGGATTCGAACCTGCGACCGTAACGGTCACGCGGTTCCAGACTGAAGCGCCTTTAACCGCACGGCCACACCGGCCGGCACTTGTCATGGAAGAGGGAGGTCATTCTATTCGAAATACTTCATTGCGCTTGAGCTCAAAATATTTTCTATGATTGTACAACAATGGATGTCAAGGATATTATTCATGCCTGCAGTGATGCGACACTTACGTTGGGGCAATATTTCTGGATTTTCCTTTGTAAAGGAACATTTGAAAACGGATTACAGCATTTCTGCTTTTGCTTTGATACCCCCAATTTCAAGTCATGTTTCTTCCACGTGTGCCTGCACATTAACTTGGCCACCATTAACGTCTTTTACATACGACCCGAATTTATTTGGGATTCGTGAGAGATCTTTCGATACTATTCTGATGCGGTAGAGGTAAAAGGCTTCACGAGGTACCCTCTTGACAGCCCGACGTGTTTCATTCAGAATCTGTCTATAAGCCCCGTGCTTAGTTTTACACCTGTTATGCAGTAGTCTCTGTTTCTTTAGAAGTTTGGTAGTCTTTAACAGGCAGATCGATCAGCAGATGTGATGATAGATTCCTTCTTCTGACCTCATATGGCGAAGAGCAAAGTTTACGAGACTACCCTTTGATATTTGTGTGAAGCTCGTGTTTCAGTTTTTTTGAAGTAGCACGACAACCTCTTGAGATGCCACGGTTGAGTCGTCGTAAGCTGGCCCCTGACAGTTGGTAAAGCTGTTGCCAGCTTCCAGCTACGAAGTGCAAACGGTTTCAGGCGAAAACAATGGCCAATCTATAGAGCTCCACCAACATTTAGACGTAAGCATAGAGACGTTTACAAAATCGTGGAACGTGATTGGTTGCTCTAGGCACGCGCAGCTGCTGCGCCTCCCACGGGAAATGTCAGGGATCAGCTTATAGCGACTCGACTATAGACCGTGTGCACAGGTCCAGTATGGGTCGCTGTATATTTTGTTGAAATCAGGGCAATCGTTAGTTTGTATATTTTCAAAGAACAAACTGTTGTTTACACAAGCAAATATCGAATAGATTTGACAAACGTATTTTGTCTCAATGCAACACTAATTGAAGTTTCGGTTATTTGTTTCTGCAAGCGTGTATTACAGTATTCTAAACGTAATGAATAGCGAACAGATAGACTCACACTTTACAATTACTCTGTCGGGTTCCACAGACATTACAAGCCACTATATCTGCTATTATTCATTCAAAAAAGAGACATTCTAGTTCTGTGAAGTTCGGAAGGTAGGACATGAGCTACTGATGAAAGTGAAGCTGGGAGGTTAATAGTATAGTAATTGCACCTGCTAAAACGGGAAGTGATAGAAGATAGAAGTGAGTCGTACCTTGGCAGCATAGATGTGCTGGCACGTTAGTTGGTGTGCTCGGCCAGGGCACTGGCCACCCTTCGTAATACTGGTAATATAAAAATGTCTCTCACAAAATTTTATCTTGCGCATATTTCGGGCAGTAATGTGGCAACACTGTAATCACCTGTACGGTAGCTACCTCTGTCAGCATGTACTGTGGCGCTGTGCAGTTGGTGCAGTGTTTTGGGTTAGGGCGCAGTAGGTCGAGAGTTCGAGTCTGGGTCTGGTTTATTTGTTTTTATTTGCTAAAAGCAGTCTGCGTGATAAGGTATCTGGCGTCTTAATAGTCATACAGCGATTATAGTAGGTCTTCTATAAAACATTTGCGTTACATACTACGAACATAGAAACGGAAATACAATCGTTTCCATTGGTCTGTTTTTAAAAGAATTGAGTTTCCTCTTCCGTGTTCGTAGTAGGTAACTGCAAATGTTTTGTAAAAGACCCACTGTGATCGCTGGTGAAGACGCCAGATACAGTACCACGCAGACTACTTTTAGCAAATAAGTCTCGACTCAGAATCGAACCCTCGACCTCTTGCATGCTAATCCAAAACGCTATCCACTGTGCCTACTGCATAGCGCTTTTACGTAGCCTGACAAAGGTAGTTACTGTATACACGATTACAGTTTTGCCAGACTTCCAATCTTTAACGCCCATTTACGGCCCGAAATATAAGCAGGACGAAATTTTGTGAGATATATTTTTGTATTGCTTGTATGTGAGGAATTGCGCTGCGAAGCCCGAGTGCGCGAATTTTTCTTCGCCCTGCACGTACACGCGACGTCTGCACAGAATCGTTGATGGAAAGACGACGAAGAAACAGAGAAACAGATAGAAAAAGATGGTAGAGCAATCAGACACGAAAGGCAAAGGTACCGGGTTTAAGTCCCGTTCCAGCACTCAGCTTAATCCGGCAGAAAGTTTCGCATTTTGACTGCTGATAGCGAAAACGCACTCGAAAGACGTGCCCATATTTTATACACAATAGTTAAAATATATAACCTATTATTACGTTCAAAGAAAACAAAGGTTATGGCCTTCAGGGACCAGGAGCCAATTCCAAGCAAAATAATGATAATGATCAGAAAATAGAAAGTATAAATTTGTTCAACTTCTTAGGAAATACTCTCTCTTTCATAACAAAAATGGACATACAAAATAAACCAAAAAGATTTAATTACATTAACGGAACAATATATACGTAACTCCAAGAACTAAAGTAAGAAATATAACATTACTTGTAGAAAAGGGCTTCAGTACAAATGATGACTCAGAGAAGTGAATTGTAGACCTTAAGAAAAAGAAATGAACAAAGAATTGGAGTATCCACTATGTGATTCTTGGAAGAGTAGCTGGGTACACTAAATCCGACAGGGGAATGAACACTGACATCAGAAAAGAAATGCAAGTGAAAAGCTTAAATGAGCGCATGAAGAAATACAGGAACAACTATAAACACCACACCACAAGAATGGGAGACGATCGAATACCGATATTAATGACCAGTTATTACCCAATGGACAGAAGATCTTCAGAAACACGGAGGAAAAGCTGGCGAGATCAATAATTTCAAGCAGGAGGGCCTAACAGGCAAAGATCTCATACGTGAAGGCATTGAGCTCTTGTGAATTGCAGATGACGAAACAGGATCAAGATCGGAAGCACACAGCATGATCATTCTGTGGCTGTTGTACTACATCGCGCGTAGTTTCCAAACCTGTTCGCCTTCACTAGACGTCAAGCCTACTGAAAAAAAAAATGTTGACGAATACTAATATGAGCCTGGAGAACCACCAAAGCGTAACTGAAGGAAGCACTTAAAATAAGGGAATGAAAATTAGTGTTTGATGTCTGGTTCACGCCGAGATAGAAATTGGGCTAAAGCTGGAAACTAAAACGGTAGTGCCCTATCCAAAAGAGCTACCTCAGCATTCGCTTTCATCAGTTCGGGGAAAAAAAGTAAACCTAAAATATGAATGACCGGCGGGGGATTTGAGCACTTGTCTTTATCAAAGCGAGTCCACTGTCTCACCCACTGCGACACCGCACTCTGTAATAAACCATTTCTTCATATACGGAAGAATGTAAGTGCGGATGCAACGCAAGCCCTTCAGTTATTCACGCCAAGAGATTAAAATAAAACTATAAATGACAGAAGTCTTCTTACGACGTTCTCAGTAGTACTTTGGGGAACCTAACTTTAAGCAAGAGAATCTTTTTAATTAGGGGAAAACATTGCCCAGGAAGATCATGAACCTTTTGTTTTTAATAACAGTTTATTGGGTGTTACGGCTGTTCTTCATTAGAAAACTAACTTCTTACGAGCAAATCCACCATCTTCACGTCTGTAGTCGTCGCAAAATGATCCTATAACAGTAAAATATTTCGTATTTTGTGTTGAGTTACTCCATTCTTTTGTCGCTTCCTGTCAACACAATTACATATTTATGGCTATAAATTGTATTAATCAATGTTTTTCTACTCGGAGACACTTACATTTTTTTCTATTAGACTTTTCTTATTGTCGAAACATGTATCTTTCAGTTATCAAACTATCGTGTTTAGACATGAGTTGTCACAACATGCTGATTTTTGAAGATCCTAAATTGTTCAAAACTAATAACTGTGTGAGAAAACTTTTGTCCATTTGTGCATTTTGTAACAGTAGTTGTTTAGCGTACAGGAGGCCAAGCACCACCTCACTTCTGTCTAAAACGGCGCTTCTTACTAACCCGGAAGCTCGTATCGCAGACAAGCAGCCGGTACGCGATATCCGTTCGCAGCGCTCTGTACCGGTATACGCGACTTTCGCTGCGCTCAGCGACAGCAGTGACACAGTTATCGCGCGGAGTGTGTGACCAAGCATTCCGCTGCTATGATTAGACGCACAGTGACACCAGAAGCATAAACATTTCCTTCCTCCTCGCGGGATGTAAGGAAGAAGTGCCGAGCCGCTTGCGGCATCACAGGAATCCAACATAGTTCGCTTGCGTCGTTTCACGGATGATAGAGGAAGTTGGAAGATAAAAGTCTTTCACTGGCTCAAAGTCTCTCAACTTTGTCATTTTCTTTCCAGGGTTCTTTGATAAGCATGCTTACTACCTGAGCCCCATCTTATTCTGTTACTCACTCCAGTGAACGGGAACGCGTTATGCAGGTATTGGTGTCACTCGCGTCCATCTAGAAAAGATAACCTGAAGATGCCTAAATAAGGCGAAACGCGTAGTTGAAAAAAAAAAAAAATTGCAACCAAGACTGTTTTTAACCAATACTGTTAAGCACAGGTTTGCTGTATGCCACATATGGATTGGAAGAATTTCTTCGTCTTTGTATTATTTTCAAATGACTGACTGCGTCTTCAAAGGGGTTTCAGAGTGAGTAGATACTTTCTGTTTATGCGAGATTACTGACAGATATCTCATGTTAAGAAAGATGAGAAGCGACAGCCAAACAGAAAGCCTCCTGTACTGTGTCCGTTTCCAGTCAGAATGTTACCGTCATACATCACGTTTCGAAGATATGGTGACCATCTTTGTGGAAACAGGAAAACATCAGGGTGAACTGTTTTATTTTCTTGAAGCGTGTCACCTCAAGGTGACAGTTTCACTTAAAATTTTGAAAGACAGTTATAACACCAGCATGAAGTATGTACACTATGTGATAAAAAGTTTCCGGACACCTGGCTGAAAATTACTTACAAGTTCGTGGCTCGCTCTATCGGTAATGCTGGAATTCAATATGGTGTCGGTCCACCCTTAGCCTTGATGACAGCTTCCACTCTCGCAGGCATACGTTCAATCAGGTGCAAGGTTTGTTGGTGAATAGCAGCCCATTCTCCACGGAGTGTTGCTTTGAGGAGAGGTATCGATGTCGGTCGGTTAGGCCTGGCACGAAGTCGGCGTTCCAAAACATCCCAAAGGTGTTCTATAGGATTCACGTCAGGGCTCTGTGCAGGCCAGTCCATTACAGGGATGTTATTTTCGTGTAACCACTCCGCCACAGGCCGTGCATTTTGAACAGGTGCTCTATCGTGTTGAAAGATGCAGTCGCCATACCCGAATCGCTCTTCAGCAATGGGAAGCAAGAAGGTACTTCAAACAGCAATGTAGGCCTGTGCTGTGATAGTGCCACGCAAAACAACAAGGGGTGCGAGCCCCCTCCATGAAAAGCACGACCACACCATAACACCACCGCCTCCGAATTTTACTGTTGGCACTACTCACCCTGGCAGATGACGTTCACCGGGCATTCGCCATACTCACACCCTGCAATCGGGTCGCCGCGTTGTATACCGTGATTCGTCATTGCACACAACGTTTTTCCACTGTTCAATCGCCCAATGTTTATGCTCCTTACACCTAGAGAGGCTTCGTTTGGCATTTACCGGTGTGATGTGTGATGAAATCCAAGTTTTCTTACCTCCCGCCTAACTGACATAGTGCTTGAAGTCGATCCTGATCCAGTTTGGAATTCCTGTGTGATGGTCTGGATAGGTGTCAGCCTATCACACATTTCTCCCCTCTCTAACTGTCGGCGGTCTCTGTCAGTCAACGGACGAGGTCGGCCTGTACGCATTTGTGCTGTACGTGTCCCTTTACATTTCCACTTCACTATCACATCGGAAACAGTGGACCTATGGATGTTTAGGAGTGTGAAAATCTCGCGTACAGACATATGACACAAATGACACCCAATCACCTGACCACGTTCGAAGTCCGTGAGTTCCGCAGAGCGCCCCATTCTGCTCTCTCACGATTTCTAACGACTACTGAGGTCGCTGATATGGAGTACCTGACAGTAGGAGGCAGCACAATGCACCTAATAGGAAAAACATATATTTTTGGGGTGTCCGGATACTTTTGATGACATAATGTATCTCAGAAGACAAACGCCTTTCCAGGAATGTGTGTAACGACCTCCTGAATGTGGGGGGTGTGCCCATTTAAACCGTAGACGGTACAAGACCTTCCAGATGACAGCTTTTCGAAGCAAGTGATTTTTCTGTTTTGGCTTCGGCAAAATGTAGGAACCTCTAATCTCTCAGTAACTACGTTGCTAATCATAGACGCTTATTTCACTATAGAAAATACGCTATTTTATAAAAATTTCTGGACATCTGCTAGTGGACATTAATACTGGGTGTGTTCATCCTTCATCTTTATGACGGCTTGAACTCTGTTGGGTACACTTTCAGTGAAGTGTCTGAATGTCTATAGACGAATGACAGCCCATTTTTTCTCAAGAACCAAAGCCAGGGAGGATAGTGATGTTGGACGCTAAGGTCTGGAGCAGAGTCGACATTCTAACTCATTCCAAGAGTTTCTCCATTAGATTCAGGAATGTTACTGTCCACAAACATTCCTTCCCATATTCTTCTTTCTGACAGCGTAAGTTGTCATGCTGATGCAAACAGTCAGCGTCTCCGAACTGTTCCGTTTCTCTGTTGTACGCAATACGCATTGCTGTAAGATGTGGTCATATCCTTCCGCAGTTAGCGTTTTCTTACTCGCAGTAAGAGTACCACATCCTAACTACTTAAAACGCCCCCATATTGTAACACAACCTCCTTGGTACTCCACTGTTGGCACTACACATGATAGCTAGTAACGTTGGCCAAGCATTTGCCAAACCCTTCCATCGGATTGCCAGAGTGTATAGGGTAATACAACACTCCAAATCACTCGCTTCCAGTCATTCATTGTCCTGTGGTGTCGCACTTCACTTCACTCCAAGCATAGCTTGGTACTGGCTACAAAAATAAGTGGCTTTTGAGTAGCTGCTCGCCCGTTGTACCCTATTTTTTTTTTTTTTTACTTCCTATGCACAGTCATTGCGCCAGGTGGGCAGGTGATAGCACTTTGGAACTCACGAGTGACTGCCTCCGCTGTTTCCATGCGACTTTTTACGCCCACCCACCGCAATGTTCAACGCTCCCTCGTTCCGTCACAACATGAGACCTACCTGGTCCTGGTTTAGCTGTTGGTGGGTGTCCCTTCGCGCCACCACTTCACAATCATGTCTCCAACAGTTGAGTTCGTCAGATTTAAAATGTTGAAATGTCCTTGACAGACTTGTTACTCAGGTGACATCCCACGACTACACCACGTTCCAAGTCACTGAGCTCTCCTGGCCTACCCATTCTGCTGTTACAGTACTCCCCACCTTCTTGTATCCTGGTGGTTCCGATTCTCGTGACACTGAGTGGTGACCTTCGCATTACGTATGGGTGTCCAGATTCTTCTGATCGGATATTTATTTCAACTGAACGACAGCCATGCATGGGACATTTACGACCCGAGGTAATAGTTTAGGATGCATTTAATCATATTTTCAGTAAATATGTTGCTGATGACGACGTAATTATGTTTCTTTACTCTGTCGGCACCACAGCTGGCGAATCGCCATTACTATGTAACGTTTTCTTTGTAACGTAAGATAGTGAAATGCGTCACCGAAATGGCAGGCAACCAACAGGAATTGCTTCAATCCCTATGCTGTCACAGTAATGTGACCACCGCATATGTTCAACGTCAAAGTCCAATAACCACCTCACAGACGGTAGGTGGCAGCACTGACAGTGGAGGGATGTAAAGCGTCTCTGGGGGACGCGGGAAACAATGCAGTCGTTATCGTAGCCCAGATAATGGAGCGATTTATCTGCCGTCCAAAAGGGCATTATCATTCGCTTCCGGGACAAGAGTGGATGCATTTGCGATACGGCTCAGTTTGTAAACTGTGCATATGCTGCCATGGTTAAAGTATACCGTGCATGGAAAAAAGCGCTATCCAAAACTTGCGCCGTGACAACTGTCGTGTTACACGGGCCCTGGATGACAGGGCTGAAGGACGACCGCGGCAAATCAACTATGGTGACGGTATTAACAAATGCTGCCATACAGGAACGACGTACTATTTTTCTTTTGCTGCAGCTTATATGCAAAGAAGCGCGATTCAGATGCGGATGTATAAGCATTCGTATCTTTCAAGCGTGCACATGGTAAATGAGGAAACTTGAACTATGGCGACGTTATTACCAAATTCGTCCATACAGGATCGTCATTTTGTTATTCTCTTGTCGGCTGGTTAAGGATAAACACCGGTAAACATCCATCTGATAATGAATACTGTGTATCTGGCGGCGTGTGAGTCGAAGACCACTGTCGTGGAATGGTGCGCCAATCGGTGCTGCTGCTTCATTATAACGCACGTCCCCAGAACGCAAATTTCGTAAAGCTGAAGTTACGCCAAGTCGAGTGGGCGACACTCGAGCACCCGCCCTATAGTCCTGATCTCTCTCGATGCGATTATCACGACTCTGTAAAAAAGGCCTTGAAGAGTCGATGATTTCTATCGGCCGAGGATGTGCATCAGGGAGTTATGGACTTCACGCAGCACAACACAGTATTTTACCAAAAGGCAAAAGCGGTTCCTTCAACCTGTTGCGTCAGTGAAATGATCGACTCGATGCTCACTGCGATTTTGCCTTATTGGAATGCTGATTCTGGACTTTATGGACTTAGAACGAAAACTTTTTAATAGCCACTTTTAGTAAGATAAGGAATGAAAGTGTTAATATTCTCATGATTCCTACATGTGATTTAAGTATTTATCCGAAGTTCTGCTGAAAACACAATTATTTTAAATTTTACTTACGTATACTTTTTGTTAATCATTAAAACAATGCGGAGTTATCACGTTGCTCTGTTAGCCATAAGTGTTGTTTTTTTATACTTGTTAAGCAATGAAGTATCTAAAGAAAAATCAGTTATTCTTTGTACATACAATTACGCAGTAATTGTGTTTGCATTGTACAACAATAACTGTGATTTTATTTTTACACATTTTTACACATTTCGATGACCGCTTTTCTTCCATCTCCCTCATGCCGCAAGCAATTCTTTGTTCCGCTTTGTAGTCAGTTATTGTCAGAGTTAGTAGACAATTTCTTTTTTGTCTCTTACAGGGTTCTTCTCCAATTGGTGTAAGGGATACTCGTCTTCTTTTACTGCTTCCTAATGTCATCAGAATTCCCGCATCCTACGAGGAACCCACATACATCTTTTTTGGGCACGGAAAAAGATATAGTGCGCGCAATTGTCCTACCATACATTCAAGGGTCATCTGAGGCCTTAGACAATGACTGCTAATGCGAGGGGTTGGTTTAATGTGTCCGAGCTTGTCATTTTTAATGTTGTCACCAATTGAGCCATGATTATCTTGTTTGCTGCTCAGATCCTCTAGTGAAAACCCATCTCTTAACTTTTTCGAAGCTAGCTGGAACTGTTCGTCGATTAATATCCAAAGTAGCCACAAAAACTTTTACAGAGCCTCTATCGATCTCCATTCTTTTCAAAATAGAATGCATGGTTCAGCTATCTGTCTTTCGTCGCACACCTGTATTGAGCTTTTGTTTCGACAGTATGGCCTACTATTTAATCAAGTTGCTTAGCCTCTCACTTCCAGTAAGCTGAAAAGTAATTTAAACTAAAATAGGCGTTTTTTAAATGAAAATAAGTGAATTTTGTCCTAAACCTGCCATATTTCATTTGGAAAACGGTTTTGACATGGTGGATTAATAATACTAGCTGATAACTCTTTCTTGCTTGCAAAGAGAAATATTCTTGGCCGTAATTATAAAAGGTTTTTGCTTTTTATTGCTTTTTTCTTTTGGTGTTTACATTACTTTCGGGTGCCAGGTTTTCCTCGTAGGTGCTATCTGAAAGAGGTTGCTCACAATCCTGGTGGTGGTTCTTCAGTTGTTAGACCTCCGAAGTAAAGGACTTCAACCTTTCAGTATACTACAGTGGAATATTCATAGTACCTAGACTGTTTTCTTTGCTACGCTTCGCTTTGCTCTCACTGTGGTCTTTATATGGATCGTATTCTTTTTGTGATGTCGAAATATTATTTCGTTCAAAATCAAAATGAGTATCTTCTATGCTATCACCGTTTTTGAGGAGTTCATAGTTAACTTCGTTTACTTGGAAGGACGTTATTCCGTTTGAGCATTTGATTAGAATAGGAGGTGGAAGAAACTCTTCTCTCAAAAAATCCTGCACACTTATGGACTGAAAGTATTGGGCACATTCGTAACTGAAAGGCAGCCGAACCTCCCCATTAGCAGCCTGCTTCTTAAAATTTAAAGCTAGCACGCTTATTAGAACTTTCCTTCATGGTTTGATTCTTTCATCTTAAGCAGTCGTTCTGGCTCTAGATGGTCCTCAGCGTTCTGTATCTTGACAATTAAAATTATTTTTCTGCCTCTCACAATGAGGCTACAGACTGTCAACACTTTGATTTTAACGTCTACATTCTTATCGTAGCACACGTAAATTTGTATCATTGAGCACTTTAAATTTCCCACAGAATATATATCTAACATGCATCACATGTTTTGATAGATACAAAGTGTTTAAAGTACATGAGTGTCAAAGGTGCAATGATATATCTTAACGTTATAAAGATGTCCTATGTCTGGAAAGGGGTCATATATTCATTTATGCAACTGAAACACATTTTACGCAAGTACAGAGAGACATTGATTTTGTGAATTTTAGGGCGAATACTGTTACATTATGAAGATGTTCCACGTCAAAGATTTTTTTATATGGATAAGACAGTAAATTATTTATTTACATTTAGCATCATGAGAAGTCTCGTAAAATGTAAATTTGCTACTTGATCTGCAGATAGGTGTGGGAATATTATTTGCTTTGGAGGGTGGAAAATAATTTTTGGAAAATTTTCAGGAAAGGTGTGTTAGATAACTCAGTTTGTTCATCAGGATATATTCTGGACTGCTGTTTTTGTGTTTGTGTATTTCTATTTCTTCTAATATGTTCACAGTGGCTCCTTTTTCTGCTAGAGGTAAAATTTTTAGGTTGTTCTGAACGTTCTTCACTGAATGGTTTTCTTTAGCAATAAGTGGTGCAAATGCAGATTTCTTCAAAAGTTGCCAAGCTTTAAAGCATCAATGTGTTCTTTGATCTAACTTCAAAACTTCTGCCTGTCTGTCCAGTGTAGAATTTTGGGCATGCATCACACTTGATTTCCTGATTTACTGTAGGGACTCTTGGAGGTATTTACATCATGGATTACTTTTTGTTGTAATTTATTATTTGTGGAAAAACTGACTGTGATATTTGTCATTTTAAATAAGTCTGCTATTTGCGATGATAGTGCGCCTATGTATGGGAGAGCAGCATATTTAGATTTGGCTTCTGTGGAAGACTGATTTGTTTTGGAGTGCATGTTATGTGGATTTTTGTTAAGTGGATCCATCATTTTTGTTTGCATTTTGTTGTGGAGATTTTCTATTATTATTGGTTTATATCCATTATTATGAGCAACTGTTTAAATTATAGTGATTTCATTTTGTTGGTCTGTGTCACTCATGGGTACTTTTTTTTTAATTCAGTGACCATCTAACATTCTGCACGGTGTCTGTTTGTTCTATATCATGTCTCCCTACCACTTTCGCGCAACGACGCTCTGAGTGTGTTTTTTAGGGAATTGACTAGCTTGAACCTGGGACCTGTTGCTGGTAAAAAGACGCCAGACCACACATGATATGTAGAGTTCAGAAGAGTTCAGTGAGACTAGCAATGATATAACCAAATACTTAATGATTTCAGTGTCAGCTTTACTGCACTCCCTGTAAAAGAATCTTAATACTAACTAAATTTAGTAGAAGGGGTTCAAGGCTCTCCTATTTTTAGTCAGCTGGTAAAATAACGTCGAAAAAGCAGTTAAGTTTACCATTGGAAATTTTATTCTAATCACAAAATTCTGTGTTCAGAATTGTGACTGTGACTGTGTTCAACAAAAATGTGAACGAATATTCCCTCAATGGGTTTCCAAGTTCTACAATGGATCGAAGGATGACCTATGCCATATCACATATATAATCTAGGTATAAATTAAGTTTCACAAAAGAGAAAACTATCAAAATGGTCTACAGTGACCCTCAATTATCTTTAATTACTTATCTAACTTGTCGTAAATCGCAGTGGCTGATGTGGCTTCTCAATAACTATATAACAGAAAAATCATCGCGTTTCAGATTTTTACTTCAAGTGGCAAATGTGAACACCATGAGCTTTAATTGACGATCGACACTAGTATTACGCAAAAAGGGGATGTAACAGATGAGACTTCTGCAGTTCTGAGTGAAGCCTTATGCACTCAAAAATGCGGCATCGCGTGTGTTCATTACCTTGTCGGTGTTCGTCAGGGGGCGGCGCACAGCACAGCTCCGCTCACCTCACCGTCTCGGAAGCAACTCTCACCTAACTTCTCCTTACTACAATTTACCGAAGTTGGTTTAAAAAAAAAACCTACTGGCTGTGTTTTCATCTGACCAATCAGGGTCTCAATGTTAACCTTAAGCTCCGCCTACAAAAATTCTGTCTATCCAGTGAGAAACGTTATACTTTTCGTGGTGGGGCAATGTTTTTAAAGTTTGCAACGTAACAGAGACACGAAAAAGTCTCACGCTAAAACTTGCAGATGGTGTGGTCCTTTTAGCGTTATCGTAAGATCTATACTGTTCTTCTGGGGGGCTCTATCTTTTAACATGGGCTGGGTGGGTGGTCCTAACGTAACAGAGATGCGAAAAAGTCTCACGCTGAAACTTGCAGCTGGGGTGGTCCTAGTGGTTAGCTGGCGACGTGGGTGTCCAGTCCGTCCCTTATCGTAGGACCTTCCAACTTAACACGGTTCTGCACTCGGCTTCTGTTCTCTTTTCTCCCCTCGGAACTGCATCTGTCTCACGGTGGGAAGGTATGACATGCATTTAGGCATTCTTGTGTTAGTCTGTGGTATTCCATTTGCTCACTCGTTACTCGTATTACTTTGGTTAATTTAATGTCACTATTTATTCTGAGCTATGTGACATACTACTGGATTTGCTTATCATGTCAGGGTTTTCATGGAAGGTGTTGGATTTGACTGACACCTTACATATCACCACCCTTTGAACTTAATTTTTGCACTGAATTTAGGCAATGATTGAATCGTTGTCTAAGTCAGTCAAAAATTATTCCTTTATCTAAATTTTGTTGCCTACTGTTCAGCCACGTTATTCTGGTTCTATGCTAGTTTGTATTACTAATTTATATTTTTATATTCTTCCACATTATTCTCAAAAATGACAAAAGAAGAATATTTTTATGCTATTATTAATTTTTAATTATTTTCTTTCTTTATTTAAGTGTGAAGTTTGTTTTTTAAGAAGTTTGTTATCGAAAGTGAGGAGTCTTTCACATCGATTTTCTTAGAAATATATTTTTTTATAAATGTAGTAATTAAGTAAAATCTATTCCTAACACATTTTCTAAATATCATGAACAAGTAAAATGTTTTTGTTTCTAGACACTCATTTCAACATTGTTACACTAACAAATAAGAATTATTTCCAAGAATTGCTTTGGCAAAGAAATATACATACACAAGTATTGAGATATTACCCTAACAAATGGTACAAATGTTTAAAAAAAAGGGAAAACATCCAACAAGATAATTTATTATTCTTTGTTTTTATAAGAAGAAAATAAGTAAGATATAGTTATTCTTTTATATTTATGAGGAGAAAATAAGTGGCATATAGTTTTAGTGTTTATTATGCCTTACTTTTGTTCTTTATATACTGTCCATTTCAAAACTAATGACTTATTTTTATCGATAGTCTATTTTTTACTTAAGTCCATAGTCAATTACTGTCATTTTGTAGTTTATTAGCTGTCTGGTGTGCTTAACTTATTTAGTTTTTCACACATTTCTTTTGCACAATTCCTACATCACATAATTTGATTTCATACATTCACACAGTCCTATGAATGTTTAAGCATGAGGTTGGCGAATGTTTTTGCACAAAGGTGATGGACTTGAGCGAGATGGATGTGGGCAAATATTTGATGTACAGCTTCATTCGTCATTCCTTGTTGCCTTTGCAAGTGTGTGTTGCTGTTGTAGAGGTCCCATAATGGAATGGAGCTGTGAGTGCCGAATCTCTTGGTTTGCTGGCTTTGTATGCGTGAAAGTCATCGTTATGTGCCGCTGAAAGCGGCCGTTTTTCGTTGTAATACTTTGCAGACGACTAGTTTACAATAGGATAGGGATTTTGGAAGGTATGTCGTCTATTCTTCACCCATCTTCTTTCTTGGTCTCAATCTTGCGAATCTTCAACTTCTGTTCTTCCTGCTTTTTCTCTGCTTCTTACTTGCTTCTTGGTTCTTCTCTGGACAGGATATGGAAATATTTATTGATAACTAGTCGCTTTGAAGTTCTCCTCTTAGTAACAGTTTGATAAATTGTTTGGGTGTGTCATTTTTACTTTGTGGAAGTTTTTTTCAGTTTCATGCATCAGCGTGCTGTTTAATAGCAGTAGCGTGACTTTTACACATATTTTTTTGCCAGTGGTGGTTTGCCCAAGCGGTCTTGTCGTTGGGCCATTTTTTGCTCGCTCCATTCATTCGGGGTGCTCGGAGACCCTTCCGTCGTTCGGCGTCCCGACTCTGCAGGGCTCTGCCACTGTGCGCCTCCATGTTCCGTCCCAGCAGGGTTCCGCCTAGCGGCAGATTTATTTACTGCCCACTTTCGATACAAGAGGGGCCCTCTGTTGCTCTTGCTGTCCTTTCCCTTCTCTCAACGTTTCTGCCTTGGAGGAGTCGTGTCTTGCTAATTATGTCCTTTTCTTTCTTGATACTTCTCTCGTTGCAACTTGTGGATCATTGCATCTCGTCCTTGTTGAAGTTTTTACAATGGTTCTTACAAAAAGTTTTACTTATAATCATCTAACATATGTCTAGTATCTACATTGTTTTACGCCTTTTTAAAAAGCTTTACAAATTTCGGCGCCCTTTGCATGCTACAATTCTAAGATATTTTGAGTCTTAACTTCTACAAAAATCCTCAAATTCGTTTTTATTTTTGTGTAGTGTCGTGGTATATAGCATTTTAGTATTTCATGCTGTTAGACTATCTACTCTTTATCCCTTCACCTTAATTTATGGTACTATTGGTGTTATTTTTGTTTTTGTTTTTATTGAAACTACTTTCTTTTTCCCACCTTCCTCTCTCTTCATTCTTCTTTCTCCTGGAAATCTTATCTGCAACATAATCTTGAAATATTGTGCTGATTATTTACCAGTAATAAAATTAATCTTCAAACTTTTTGATATGGCTAACGTGGTGAAGTTGTACGATTTTGCCTGTTTTTGGGTTCATTAGCTCCACAGCATTATCATGAGCAATTCGGCTAATTATGACAGGTCCTTTGTATGCAGCATAAAACTTATGTATTTTGTGTTTCTGTTTGCTGGGGAGATGGTGTGTTTTTACAAATACTTTCTGGCCTACTGAGAATGTTCTTTTAATTGCTGTTCTATCTCCTCTTTATTTTCTTTTAATGGCTGCCTTTCTGATACTGGAGAGTGCTGTTGCTATGACTTGTTTGTGCTGTCTATGTGGTACAAATTAACATTTTCTCTGGTTATGTTTGGGGGTTCAATATTTTTAAGTACAGTAACTGCAGGTAGTAGTGTAGTGCTATGTGGCATTTCATTTATTACTTCTTGAAAATCTTTAAGGTATATATCCCAAGTGTTGTGTCTTTTGCCTGCATATAATAGGCATAAAGTGCCTATGTCCTTCATAGATCGTTCTGCTAGATTTACGCCAGGTTTGTACTTAGATATGTAGATGGGTTTTATTTTGTGTTGTTTTAACGTGTTCTGCCATTGCACTGATTTGTATTGTGGGCCATTATCCGAAATTATTCGTTCCACTCGACCTACTTGTCTGAGAAAATCTTGTCTAAATGCTTTACTTATAGTATGACCTGTTGCCCGTTTTAATGATGTCAAGGTAACATATTTAGAAGTAAGTTCCAAAACGACAAATATGAAAATATATCCATTTTTTGAGCGTGGGAGGGGCCCCAACAAATATGTTGCAGCTATTTGTTTTAATCTTTTAGGGATTATTGGAAACATAGGTGGTTTGGTTTGGAAAGTGACGTGTTTAGCCCTCATACATTTTTTGCATTTGACTAATACTGTTCTAATTCGTCTTTCCATATTAGGAAAATGGCTTGTTTGTTTTATTTTTAAAAAGCATTTCTTTGGTCCAAAGTGGCCATTACTTAAATGTGTATACCATATGTACTTATAAATTAGTTCATCTGGGATATAAATTAACCATTCATTCGTTGCAACATTTCGTCTAAAAAGTAAAACATTGTTTTTTACGAGATAGTGCTGTCGAATGTCTGGAAAATCCTTACTTCTCCACTTGTGTTTGATTCCTAGTATATCGGGATCCTTGTCCTGTTCTTTGCCTATGTTTTTCAATGCTGTCGTAATGTAGTTTTCGAAAGGTACTTGTTTCATATAGTACATTGTAAACTGGTCTTCTGCTGCTTCCAAACCTATGTTATTGGATGCACCCTGTGGACATTGTGATAAAGCATCTGCTAATACATTCGCTGGTCCTGGTATGTGTGTAATTGTGAAGTCAAATTCTTGTAGTATTAACATCCATCTGGCTAACCTCCCGCGAGTTAGTTTGGCGGATAACAGAAATTCTAATGCTTTGTGGTCAGTGTATACTTTTGTTTTTCTTCCGAATAGGAAGTATCAAAAACGTTGGAAGCCCCATACAATGGCCAATGCTTCCAGCTCCGTGACTGAATAGTTTTTATCGCTTTTTGTGAGTACCCGACTGGCAAATGCAATTGTTCTATATGATCTTAGCCCTGCCTGTTCGTATTCTTGGAATAAAACAACTCCTAAACCTGTTTTCGCGCTATCAGTGGCCATACAAAAATTTTGTGTTAGATCAGGATGTGCTAAAATCGGTGCTGTTGTTAGTGCGTTTTTCACTTTTAAAAATTCTTCATTGGCTTGTTGATCCCATACCCATGGCGTGTTTTTTCCAGTCAATGCACATAGGCGTGGTGTTGCGAGAGAGTCGATCCAAATAAATTTTTTATAGAATCCGGTGAGACCTAGAAATCCTCTGAGAGTTTTCTTATTATATGGAGTACAGAATTCTTTGATTGCCGTTAGTTTTTCTGGGTCGGGCTTTACCCCTTTCTCTGAAATTATGTGTCCTATAAATTGACCTCTCGCCTTCCAAATTTGAATTTTGTTATATTTACTGTGACCTCATGCTCTTTCATGATCTGTAAAAACTGATTTAATGTGTCGTTGTGATGTTCCCAAGAGGGTTCTGCTATAATCACATCATCAATATAACAAGTAATTTTTTGTAAAATTTCAGGACTGAGTATAGTATTAAATCCCCCAATAAACACTGCTGGTGATATGTTTAAACCAAATGGCAATCGTTTAAACTGGTAACATCTACCGAATACGATAAATGCTGTAAATTTTCTACATTCTGGAGCCAATTCTGTTTGCCAGAAACTACTCCGTATATCAATTGATGAAAAAATCTTAGCACCGTGGAAGTTTTGTATCAATTCCTCTAATTTTTCTGGGCGATCTGTCTCAGTGATTATGATTGTGTTGATCTGTCTGGAACCAAGCACTAACCTGATGCTCCCATCTCGTTTTTGTACAATATGGAGCGGGCTGTTATATGTGGAGGTAGCTGGTTCAATAATACGTCATCTAACATTTTAGATATCTCCTGGAATACTTTATTCCTGTAGCTTAATGGGATTGTATAGGGTGGCATTCTAAATGGTTTGTGCTGTTTTACTTCAAACTTGTACAGAAAGTGCTTAATACTGCCAGTCTTCGGTAAAAATACCTCTGCTTTATCTCGTAAAATACCCTCTAATTCTCTTTTACTGTGTTCCGAAATACTTTGAACTTCTTGCAATTTTTAGTCGATTTCTTTATGAACTTCTAACATGAGTTGAGGCGATTCCCCCTTTTGTGCATACCATTCTAATTATTCATCCTCTCTATCTCCCGTCATTCTTAATTGTTTGTTTATAACTGGTATTTCTTCTAATTTTAGCTTTTGCTCAAAGAGAAGTGTGACATTCCCGAATGTTACGCTACCTTTCCCCATATCTATTATCGCTCGTCTCTCATTTAAAAAATCTGCACCTGTTATCAAATCTACAGTTAGTTTAGGTAAAAACACGAAGTTGGCTTCGATATTTTTATTTATTTATTTATTTATTTATTTAACCTGGCAAGATTAGGGCCATCAGGCCCTCTCTTACATCTAACCAGGCATTCTACTTATTTTACATTCATATGTTTTAGTAGCCATGTTAAACTACATCTAGTACAAAAAGTGAAATAAACAATTAGAAAGGTACACCTGGAAAAATACATACATATAGAGTTTATATTCGTAGATCATAAGTACTGTTATAATTAGACATTATTGAAGAGACAGATTTTAGATAGGAGTGCTGGCAGCAGGGAGTATGAGGGAGACTCATGGCGAAGGGAGGAGAAGAATGGAGAGACATGATGAAACATAATTAAGGAAATATAAAGGAAAAGAAAATTGCGTGGCTAATAGAGATAGATGGAGAGGAAGGCATCTCAGGAGCAAGATAGGAGACGCTAGCTTTGCTATTTGACAGATGAGAGGATTGGCCTTGTACATTAATTTTGTGGAGAACTTTTCGAGGATGATAGTAGGAAATGTTTCAACTTCTTCTTAAAAGCAGCAGGAGATTGAATTTTGCGCAAAGTAAGGGGCAGTTTGTTCCAGAGGCGGACAGCGGCAACTGAGAAGGAGTTTGCAAAAGTTTTTGTTTTGTGAGTGGGCACAGTTAGGATACCAAATAAGAGTGACCTCGTGTTTCGATTATGATGGCATGACAGGTTTTTAATCTCTGAAACAAGATACTGGGGTGCTTGCGCGACGAGGAGTCGGTGAAGTAGACATAGAGTGTGGTAGTCACGCAATTTGTCCGGCCGCAGCCACCCTAGCTCGGAGTATGAAGCACTAACATGATCATATCGGCGAATGTTGCAGGTGTAACGCACACAGGCATTCATGGTTAGCTCTAGCCGTCTTTTGGTTGGTTGGTTGGTTGGTTTGAGGAAGGAGACCAGACAGCGAGGTCATCGGTCTCATCGGATTAGGGAAGGACGGGGAAGGATGTCGGCAGTGCCCTTTGAAAGGAACCATCCCGGCATTTGCCTGGAGCGATTTAGGGAAATCACGGAAAACCTAAATCAGGATGGCCGGACGCGGGATTGAACCGTCGTCCTCCGGAATGCGAGTCCAGCGTCTAACCACTGCGCCACCTCGCTCGGTCTAGCCGTCTTTTGTTTTCACTACTCATGCCTTGTTGAATCACATCACAATAGTGGAGGTTCGGTAGAACGAGTGCTTGCACGAGATGGCGTTTCAAGTCCTGTGGAAATATGTTCCGAAACTTTTTCAGAACATAGAGACAAGCAGACGTCTTTCAGCACACTGCGACTGTATTCTCTGCCCAGTTGAGATGCTCATCCAAAGTTACCCCCAAGTTCTTCACTGTTTTCTGATGTGGTATTGGAGTACCGTCGAGCAGGATAGGAGGTGGCCGTTTGCGGAAATCTGAACTTATTAATTTCTGATGGGCTATTAAGATTACTTGCGTCTTTTTTGCATTTAGTTTAAGCCCCAGGTTTTTCGCCCATGTCGCTACCGAAGACAGATCATCATTCATCTGAGCGATTGCAGTGTTTACATCTTCAGGTCTGACGCTTTGGTAGAGCTGGAGGTCGTCGGTATAGAAATGATATTTACAGGAGGACAGAACCGACGAAATATCGTTGACATATAAAGAAAACAAAAGTGGTCCTAAGACTGATCCTTGCGGCACTCCTGAGGAAACATGTTTGCAGGAAGATTTTTCATCTACGCAGACAACACATTGTGTCTGTCTTTTAAGTAGCTTTCAAACCATCTCATTTCACTATCAGAGAAATTAAGCTGTTGCATTTTTTTGAGCAATATGTCAAAGTTAACAGTGTCAAAAGCTTTGCTGAAGTCTACTAACGTCAATATTGTTGCCTTTCGATTGTCGATGGCATATTTCAGGTCATCAGTTACTTTAATTAGAGCAGTGTATGTGCTGTGATGTTTACGGAAACCGGATTGAAATTTGTCATATAGGCTGAATTCATGCACGTGTTCAGTGATTTGGTCATGAACAATATATTCAAGTGCTTTGGAAAAGCAGGCAGTATGCTAATTGGTCGGTAATCACTAGGCAGTTGCGGGTTTTCGATCTTAGGGATGGGTCGAGTAATGCTTCTTTTCCATGCAGTGGGGTATATTCCGTTCACGAGGGAAAAATTAAATATGTCAGTTAAGACAG
Source organism: Schistocerca americana (assembly GCF_021461395.2). NCBI lineage: Eukaryota > Metazoa > Arthropoda > Insecta > Orthoptera > Acrididae > Schistocerca > Schistocerca americana. The sequence continues at coordinate 495,708,661 of NC_060119.1, read as the reverse complement.
GTACTAATATATCGGCAACATTCTTAATCATGGTTATACCGATACTGCCGTTGCCTATTGCATCAGAAGAGATTCTCATTATTGCTTTTCTTGCCGTATTTGTTGTTACATGTTTTAGATGGAAGGTATCGTTGTTAGTTATCCTGTTTGGGGATTCTTGTGGACGGTAATTATCAGCCGTGCGGGTATTCAGAGGCGCAGAGAAGAATTCATTTAATTCGTTAGCTGACACATGAAAAGTAGTTTCCGCTTTTGCCTTTCCGACCCCCAAGCTACGGAGATTCTTCCATAGAGTCGTGGGCGTCAGATCGCTGCATACAAGGGAGCGAGCGTGCCTGATTTTAGCATTGCGAATGCATTGTTTCACTCTGTTCCGTAGCTTTCTATATTCTTCGAAACGCTCGGGTTTCGGATCTGCCTTGAAACGCCTGTGGGCAGCATCCCTATTAGTCATCATTTGACGTAATTCAGCTGTCAGCCATGGAGCAGGAGATTTTCTTACACGGATTGTGCGCACAGGTGCATGTTTGTCATAGAGGGCAGTGAGTTTATCACCAAGTTCATTAATTTTGACGTCGATTGTAGGTTCTCTGAGTATTTGATGCCATGAGATTTCTGAGCAATCGGCTGCTAGAGCGTCAAGGTCAATACGTTTCATGTTCCTACAAGTTATGTTACGCGTATTTGATCCTTGGGGGCTGCACAGAGTAGGCCTTGATACGAAAGAGTTAACCTTGTTTGTCTCGTAACTTCCGCAGCATTGTTTCTAATAGGACCTCTTACTTTAATCTTACGTGTTTTCAGAACTGGCAATTCCTCATTGGCATTACACTGCATGAATAAATTTTCTGAGTTCGCAGTCAGTTCACTTCCGCTATCAATTACAATATTGACTGGGATATGCTTTGCCATGGCCTTCACAATTGGTTGAATTTGAAAGGGTTGGTTCTGTTCTTCTTCTTCTTGCATCAACGAATCCTCCACTGAATCACACATGAGTCTTTTTAGGAATTTCCCTTGTGCATTCGAACTTTCTGTAGGATAAGCTTCGACTGCTACTTCTCTCTCTTTTATTTCCTCTTCTCTATTTCTTCCTTCATTTACGCTTTCTTCAAAATCCTCTAATTTTTCCTCATCCTCGTCTATCTTCTCCTTCTTCGTCGCTACTTCCACATAATCGCATCTAAATGCTCTAATTATCGCTTCATAACGTCCTTCATTATATACGCTGGGTTGTGTGCCCACTCGTAACTTATTTTCAACTTCTGTTGACTGCGCATTATCCTCATTGAATTCGCTTTCCCTGGTTTCCATCGCAAATCGCTCTGCAATACAAATTACTTCGTCCTTTCCTCCTACATTCGTTGTTCATGCCTCTTGTAATTCATCTTCCTCGTCAGTATTCTCCCAATTAATTTCGTCCCAACACGATATTGTTTTTTCTTGTCTTCGTTATCATCTGGTCCCTGCGGGTTTGTTTCTTCCTTCTTCTCTTCTCGTGATAAGATTTTTACTTCTCTGCTCAAGGTGCTGCAATTATCCCGGGTCGGTGCGTCATTCTCTTTGGCATGGGCGCTTAGCTGTCAATTCGAACGTTTATCGGGGTTTGGTGGTCTTACCTCCACCTCTTCTATCTGTATTCTCTTTTCTTGTTCAGCTTGTTGATAGTGGTTTCTTTGTTGATAATTTGTCGCTCTATTGGTTCTCCAGTACCCGTTCCGGTTGTCGTTATTCCCACTGTGATAGTTGTTGCAGTTCCTGGGTGAATTATAGTTATTGCCATATTCTCTTCTAAATCCATAACCCGTTCTTTGTTGAAATCTATTGTCGTTTCTTGGTGCGAATTTATCACATGGTTCGTAATTATTGTTTCTTCGTACTGTGTCTTGTGGATTCCACTGCTTTTTGCTTTCGTTTTCACGTGCGCTTCGTCTTTTTCTTGGGTCATCTTCCGAAAATATGAACTCTAGTTCCCTTAGAATACCTTTAAATGCTTCGACGTCATTGCCTCCGCGACCTACTAATGATTGCTGGTATTTCAATGGTAACTTCATCGCGCATAATTTAATCAACTCTCCGTCACTTTATGGTACATCTAAGCACTGACTTTTGTTTGCCATTAATTCGAAAAATTTCACGGGACTCTTCTCCCCTGAATTTTCAATATATGGGTTCTGTAATAATTCGTACTTCACTCTGTTCTGTGCTTCGCTGGACGAATATCGTGAGAGAAACTTCTCTCTGAAATCTTAGTACGATCGGCATGTCGCTGCAACATTCTGCATGGTTTCTGCGACTATTCCTGACATGTGTGCACATATAAAGTCTAATTTGTGTGCTAGCGTCCAGTGTTCTGGTAATCCTACTCGGAATTGATCAATAAAAGTTCGTGGATGTAATGAATTTCCTTCTCGAAAATGTTGAAATTTTCTGACTGTGAGGAAATGATCGTTGTCGTACTTTCATATGTAATTCCCGATTCTTCGCCACTTTTGTTTCTGATCAATTCTCCCGTCGTTCTTTCCGGTTGTGGTAGATCCATTGGATATTGTCCACTGTAACTTTCGCCTACCCTTGCGTAGTATCGTTGGAGTGGTACGCAATAATTTTCTTCCATCGGTTGTGAACGTGTAGCTGAATGCATTGCACTGCACTCTTCGCGACCTGGCTTTCCATTGTCACGTATGTTACTTTCCTCCTGTGATTGGAATCGCAAATGCGTAATATCTTCGTTAATTTCTTGTTTTTCCGGTGCTGTTACAGATACGGATGTGGTTGCAGACTCTGTGCTTGTTCGATCCTGTTCACTACGCTCTTCAATGGTTTGCAACAACTCTGTTCGCAATTTCTGAAATTGTTGCTTCGTTTGCGTCTCTATTTTGACTATACGGTTATCATATCTTTTCAGCGCTGCATTTGTGATACGTTTGTGTAACACACTGTATTCAACAATACCACGCGCTGTACCTGCTGCTTGTCTAGTAATTTCGTTTATCTGTTTCTCTAGTTTCTTGACTTCTCCCTGGGAGTTGTTACGTAATGTTTTGATCTCGTCCTGAGTGTCATTAAGCAATGTTTGTACGTCCACTTGTACCTTGTCAATGTCTGTTCTCAATTGATTGTAACCTGTTATTAAGTTTCCTATCACTTCTCGAGATTCTTTTGCCTCGTCTTCAATATGACTTAGGTGTAACTGAATTTTTTTGTTTTGTTCTTTAATCGCACGCATTTGTCTCGTGGTTTCTGCATTTTGTTTCGTCATTTCTGCATTCTGAATTTTAATTTCATTCGCAATTTCTTTATTTTGTCTTGTCATGGTTTCCGTCATTAATTGTAATAATTCTGCCAGATTGGTGGATCCTATTGCGTTTTCTTCCGACGTCCTACGCTCTGTGTTTTCGCCCAACTGTTGGTTTGCAACCGATTGCATTGAACTGTGCGGTGACACGTTTCTGCTCGAATTCCTTGTACTCTGTGGTGAGGGAGCTCTGATTACTTGTACTATGGGTTCTACGTATTCAAGACGCAAGTTAGAATCCTCATCGGCTGTCTCTCTACTTTCCTGCTCCTCTGTCGTATGCTGACTTACGTTTTCTATGGCTTGACGTACATTATCCTCGTCATGGTGCGTTATATGTCCTATTTCTCGCGATACTGCATCGTCTGTTGTACTGTCCTCTATTATCTGTCCATTTTCATGCTGGGTCTCTACCTCAATTCGGTCAAGGTCTCGATCTGCCATTGCTAATCTTTCCGAATCCCTTATTTTCTGTTTTAAAAGCAATTCACGCTCCCTACTTCGAGTCAACATGCGCTCATACGATGTCACGCGTTTCATAAACTTTTTGTTCACACAACTTGACAAACCATTCACTTACTTGTTGGGTCAGAACCAACTTGTCAACGATGTATCCGCCACCTGTGCGCTTGCATTGGAGAGAAAACTTAATTCTAACAACATTAAAATTCATAACTTAATTATGCTATTGTCTCTGCCAGAATGTCTCACTTTTATTGAATACTTTCTTACTATCTATCGCTGCAGCTACTGTTTTCGACTATTTATAACGTTCAAAAAAAAATTTTTTTTTTACGAAAATTTTTTTAACAGGATATTTTTCTGACCGAGTTAGGCGTGTGGTCGACCTTCAATCATGGTATTTTACCATCCTGACAGGGTCGCCATTTTCTAACATTCTGCGTGGTGTCTGTTTGTTCTATATCGTGTCTCCCTACCACTTTCGTGCAACGACGCTCTGAGTGTGTTTTTTAGGGAATTGACTAGTTTGAAGCTGGGACCTGTTGCTGGTAAGGAAACGCCAGACCACACATGATATGTAGAATCCAGAAGAGTTCAGTGAGACTAGCAATGATATAACCAAATACTTAATGATTTCAGCGTCAGCTTCACTGCACTCCCTGTAAAAGAATCTTAATACTAACTAAATTTAGTGGAAGGGGTTCAAGGCTCTCTTATTTTTAGTTAGCTGGTAAAATAACGTCGAAAAAGCAGTTAGGTCTACCATTGGAAATTTTATTCTACTCACAAAACATTGTTTATAAATTGCACTATTGATAAAAGGAAATGTTTTAATACAGGATGGTAAAAACCGACTGCGTTCAACAAAAATGTGAACGAATATTCCCTCAATGGGTTTCCAAGTTCTACAATGGATCGAAGGATGACCTATGCCATATCACATATATAATCTAGGTATAAATTAAGTTTCACAAAAGAGAAAACTATCAAAATGGTCTACAGTGACCCTCAATTATCTTTAATTACTTATCTAACTTGTCGTAAATCGCAGTGGCTGATATGGCTTCTCAATAACTATATAACAGAAAAATCATCGCGTTTCAGATTTTTACTTCAAGTGGCAAATGTGAACACCATGAGCTTTAATTGACGATCGACACTAGTATTACGCAAAAAGGGGATGTAACAGATGAGACTCCTGCAGGTCTGAGTGAAGCCTTATGCGCTTAAAAATGCGGCATCGCGTCTGTTCATTACCTTGTCGGTATTCGTCAGGGGGCGGCGCACAGCACAGCTCCGCTCACCTCACTGTCTCGGAAGCAACTCTCACCTAACTTCTCCTTACTACAATTTACCGAAGTTGGTTTAAAACAAAAACCTACTGGCTGTGTTTTCATCTGACCAATCAGGGTCTCAATGTTAACCTTAAGCCCTGCCTACAAAAATTCTGTCTATCCAGTGAGAAACGTTATACTTTTCGTGGTGGGGCAATGTTTTTAAAGTTTGCAACGTAACAGAGACACGAAAAAGTCTCACGCTAAAACTTGCAGATGGTGTGGTCCTTTTAGCGTTATCGTAAGATCTATACTGTTCTTCTGGGGGGCTCTATCTTTTAACAGGGGCTGGGGGGGGGGGGGGGTGGTCCTAACCTAACAGAGATGCGAAAAAGTCTCACGCTGAAACTTGCAGCTGGGGTGGTCCTAGTGGTTAGCTGGCGACGTGGGTGTCCAGTCCGTCCCTTATCGTAGGGCCTTCCAACTTAACACGGTTCTGCTCTCGGCTTCTGTTCTCGTTTCTCCTCTCGGAACTGCATCTGTCTCACGGTGGGAAGGTATGACATGCTTTTAGGCATTCTTGTGTTAGTCTGTGGTATTCCATTTGCTCACTCGTTACTCGTATTACTTTGGTTAATTTAATGTCACGATTCATTCGGAGCTATGTGACATACTACTGGATTTGCTTATCATGTCAGGGTTTTCATGGAAGGTGTTGGATTTGCCTGACACCTTACAACCCATGGCTCTGAAATATGCCATTTTTTGTTGGCAGGGATGGCAAGATAAGTCATCAATACTGACATCTGTAGTGTTAGACTTTCTGTAAATACTAAATTGATTTTTATGGTTACTATTACAAATCTTCAGGTCAAGAAAGTTAATGCTTGTATTAGTTTCATGTTCAACTCTGAATTTTTGTGCATTTTGCTTGGATCTGCTGCTAATGTATCAATTTCATTGTTTGTACCATCAAAAGGCAAGAGTGTATCATCAACATATCTTTTGTAGTAGGTTATTTTGTTTCAGATGTGCTGGTTGGTTGAGATTAATTTTTGTTCTACAGGGTGGTCGATCTGAAGTTTCGGATGAGATTACCTCTAAAACTATACATCAGGTAAAAATAGTGGGTAAGATAAGTTCGTAAGCTCAATGGGGGAGGGGGGGGCATCAAATGATACTACACATGACCCCCAGCCCCCGCCCCCTGGGGTGGGGCGTGGGCCACTCTTAAATCTTAAATGGAAACCCCATTTTTATTGCAGATTCTCCATAAAAAAGTAATCAAGTTTTGTCTGAAACATTTTTAAACCATTGACAAATGGCACTGAAATCGACAAAAATTAAAATTGTGGAAGAACTCTGATTTATTTACAATGATCCGAAGGACGGATGAAATCGATACAAAATGTGCAACAATGCTTTCATTACGCCAAATTAAGCTATTTTTTTACAAAATGTATCCTACCCACCACAGTTTTTGATGGAGGGAGGCGAAATTGTAATAAAATGTCGTTAGGGAACACTTTACAATAACATTGCTCACCCGACTATGGCGCTACCGTGGCCAAACTGCGAAATCTGGCTCAGTATAAAAGTCGGTGCAATGCGATCAGACGTCACTTCGCTTTCAGATTGTGAACCATAAACATCAACTGACGAAAGTAAATTATTTTTTAGTGAAACATGGCTTACTATCCTCCTACAGGGATTGTTGATATGATGTTAATTTTAGGTGATTGCCATAACAATTACGCTGCAGCTGTGCAATTGTATGTGGATCGTTTCCCAAACAGACGACATCCAAGCGAAAACATTATTCGAAATTGCACTCTATTAGCTCGAAATGGGTAGATGCACCGTTCCCCTCGTCATCGCGAATACAATGAAAATGACGCTCGTAGCCTTACTGTTCTCGCCTGTGTTCAACTGGATCCCGAAATTAGTAGTCGTGCGATTCAGAGACAAACTGGAATACTGAAATCAACTGTTTTGAGGATTTTGAAGGCACATAAATGACATGCGTATCATATCACACTGACACAGGCATTAATGCCGAAAGATATGCAAATACGGGTGCATTTCTGGCAATGGGCCTTGGGAATGTTAAGAGGTGACAATGATTTTTTTTAGGAACGTTATGTTCACCGATGAAGCCACATTCAAAAACAATGGCGAATTAAATCGTCATAATTGTCATTAGTGGTCCGCTGACAATCCACACTGGCACAGACCCGTTGACAAGCAACACAAATTGTCGTTAATGGTCAGGTGTGGAATTTTAAACGACTACTTGATAGGACCGTATTTTTTTGACCGAAATGTTACTAGGGAATCTTATTTACAACTTCTCCGTGATGATTTGTTGGAGCTAATGGAAGATGTTGATTTATAAACTAGGTTCCAACAGGACGGAGCAGTTTCAGTTATGCTAAAAATATGCGGAACGTTTCAAATTTACTGTACCCTGGTAGGACGCGGCGGACCAATTCAGTGGCCTCCACGTTCACCAGACCTAACAACTCCTGATTTTTTCTTGTGGAGGTATTGTTTATGAAAGACAACCCACAACCTGAAACGATATGGAGTAACGCATTCGAAGAGCGTGTGCAGCCATACCACGGGATGTGCTGCTCAAAAATGTGGACAACTTTGCAGACGATTTGATTTTATGCATTGAAGCAAATGGGGATAATTTTGAACAATTTCTTCCCGGCTAATTTCATTACTTAAGCACCCCTAATTGTGAGAGGCAAGGGGACTCACATTAATGAAGCATCCCAACATGTGAGAGGCAAGGGGACTCACGCTAATGAAACACCCCATGGGAACATCGTTCTACTACCATGTAGTTGTTCCTAGGTAACGCTAAAAGTAGGATACAGTGCATTTTGTACAAAAATAGCTTAATTTGGGGTAACGAAAGAATCGGTGCACATTTTTTATCGATTTGATGCGTCTTTCTCGGATGATTCTAAATAAATCAGAGTTCTTCCCCAATTTTAATTTTTCTAGATTTCAGCTCCATCTGTCTATGGTTTAAAAAATGTTTCAGACAAAACTTGATTACTTTTTTATGGAGAATCCGAATGTGCAATAAAAATGTGTGTTTCCATTTAAAAGGTTCAAATGGTTCAAATGGCTCTGAGCACTATGCGACTTAACTTCTGAGGTCATCAGTCGCCTAGAACTTAGAACTAATTAAACCTAACTAACCTAAGGACATCACACATATCCATGCCCGAGGCAGGATTCGAACCTGCGAACGAAGCGGTCGCTCGGCTCCAGACTATAGCGCCTAGAACCGCACGGCCACTCCGACCGGCCGCCACCCAAGGGGGCGGGGGCTGTGAGTCAAGTGTAGCATCATTGGATGTCCCCCTTTGAGCTTACGAACTTGCCTTACCCACTATTTTTACCTGATGTATAGTTTTCGAGATAATCTCATCCGAAACTTCAGATAGATCACCCTGTATATGGTTGACGTAAATATCAGCCAATATCCGAGCTAAGCTACTTTCCATTGCCAAACCACCATGTTGTCGGTACAGCTTTTTGTTGAAGCTAAAGTAATTATGCTCCAGAATAATTGTAAGTATTTCTATCAGTTCATAGATCTCTGCAATACTACTTTTCTTATATTTAAGCAGATTGTTTCTTATAATGTTAAAAAGGCTCTTTGACAGGGATGTTCGTGTATAAGTTCACTATGCCTAGTGACGTTAATTAAAGACATGCACATCCCACCAACAGCTAAATTAACATCACTAGACACAGTCAACAATTGGCTGGTATTTACATCAACCATGCAGAACAAAAATTCTTCTCAAATAACCAGCACATCTCAACAAAATAATCCAATACAGAAGATATGTTGACGATACAACCTTGCTTTTCGATGGTGCAAACAATTAAGTGGTTGCAGAATACTGACACGAATTGCTTATAGACGAATGGACAAAGTGGTAGAAGATGACGTGAGGGATGATCAAGTTTGGTTTCTCAGAAATTTAACAACACGTAAAGGAATACCTGATGCTTATCTTAAAAAACAGGCTGAAGAAAGGCAAACTTATGTTTATAGCATTTTGGAGTTTGCAGAGAGCTTTTTAAAAATTACAGCGAATATTCTATTTGAAATTCTGAAGGTAGCAAGGATAAAATGTGGGGAAGAAGAAACCAAACTGCAGTTACAAGAATTATACAACATCAACGGAAAACAGTAGCAGAGAAGTCCGTTTGACAGGATTGTAGCCTGTCCACAATGTTATTCACTATGAGAAACCGGTAAAGGAAACTAAGGAGACACTCGGATAGGCAATTAAAGCTGTGTAATGGAAACTTCATGTATTGTATTACTTAAGGGACGACACGTCAGGAGTGGGGGCTCAGGCACTTCGTCACTGTTAATAAGGTTTGATTGTCCTCTGTTTCTCATTATCTTAAGATTAGCATTTGAGAGTACACTTATTTATTCTTACAAAGTTTTTGTATCAAGATGCCTGCCTGCGACTTAAATGTAGTCGTCAGACAGGGAGTAAATACAGTGGTTGGCTGTTTTGAGCAGTACAGTATTTGTTACTGACGTGTGCAGTACACACTGAAACGTCCCCTTTGAACAATTCTGCACGAGACTGTGCTTAACCTGACACACAATATTTTGTTAGCGCAACGCAGTCTGACTTTCAAAATTCCCTACAAAAGAATGGCCCTGACTAACATTAAACTATACCTTTCACAAATCACTTACCTCACAAAAATCTTCGCTGCTCAAGCTACTGCAATACAGCGAGCGCCACTACTGCCAGCTAAATGAAAGATTCAAACTACTGAAGGCACTAACTACTGATAGGGATAGTTAGCAAATGAAATATATTAATAGAGAACAAACAATGTATTTACCTTGATATCATCATATATAAATATAACAGTTCATGACAAATTTCAAAACTCCACCATCTCTCTCTCCACATCCACCACTGCTGGCGGCTCACCTCCAACTGCGCAACGCTACGCGCTGTTCACATCCAGCTGCCGCTGCCCAACACTACAATGCCGAGTATTACAACAATGCAAAGCAGACACAGACTGCCCACAGCACAGCCAGTGATTTTCATACAAAGGTGGCGTTACCAATAAAAAAAACCTAAACAGCCTACTTACAACACGAATTTAGTATCATGAGTTTTCACCAATCCACCACATAAAATTAAAGTTAATGAAGAGTGCTGAATTTATCTCAGTGCTTTATGATGTGTTCTCGTTACTTGATGAAGAATTTCATATTCTATTCAGATTATGTATGTGACAAAGTCTGACATATTTTTATTTCTTTTATTAATGCTGACTACTGCTATGTTTTCAACACGTGAGTAGTTTTTAGGTTCATCTTGGTTATTAGCTTCAGCTGTATTTTGGTCCTTTATTACTGTATCACTACCGGTTTCGTGGCGTTAAGGCCACATCTTCAGGTGACATATGATTAAAACATTAGAGTGGAAAAGTTCAGAATCTTTTTTTCCAACATTCGTTGTCCGTCAAATACAAAACACCCCTAAAAGACGGTATGTCATGGATTAAAAACTGCCAAATTCCAATATAGTGGATTGGTCCAAACAAATGATATCATAGTGGTCGCTCCTCCAATCTACGTGGAACCGCGTTCAGAGCACAGTACGACAGAGCGAACGGCCGCGTTGCTCTGTACGCGGTTCCATATAGATTACAGAAGCGACTACTATGATACGATTTGTTTTGGACCCATCCACTATATTGGAATTTGACAATGTTAGAGAAGGAAAGTTGTTACTCATCACATAGCGGAGATGCTGAGTCGCGACAGGCACAACAAAAAGATTCATACAATTATAGCTTTCGGCCATTAAGGCCGTCGTCAACAATAGACACACATACACACACGTGCACACACACACTCACGCAAAAGAAACAAGCACACACGTCTGCAGTCTCAGACAACTGAAATCACACAGTTTTAATATCAGAAGTTAGTAAGAATATAAGACAGAAAAATTGCCACAATAGATTCATATGTGACCAAGAATGGACGGCTGTGGCCAATGCAGTGGGCTGAACAGGTAAGTATTGGTTTAATTTTTACTTTGTATGTGCGAATATCCCGATTTATGTCTTTACGGTGTCCAAAAGAGTTTCGTTTTATTGTTTACGATCATATATCAGTTATAAATCCAACTCTTTGCAGTTATTTTGTTTCTTTTCTGATTCCACTTTACAGTTGTCAAAAAGTGATTAAATATGTATGAGACTTTTTAAATATTTGATTATAACTACTGTTTAAGACGCATTTTACATTAATATGCGTAGTCTATTTTATTTACACAATACACACTAAAATACACTTTAGGGAATTGTTTATCATTAAAATAAAACTTTTCTGAATATACGTTGCCGTTTTGACTGATATCACGATATGTCTGCTAAATGTGAGGTGTGAAATGTAGACATTGCACTCAATACCAAATTTTTTTTCATTTTTACAAATCTATGACTCAAAAGTTTTCCCTTCCTTTCATGTCACCTGCCGCGCTATGTTTGCTTTTCTTTTTCTGTATTTTGTAAATATAATGACGGACTGGAATGATAAATTGTCTTGTCCTTAAATCTTCCTGAACATTCTGGTATAGTTTGCCATTTGTTAACTGTAATAGGCAGTCTCATTAATGTACGTGTAATGAAATATCACTTTATTTTTTTCAAAAATGTGAAGAAGACTGTCATTATGCTACCTAGTATTAAAGTGTTATGTTGTGCAGGTATGTTTTGAAATCCAAGTAATAGGCAATAAATTTCCTAACGATATGTTGTGGTAGCTGCAGTGTATGCGGATTTCATTATTCACCGTTGCTTACGTTCTGGTTATAAATTTTGAAACTGTTATACGTGTTTAAGGCCTGAATGCTGTCCTGGTAGGTGACTCATATGTTGTACCATATTAATGTAAGTTAGAAGCCAAAGAATTAGCTGGCTGCTTTAAAATGGTACTTAAATATTAAGTGGTGTATAATTTGTAGAATAACAAGTTTCACTTTCTTCTTATGTATCATTTTTCCTCAAGTGGAAAAACTGAGGACATTTTCCTATTATTTTGGCTAGTATTACCAGGTATGCTGCAGGTTTTTTTCTACTTTCATCTTAGCATAATTAATTGGTCACAGAATAAATTTAAGGAAAAATATTAATGCACAGTCACAAAGATAACTTTTATTACATAGTTGCTTATCTGGTTGAAAGGTCTCTGTTGGATTCCTTTCATGTTTAATTTCTTAAATCTGTTGTCATTTACGGCATAAATTCCTCTTCTAAATTTTCTGTGGCGTTTCTGACTATCTGGGAGGAGACTGAGTAGTGGAACGTGTTACTCTTACACATAAACAAGAACGATCTATCACACTACTACACTTTAAAACACAGTTTATATGTAATTCATGTCACACAGTCTCATACGGAACCTACATCCGCTTTCTTTTATATACTGTATATGATAAGATACTGTCATCCCCCTTCCCTTCTGTGTGAGAGGGTGAATGAGCAAATGTATTTCTAGTTGCATGCTTGAGGGTAGCAGACAAGCCTGTCTGCTAGAGAACAGTAGGACCAACGTCGGAACAGGTAGCTACGCTTTCTAAGAGCAAAGAGGTTTCTATCCTTAGTATGGTCCTGTCCGTCCGTTGTCATGTTGGTATAGGAAGCTGCCCCTCTGGCCACTTCCGTTTGTATTTGTGAGCCACACCTCAGGAAGGGACCGGGCAGTCTGTCCGTGGCGAGCGTCTGAAGTGGTAAGATCTCCGGCTAAGCGAGTGTCTGCTAAGTCTGTAGGACAATGGATTTCTTAAGTTCAGCCTAACTGAAAATTTAATCACCTTTATTTCAGGTTTAGCTCTAAAATATCAAATGTTATCTAAAATTGCAGTGCAGTGTATTTCTCGTGTGAAGTTCAGAATATATTCCAGTAGTTGCTTTGTCACTACTTTGTGAGTAAAGTGGAACCACGTGTTGATCAGTAACTCTAACTAGGTTCACCAATCTTAAATGCGAATGTGCGTGAGATTATAACGTCTCGTCTTGACAATATTTTTCAATATAGCAACTTTTCTTTATGTTCAACCCACGTGGGGTGTACTTTGTGAGACCACTACCACGTGCTTATATAATTGTTTGACCCATCAGGTTAATAGTAAGACGTTAGTAACCAGTTCGAGGTTTTTCTTTTGTAAATTGCTTTTCGATCTAATTTATTTTAATTATCAAAATTATTGTGGAGTTATACGCTTTGTGTAAACCAAGTTGACCACGTGAAGCATGTGGTGTAATCATCAAAGTTGCAATCAGCTATTCTTTTTGGGAAGATTTCACAGAGAGTTAGTATGAATTTAGTATACCAGTGTGTAGTAATTACATGACAGTCAGGATTGTGCTACAAACGTAATTTCTTTGGGGGAAAATTGAATCGGTTGGTTGTGGTTAATTTCCTCTTGCATATGTTTCAACGTTCTTCGTGTGTTATTTTATGAATGCAGTGTTGTATGCAGTCTCCCAATCTTGGCTCCATATTTGATGTGTTCCGTAAGATTACAATCTCACATTTTCACAATCCTAAATAAGGCACCAGCTTAGTTACGACTCAAGTTTAATATGCTGAAATTTCAATGATCAATGTTGAAATAAATTTCCAAATATAAACTGATTTATTTCTTTTTATTTAAATTCTCTTATATATATATATATATATATATATATATATATATATATATATATATATATATATATATATATATATATCACTGGTTGTTGTATGACTATCAAAAGATTATAATTAATGTTAGTCTGGTTGGGAATTTGGTAAGCTAGACTGGATACCTGGTGAAACAGTTGCGCAGTAATGCAAGGTTAACTTCCCTAGACAGCTCACAGCTTTTAACCCGCTTTTATTGTCCATCAGTACCGCTTTCACGGCAAATTAAAGCGACAACGTTACACATGGCGACCCTGTTCTGTGATTCCGCTAGACTCTGGAATCTCTGAAACGATAGATTGAAAGTGTGTTATAATCTTTATTTTTTTCCCCCTGCAGCGCTCAAACAACTTCTGCGTTGTTTCTGAGCAGACTTTCAAATTATTCACGGCGTTGTTGAGCGGCGTTGTGTTGTTTGTCTTGTTGTTTTGTTTTCTTTATTTGTGTGTTTTATATGTGTGTGTGTTTTTTTTTCTCGCTTGTAAATTCCACTGTTTCGATCAAAGATAAAAATTTGTTTTGCGTGTGAAAAAGTGCGTACTGGGTTGGGTATCTCTCGTGTGACTGTCGTAATTTTTGGGGGACACATTTATTTTGATTAGTGTGTAGCAGACCGGGTATAAATTGCACTAATGCAGACACGTAACCAAGCTAAAAGTAAGCGGTCTGACAACTTAAGCAACATGGACCAAGGGGATAATTTGATTTCGAATATTAACGCGTCGGACAGTTCCGAAAATACAATGGGAAATACTTCAGACGAAATGCAAAACAGGACAAATGGGCTCACAGCAGAGCCAGAAATTAATTTGCCTCCTACTAACCAAATTGATTTGGCAGAACTCATGAAAGCCTTATTGCAACAAAATGAAGAAAACGCTGAGAAATCAGAAAAATCGTTCCGAGAACAAAAAGAATCATGTGAAAAATCGATCCACGAGCTAGGCGAACAAATGACGCAGAAATCTGAAAAATCGATCCGTGAGCTAGGCGAACAAATAGACGAAAAAATCCAGCAGACAAATAAAGTCGACAAGTCGATGCAGAGAGTGTCCGATGATATCTCACAAAGAATAAACAATTTGGCAAGTGAAATAAAAAGCGATATTATGAAAGAATTAGGTCGTACATTTGAACAAATCGATAATCATCTGCAAGCCTTAGAACAGGGCAAGCGGAGTCGCGATGCGGAATCGAAAGAGCGCGAAGAACAGCTACTTAGGAATTTCCAAGCGCTGAGAGAAGAATGCCAAAGGGAACGCCAGCAGGTACTCTCGAGGGTCCAAGAGGCGGAAACGCATTGTCCCACGTCCGTTAGCGACACAGTAGCGGACAACAGTCTAGCGATTCACGCGCTGGAACAGCAAGTAGAACAATTGAAGCAGACTGGGGCGGAGGACAACAGACAAATACACGATAAGATTGCGGCATTAGCGGACATCGTAGGCACGATGAAGGTGACAGAAAGCGAGAACAATACTGCATCAGTAGCGGTCGCAGAGACCGAAGAAGTGCGTTCGCTTCTTAGATTTCAGAAGGGACAGTTCGAAGTGAACAGGCGGCACAAAGCTGTAACAGGCGAATTCCAAGAACGCGTGGCGCATCTGGAAAACCGCATGGCGTGTGATTACGAACTCGCCAATAGCACTAAAAATAGCTGTACGAACAGTGCAGAGAGGGACTCCGGCCACGAGGGAGATTTTGACGACAGGGAAGAATGTATTTTGAGGGGCAGACATGAGAAAAATAGAAACATTCAAGGGGCTCGCCAGGAGGAAATGCAGGGATTTGATTTCAAACATTTCCTTATGGTGAGATAGTTTGAGATATTTCGAAATTCGCAAAAAGGAATGCATCCACGAGCATGGCTCGAGCAATTTGAGTTTTGTCTTCCCCCCGACTGGGCAAGTTCACATAAGATAGAATATATGTGTGGCTATTTGGAAGGCGAACCAGCGATTCGCATGAGGTCGGCAGCGCGTCACTGCAACTCCACTCGGGAGTTTCGACAAGCCTTTCTGTCCGCCTATTGGTCGGAAGCGGCACAAGATAGGGTCAAACATGGCATAATTATGCTGCCAAATTTGAACCAATCTGGTTTCGGCAGCCCAGCACGCCTATTCGACCACATGCTGCAGGCAAATCAATTTTTATACGACCCATACGGGCCTGCGGAACTAATTAGGATATGCATTACCAAATTGCCGATGCACTTGCGCCACGTCATTCTTGCGGGACGATGCAAAGAGGACGTGGAAACGTTTAAGACACTTCTCCAAGAGTTGGAATATAATACAGCAGAATGCCCGCCTAATCAGGCAGAAAGTTATTACAAGGCACAGCAGTGCGATCACAGTCGTGGCCGTAGTACTAATCAACGGCGTGACTGGTCGTAGCGACGCGAACGGAACAATAATCGCGACCGGCCGTATAGAAACTGGGGTAACAGTCGCGAACACAGGTGGAACAACGGAAATGATCGAGGACATGGACAAGATTGTGAACGCTACAGGTACGGCAACCAGAATCGATACTACGATGAATACGGTGGGAATAGGACTGTAGGCGGAGCACCTCATGATGTTGAAATTCGGCCGGCTAACCCTAGACATAATCCAGCAAATGGAAATGAACAAAACCGGCAATGACAAACGATCAGCGCAGAAGGCACCCAATCGGAACAAATGAGCGACATGGCAAATGAGTAGAAAGGACAGTGCGAAGTAGAGAGGATGGTGAGGAGAAAGAATTGATTAGTTCAAATTTGTGACATATGCATTTTGAATAATATGTTGGTAAAAATAGTGATAAATATGTTTCTATGTGATTGATTGAAGTGAGGTTTGTAGTTTTTTTTCTTTCCTTGTGCAATTAGGATTTAGGTTGGTTCAAATATGAATATAAAAGGTTTCTTTGCGAACGAGTGAAATGCTGTTTAAGTTTTTTTTGTGTAAATTGAAATGAGTCGGTCCTGAGGGAAGCAAGATCTGTGTTGAATTAATGCAAAACTCAGGGGAATATCCGATCTGTGGGTATTATGGGTCTAGCAAACCCAGGTCCCCAGCTGTTAGTAGCCTTGTTTCAGATTTTCTGCTTTCAGTGCTACTATCTATCTATTACTATTCTATATCTGTCAGTATAAATGAGGATCTCTTACTATAGTATGCGTGCTGTATGAATATTTTAAGATAGGAGAACTCTGAGAAAGGAATGAGTAAATTTGGAATCTTGAAAACAGGATGCGATAATACGATTGTTTAACCATTGGCTTCCCAATATGCGATGATACATTAATATTGATGATATATGTCTTATTTGTTCTTTATAGCTGAGTACATAAAGTGCTGTCTGTGGATTTCGTAAGTATATTGATTCCCTTCAAGGTGAAAGAAGAATTGTGGTTTGTGTAATTTACGTGGCCCTGAAATATTATTGTGGTAGTCAAATACGAGCAGTTTTTCAGCAAATGGAGAATGGAACAGAAATATGGATTCTTTTTGTAGTCTTGATTGATGTTGAGCCAAAGCCTGAAACATTATTCTGCATTAATACTTGTCCTAGAAAAGCGACGTTTATGTGTTTTGCTGATGCTGTGAGCATTACAGCTTACTGTTTTCGCTGGTGGTGGATGCACTGCAGCTTATATGATTTGTACTGAGGAAATTTCCCTCTTGAAGGTAGAGGAAGATTAAATAATTTTGATTATGGGACTGAAGGAAAGCTTGGTTTAAGGTAATAAGGATGAAGCAAAACATTTGTCATTTAAACTACAGGAGGATCCGGATCTTTTGTGTCTATTGTAAGTTCAGTATGTTAAGATGAAACTGTTTTACAGAATAGAGGAGACCACAATTTTGCCATTCATGAGAAATGAATCCAGAATAACCACCACAGGCGAAATAACTGATTTAGAAGCGAAAGGTAACTTAAAGGAGGAACGAAATTGGAGCAAAATGGGTAAGAAAATGTAATACAACCTGTAGGATAAAAAAAAAATTTACCCTTCTCAGAGTCATCTGCGTGATTAATTCTTGTGATAACGCAATTTTAGATGAAATTTTCTTACTGTTTTATGTGTGAATATATAAGTATGATAAATGTATAATTGCGAGTCTCTTATCAGGTGTGTGAACTGGTATAAATGTTTTGATTTGCAAATAACCATTGTTCTTTCTACTTTGTATGTTTAAGGAACGTTTCTCCATGGTGACTGTGACACTGAAGTACCAGAAACTGATCCTGGTAAAAGTGTAGTCTCCAATGGCACTGTTGATTGTCTTGTGACTGGGGAGTTCCTGCCTAGCCCAGAAGACTATAACTGTCTGTATGTCACATCACCACCTCCACCATTACTGACATGGCCAGCGAAGAAAAGTAAATCTGCTAGTTTTGAGAGAGAACTGCTTGAACTAGAAGCAAGAAAGATCAGAATGATGAAGTAACAAACTGAATGTCGGAACACAAAGTTTTTGTTATCAGTGGTACCTTATTTTAAGCAAATTGAACCACTACAAAAATTGGCAGCAATGGGGCAAATAATTGTTGAACTAAGAAGCGAAATTTCAAATAAAAAATAATACAAATAAGTGTCTTTTTTTATCTGTAACCATACCTTGTACCCTGCCATTCTGGTTTCATTGATTCAAGGCTGTGGATAGTAATTACCAGTGACATGTATCTGTTTTTAAACTGTTGTGATTAATTTATACCACTTACCACAATGCTCTTTTTGTTTGCATTTTTGTAGATTTGTACAAGCTCCTATTAGAAAGCATTCTCAGAATTTTGTTGTTACGTGCTGTTAAAACAAGGAGACACAGATTAAGATTTATGTAACTTACGTGCGAGGAGTACTGTATGTTGTGGTTAAATGAAATCTGTTAAGTAAATTGATCTGCAGGCAGACCAAGTGGTGGTGTGGCAAAAAGGTTGTGGGAATTTGTACGTTACTATATCGGGATAAGTGTGTGTATATTTCAAGACTGCAGAATGTATTGGTACTGAGGCACAATATTAAACATGTAGACTGCAGTTTTCTGCAATAAATGTGGGGAAAATGTCACAGGTCTGAAATATCATAGGTAAATTGATCTGCAGGGAGACTAAGTAGTGGTGTGGCAAAAAGGTTGTGGGACGTTAAACGTAGGTGTATTGGAATAACTATTTGTACATTCCAAAAATAGTGAATGTTTTTGTACTGAGGCCAGATATTTCTACAAGAGGATTGCAGTTTTATGTAACCGAGGCATGGAACATGCCACATTTTTTATATTGTTCGAAATGTAGTAGGTATGTAGATCTTCAGTGAGACAAACAATTGGTGGTTTCCTGTCATTCATCATATTCCATAGATCACAAGAGGGAGGTGAATCTTCAGAAATGTGGAGCAAAGAAAGATATACACTGTTGTTGGTGCATGCACTGTCTGCAAAATGGTTCAAATGGCTCCGAGCACTACGGGACTTAACATCTGTGGTCACCAGTCCCCTAGAACTTAGAACTACTTAAACCTAACTAACCTAAGGACATCACACACATCCATGCCCGAGGCAGGATTCTAACCTGCGACCGTAGCGCTCACACGGTTCCAGACTGAAGCGCCTAGAACCGCACTGCCACAACGGCCGCACTGTCTGCACAAGGACCTTTAATCCTTTGCTTATTACTGGGTTCTGTGTTTATAGACACTGGATTACACAGCGTTTTCCTCTAAGCACAAAATACTTTAGTGCCAGGAGTTATCCAGTGTTTATCTTTTGTTGAGTTTTGCCCTTGTTTTATATAGTTGAAAAATAAGATTGAAGTTGTTCCTGGAATACATTTAAGAATGGGTTAAAGTTACAATTAACATACTTTATAAATTTCTGCCCTACATGCTTTTCATAACTCCTCTCTAAATATGGTGATAGTTGTTTTTAACAGTACTGTGAAACAACAGTTCTGTTATGATCAGTGCCTAACTGGCCAGTAAATTTTATTGATAATATTTGAATATCATATGAAGATGATATCTGTTCTTTCGTACATGTCCGAAAGAACAGATACCATTGGAGATCTTGCAGCTCGCGAAGAATGAAAGTACAATGGAATCCAGACCATTAGCTGCTTACAGGCATTGATAAATATCAACAGGTACAGTTGAAAATGTGTGGCCTGACGGCTCAGTAGGACAGAGCATTTGTCCTGTAAGCAGGAGGTCCCAGGATCAAGTCCCTGGGGGCACACATTTTCAACTGTCCCTGTTGATATTTATCAATGCCTGTAAGCAGCAATAAAGGTCTGGATTTAATTGTACTTTCATTTGAATATCCTGGGCAGATAAATGATTGACTATAGGTTTTACAGCTAAATAACTGAAAGAAGTTGGGTTTGAAACCAAATTGTCAGTAGCTGTTTCACTGTCTCATTCAGTCATCATAGGGAATGACACTGTGGAAAAAATACAAAGGTGGACATGAACAAAGCCAGGCACCCTTGGTCAATACTATGTTACTGGAAATAAATGTGCAGTTATCCACTAACAATGATTTTCCTGCTATGTTGGCACAATCTTATTAAAGTGGTTTCCAGCTGCTTTATGAGGCTTAAGATGCTTCCTGTTGAGGGTCTGTAAACTGTCAGTGCTCTTGCCAGAAGCATTAAGATGCAAACCATGTCGTCTATGCCTTCACCAAATGAGGGCAATGTATCACTCACACCCATATGTGAATGTCCCTCTCCTCCAAATTACCTTCCAATCTCTGCATTAACACAGTCCTTAGAATAACCCACCCACAGTTTATCATACTGCTCAAAGAGTGATGCAATCTTCGAACTAGTATGAGGAGTATTATCAGCAATGTGCCAAATGCATGTAATGTACTTCAAAATGTCATTGACATTGACTATTGATGAATAATGTGCTCAGCTATTATCAGCAACAGGTCTTGGTTGTTCGTCATGTTATGTTAGGAGGTACTTGTGGATATATGTGCATACATTTCAAGATAATGTACTTCAGTAAGACCTTAAAAATATTTTTTGATTACAGTGTAAAGTGACTTGGTAAAACTTAATACACACGTCAGGTGATAGAACGGTGGCTTAAATATTTTGCCATCTCTGCTGAAACGTGTAATTTGATAGCAAATTCATGTGTTTCTAGTGACACAGGGGTTGACAGCTACCACAATGTTTATGATATTCATTGCTGTGAGGCTAGCGGCAGCACAGTAGGGCCATCTATTGCAGTCATCAGTGACCATATAACAGTCAATGGATTAATCATTTGGTTAAGCCCATATTCATCAGATATTTTAGGCTTTGCTGCAGATGTAGGTGAACACTCAGTAGAAATGTTATACAGTACAGTAACCACCAGCCTTAAATGATTATACTGATAAATGTTTACACAGAAAATTCCATGTCAGCTGTGGTTTGCAGTATTAAAATTTAGAGTTATTGGATAATAAAATCTCTCTCATGAATATTAAATGAGTAATGTTAATAATCATGTTTCTTTTTCTTTTGTCTTGGTTCTCACGAATTAAAAGAGCTAACAGTTTTCTTCATTGATAAATATGTTTGTGAACATATACATTTATACACTAGTTAGTAATGAAAACATTCAAGCACATATTTAAATGAACTTTATTCCAGATTTCCATTTAGAATTTGACAGGAATAATTCCCCAATCAAAATTATTTCATTTGATTCAATTTTCCTATGGAAGACTGAATTACTGAATACTCCAGCATCACTGTCTCCTCCATATGCACCAACATCAATTACAACAAATCTATATTTGCCATCTGTTACTGACAGCAAAACTATAGAAAAGTAATTTTTTATAATTGAAATATTGACTTCCCGAATTAGGGGGACTGCGAATTTTGATGTGTTTCCCATCTGTACTGCCAATGCAATTTGGGAACTGCCATTTTTGTTGTAAGTCCTTATGCACTAATGGCGAAATACTCTTCTGTTGGTTGTGGTATATGTAATGACTTGAAATATGACCACAGAGCTCTTGAGACTTCCTTTAAAATATTTGCCACTGTTGTTTTGTCAACCCTGAAGGAAAAGGAGAGCTGACGAAATGACACTCCTGTTGAATAATATCTGATGGCAGAAAAATTTTTTTGTTTATATACAGTTTTTGCTTTGTAAAAGTAGTATGTCTTAAATTGGATGAGCTCATCTATAATAACAACTTTCTCTACAGACACGTAAATCCTGTCAGTAAAAGAGTAATAAACAAGTATTATAAAGAGAAAAAGACGGGTGACTGGTGAAGCAGACCATACAAGAAATAAAGTGAAAAGCAAAGAAACACTGATGCATATTATACTTTTTACAAAATAAATGACAGATGACTGCAGTTTCAACAGAGAAACAAAAACATTACTTATTAACAACGCAGTAGACAGTGAGACAGTGACAGTGACAGCAGCAACTCAATACATAGTGTTTGACAGTGATGAAGATGAAGAAAAAGAAAATGTGTAAGTGGTTACAGATTAAAAACTGTGGAACAAAACAGTGTCTGTAGAAACACAACACATCAGAAAAACCACACCATGTGATAAAAAGATGAAAAATAAAAGCCCACTGAAGATGCTGCAACTGCAGTGAGACATGTTTGGGTTAAAAAACAAAATTGTGTTCTGCTAAAGGCGGACCCTATCCAAAAACATACGTAGAATATTAGCTGTTACGGTGTGATAGAAAATGTGTAGTAATCTCATATGTGCCTATAAAGAATGATCCTCTTTTCTTCATTATATATAAATTGTAAAGTAACATAGTAAATGCAGCCAGAACAGAGATGTTCATCTGTCATAGTCTGTGTGCCTATAAATTTGTATAAAAAGTCCTATACTCTCAACTGAAAATTGTCAGGTAAAATCCACAGGCAAAGAATAAATAAACTTTTATGATATTCAAACTAGCAATGAATAGTTTGGTCCTTTGCAGTATGAACTTATCAAAAATGTAACGATTTTGTCATAAATTGGTAGAACATTCTTTATTGTCGACATAATTTACACAACATAATCTCTAGCTCTGATTTGCAAAAAAAAAAAAAAAAAAAAAAAAAAAAAAAAAAAAAAAAAAAAAAAAAAAAAACACCAATGCTACACAGCTCATGCTACATTTTGAAAGCACATATTAGTATGTGGTAGTAACTTACCTTAGTACAATTATCAGCCTTTGTTCCATGCTTGCGGGTCGCTGTGGCCGAGCGGTTCTAGGCGCTTCGGCCCGGAACCGCGCTGCTGCTACGGTCGCAAGTTCGAATCCTGCCTCAGGCATGGATGTCTGTGATGTCCTTAGGTTAGTTAGGTTTCGGTAGTTCTAATTCTAGGGGACTGATGACCTCAGATGTTACGTCCCATAGTGCTTAGAGCTATATGAACCATATATATGTTCCATGCTTATTGGCTGCTGAAAGTGGTTGCATACGAAATACACATCTTTAAACCACTGACGAGATAATCCAAGGAATTATGTTCATTCTCTTCATGCTTGTATATTCAAAAAAGTTGTTTGGTGATCGTTTTAACTAACGATATAAATGATGTAACTCGCCATGGAGACTCCTCGCTTTGTAGATTTCATGTACAGCGCTCCTTTGACGTCTTAATTCCCTAATTAAAATCATCAACAACATCATTCTACGATTTTTGGGCGTCATGTTTCGGAATCGGCTGATCGCAGCTTGCGGTAGTTTGTCGCTCGCACGCAGTGACTGTGCCATTGCCTGTATCGTAATAAACATGCTAAATAATACGTAACAGAAATTAATAAAGATTTGAGCACCCATTCATGAAATATACATAGGTTCCTGCTGGAAAATGTCTTCAATGAGCGGCTCGACATTATGATCGGTTGAAATGTATATTAGATCAAAGAGGAATCTCAAATTTTCAGTGTAAAAAGTTTTGAAACGCTTAGCTTTAATAGAGAAGCTAATGAGAATTTGTTGTTTTAATCATCGTGCTACGACCCGTCATTTTATTAGGCTTTTTTTTTCAAACATTTTCTGTAGTTTCTATTAGTGGTGCGTTTAATTTCCGTCATCACAGAGATCTACAAATCATCCAGTAATATCGTTTGTATGTCTCTTTGTTATTAATTCCATAATGCTGCAAAGGAAGACGGCACGGAAGTTTCCTTCAAGTCAGAACAGCTCCAGGGGCAAAGAGCAGAAAGCGAATCGATTTCTTTTTTACGCGAAACCAACTTAAGAGGCACGCTATCTGCCACGTGGCCCGTAAGTCGCCAGCAGTGTCGAAAGTGTTTCTGGGAGATTTTCAAACAGACTGCGGAATATTTCCCACGGCACCGCGGCACAGCGCCATCGTGCCAGGTCAAACTGTCGGTTGTCGGGACCGTTTCAGGTATTCTAACAGCGGGAAGGCTACTAATTAAAAGAACTACTAGGAGTCGTTCCGCAAAACTGCCTCAGAATAAACGGAATCGAAAGTTCTCTTCAGTGGTATTCGGTGTGTTTCTAGACATTCTTTTACGAGCCCGTAAAGACGTAAAAGCGAGGCGACCAACTCAAAGACAGAATACGACACTGGCGTGGCCTCTGGTGGCTTCTTGACGTTCGGCAGGGAACGCTCCGTAAAAGCGTTACTGCGTCGTTACCGAGAAATTGCTGATAAAAGTGCCGTCGCGTTCCGTGCAGTTTAGGTCTGCTTTAAGTGGTCTCAACCGAGGGAAGCGCTGTTTCCGCCACGCGCTGAGTCTGTTTTCTCGCCTTTTACTCACTCTGCCATTTCCGTAAAAAATAAATAAATAAATATATTCTGTGTTGTGGCAGCACACTGAAAATGCCCGCCTTAGCAAGTCAAGCAGGAAATGCATTCGCAATTGCGAATATGAACAACCTTCGGCTATATTTGGAATGACTGGAATGACGACAACGAGAATTTTTGCCAAATCGGGACTCAAAACCAGGATTTCCTGCCTTACACGAGCGGCCACGTTAGCTGTGAAACATCCCCTTAGCAAAATCAATGAACTACTGTGCTGATAAACCTCTTACATTACTTGATTTTCAAACAGCTGAGCAGAACTGAACGTACTCAGACATTTCTATCTTTACTTGTTCTGATCAACACTAAACTGACACACAATGTTTTTAGCGCAACGCAATATGACTTCCAATAATCCCTACAAGAGAATGGCCCTAACTAACAATAATCTATACCTTTCATGAATCACTTACCTCACAAAAATCTTCGTTACTCGAACTACTGCAATACAGCGAGCGCCAATACTGCCAGCTAAATAAAAGATTCTAACTACTGAAGGCACTAACTATTGTTAGACATACTTAGCAAATGAAAGATTTTGATAAATAACAAACAATGAATTTACCTTAATAGTGTTCAAAAGTCATAATATATATATATATATATATATATCAGTTCATGACATCCAGTCTTACAAATTTACTGTCTCTGATGGACACACGTCCAGATCATCCGCTCTCAAAACTTCGCCATCTCTCCCCCCACATCCACCACTGCTGACGGCTCACCTCCAACTGCGCAACGCTACGCGCTGTTCACACCCAACTGCCTAACACTACAATAGCAAATTCCAACAATGCAAACCAGCCACAGACTTCACACAGCAGAGTCAGTGACTTTCATATAGAGCGCTATGTGGCGTTACCAACATAAAAACCTAATCAGCCTACTTACAACTGCTTTCGCTATTCGTGCACGAATCACGGCCAGACCCTAATTTCCGTATGTCGTCCCCCATGAGTCACAAAACGCACTCGCACGTTAGGTATATTCCCGCGCAGGAGGGACATTTTTAAGGTATTGCAGTGCCTATCTCGTGAAGGAGAACGATGCAACGTGTTGTTAAGAAGGAGCATTCCTTCTTAACAACACAGGTACCACAATATCTTATTTATCCGCCGATACCTGACAGCGACTTTCAGTGAAGTTGTCTTCCGCTGTACGGGAATTACATAATAGGTGTACGAGTACACGTTGTGATGCAGGAACGGCGACGTATGGAAGCTTGGGCCTGGCCAAATGTAATGTAATAAAATAAGAATTATTTGTGACTCTTTTTCTTTGCTATCAGTGTAATGTAACAGGATGAATTGAGCCGTGACTTATATAAAAAAAGAAACACACATTAATGCAATGGTTCAGCATAAAAGAGAAATAATTAATGTAGGAATATTATTAACAATGTAACATGTTGTTTAATTTAGCCCGACGTGTGTAAGCACTCAGTAAACTAGCTCAGTTCTCAGGGTAGTTACGTAATCGTCGATAATTAATTTACATTTTCTTATTTACCCATCACTGCAGATATTATTCCAGGCTCGTGAGAAGTCGTGTGCTTATTGCACCAGAGAATATTTACCAAGTCTGTTCGATGTACACTACTGTAATACGTAACTTAACACCGTGGTTTCGTCTCGATTCCCCAATATAAGATAACAAGAGTAGCATCTACAAATTAAATCCTATAATGGAACTGGAATCCTGTGACCAGACCTTTTCTGCCTGGGATGTTATCTCGTTATATAAAGAAAATCTATAAGTAAAATTGTTAAATTATTAGTAGCTGCCTCCGGTCTCGTGGGATCTGAAATAAGGTTAGTTGTCCTAACCGACGGCACGTCTCGTAGATGAGCTAAAAGAAAAATGTTAAAGATTTTTCTAAGATGGCGCCTAACAATGAAAATTCTTTGTTAAGGCCTATATCTACTTAAGACAATTCAGGTATCAGACTACCAATTGATTGACCACATACACAAATTCTTTTGACAAAATAACTATTGTATTTTTCGGGTTTTAAGTACAAATTACATTATCAGCTGGTACAGCAAGATGAGCTTTACACAAGAACATCCTCTTAGGTCTGTATCCAAGCAGATAAGATAAGTAAATAAAGTGAAAAACAAAGGAAAGATAGTTCATGCATATAAGCGCAAGAGTCCGTGGAATAACATGTCCATTGTAGTTCTATCTGTTCTTCTTTGGCGTACTTGTCGATTATTTACAAAATTTATCGTAATATTTAGTTTACATTCTTTTTAAACCCAAGCCCACCCAGGAGAAACAGTGCACAAAGCAGTTAACGCTACCGCTCGAGTAAGGCGGGAAATCCTGGTTCGTGCCCCGGTCCGGTACAGTTTTTCATCGTCGCCATTCGCTTATACGGATGATGGTTGTTTCTAATCGCAACTGCGATTAAATGTCGTGTATTTCATAACAGCTGTAGTCGCCGCAGTGCTTGTTTCTTGGGACATGCACACGTGTCAGAAAGAACATTGGATCGTACTTCTTAATAACATAGTCACTGCTGTTTCTTACTTAGCAAGTAAATTTCAGAAAACAGTGAAAGGCTGAACCAAATACCGCCCCACTTATTTAAATGATAGGCAGTCATCCGTTGTTATCGATGAGGTAATGGAGCGAAAATTTGGTTGCAAGCAAGGCTCTCTTTGAGATACTGAAGGTAGCAAAGATAAAATACAGGAAGTGAAACTTGTAAGAATGGAACTACGTATAAAGAAAGGGAATGAGACAGGGCTGTAGCCTATCCCCCATTTTACTCATTACGTACACTGAACAAGTTGTAAAGAAAGGAAAGATAAATTTGTTTAGGGACATAAAAAACTTGAAGTTGTCGATTTCAGTGTAATTCTGTCAGAGACAAGAGATAGCCTAGGACTTGGACGATCAGTTGAACTCAAGTAATTGTTCCTTGAAAAGAGAATATACATTCATGCCCAGAAAAAAAAAACAGAACACCTTGAACGACTTGATATAGGGCGTTTATATTCGCGGAACATGTACATTAGTATATTCTGCAGAAATTATTGATTGGCGACTCCATAGAGTGCTGTGTGACCAACGACCATATAAGTGAAATTTGAAGGAAGGTCAGCGTTGACCGCAATATTGATGGTTTATTGACAGCAAAATCGATTTGCAATCACATAGTGGTCATCTTCAGTCGTGTGGTGTACAAATTAAACTCATAGTCACTGGTGTCATGTTATTATCAGCAGCCAAAGCTAAGAAACGATCACAATAAACCATCAATATTACGGCCAACGCTGACCTCCCTTCTAATTTCTGCAGAAATGATTAGCATTGAACCATGTCACCAGGCAGGGTGTCCGCGCGATTTGAGGCACCATGTCACGGATTCAAAAAAATGGTTCAAATGGCTCTAGGCACTATGGGACTTAACATCTGAGGTCATCAGTCCCCTAGACTTACAACTACTTAAACCTAACTAACTTAAGGACATCACACACATCCGTGCCCGAGGTACGATTCGAACCTGCGACCGTAACAGCAGCGCGGTTCTGGACTGAAGCGCCAAGAACCGCTCGGCCACAACGGCTGGCCATGTCACGGATTGCGAGGCCCCTCCCTCCTGAGGTTCGAGTCCTCCCTCGGGCGTGGGTGTGTATGTTGTTCTTAGCATAAGTTAGGTTAAGTTAGTTTAAGTAGTGTGTAAGTCTAGGGACCAATGACCTCTGCAGTTTCGTCCCTTAGAATTCACACACATTGGAACATTTTTTGAAGCATGTCGGCTAGCAGGTTGGAGGTCGATGTCGACTTCACGGCGCAACACTACCCACGGGTAAAACGTGCCTGGGGCTCTCGTTCTCGTTATTAAACGAAGGTAACGGGTCAGAGTGAATTGAGCTGACGTGCAGGATGCCTCGCAGACGTATGCGCGAACCGTACCTTCAGATCAGTGAGTCTACATCTGCATCTATATCTACATGATTACTCTGTAATTCACATTTAAGTGCTTGGCAGAGGGTTCATCGAACCACAATCATACTATCTCTCTACCATTCCACTCCCGAACAGTGCGCGGGAAAAACGAACACCTAAACCTTTCTGTTCGAGCTCTGATTTCTGTTATTTTATTTTGATGATCATTCCTACCTATGTAGGTTGGGCTCAACAAAATATTATCGCATTCGGAAGAGAAAGTTGGTGACTGAAATTTCGCAAATAGATCTCGCCGCGACTAAAATCGTCTTTGCTTTAATGACTTCCATCCCAACTCGCGTATCATACCTGCCACACTCTCTCCCCTGTTACGTGATAATACAAAACGAGCTGCCCTTTTTTGCACCCTTTCGATGTCCTCCGTCAATCCCACCTGATAAGGATTCCACACCGCGCAGCTATATTCTAACAGAGGACGAACGAGTGTAGTGTAAGCTGTCTCTTTAGTGGACTTGTTGCATCTTCAAAGTGTCCTGCCAATGAAACGCAACCTTTGGCTCGCCTTCCCCACAATATTATCTGTGTGGTCTTTCCAACTGAAGTTGTTCGTAATTTTAACACCCAGATATTTAGTTGAATTGACATCCCTTGAGAAGTGTACTATTTATCGAGTAATCGAATTCCAACGGATTTCTTTTGGAACTCATGTGTATCACCTCACACTTTTCATTATTTAGCGTCAACTGCCACCTGCCACACCATACAGCAATCTTTTCTAAATCGCTTTGCAACTGATACTGGTCTTCGGATGACCTTACTAGACGGTAAATTACAGCATCATCTGCGAACAGCCTAAGAGAACTGCTCAGATTGTCACCCAGGTCATTTACATAGATCAGGAACAGCAGAGGTCCCAGAACGCTTCCCTGGCGAACAACTGATATCACTTCAGTTTTACTCGATGATTTGCCGTCTATTACTACGAACTGCGACCTTCCTGACAGGAAATCACGAATCCAGTCGCACAACTGAGACGATACCCATTATTGGCATGAGAGAATGTGATATTCACATCCATTCGGGGAATTGCTACTCATGTGGGATGAAGTGTTTCGGCAGCGCAACGGGTGTGAGCAGAATTATTCACGGAAGGCCGTAGAACACGACGAGATGCGTCAGGTCTCGCCACCCACACCACTTCCCGAGAAGCTCTACACCTCATCCTAATGGCATTGCAGAACAGGTCTTCCTCCTCCTCGGCTCTGGCGCTACAGTGGAACGGTGGAACGTATAGTATATTATCAGGGGTGACAGTCCGTCACGTTACGTGCGCAACGTCCACTTCTCCGCCTACCTATGACGAATGTGAAGAAACATGCTAGACGGCAATTGTGTATGAAATGACATCACTGTGGACAAGAATGGCACCAGATAGGGTTTTCGGACGAATCCAGGTTCTGTTTGTTTGAAAATGATGGCTGCATTTCGGTTCGCCGCAGACAGGGGAAGCGGCATCACAGTGACTGCTTTCGCACAAGACATATAGTGCCAACTCGAGGCCTTATGGTGTGGGGTACTATTGGGTACAACCACAAATCAGAGGAGGTGCGTGTCCAGCGCACTGTAACCAGTCTGACCTATGTGAATGACTTGTCGCCACTCGAAAAAGTGTAGACTGTGGTGAAACAACGGGTGCAGCACTGTGACCCAGTGCCGACCACCATAGATGGACCTTGGAACTAAGCGAATGTACTATGGATGGCTATACCACAGGGCGCCATACGCGCCTTATACGCGTCGATGCCATCAAGCATGGAATAAGTGATCGGGTTCCTTGGCGGACCCTGTGCCTACTAGGCAATAGGACACATACTGAACTGTGGTGACTGAAATACTAATCATTTCTGCAGAAGATACTAATGTACACTACTGGCCATTAAAATTGCTACACCACGAGGATGACGTGCTACAGACGCGAAATTTGACCGACAGGAAGGAGATGCTGTGATATGCAAATGATAAGCTTTTCAGAGCATTCACACAAGGTTGGCGCCGGTGGCGACACCTACAAAGTGTTGACATGACGAAAGTTTCCAACTGATTTCTCATACACAAACAGCAGTTGACCGGCGTTGTCTGGTGAAACGTTATTGTGATGCCTCGTGTAAGGAGAAATGCGTACCATCACGTTTCCGACTTTGATAAAGGTCGGACTGTAGCCTATCGCGATTGTGGTTTATCGTTTCGCGACATTGCTGCTAGCGTTGGTCAAGATCCAATGACTGTTAGCAGAATATGGAATCGGTGGGTTCAGGAGGGTAATACGGATCGCCGTTCTGGTTCCCAACGGCCTCGTATCACTAGCAGTCGAGATGACAGGCGTCTTATATGCATGGCTGTAACGGATCGTGCAGCCACGTCTCGATCCCTGATGCGGACGTTTGCAAGACAACAACCATCTGCACGAACAGTTCGACGACGTCTGCAGCGGCATGGACTATCAGCTCGGAGACCATGGCTGCGGTTACCCTTGACGCTGCATCACAGACAGGAGCGCCTGCGATGGTGTACTCAACGACCGACCTGGGTACACGAATGGTAAAACGTCATTTTTTTCGGATGAATCCAGGTTCTGTTTACAGCATCATGATGGTCGCATCCGTGTTTGGCGACATCGCGGTGCACGCACATTGGAAGCGTGTATTCGTCATCGCCATACTGGGGTATCAACCGGCGTGATGGTATGGGGTGCCATTGGTTACACGTCTCGGTCGCCTCTTGTTCGCATTGACGGCACTTTGAACAGTGTACGTTACATTTCAAATGTGTTACGACCCGTGGCTCTACCCTTCATTCGATCCCTGCGAAACCCTACATTTCAGCGGGATAATGCACGACCGCATGTTGCAGGTCCTGTACGGGCCTTTCTGGATACAGAAAATGATCGACTGCTGCCCTGGCCAGCACATTCTCCAGATCTCTCACCAATTGAAAACATCTGGTCAATGGTGGCCGTGCAAGTGGCTCGTCACAATACGCCAGTCACTACTCTAGATGAACTGTGGTACCGTGTTCAAGCTGCATGAGCAGCTGTACCTGTACGCGCCATCCAAGCTCTGTTTGACTCAATGCCCAGGCGTATCAAGGCCGTTATTACGGCCAGAGGTGGTTGTTGTGGGTACTGATTTCTCAGGATCTGTGCACCCAAATTCCGTGAAATTGTAATCACATGTCAGTTCTAGTACAATATATTTGTCTAATGAATACCCGTTTAACATCTGCATTTCTTCTTGGTGTAGCAATTTTAATGGCCAGGACATGTCCTGTGAACATGAATATCCTATCTCTAGTCGATCAAGGTATTCTGTTTCTTCTGAACATGAGTGTAAAATGGACATCAGCAAATGTAAAATGAGGGAAATGAAGCGTAATATAAGGAGCAGCCATATGAAAACGAGATAGATGAAAAAACAGTAAGTGAACTGTTCATTATTTCATAAGTAAACGCCATAACACTTAAATCATTTATACCGCTGTGAGACAAGACGATGAATGCCTACGTGGAAAAATGTTTGAGATTGCCTGCAGAAACACGATTGTACTCAGGCTCACAACTCTCCATCCGAAGCAAATCGACGGCCACGAACGTCTTCCTTCAGGGCTCCACTAAGTGTATGTAACTCAGATGGGGAGAGATCGGGGCTTTTGGTGGAGAGACCCACAAGTTATCCTAGCTGGGAAGTATTTACTGATCTCTCTCTCCACGCGATTTCCATATTCTCGGAGCCCTGAAGAAAGACGTTCATGGCCTTCGACTTGCTTCGGACGAAGAAGCGTATGCTTGGGTACAATCATGATTCTGTAGGCAACCCTAAAAATTTAGCCATGAAGGCATTGACAGTCTTGCCTCACAGTGGGATAAATGTATTAACAGTTATTGCCATTATTTTTAAAATAATAAACAGTTTACATCCTTTTTTCCATCTGTCGCTTTTTCCTTTGATTGCCCCTTATACGATTAACTCAAGCAATGCTAAGGAATTTGGTTACGAAATGAGTCGTTAAAAAAGAACCTTTGGTGTATGGGCAAGAAAATAACTGATGATATTCCAAGTCGAGATCGATATAAAATGGAGACTTGCAATAGCAAGACAAGCTTTCCTCAAAAAAGACAAATATGTTAACATTAAATACCAACGCGAGTGTTAGGAAGTCTTTCCTGCAAGTATTTGTCTAGAGTGTAGCCTCATACAAAACATGGAGCTTAGGCAGATAAGAAGAGATTAGAAACTTTTGAAAAATGGCGCTGCAGAATAATGCTCAAGATTACAAAGATAGACCGAATAACTGATGGAGAGGTGCTAAATCGAGTTGGGGAGGAAAGAGATTCATGACAGAACACTGGAAGACAGGATCGGTTGACAGGACACATCCTGAGGCGTCAGGGCATCTTCAGTTCGGTAAGGGGGGAAAGTGTGGAGGTAAAAATTGTTTGGGGAGACCAAGGCTTGGTTATATTAAGCAGGTTTAAATAGTTGTACAGGGGTTAGACAAAAATATAGAAACGCCGCAAGAAGAGCATGCTTGAACATAAATGCAGATGCTATCCATGACAACAGGTTGCATCAATGTATTTGAACACGTCTGGCAC
Source organism: Schistocerca americana (assembly GCF_021461395.2). NCBI lineage: Eukaryota > Metazoa > Arthropoda > Insecta > Orthoptera > Acrididae > Schistocerca > Schistocerca americana. The sequence goes on along the minus strand of NC_060119.1, from coordinate 495,675,479 downwards.
CTCTCCAATAACGTCAATATGTCGCAAGTGTTTGTCGTGGTCACATCACTGTTCTGTGTAGCTGTGAGTACATTATGTCGGAGCTCAGTGCATTCAAACGTGGGGAAATTGTTGGTGCTCGTATGGTGGGTGGTTCTGTTACCAAGGTGGCCGAAATGTTTGGTTTTTCTGGAGGCGCCGTATTGATGATTTACACCGCATACGGGGAAAGCGGAAAAACATCGTCCGCTAAGTCACAACGCGGAGAAAAGTGTGTACTGAGTGATTGTGACAGACGGTCGTTGAAGAGGATTGTGATACAAAAAATAGGAGAACGACAGCTGCACAGCTGGATCTCCCACTCGCGAACCCTGTCAGCACCAATGCGAATGGAGTTCCTTAAGCAGAAAATTGCAGAGCGAGACGGAATTCCAAAACCACTCATCAGTGATGGAAATTCCAGTAACAGGAAAACGAGGAGCCGAAACGATAAAGCCTGGCCTATGGAGAGAAGAAGTACGTAATTTGGCCAGACGAGTCCTGTTTCACACTGTTTCCGTCTTCTAGTCGGATCTACGACCCAAGAGCTAAACAGCCGGGCGTTCAATGACGATTTGGGCAGCCATATAGCGGTATTCCACAGGCGCCATGGTTACTCTGCAAGGTCGCATTACTGTTACGAATGATGCGACCATTTTAGTTGATTAGATTCTTCCCATGGCACAACCTTTGACCACCTATGGTAATGCAGTGTTTCTAGATGACAGGACCCCTATAGTAGCGAAGACTACTTGAAGCAATTTTCTTTATATACACACATCAAAAAATGTTTTGCATCACCCCTGTTCCAAGACCTCCTGAAGATAGACGTTGACTGTGGATATTGTATCACAGACACAGTCCCTTTGACTGTTCAGAGATGTCAATAAGCCCGCCCAAAGATGTAAACAACCATGCATGGTTCAAATGGCTCTGAGCACTATGGGACTTAACAGCTGAGGTCATCAGTCCCCTAGAACTTAGAACTACTTAAACATAACTAACCTAACAACCTCACACAAATCCATGCCCGAGGCAGGATTCGAACCTGCGACCGTAGCAGTCGTGCGGTTCCAGACTGAAGCGCCTAGAACCGCTCGGCCCCTACGGTCGGCAACCATGCATGAGCAGCACAGCAGCACCTATTAGACTGAGGGGGTCCGACAGCCGACCAGTTCCAGTCATTCCACGACGAAGGAGGCACACGACTCGTGTTGTCTGTAGTTCAACTATGCCCAGACGGTCAATACCGCGGTTCCATCGCGTCCGCATTGTTACTTTGTGCCAGGAAAGGCTCTCAGCAAGGAAAGTATCCAGGCAATTTGGAGTGAACCAAAGCGATGTTGTTCGGACATGGAGGTGATACAGAGAGAGACAGGAACTGTCGATGACATGCCTCGCTCAAGCTGCCCAAGGGCTACTACTGCAGTGGATGATCGCTACCTACGGATCATGGCTCGATGGAACCCTGACAGCAACGCCACCATGTTGAATAATACGTTTCGTGCAGCCACAGGATGTCCTGTTGCGACTGAAACTGTGCGCAATGAGCTACATGGTGCGCAACTTCACTCCCGACGTCCATGACGAGGTCCATCTTTGCAACCACGACACCATGCAGCGCGATACAGATGGGCCCAACAACATGCCGAATAGACCGCTCAGGATTGGCATCACGTTCTCTTCAGCAGCAAGTGTCGCATATGCCTTCAACCAGACAATCGTCTGAGACGTGTTTGGAGGCAAGCCGGTCACGCTGAAAGCCTTAGACACACTGTCCAGCGAGTGCAGCAAGGTGGAGGTTTCCTGCTGTTTCGGGGTGGCATTATGTGGGGCCGACGAACGCCGGTGGTGGTCATGGAAGGCGCCGTAACGGATGTACGACATGTGAATGCCATCCTCCGACCGACAGTGCAACCATATGGGCAGCATACTGGCGAGGCAGTCATCTTCATGGACGACAGTTCGCGTCCCCATCGTGCAAAAAATTGGTTCAAATGGCACACATCCATGCCAGAGGCAGGATTCGAACCTGCGACCGTAGCGGTTACGCGGTTCCAGACTGAAGCGCCTAGAACCGCACGGCCACACCGGACGGCCTCCCCATCGTGCACAGCTTGTGCACATCTTGTGAATGACTTCCTTCAGGATAACGACATCGCTCGACTAGAGTGATCAGCATGTTCTCCAGACATGAATCCTATCGAACACGCCTGGGATAGATTGAAAAGGCCTGTTTAAGGACCCACCAACCACTCTGAGGGATCTATGCCGAGTCGCCGTCGAGGAGTGGGACAATCTGCACCAACAGTCCATGCATCAATGCAAGACGACCTGCTGCTGGGTATTAGAGGTACCGGTGTGTACCGCAACCTGGACCACCACCTCTGAAGGCCTCGATGTATGGTGGTACAACATGCAATGTGTGGTTTTCATGAGCAATAAAAAGGGCAGAAATGATGTTTAGGTTGATCTCTATTCCAATTTTCTGTACAGGTTCCGGAACTCTCGGAACCGAGGTGATGCAAAACTTTCTTTGATGTGTTATATACACATACGTACACACATAGTGTAAAGCACCGCTCATACACACCAAGAAATTTTTACACGTGTACAGTAAAAATTGAAACAGTCAGTGAACAGGGAACTATCGTCGATCGATTGGTCGATAATAACAGAACAAAATCCTGAAAATACCGTGGATTCAGGTTTTGCGTCAATACACTTTTCTCAGTTAAGTTAATGGTTCAAATGGCTCTGAGCACTACGGGACTTAACTTCTGAGGTCATCAGTCCCCTAGAACTTAGAACTACTTAAACCTAACTAACCTAAGCACATCACACACACCCATGCCCGAGGCAGGATTCGAACCTGCGATCGTAGCGGTCGCTCGGTTCCAGACTGTAGCGCCTAGAACCGCTCGGCCACCTCGGCGGACTCTCAGTTAAGTCAAGACACACTCTCTGCTTTTCAAAATACGAAAACCACAAAGAACATGTTTCAGTCGGTAATGCATTGTTTTTGCAATTAATTCAAAAATTTGATCAAACAGAGAAACAGACACAGCAACAAATGGAAAAAAAATCAGGAACGAATACAGAAACAAATGTAACAAAATCAGAAACAAACGCAGCAACAACTTCAAAAGTTAGACACAATTTAACAAACACTTGAACAAACACGTAAAGATTTAACCGCTGGGACTCAAAATCGAATCGAATTATGAAAAAATTTCTGCAGATGTAAAAAACACAAACTTGTGAGCATTTTCAGCCTATTTTTTTGCGACATGATACCACATTCCAGAATCATGAAGCAGCCATAAAAGGACTGCAGACAATTGAACACGAAAATCACGACACCTTGCTGGCTAAAATTGACTGTGTTGCTTCTACCGATACGGTCGTGCAACTTGTAAAAAAATCAGGAAAGCTTTAAGGAAACAGTAGATACGATTACGACACAAATGGACACTCTAAAACTTGGCTTAGAAAAACGTACGGATGGAATCAGCACATTATGGGAAAAAGTAGTCGAACTTTCAGATAAGTTAACAAACTTATCTACGATCGTAGATGATGGTTTGAATGATACAAGACCGGTAGCCTTTACTGACACAGAGGAGTACCAGGAAATTAGGAAATTAAAACAAAGTCAGAAACAAATCAATACGCAACACAAAAGAGAAATGCGGGAAGTACAAGATCAGTTGGCACAGGTGGTACAACAATTACGTATTTCAGAGGATCCTCGCGCTCCGACACGGGAAAAGGGATTTAGAAATACGGAAAAGTCACAAAGTAATAACACGTGGTATTTCGGAGATTTTGAAAGGATTCGGCAGGGTGCACCGAGCCTTGAGATGGAGCCGCCGACACGACGTAAGAATGACCGATTTGCGACTCGGCGTCACGATGGCTTTGACTATAAGCTCTTCATCACAAGGCGTAAATTTAAAACATTCAAGAATTCTACTAATGACACACATCCACAAGTTTGGCTTCATCAATTTTCTCATTGTTTTCCTGCTAATTGGTCATTAGAGCATAGATTAGAATTTACTTGTGGCTATTTAGAAAATGAACCAGTTGTAAGAATGCGATCGGTTATTCGCGACTGTCATAGTGAAGGAGATTTTTATCATGCCTTCCTTTCTGCATATTGGTCTCAGGCTACTCAAGATCGAGTAAAATACAGTATTATAATGATGAAACATTTCGGGCAGTCTGAATTTTCCACCCCGGTAAAATATTTTGAAAATATGTTACACAAGAATCAGTATTTGTCAGACCTGTACAGCCCCTAGGAACTTATTCACGTTTGCTTAAAAAAGTTGCCTGAACACTTAAGACATATTATTTTGGCTTGACGTTGTAAAGATGATATCGAAGCTTTTCATGGACTTTTGCAAGAATTGGAAATCGGCACAGACAATCACAATATACGAAAACAGGAAAACGACAACAATTACAGGTCACATCGATCACAATTTCGTGACGATAGAAATAATAACCGTACAAGACAAGGCTACTATTATAACGCAAATCGTGATCAAAACAGACATCACCCGTATGACAATCATTGGCTCTGCTGATCTGGAGAGGGTTAAGCCGACGGGTGTGAGGAAGTCAAGTGAATGCTTTGCAGACGCCGACATTGTCAAAAGACACGCCCGGAGGGGTCTGAAGTAGCGGCTGGGCTAGAGGTTCCGTTACTTCGCAGAAACTTAGCGAAAACACTTTCTGGCGGGCTACCAGCGAGGCGTGGTAATGACTTGTGTACCCAGGCAGTTGTGGCGGGAAAATTCCCGCGCTTTCTGCAAAAACAGTAACTGTGATTGGCTTGCTCAGGACATAGCTCCGTGACGTAGCAAAATCAGCGCAGAAATTGGCGCCAAGAATCTCCATTGGTGGAATGGTAGTGCTCCGGCAATAGAGTGGAATTTAACCGCCGGTTTTCGAGTTGCTGATTGGAACGGTTAACCACGGCCACTGTCGTGGGGGCGGGAATGTTCTGTGTTCGGTTTTGTACGGGTGCTCTTGTGGATAGTCGGCTCTCGCCTTTCGGCCGAGGACGTCGAAGCAACCAGCCATCGCCTCCGGTACGCCAAATCGCGTTCTTGCAGTTAAGAAGACAGACTGGTAATGTACGTCCGCAGCACTGGCAGACAGGGATTTTCCTAGGTGATAATCAGAGCTCAGCAGAGCACGCCTGTTCGTCTTTTTCTAACTTTGTTCTGTCTTGGGTAGCAGCAATTAATGTTGGGTTGGCTATGTGTTTTCTCTTAAGATTTGAGTTGCAAGGGATTGGCTCCACATACCACTTCGTCATAATCCTCACAATCTAGTTTAGGGACAACTTCACATTCACAGCATTTGTTTGAGTATCCAATTTGAGCCAATTTGATGTATTGTAAATGTTTCATGTGTTTTTGTTTATTATTTTGTGTTTAGTCTTAATAAATCATATTGTTATTTTGGACAGAACTTTCATTCTGTTAATCGGTAGAGCAACCCTATCATTCCTCACTATGTTAATGAAACCTTCGTTTATTTAACTTATTTATCAAATTAAATTATTGCAGGTGCCAAACTCTCTTCTACTCCACTGGCAGGGTTGATTAGAGTCAGTTCGCATATATTTTTTAATCCTTGTGCAACAGCAAAAGTCGGAGTTAGAATAGGGGGGGCTTAGAGCATCATTTACATATGTAGATTCTAGAAGAATTTAGTGTTAAATACACTGCTAGCCCCGGCACCTCGCAAGTAGGCTATGACTCACACCGCTGGCAGCCACTAAACCTACCTATGAAGCTGACGACGAAGCTGCCGTGACTATCAGTTACGCGAAAATGGAAGACATTAGGGACATTTTACCCCATTAACATGACATGAAACAGAACAATACTGCGTACCCTGTAATTCACATCACAACAAATGACATAAAATTTACGGCAGTACTTGACTCCGACAGTCCTATTTCGATAAATAGTGAAACAGCTTTCAGTAAATTAACAAATCGAACGATTGCCCCATACTTACTTTATGTAAGATTAAATTACAGGGTGAAATTTTTGGAAAAAGTGTAGATGTAAGCCCACAAACTATCTTAGAATTCTTTTGTCAAAGCCACAGATTTATTATGAATTTTCTTACTGTTCCATTTTTGTCGACGGAGATTATATTAGTTGTTGACTTTTGAATGAGTATAAAGCAAAACTTTCACGACGCTGAAATAAGTTTAGAGAAAGAAGGTAAGCCAATAGCTTTGAAATTTGATGATTGGCTTTCAAACCTTGATGAAGAAATTAATCGGCTTTATCTTTTGTCAGATCACAGTTTGGAACTTTCTACGGAATTTGACACTAATAATAAGATACTAACGTTTCAATTTGGAAAAAATTTCACACAATTGAAAACTGTAATGACACTGATAGGCATGACTTTTCTGACATTTTACAAGCACATTATACAGTTTTTCTCATAAAACAGCAACAATTAAAGGATTTCAATACAAATTTCGTGTTCGTGAGCATACTAAATTTTGCGTCAGATTATACGTAATTCCGGCACATTATAGGGACCGAGTTAGAACGGATATACAATCTATGCTTGACGAGGGCGTTATTGAATAAGCGGTAAGCTCATACAATAATCCATTACATGTTGTTGAGAAGAAAAACGTATCGATCAGGCTTGTCTTAGATTCCTGAAACAGACGGCCCCAAACGTTGAAAGAATGGCGTAAAAGGGTTGTCTTCTGTAGATCTCAGATCCAGCTTTTATCAAATTGAACTTCATCCAGAATGTAGAACATATACGGCTTTTCTTTATTTCAGCGTTTGTTATCAAATTCGGAAACTTCCTTTTCGTTTGAACATTTCTTCGGCAGCATTCATTCGTGGGCTAAATTCTACATTACCTGAGTTCTTAAAACGACACATCACCTCATACGTGGACGCTATTTTAGTAGCAGAAGCCTCTTCCGAACAACATAATCGTATCCTCAGTTTGTTGCGTATATTTGCTGAATCTGGAATTACAGATAACTTCGAAAAAACTGAATTCGGTAAGACAAAGGTGAAGTTTTTGGGTCACATTATTTCTTCAAAGTGCATTCTGCCGGATCCTGAAAAGTTGGAGGCAATCAGAGCCATTCCTCTTCCATCCACAAAAAGACAAGTTCACAGTTTTCTAGGTCTCGTGAATTTTTACCGTCGTTTCCTGAATATGCAAATTCTAGTTACAATAGAACTTCGCCCTCTCACTAACAAAAGCACTACTTGGAATTGGGACGAACAGGCACAGTTAGAATTTGATTCTTAGAAAGAAGCACTACTTACCGTGTCAATCTTAGCTCACCCAGATCTGTCACAATATTTCTGCCTTACCACGCATTCTGCTGAAGTTGGTCTTGATGCCCATTTATTTCAAGAAGCTATAGAAAATGATGTTACTGTTCAGAAAACCATCGCTTTTGCTAGCCGCGTGCTAACAAAATCTCAGAAAAATTGGAAGCTTTAGCTGTCGTTTAGGCACTTGAAAAATTTCGTTTCTTTCTTTCTGGAAAACATGTAAAAGTTTATAGTGATCATCGAGCATTACAATTTCTTATGTCATCAAAATTAAATCATGACAGGTTGGAACGTTGGGCAATGTTTCTGCAAGAATTCCGCTTTACAGTAATCTACATTCCTAGCACGCAAAACATTGTTGCGGACGCACTGTCACGTGCACCGGCTGGCCTTGAGAAAAGCAACACAGAAGCTAAACTTGAGAAAAATTTCAGTATCCTTTACATTCAAAAAGTAGCCTTTGAGAACTTCGTCACTTCATCTTTAAAGGACATTGCTCATGACCAAGACAAATATCCGAGTTGAAAAGATATTAAAAGTAAATGGCATGAAAAGACACACACGCAGATTCGTCATTATTATCTGGTTAGAAACAACATACTCCTCAAACGTTACACTGTTGAGGACAAGCTAAGGGTACTTTGCATTGCTGACGATTTTGTCGATAAGCTCATCTGGTACATTCATTTCAGTTAGGCACAGTTTGGTCCACGAAAATGTTATCATATTTTTCGTACGACTTGTTATTTTGACAACATGGAAAAGAGAATTAGGAGAGTCTTGTCTATTTGTAAACTTTGTCAAAAAGCTAAACCATCTACCATCTCACATCGTGCTCCATTTTCTCCTATTATTTCTACTAAATTAAAAGAATTGGCTGCTGTTGGTCTTCTGGGACCCCTTGTTAAAACATTGAATGGATTTTGGTACGTTCTCGTCGCTGTTGAACGTACTTCAAAATTTGTTTCTTTCACACCATTACGAAAAGCCACTGGACGGTCTGTATCCAACACCTTTGTTAAAAATTTCTTACATGAAGTTGGGCACGTTGCCACGGTCATTTCACTTAACGGACCACAATTCAGATCTACTGTTTGGTCACGCATGCTTCGGAATAGTGTGTTTATTTCATTGTACTCTCCACATTGTAACCCGGCTGAACGCAATATGAAAGAAATTAGCAAGCTTTGCAAACTTTATTGTCACAGGAAGCATCAGTATTGGGACAGATACTTACACCTATTTCAAAACGTACTCAATGAAATGCATCATGTCTCCACTGCTTTACCACATATTCTTGTACTGAAGATTGAGGAACCACCGAACAGAATCAGAGAGCTTGTACCTTTTCCGAGTAGACGTAACTTCAACATAAAGACATAATTGATTTCGCTATTAAAAATATAAATTCTGCTGCAGACAAAAGGAGAAAACTACACGGCAAGACAAATGCAAAGAAACTACACATTGGTCAAAAAGTTCTCATTAAAACCCATTCATTGTTAATATAAGAAGAAACATTTGAATAACAAATTCTTTCTGATTTGCAATGGACCTTACAGGATCCAACATATACTGCGTGATAATTGTGTTGAAGTTGAAAGTCGGTGTACTAAGAAAAGTAAAGGATTACACCACACTTCTCATGTAAAACGGTTTATTCAGAAATAATTTACTTTCTGACATAGTCTTTGCTATTAAATTTTCACTTCAAATTATTATTACACTTTGTCACGTTTAGCGTGCAGCGATGTTGCGAAGTTAACTATCTAGTCAAGAACCTATGGAACGTATCAAGACAGTAATTTCACGAGTTCACTTTCATAGGGAACAGACGACATAGTCTTATTGTGTGTACATTTTTGCTTGTTAGTTGCGCGATTACATCACGACTATAAGGTTCAACTTCTTGGAACATATACTACTAATGAGGTTTTACTGCAACATTTTGACTTACTTGAAAAAACATTTTTCATTTAAAGTACAGATGACACAGTATTTGGTTTGTTTGACAGATACACGTTTATATTACGACGTTACTAACAAGTGACACAATTTTCATTATTGCTTTTACACTGTATCTGTTTTATGTCTGCAGTCTCACATTAATATATTACAGTACAGTTCTTTCAAGGCCACGGCAATGAACGTAATAACTACGACATTTCTACGCATAGCACTTTACTTTTGTATATGACAAGGTAAGTACATCGAGTTTTGGAGAACGTTGCTTACGAACGACGATAGCTACGACACTTGGCACATTTATACCGCTAAGCAATGACAGAAATTTTCCTACAGTAAGAAGTATAGTTTAGCTCTACATGACACGCATGTGAGTGGTTACTTTTTGTACTTGTAACATTTTTAGAAATATTTTTGAACTACAATGATACAGAGAAGGTTTTCGGTGATACATTTCATTCTGTAGTTTTAATCTGTAAGATCTGAGGTACAATTACATTATCCCTCATAGGGGTACGCCTACTCTGTGTACCATGCGTGTAGGAAGCGCAAGGAGCCCTAGAGGTAATTTCGGGAGTACCGCAGGGAAGCGTGATAGGACCTTTATTGTTTACAATATACATAAATGACTTAGTTGACGACATCGGTAGCTCCGTGAGGCTATTTGCAGATGACACGGTTGTCTACAAGAAAGTAGCAACATCAGAAGACTCGTACGTACTCCAGGAGGACCTGCAGAGGATTAATGCATGGTGCGACAGCTGGCAGCTTTCCCTAAACGTAGATAAATGTAATATAATGCGCATACATAGGGGCAGAAATCCATTCCAGTACGATTATGCCATAGGTGGTAAATCATTGGAAGCGGTAACGACCGTAAAATACTTAGGAGTTACTATCCGGAGCGATCTGAAGTGGAATGATCACATAAAACAAATAGTGGGAAAAGCAGGCGCCAGGTTGAGATTCATAGGAAGAATTCTAAGAAAATGTGACTCATCGACGAAAGAAGTAGCTTACAAAACGCTTGTTCGTCCGATTCTTGAGTATTGCTCATCAGTATGGGACCCTTACCAGGTTGGATTAATAGAAGAGATAGACATGATCCAGCGAAAAGCAGCGCGATTCGTCATGGGGACATTTAGTCAGCGCGAGAGCGTTACGGAGATGCTGAACAAGCTCCAGTGGCGGACACTTCAAGAAAGGCGTTACGCAATACGGAGAGGTTTATTATCGAAATTACGAGAGAGCACATTCCGGGAAGAGATGGGCAACATATTACTACCGCCCACATATATCTCGCGTAATGATCACAACGAAAAGATCCGAGAAATTAGAGCAAATACGGAGACTTACAAGCAGTCGTTCTTCCCACGCACAATTCGTGAATGGAACAGGGAAGGGGGGATCAGATAGTGGTACAATAAGTACCCTCCGCCACACACCGTAAGGTGGCTCGCGGAGTATAGATGTAGATGTAGATGTAGCTAATATGGTATTTGCTTATACAGTTTTATACATCGGTACCATATTTCTCTAACACGAAATAACACAGCTATCTGGTCATTTAACAGAGAGAAATAAACATTTTTGCTATGTCTCCGACATATGTCTAGGTAATTACACAGTGAGATTACTTCGCATTTAGGAAATTGTACTTTGTCTGCATTTTGTGAACTGTTCACATATACTTTAGGAACCATTGTGATATTGTGAGAGCTTTGAGTGATGTATTTTGTATGTGACCTTGATGTAATGCTCTGCTGCGTTGGGCTGCCCCATAGCCAGCAGGTAATGCCCATTGTTGTGTTGCCTGTCAGCTTTAATGGTGTCGCTTCAGCCGCTTTTAAGCTCACTGCGCTCCCGCAAGCTCTCCCCTAGCGGTAGAAAAGAGAGGCCGTTGACCTCGCTATTGACATTTCTTTGCAGAACACACCACGAATGCGACATACACTATTACTTGGAAACATATGATTACACTTTGGAGTTTGTATTTTGTGCTACGTACTGAAATGCTTGTGAATTGATGAGAAATATTCTTATGTTTACATACCTGATTATGACAAGTTTTGAGAGAATTTCTGCTGATTTATGAAATGCCACATGGATGTTGAATGATGTTTTTATGTTTTGCTTTGTACATACTTGTTTATTTTATTTGATATCTGGTTTCTAGCTGCGCTGCACCATTGGTTTTATAAAATAAAATTCAATACATATGCAAATGTGAACACTTCCTGTCAACAGATCCATTAAATAATGATTTTATGATCCACATTCTTAAGAAAAGGAGCACTTGGAAAGGAAAGAACAATAAGAAGGAGAAGGGACTAGTAACAGGAACTGCATACATAATTTTCTTTTTGAGGACACGTTTGAAATGCCTGGTCTTTGGTAGAATAAGTTGTGGTGCACCACTTTAGTGTTAAGGGGAGACGGAAGGCAAGTGGGCTTCAAAAATTCGATTTTTAGATTTTAACACGTTTGAAATGCATGTTCTTTCCTGCTTGAAACAGTTTTTGTTTTATATAAATACGACAATTTTTTCGTGAGATGTGATGGTTTTCCTGACGCTCTGTGCAATCTGGGGACGGTGACAGCAAGGCTTATGACCAGATATGTGCAGAACAACCCTATGGTCCTAATGTCACAATTTCTAAATTAGAGTGCGCTGGGCATGTACAGAAGAGAATGGGGTCCAGTTTGAGAAGATTATTGGAAGAAAAGTCAAAAATAGTATTGGAAGATGGTAAGAAGATAGGTGGTAAAGGTCGTCTGACAAATGTTAGATAGATTACAGAATTATTATGGTTTGGCCATAAGAAGAAATATAGGGAATTTAGAAAACATGAAAAAATCTGTATGGGCTCCCTTTTTCTATAAGCTTTCCATAAATGAAAATCCAGTGCACGGTCTTTGCCCGAATGGTCCTGACATTTGGTGCAAGTGTAGGAGAAGTGCCAGATATGACCATAAACATTCTTTAGCTGCATCTGTAATGAATGAAATTAAACCCATATTTAGAGACTTTTGTAAATATACCTTGTTACAGAAATGTCTTCATGAGAAAACCCAAAATTTAAATGATTGTGTGAATTCTGTCATTTGGAATCGGTTACCGATAACTGTATTTGTTCAGCTTAAAACCCTCAAATTTGGTGTTTATGGTGCTATTTTATGCTTCAATGATGGTGTAATTAGAAAACTGGATGTTTTGGAATTATTGGGCATAAAATCAAGTGCAAATGCTGCAAAATCCTTGGTTCAAATAGATAATGAGAGAATCCGCAAAGCAGATATTGCAAATTTAAAATGCACAAAAGAAGCCAGACAGAAAAGAAGAGGGACCAAAAGAAGAAAAGAAGATCAGTACGATTCAGATGATGTCCAGTATGGTGCAGGAAAATATTAGTGGTATGTAATTCTCATCAATAACTATACTAGAATTGCAATATTAAACTTTAAATGGATTTTTCTCAAAACTACATTCTTTTTTACTTTCAGGTACCATTATTTGATAAACTAATGGGGTTAGAAACATGAAATTTGGTCAATTAGTACCGCAGATAGTAATAAGTTATTACTAGTACGAACAATCTGAAACTGTTTTATAATAATTAATGTAAAAAAAGTTAAATTTTATTAGTGAAAGAATAAATTTTTTCTTCAAAACCATAAGAGGTATTATGTTCATTTTACTTGTAAATTGAGGCATGTATGTTATATATATGCAATAAAAATTTCATTGTTTTAACACTTATAGTGCACCTATCCAAAGGGTAAAATAGCATTGGCAGAATAGGGATAAAAATTGCCTTCCATCTCCCCTTAAGATGTGACTAAAATCATTGCATTTCACATGGGAGATAGGGCTTGTCCCTTGTGCTGGCGCTTTGCATAGTTTTGATGATCGCAGATGCACACATGCTGTTGTAAGCTTACACATATATTTCCCTTATCTGCATTGCTATCTTCACTGCAATATTTTTTCTGTTTGTGCTTCTCATGTTTAGGTATAAGTTATTGCATTTTCTGCTGCTATTTGTCAGGCAAGGTCCTACTGAATTTTACTTTGTGTTACTATGATAACCCAGTTTTACCACTGATTTATTTTTCTTGTTTTCCGCATATTGCCTTAATTAGTCGTAATGTTACATTTGCTTTGCTAATTAAGATATGCTTCTGCTTACTTTGCCACTTTGCATTTTTTGTCATTGTTGTTTGTGCTAATTGTTTTGTGCTCTTGCATTGCCTCATTCGCTGCTTTATGTATCTGAGCTCAGTAGACTTAAGGTAGCTAAAGTGGGGTATGCTATATAAGGAAATGTGTCATGATGAGTTGGGAAGAAATGCATTGAGAAACTATAAGGAAAAGGTTTGGCCAAAACGTATAGTATAATGAGGAATAATTATTTTGAAACAGGAAATGAACAGATTCAAATGGTTCAAATGGCTCTGAGCACTATGGGACTTAACATCTGTGGTCATCAGTCCCCTAGAATTTAGAACTACTTAAACCTAAATAACCTAAGGACATCACACACGTCCATGCCCGAGGCAGGATTCGAACCTGCGACCGTAGCGGTCACGCGGTTGCAGACTGAAGCGCCTAGAACCGCACGGCCACACCGGCCGGCCGGAAATGAACAGATATAAGTAGGGTGTAGTAACAACAGAGCTAGGTAGGATCTTTTTGGAAATGATTGATGAGGTAAGAAATATATGAAGGTATAAATGTAGACAGATACCAGAGTTTTCATGGCTGCTTGGTTCAATCTAAATATTTAAATTCTGATGAACAAGCTCCTAGAAGTGTTGAAACCTGGTCAAAAAGACTAAAAATTGTGACTGAGGGCTTATTTAGTTCAACTTTAACAGATAAGTAGGAATCTTTTTTTTTTTTTTTTTTTTTTTTTTTGGAAACAAATGTTCAAGTAAGAGATACTGGCGAGCTGGCGAGAATTAACTGAAGTTTTAGTTGGAAATGAAGTAGTTTTGGTTGAAAGTAACACAGGTATGAGCATAAAGTAGGTACAAAATGCTCACTTCAAGTACTGCAGTACCAAATGTTACACTTACACTTTGACACATTTGCACTTGAAAACAGACCTTGACCTTTCATTTTGTGTTATTCCGACATGTTTATGTGTACCCTCGTGTTTCTGTGTTCTTCCTATCTCCTCTGTCTCCTCTGTGTGTTTACTTGGAATGATAAATTTGGTAGACTTTTGTCCTTCTAACACTAAGCTGCATTCACTATGATGAGGAATACTGTTATCCCCAAATGTAACCTCTGTTTTTGTACCATGTTCTTTACGTTATGAAGACCGCCAATGAGAGTACACCGCGTGTTCCTGCTGCTAATAAGGCGAGTACACCGTTCGTTTATCACATATTTTTACGAGCTCCAAACAGGAGCGACTTATTTTCAGTTACCTGTGTAGTTACTAGTAAATTTCTGTAATTTCTCGCGTGTTTGAGTGCTTACTAGGAACAACCTTTTATTTTAAAAGCAGTGTAGCGTACGGTACCGCCGTTGCTATCGACCCTCGTGTCGTACAGGCTTTTGTTTGTTTTGGTTACAACAGCTCAGTGTTGGTTAGACCGTCATTGACAGAGCCGCACGAGTTCCTGCTGCTAAAAAGGCGACCACACCATTCGTTTCTTACATATTTTTACGAGTTTCAAACGGGAGCGACTTCAGTAATCGATAGACACTGTGATTGCTGTGTACAGATGCGAGCTGAGTTAGTGATCCTTGGCTCAGAGTTCCTGGCAATGTTGGCAAACGGGGATGCAAGGGACGTCGACCACGACCCACGTGTCCTCCCGTCAGTCCACTGCTGTGACCACCCCGGGTACTGCCTGCACTGAGGTTGACCCCTCACCCGTGGTCGATTGGGAGATCGTTTCAAGGTCTGGCAGGCAGCGAAAGACTTTCCGAGGGGCCGATCGTAGGGCCTCCCCGGTTCATTTGATGAACAGGTTTCGGGCATTATCTGTGTCTGACGAAGTCTCTGAGCCGGATGCAGTCGTCCACCCTGTTCCAGAGGAAGCTTCTCGGTCTGCAAGCTCTGGGCATTCACAGAGGGTGGGTTTGCTGGTAGTTGGGAGCTCCAACATTAGGAGCGTAATGGGGCCTCTTAGGAACATGGCTGCCAAGGAGGGGAAAAAAGCCAGTGAGCACTCCATACGGGGGGGAGTCATTCCGGATGTGGAAAGGGTGCTTCCGGATGCCATGAAGAGTACGGGGTGCAGCCAACTGCAGGTGGTGGCCAATGTCAGTGCCAATGACGTGTGTCGATTTGGATCAGAGGAGATTCTCTCTGGTTTCGGGTGGCTAGTGGAAATTGTAAATACTGCCAGTCCTGCTTGAGAGATTAAGGCGGAGCTCACCACCTGCAGCATCGTCGACAGAACCAGCTGCGGTCCTTTGGTACAGAGCCGAGTTGAGGGTCTGACTCAGAGGCTCAGGCGGTTCTGTGACCGTGTGGGTTGCAGATTCCTTGACTTGCGCCATCGGGTGGTGGGTTTCCGGGTTCTGATTAATAGGTCAGGAGTACATTGCACATAGGAAGTGGCTACACGGGTAGCGGGGGCTATGTGGAAGTGACGGCAGTTTTTTAGGTGAGAGGGCCTCGAAACCACAGAAAGGGCGTCCGTCTAAAAGAGGGCAGGTAGCACACTGTTCAGAAAATTATTTTGAACAATTAGTTCATGAGCCCACTCGAAGCGTAAATGGTTGCGAAAGCCTACTTGACCTCTTAGCAACAAATAATCCTGGTCAAATAGGGAATGCCATGACGAATACAGGGATTAGCAACCGCAACGCACTTGCTTCTAGGCCGAATACCGTAACACCCCCAACCATCAAAAAGAAACGCAAAGTACATCTGTTTAAAAAATGCTCTTAACGCCTTTTTAAGAGATCCTCCCGATCTGATCACGTAAGCGTAGGAAAGATGTGGAATGATTTCATAGAGATAATATCGGCGGCTATTGATATTACCACATAAATTAATAAGCGATGGTACTGATCCCCCGTGGTACACGAAACGGGTCAGATCTATGTTGCAAAAGCAACGAAAAAAGCATGCCAAATTTAAAAGAACGCAAACGTTCGAAATACAGCGCGTACTTCAATGCGAGATGCTTTTAATCATTTCCAAAACTAAACTCTGTCTCGGAACCTGTCAGAAAACCCAAAGAGATTCTTATCATACATAAAGCACACCAGTCGCAAGACGCAATCAATACCTTCACTGCGCGTTAACAACGGTGAAGTCACTGATGACAGTGCCACTAAATAATCAGGGATTATAATTACAAGTAACCTAAATTGGAACGATCACTTAGGTAATGTTGTGGGCAGAACAAATCAAAGACTGCTATTCACTGGCAGAACACTTAGAAGGTGAAACACATCTACTAAAGAGACTGCTTACGCCACACTTGTCCGCCCTGTTCTGGAGTATTGTTGTGCGGTGTGGGATCCGCATCAGGTGGGACTGACGGATAGTGTCACATACATGACATGTGAATTGGAATGGCAATCATTAAAACAAAGGAGTTCTTCGTTGCGACGGGATCTTCTCACAAAATTTCAATCACCAGTTTTCTCCTCCGATTGCGAAAACATTCTGTTGGCACCTACCTACATAGGGAGAAATGATCATCACGATAAAATAAGAGAAATCAAGGCTCGCGCAGAAAAATTTAAGTGCTCGTTTTTCCCTCGCGGTACAGACAGCTTGAAAGTGGTTCATTGAACCCTCTGCCAGACACCTTATTGTGAATAGCAGAGTAATCACGTAGATGTAGATGTAGACCTTTAAACATTATTTATTCTGTTATGCTTCTACTGATATTCTCAGTTTTCATTTATTTATTTATGTCATAAATCCTGTAATACTAGCATATACGCTTATTTTTATTCTTTTTGTAAAGCCTTTGTTATTGCAAATGCTATTTGTATTATCATGTTCTTTATTATAATGATGTTTTCTTTAAATTTGTAATTGAAACCGTATGCTTTTAAATTGTAATTGTATAGACACCTGTTCTTGAAATTAGTGCATAGTAGGGATTCATTTTACTGCACACATTTGTCTGTTGGTCATACTGTTTAAAAGATTACGTGGCTGTTACTGCTTGCACGGGTGTTGATAATTCAGCAAGGGACTGGTTAACAGCATTGCTGGTTCTAAGGACATTGCAAAAAAAATTTGTGAGTGCGCAATTGGTGGCTCATGGACTTGCTACATTATCCTCAAGACTCTTCAAATATGATTATGCACCCACACAGTCGCAGCGGATGGCTGCTGGCCGTCTCTACAAGGACTAAAGTGGGCCTGCACCTTTGGTGGCCCATTATTATCATAATCTCTACAAGGAATACTGTGGGTCTGCTCTGTGGCGACCCACCAATTCTACCAATATTCTTCACGACTTCAACTGATTCTGCTGTGGGTCTGCTATATTGTGCCCATTAGCAGTCTTCTCAACTGAAATCTTTATGTCAAGAGTTAGCACTGTATTTCTGTGGGGAGGACAACACCACTTTTTCAAGACTACGTGGTGGTCCACTACTTATGTGTGCATTTTCTTTTACTGCTCAGCCTTTGTGCATAGAACTGGCGTAGACTACTCTTCTGCTGAATTATAACTCTCTTTAGGGACTGTGAGCAGAATTTTTACTTTATTCACCAACAGCATATTACTTAACCATTGTGTGCGTTTGATCTATTTGATATTGTTAATATAAAAAATTTTAAGAACTTAATCTTGGCCACTGCCCAATACACTTTGTAAAATTTTTTGAGGGGAGCAAGGGGGCTACGTAAGTTCAATTGGTTCAAATGGCTTTGAGCACTATGGAGGTCGTCAGTCCCCTAGAACTTAGAACTACTTAAACCTAACTAACCTAAGTACATCACACACATCCATGCCCGATGCAGGATTCGAACCTGCGACCGTAGCGGTAGCGCAGTTCCAGACTGAAGCGCCTAGAACCGCTCGGCCACTCCGGCCGGCGGCTATGTAAGTGCCCTGTTTGTATGTTCGTATGTTGGCAGCGCTACAGACTGTAATTAATATCGCTGACAGCGCTCTGCGCCCTCGGTAAGAGACACTGTGATTGGACGTACTGGCAGTTAGCAGTTAGCGAGCGTACCGCTCGGACATGAGTCCTTCGTGGAGACTCGGTGTTGGTAGGACATGCATTGTAAAATGAAGAAAGGATGTAGTTGATGTTTGGGTAGTGTTATACAATTTTTGGATGTCATATGAATAAGGTAAAATCTGATAAATACATCGTTTGCTCTTCAACAAAAATGTGTCTTTTGCTAACCACATGCCATATGCCTCCTCGTAGTTAGAGCCTATTGTAATTAGAATCTTTTTATATAGCTGGCTATAGTTGCTGGGTTATTGGTTGAAATGCCTGCTACCGCTATTGGGTGGTTGTCATCAGTGGCTAGATTCGAAACGGACAGAGTAAGAGAGGGGTAATGTTTACCCAAAATATTATTGTCCGCCGAGGTGACTTGCAGCGTGTTGTTTATGCCGCTCACACAAAAAAATGGTGCAAATGGCTCTGAGCACTATCGGACTTAACATCTATGGTCATCAGTCCCCTAGAACTTGGAACTAGTTAAACCTAACTAACCTAAGGACATCACACAACACCCTGACCTCGCCGGGAATCGAACCCGGGAAGCGAGAACGCAACCGCACGACCACGAGCTGCGGACCCGCTCAGACACCGCGGCCGCGTATTTACTTCCGTGATGGCGGGGAGCCACGATGACGGAAGCCTGTAGACGTCCTCTCTATTGAAATTAGATGCGTTCTTACAAATTTCAACCGCTTCTCGGGCCTTTCTTCTACAAATGTTTGTTTCTTTAGCCAGTACACGTACGTTATTAAAATCGATGTCAGAGCCACAGTTCTCGTGATGTTCCGCTACTGCCGATTTTGCACTTTGTTTTAGCCACATGTGCCGTTCGTGTTCCTTAATGCGTTCTTTAACAGTTCTTCCCGTTTCGCCTATATACAAAAAATGGCTCTGAGCACTATGGGACTTAACTTCTGAGGTCATCAGTCTCCTAGAATTTAGAACTACTTAAACCTAACTAACCTAAGGACATCACACACATCCATGCCCGATGCAGGATTCGAGCCTGCGACGTAGCGGTCGCGCGGTTCCAGACTGAAGCGCCTAGAACCGCTCGGTCACCCCGGCCGGCGCCTATATACACTTTGCCGCAGCCACATGACACTTGATAGACGCCTGCATTGTGGAGGTAATCAGGTGCATCCGTTTTCCGTCAGAAAAAGTCTTTTATTTTGTTTTGACTAAAGAAAGATGTCTGAATACCATTTTTCTTTAAAATTTTGCGTAGGCGGTCAGTGACCCCAGAAACGAACGGTAACCTGACGGAGTGAGAAGGCGGTTCCTCGTCATTCTTATTAGCGGAATAAATATTCCGCCTAAAACCCCTGTCGATTGAATAACTATCGTACCCATTTGCCTTCAATGTCCTCTTTAAAAAATTCAACTCCGGTTCCAAGTTGTCATCATCGCTGATACAGAAGGCACGTCAAACATTTTAGAAGGAACATGACGCGGCCTAATAACCCAGAAGATTTTAACTTCTCTATCATTGTTCTTTGCAAAGGCAAATTTGAATCTTCTTGTCCCTTACGTTCTGGGATGTTACCCAGAGTTCTTCAAGCGTCCCGTTGGCAAAGTATTCGGCTCCTCTCACCCCCACCACCAAACCACAGTTCGTCCAGAAACTGCGAGAAAACAAGAGCCTGCGAAAGATATAATATGGTTTAGAAACAGACCGACTGAGTTAATACCAGGTTAAATTACAGAATTCGGTATCTTGGTCGCATATTAGTTTATTAAAATTGATTAACGTAAGCTATTGTGTAACCAAGACAGTGATATCTGTATATAGTCATCCATTGCAAAGGTCGCCAGTCTCTTTCCATAGGTCCAAGCGGCCTCATTTCGCAGGGCTGGTAACAATTTCCGAAAAAAGAAGAACTTTGCTTCCAACACAGCTCTCCGTCTCCATTCCAGGAAAGTAATGATATTAAAAAAAAGTCACAGTGTAGCGCCTACACGCTAGCCACTCTTCGCGAAAGCGAAAGGAACAGAGATAGGAAACTGGTTGGCTGGACCCAGGGTTACTATACGGTAGGGTGAGAAGTTAAATGGAATTCCGGTCCGTCTCATCAGAGGGGATAGTCTGCAGCCGTTAATCAAGAGAGGAGCGCTAACACGGGGTCGTTTGGAACGGCGCCATTCCAATCTGTCTTCCTCCCACACACTGCAGTGGACGAGAGCTGAAGCGTCGCGAAAATAGACGGTCGCAGTGGCCGGCGTGGACGTGGGACACGGCGCAGGTGGCGAAATACGACCCGCTGAAAGTCACGAGCCGCACGGACATTGACGCTGCGTTCAGACAAAGAGCAGGTGGACGTTGCCACTTGGAACATAACGCTAATGAAGGTCAGATGTGGAACTTGTCAGCGGCTGCCAGTACTGCTCTGCTACGGACAAACTGTTCTCATATGAATAAAGAAACAACAGGTAACACTCACCAAATTTTAAGTTTTATTTTTATTTACTACGCTTTTAGGTTGCTTTACTCCATCATAAAAGGCAGTTACTATCTTAACTTACGTGCATCGCTCTGAGGAAAATCAACGCTATTTAAATTTCTAGAGTTTTTTTTAGGTCGCCACTTTGTTTGCAAAAAACTCACGGTAGGTTAATTCATTATTTGAAAACTGTTGTCACATACAATGTAACATTTCCGGTTTTTGCAAACGTGACTACTTTAATATCATTCAAAGCATCCTCCATGTTGTACCAGGCAGCTGACATCATAACAACTTAATGATCGGCTAAAGTGACCAAGGCTGAAGTGTACGGCGGTCTCCATTTAGCTACGAGGGGCCCGCGGAACGATCCAAACGTTGACTGGCTACTGGGGTTCTGCATGAGCGCCAAAGCTTATATCCCTATTACCTATTATTTCTCAAGTAAGACGTCAAATGAGAATTCCACAAGTGCAAAACGTCTCTCATCAACGTAGTCCTTAAGAAGTACTGATGGAAACACTATAACAATAATATTAGAAGCACAAAAAGTTATATAGACAACAATCACTTTGTGTGTTCTTCTGTTGCAACGAACGATGTCCAAGGAGAGTGACTCGGATGGCTATGAGTAAAATTTCAGAATGTAATGTTTTCGTGCCGCGTCTCTGCAAAAAATGCAGACCAGTTGCACATTAGTAAAGTTTCGTTGTTCTTTCGTGTATGAAAAGTATATTAATTACATGCGTGGATTATTTTGCGCTTGGAGTTGTAGATCGCTTACTGAAGCGAGGACACGACTTTGGCATGACAGTGGTTTTGTTGTTTTTACTAACGCTAATGTCGTGGTAAAATAATTGGAATCTTTTTGGAAATTACGACTACTTAATGATCTGCCCGAGCTTGAATATCCGAGTCACGCATTGTAGCAATCCATTTCACCGATATCCAGAGTCTTACCTTTCGCTGTGCTGGGGTCGTTACTTGTAGTGGAGACTCCAGGTCACTACAATGCGTGCACGCGTTGGGGGAACAGTTCACTTATACGTTGTGGTGGAATTTCTTAACGATAGTTCGAAAATGTTTTTACATGCAATGAGTGTTTGTGCACTGCATTATTTCGGCTGTTTAAGTGTTGTGATCGTGTACTGCAGAGCGTTGTACATCTATTATTATGCAAATTTTTTGTATAGTGAACGTGTCTGTTGCATTATTTTGTGAACATGTCTGCAGGCTGTGCAATGCATTATTTCAACACTTTACAGTTAGTGAGCTTTACAGTTAGTGAACTTTACAGTTCAACACTTTACAGTTAGTTAGTGGATTTGCAGCTACTTGTGTTTACCGTGTTTGCAGTTAAAATTGTAGGATGTAAGGTCCGCCAGTTATGTAAAACATCGTTTTTTCCATGTTCCCAAACATGGTTCAGCACCACTGTGCCATCATCAGTGGGTTTCCGTTTTATTTAATCTGTAATGTGAACACCTTAATGAACCTTTAGAAGACAACCCTCAATAAACAGTTTAATAAAAATTGCTAAGCTCATAATGTAATTCCAGACTATATAATAAACTCTGTGAATAGCATGTCATCTGCACCAAAGAAAGTGAAAAAGAAAGTGGAGATTTTGTGACTAAAGCAAGAAATTAGGGAATTATATGTTAAAAAGCAATCGCTCAACACGGAACTTTATCAAACACATGTAGAATTGGCCAACAAATTTACAATACCAGCTCACTTTGAAGAAATAACAGAGAGAGAGAAAGGCATACATACAGAAAGTAATGCAAGAAAAACAGGAGAAACAAAACAGAAAACTCAACATAATAATTAACAGCACAAACACATCCACTGAAAACGATCACAGCCAACAATATAAATTCCATAACAGAATCATTAACCTACCTGACATAAATCTTACCAAACAAGAAAAGAGCCTACTAGAAAAAGAACCAAAACACAACATAAACACAAACATATCACACAAAACAATAAAAAAGTTCATAGCAGAATCGAAACACACTATAATGGAACAAGAAAGACTGAGCACGCAAAATTTTAATGGAAACTTGACAAGAGAATTAATAGCTGCAGAAATAACACAGATAATCAGAACACACAAATCCATAATTATTTCTAATCATAGAACCTCAGAGGAAATCACAGCCAACAAGCTAAAACACAAATTAAAACAGAACAATGCCATAGTAACAAGAGCTGACAAAGGGAGGACTGTAATTATGGAGGAAAACGAATACACAGAAAAACACTGGATTTTCTCAAAGACAACAACATCACGAAACTGACCAAGACCCAACAGCAAGGTACCAGAAAAACATTCAACAGGCACTGAAAAACATCAAAAACACATTCTCAAAAGGCCAGCACCCATCCTAAATTCCCTACCAAAGGTCGCAAGGATAATATCCCATGAAGGCCCGTCATCAACTTCCAAAATGCTCCATCCTACCACCTATCCCAACAGACATACACACTACTAAAAAATTGTACACATTTGATAACAACCCTCAAACCATTTGAGGTCACATCAATGTACATTTGTATTCCAATAAATGAAACAATCAACATCGTCACACAAATATTGAAACAATAAGGAAACACACCAGACACACACATCAATGAAATAACAATCCTACTCAAGACCATAACATCACAAAATTATTTTGTGTTCAACAAAGCATTTTATTCTCAACATGAAGGACTGCCAAAGAAATCACCAATTAGTGGCCTCCTAGCAAACATATTTATGAACAACCTGGAGAACATGATCTTCAGACACATAATAAAACCAAAAAACTATTAAGTTAATATACTGGTACTGTTATATCAATGACATAATATGCCTGACTGATAAACCGAATACACACATAGAACAGCTACACAATGTAATAAACAACTTCCACCCAAAAATTAACTACACATTAGAAACAGAAACTAGCAACATACCACATTTTCTAGATCTCATCATACATAAAACAAATAACACACACAACTTTTCAATATTCATTAAACCAGCAACCACAAGCATCACCATTCACAACCTATCCAACCACCCACTGACACATAAGCAACCAAACTTCAGATTCATAGTCCATAGATTAAACAGAACCACCATGAACAAACATAACTACACACAAGAAGTAAACACAATAAAACAAATAGCAGTAGAAAACGGTTGTGATACCCATGTGACAGACAAGTTAAATCAAAAAATATGCAAACAGTACAAAAATGAACACACCACACATACTCACACACACACACACACACACACACACACACACACACACACACACACACACACACACACACACACACACACACACACACAAATCCTCACTCAACACAGAACACAAACAATGCCCACACAGAAGAAACAGCAGAGCAACAACACACACACAAAATAAAATGGGACATACTCACCTACAATAACAAGAGTGTTCACAGAATAGGCAACATATTAAAGAAACAGGGACTCCAAATAGGATACAGGACAGAGAACACGACACAGAAAAAGATCAGAACACAAGAAACACATACAGATAAACTTAACAAGACAGGAATATATGAACTCACATGTAACACTTGCCAGTCAGTGTACACAGGACAAACATGCAGGAACTTCAAAACCAGATATTCAGAACATCTCAGAGCTTTAAAAAGGAACAGCTCCAATAGCACATTTTCTGCCCACCTTATAGCCCACAATCACCACCCAGCTACAATAGAAAGAGACTTAAGAATGCTGAAACCCAGCCACAGCCTATACAGAAGTCTGACCATTGAGGAAAACTTCCACATACAGGAGGCAATAGCAGAAGGAAAACCGGTTATAAATGAATACACTACACTCTGAAAGGGCACACTATTTATCACATTAAAGGAACTTTACAAAAAAAGACAACACAAATAGATAAAGTCTACACACAAACACACACACCCGCACGCGCGCGCGCGCGGTAAATGCATACACTCTGCTCACAATGCATACACTCTGCTCACAATTTTACACCCAAACTGTTTTGCATAACTG
The DNA here is from genome assembly GCF_021461395.2 of Schistocerca americana. Classification (NCBI taxonomy): domain Eukaryota; kingdom Metazoa; phylum Arthropoda; class Insecta; order Orthoptera; family Acrididae; genus Schistocerca; species Schistocerca americana. Next base: position 495,650,471 of record NC_060119.1, on the reverse strand, counting down.
GCGGACCTTACATCCTACAATTAGTAAAGATGTTTGCAGAACATTTTGTGTGCATTATTTTGAGTATTTACGAGTTGTTTGCATATCTGTAGGCTATTTATTGTGACCCCAAGCATCTCAGGGCGAGCGTTTTGTATCAGCATAATAAATAAACTATATGATATCCATCCCTAAATAAGTTGTTTCATCTTCCGACTGAAAATAAATAACGTACACTCCTTCGTCTCCAGCAGCTGGACACAGACTTAGTCCTTTTCCTCCCATTTTTTCCCAGACTGCCATCTTGGATTACATCGTGGGAGACCGACAACGCCCTCTGGTGGTGGTACTATGTGCTAGGTCAGTTGGACTCCAGACCTCATGGTGAACACAGTGGTGGAGCTACTGCCTATGACAACTAAAATTGTTTATATAAAGAATGCATCAAAATAAAGACTTATATACACCCTTTCCATCAGCCTAGCACAGACTGAGTCCTTTTCCCACCAATTCCAAGAAAGAGGTGGTGGCTGGATGACTTAGGTTAATGGAGGTGGCCCAAGTGATTATTTTCCGAAAAATATTTTTCCATCATTTTCTTGGGGAGGGCAGAGGATGGGAGGCGTTTAGGTCAGTGGAGGTAGCCAAATTCACCTATTTTTCCCACCAAATTTGAGTTCTTCGCCATTACTTCATCATGACGTTACCACATCTATCGCCATCATGTTGGATCCGTCTTCTTCAGTAAATTTGGCAACAATGCGGAGTGGGACCACACTGTCCTTGTCCCACTACTGATGTCATGTTTCTGCACAGACAAACAAATGATTTCAGTTTCAGAAAAGTGAATAATTTATTCAAGAGAAAGAGCTTCACAAATAGAGCACATCAGTAATGCGGTGCTCTACCTCTGGCCCTTATACAAGCACTTATTGGGCTTGCCATTCATTGATAGAATCATTGGATGTTCTCCTGACAGATGCTGCGCCAAATTCTGTCCAACTGGCGCATTAGATCGTCAAAATCCCGAGATGGTTGAAGGGCGATGCCCATTATGTTTCAGAGTTCTCAATTGGGGAGAGATCTGGTGTCTTTGCTGGCCAAGGTAGGGTTTGGTAAGCACGGGACGAACGGTAGAGACTCTCGCCATGTGCAGACATTCATTATCTTGTTGAAACCTAAGCACAGGATGGCATGTCATGTAGGCCAACAAAACAGGGTGTAGAATAATGTTGACGTAAGCTGAACTGTAAGTGTTGCTGATGACAACCAGAAGGGGTTCTGCTATGAAAAAAAATGGCGCCCCTGACTATTACTCTTGGTTGTCGGACCACATGACGGTAGATTGCCAGGTTGGTATCTCACCGCTGTCCAGGGCCCATCATCTCATTTACTGGAGTAGAATTGTCTTCAGTGATGATTCACACTTCAAACTGAGCCCCAATGACAGCGAAGACGTGTCTGGAGATGCCCCAGACAGCAGCTGGATACCAACCGGACCATAACATTGAACAACCAGGAGTGATAGTCAGGGGTGCCGTTTCTTTTCATACCAGTACCCCTTTGGCTGTCGTCCACAACACCTACAGCACAGCTGTACGTCGACGATATTCTTTGCCCTGTTCGTTGGCCTTCATGACAAGTAATATTGGGCATTCATCTCAACAAGATAATGCCCATCTGCACACGGAGAGACTCTCTACTGCTCGTCTTCGTGCTTGCCAACCCCTACCTTTGATAGCAAGGTCACTGGATCTCTCCTGCATTGAAAACGTTTGAAGCATTATGGGCAGGACCCTCCACTTATCTCGGGATTTTGATGATCTAAGGACCAATTTGACAGAATTTGGCACGATATGTGTCAGGAGGACACTCAACAATTATATCAATGAATGACAAGCCGTAGAACTTCTTTCTATAGTGGTCAGAGGTGCAACAATGCATTACTGACTTGCTCAGAATGTGAAACTCTTTTTCTTGAATAAACCATACAATTTTTCTGAAATTTCAATCTTTTTTTATCAATATTCGTGTATCAGATCCACCGATTTCCGTCGCATTCGGACAATTCGTTCTTGATGCATCGTTTTATTTTTGTCTTAGAGTATGTATTATATTAGAGGGCTAACTGGAGGTGAAAGTCTGACAAGCTTTCGTAGATGCAATACTAGATTGACATTTGTTTCAGGAGGTGTTACACGTGCCGTCCCCCCACTTAGATGCAACACTGCACTCGTCTCTGCAGTGAGTCACGAATTCTTTCACATATCCCGGGGTTATCTCGTATGTGATGACAGGACTGTACAATTCACTGCTCCTATTCTTTAATCCACCGATGGGAGTGCTGTACAGCTCACTTCTGAGACGAACCAGCCAGAAAAGCTCAGGGGATTGAGGTCTGGTTTTCTTTAAGGCCAGTGTACAGATCCTGCTCGACCTATCTTGAGCTATGCTGCTACATTGGATTTCGTCTTACAACAGCAGCAAAATGTGTTGTTGCAGCATAATCCACGTGCCACATTCTCCAATGAAGGGTGTGAATAGAACGTGAACTCAGTTAGATGAGGACTTAATTGAAAAGTTAACGTATGGAATACCTTTTTACTAACGGGTATAATATTTCATAAAAAAGTCAGTGGCGGCTCCTAACCGCATAACCGTCGCAGTTGTCTCTCAAATGGCTAGTTTGTGGACCCATGTTTACTGGAACATTTGTGTATCTACACCATATATTTTCACCCTTTTAGGTTTTCGCTATTAATTATGTGACAACCTGTATACTTACTTAGTTAACCGAAATCAGGGATCTTGCAGATCACGTGCCGACCTTACACACTGCCTCCAGTAGATCCTTTCCTGTGGAGTTTCCATCCAGTTTCCATTGAAAACCAATGGCTGCGGGCCCACTCCACGGATAACGTCAATGCCTTTGAGAAACATACGATTGTGGCTAATACTGGTTTGCTAAATTTTCAATACTTTTCCCGTACCTGTTTCTTAGTAAACATATGGAGAATTGTAGATTTTCCTGACCTGAAGCCTGCTTGGTAGTTCCTTACTATTTCCTCAAAGTATAGCTTCAGTTTTTCCATTGTAATTAAGGATAAGACCTGGCAACTCGTAGTCAGTGGTGAGATTCCTGTATAGTTATTACAGTCTACTTTGGTTTTCTTCTTATGATTATTACAATGACAGCTAGTTTCCATTCTGTTGGTATCTCTTCCTTACTCCAAATGATTTTTACTGTCTTGTCAGTACTCTGTACACGGCACATAATACATTACAAATAATGGTAGACATTTTGGGAGCAGTTTTTTTTAAATATGCGGGTCATAGTGAGAACTAACAATGGGAACTCCTGCAAGCGGGATCCACGTGCAGAGAACACTGTGTCGCAGCGAAGTGTGCAATGACCGCTATGGAGTGCTGACAGAAGTCTTCATATTTGTCCAGAGCCTTTCAGCTCTCCCATCTAAACGTAATGTAGTCATACATCCGGCAAAGGAGACAGGAGTCCCTTGTGGCTGGCTGAAGCAAGACAGTCATCGTACATGAAGATTCTATATTGTTCCAACAAGCTACAACAGCCACAGGTGAGCGCCCTGCGTGCAGCCTGGCGTCGACACATACCGTCCACACGTGGGAAGAAGGCATACTTGATATCCCTGTTCCACAGCCGGGAAGCAGTGCACTTACTCAGCAGTGCACTTACTCGGCGATGCTGGTGCACCAGTCGCTGAGACGGGGCGATGGTCGTAGTCCGGTGGCTCAGCTGGTGGCTGGTGACGACCAGGCAAAGGCTTTTGGCGTGGTGGCCCAGTGCCCCATTGATGCACCAGTTGGCAGTGTTGCCCACTATGATGAACCCTGGACTGATGGCTGGAGATCAATGGCAGACATAGGCTCCAGCAGCGTGTAGCTGCTTGGACCATGAGGTCATAAAACAGTCCCCAACAGGTGACAGCATATCCCCAGCAGGTGGCCTAATGGAGATGGCGGAGTCCACCTGATTGCGTAGGCCATGAGGCAGTAGTAGTTGTTTTCAACCCACAATGATGATAACTGCATCAGAACAATGTGAGCCACACCATGACAGAGATCAATTCACAATGGGAATCGATACATAGCCATACTGGCAAGGCTGGTCATCACCCAGAGAACTAGATTGCTATCTTAAAAATAGCAGTAGGCACTGTGGCTGCATTAGCCAAAATTGATATGGCCACCAAACCACAGGAGAGGAAAGTAATGTTTGGTACATATATCATATGTTTTAAATATAGTTGTCCAAGTCATATCAAGCGTAGCTGTAGGAAACAGTAACGTCATATACGCAAGCAGTTTGTGCTATGTGAACAAAATTGAACACAGAAAGATTCACAGAGGTGGATCCCGCACTCCTCTTTCAAACGGAGCTGGGGCTGGTGTGGCCACTGTACAGCGCTCACAGTAAGAGTAAGCATTGGATACCTCTGTGCAGAATTTGTGGCAGCCTTTTTTCCGACCGGTTACATGAGAGGAAAATAGTGCAAGTTTTTATTAGATAAGAAATCACATGTATCTGCGGAAAATGGGGCATAATTTATAAAGTAAAACTGAATCAACCACTTTGGAGTTTAAGCAACATGGATGAGGATAATTTTCAATCACTAGGTTAGACATACTGGCTGCCAAGGAAGCATGTTGGAATGGTGCTGCCACCAATGTCCCATCCCGTTGCACGCCATTATCTCATTTTCTGACAGATGCATCATGCGTCAGTGGGAGACTGACTGATTGCAGATGACAGACAACAAACTGCGCTCGCTCAAATCGACCACAAAGGCTTGGCAAACTTCATGTCATCCTCGCTGCTGGAAGGAGGTTTTGCTTACTAGACTGCGCACTGGGCATAGCCCTTTCACACATGGCTTCCTCCTCCAGCGGGAGTATCCTCCATTCTGTGAAGTTTGTGGTGTGCCACTTTCAGTTCAGCATATTGTACTACGTTTGTCCTATGTACTGATATTAAGGTAGCCCTCTGTCCTACTGGAGATCTGCCCCCCATCCTCGCAGATACCGATTCCAGTGTTACAAGAGTGGTGAAATTTTGTGAATGGTCAGGCCTCATCCCTAAACTGCACCACATGTGGGGACAGTCTTTGTCCCCATGAGATTTGCATGTGGACCTTTCGTCAGGGCGCTGATGACTATGATGTCGAGTGCCCCCTCAACCCAAATCTCCTTCTGGTGGGAAAGGGGAAAGGTTGCCTGTTCTCGTGCATTTACCCCCTCAACCCAAATCATCATCATCATCTTTGACATATTGGGATTTCAAGTGGGAGAGAAGTAACTTCTGAGTTGGTGCAAATGTACTACCTATAGTTGGCAGTAGCTACGAAGTCATGCTTGTTCTAGAGTTTGTGTCTACACATTACACCAAAGTCAATCTACGACAGCGCATAGTGGACAGGGTGGGACATTGCTCAATCTCAGTTTCACTGCTGGAAGAACCAAACTGTCACAAACCGCACCCGATATGTCATGAAAGAACGAACAGTGTGCAGGGTCTCTTAGATTCAACTCACGGAATATCTTTTCGTCAGTTGTATTGCTGAGCCCTTGTCAGAAAACGAAGAGTTTGATCAATCATTATATTTTATATAGTGTAGTTTGTCATACATACAAGAAGTCGACAGAGACCAGGTTGTGCCTGTCAGCATATGTAGCTTCGAAGAAGTAAAGTTATCACTTGATATTTTGATAACCACCTTATAAGTACTGGATGGGGAAGAACTGAAGAGAGATTTCACAAGTCTAAATGACCCCTGGACAGTCTGTCATTTATCTGCACTTTGGGGGAAGGCCTCACGTTTAGAGGGACATTATAAGGAAGATGTGGAGAGACTGTTGGAAGAACACACAGAGTTATTTGATCCTCCAGGACATTGCCTGCCACACTACTAACTCACTGTAATATTCTCACTGGAAATGAACTACCTGAGTATAAGAAAGCTCACCCAGTCTCACAGTATTTCATCCTGTAATCGGAGAGTTTGTAAATCAACTAATTCGTGATGAAATTATAGAAGCGGATACTAGCCCTTGTGGTGACACTGCTGTACTGATACGAAAGAAATCATCTGATGGCAAAAAATGCCATAGGTTTGGTTGCAACCACCACAATTTGAATCAATGGATGGTAACAGACATCTGTCTTATGCCTGATATAATAGAGATGTTAGATAATCTTGTCAAAATCTGTTGTTTTACAACTATAGACCTACAAAGTGGTTCTCATCAATTAGTAGTAGCACCAGAAAATCGACAAAAAACCATATACACAGTTCAAAAGATGATACATCAACTAATATCCAATACCTAGTAGAGGAGCTATTAAGAGGGTTAAAACTAAAGCAGCTCTTGGTATACTTGGATAACATCTTTGTGTTCTCCAAGGATATCCAGGGTATGTAGAGCATTTACACAATATCTTTAATCGTTTAGATGCACCGCCCCTAACATTCAGCATGGGAAAGTACCGTTTCGTATTACAGGAAGTCCATTATTTGGGTCATATGATGAGCAAGGTTGCGATAAGTACTGATCTCTGACTTGTTGAAGCGGTGAAAAGCTTCCTGGCACCACTAGTGAAGAGGACTTTCAGTCATTTCTATTCCTGGATAATTTTTGTAGAAAATTTATTCCAAAATTCACTGAAGTCCCAAAAGCATTCATACAATTGTTCAAGACGTAAGTGGAATTTCAGTGGTTTCCAGATTGCAAAACAGTGTTTGTAAGATTTAAAGATTTGTTGTCCACTGGTCACTCACGTTCTGGCACTACCAAAAGCAGTTCCACTACAGAAAATTAAATGCTACAGTTAGTACATGGTGTCACTATTTCCACTGTTATTTTTATAAATAACACTATAAGGTAATAACAGGTCATGTGACATTAAAATGACCGATAGACATAAGACCCAAACAGTCGTTCAACTAGATGGACATTGAGACAAAGCAAATTTTATTTTGAGGTGGTAGACCTAACTGAAACCGAGTTGGAAAGTACACACCATGGAATACGCCAGAGCTGACACAGCACAAGGCACTGAGTCAGATTGTCAGCACTTGTGAAGCAACCACAATTCAGCAATGAAGACAGAAAGACAAGATGTGGTTTGCGCCTAGTGGTACCAGCAAAACACGAAACAAGGTGTTGAGGAGGCTTGTGATTCAATTTTAGCCAGACACAGAGTCTGTCAAGTGACAGAAAGCCAAACTGCACAAAACTACTGGTCGAAAACACATAAGCAAGAAGTGGAATAACATCTAGAAAAATTGTGTGCCATGTGCACGAATAGTGGAACTCATCCATCAAAAAACTGTAATACAGAAATTACAAGAGCTGGATAAACTACTTCTGATGACTGGTGTGGACGTACTTAGACATTTATTCAAACACTAGAAGGGATCCATTAGGTATTAACACTAACTGATACTTTTTGATGGTTTGTGTCCATGAGCCATACCTAACCAGTAGGCTAAAGCAGTAGTAATCGAAGTGGTTAATCAGTGGGTACTGAACTTTGGAACACATCGGACAAAGATAACAGAATATGGCACAGATTTTATATAAGACCTAACACAGCTATTGTGGCCACTGCTACACATTAAAAATCTCAGGATGAAAAACTGAGGGGGCCCACAAATCATTGGAGAAATTTTAGGTTACTGTGACAATAGCCTTTGTAGCTTCTAGGCCACTCAGAGGTTCGCAAGAGTACAAGCTTATCCCCATGAGGTTCTTTTCGCTTAAAAGATGCCGTTTCCTATTGATCTTTGCAACTTCTTCCAACTACAGGTATGTCACCAGTTCGAAATTTTTTTGGCACCAAGTTAACCCAAGTTAAAAATATGATCACTAAGGCCTTGGAATGACAGGAAGGTACCCATAACGAAAAAGCAACATCACCAAAGAATCATGTCAGGCAATGGGTAAATGTAACCACCAATATGTTTCAAAGGGGAAAACTAGAAAGGTTGTTTCGTGGTACCAAGGACCCTGCAGAGTAATAGAAATGATATAAACTTTTGAAGTACAATTTACAACATGTACTGCAGAGGAGCACACCGGGTTCTCCCATTTAATGGAACTTCAGAGGTGCTGCCTCGATTACTGGCAGCACCTTTTGGAATTGGAAGGGGAGCAGCAGAGGAGAAAGAAAACAAAGGTAGAGTCAAGCAAATGAAACAGGATAACCCCCATAGTTGTTCCGACAAATCCCGACGTACTTAGGTCGTGAGCAGGATGATGAGCTAACAGAGAATTTCCTCTTCCTTAAGGCACTGTCTAGATTCAACCCAGGACGAGAGGAAGCAGTTTCAGCTCCAGGCATCAAGCTCAAGACGGAAGGGAAAATTTTTAGTGGAAGTTTCATCATAGTGGTAAGCCTGCTGTGTGCTGTGGAGTGGCGGAAGTCCTCTAGGTATTTTCAAATAACTTCCGGGAATTCAGCCAGGTAACACTTTCAGCGACCGCCGATATTTCGGCGGGAGAACACCCCGCCATTTTCAAGGCAAACTGCAACGGACAGGCGACGTACATGCAAATTTAATACCTCGGTTCTCGGACCCAAGCAGGAAAGATAACACACACACACTGAACACTAGTGCCACCAAAGATGGCCAAAGTCAGAGCTATCGATAGTGAGACTATGAATTCGCAGGTGAGGTAGCATTGAGTCTGTCCCTCTGTTTCTTGACAAGGGAGAGAGCCGGATTCCAAACAGAGTTTAAACAGAAACCTCCATCCCTGTTAACAAGGTTGCTCGCTAATTTAATCTCAACTGCCTCCCGAATCACACTGTCCCAATAGCTGGACGTGCATGCCAATATCTCGGTGTTATTATATAACATGGAGTGACCAGTATCCAAGCAATGTTCGGCAATAGCAGATCTATTTGGCTGCTGTAATCGTGTGTGCCGTTTATGCTCAGTACATCTGTCCTCCACGGTCCTGATAGTTTGACCAATATATGCCATGCCGCAGCTACAAGGGACACGATATACACCCGCCTTACGCAGTCCAAGATCATCCTTAACGGAACTCAAAAGTGCTCTAATTTTAGATGGAGGTCGGAAAACACATTTCACATCGTATTTCCGTAAAATACGACCGATCTTATTGGACGTGTTTCCTACGTAAGGCAAGAAGGCAGTAGACTTAGGTGTTGATTCAGAATTATCATCAATCACCTGATGTACAGTTGGTCGATAGCGCAACGCACGTTCAATCTGTCTATCACTGTAACCATTTTGACGAAATGTAACTTCAAGATGGGACAGCTCAGCTGGCAAAGTCTCAGCGTCAGAAACGATATGTGCCCTGTGTACCAAGGTACGAAGTACCCCTTCACGCTGAGCCGAATGGTGACAACTATTAGCTTGTAAGTACAAGTCGGTGTGAGTACGTTTCCTGTAGACTGCATGTCCCAATGATCCATCATCCTTCCTCCTAACCAACACGTCGAGAAAGGGAAGGCAACCATCCTTTTCCACCTCCATCGTAAAACGAATGTTCGGGTGGATCGAGTTCAGATGTTCTAGAAAGACATTCAAATTCTCCCTACCGTGAGGCCAAACAACGAAGGTATCGTCAACGTATCTATAGAAACAGGCGGGTTTTAAAGGCGCCGACTCCAATGCACGTTCCTCGAAGTCTTCCATAAACAAATTTGCGATCACAGGAGACAACGGACTACCCATCGCAACTCCATCTGTCTGCTCGTAATACTGGTCATTAAATAAAAAGTAAGTGGATGTCAACACATGCCTAAAGAGATTAGTTAAATCAGCACCAAACCTGGCTTCAATTAACCGCAACGAATCAGACAGAGGAACACGAGTGAAGAGAGAGACCACATCGAAACTCACTAAAATATCAGAGTCATTCAGCCTCAGTCCCTCCAAACGACGTAAAAAATCAGCTGAGTTCCTGATATGATGTTCACACCGTCCTACTTGTGGACTCAACAGAGATGCAAGATGCTTGGAAACACGATATGTCGGGGCGCCGATGTTGCTCACTATAGGACGGAAAGGAACCCCTTCCTTATGAACCTTTGGAAGGCCATATAACCTAGGGGGAACCGCACTATAGGTGTTAAGCCTCTTGATTGTGTCCTGCGACAAACCACTTTTCTTCAGGAGGCTGTTGGTCTTTCTCTCAACACTTTTCGTGGGGTCAGCATCGATTCTGCGATACGTTGAATCAGATAGTAAACGTTGCATCTTTTGTACATAATCATGTTTATTTAAAACAACGGTGGCATTGCCCTTGTCAGCAGGTAAAATAACAATACTGGGATCAACCTTGAGAGAGCGTAAAGCAGCCCTCTCTGCTGCTGTTACATTACTCTTGGGTGGACGAGCCCTAGTCAAAACACGGCATGCCTCCCTCCTAACTTCCTCTGCAGCGTCAGGAGGTAGTTTGCAAACTGCCTGTTCAATTGAACTAATAAAATCAACTACCGGCAAATTCTTCGGAGTGGGTGCAAAATTTAATCCTTTCCCTAGCACGGATAAGGTTGCGTCGTCAAAAGATTTCTCTGTGAGATTTATCACAGAACGTCGAGATATAACATCCGACTCCGCGCGATGAAAACGTTCAAACTTTGCCAAATGCCGGGCAGTAACGGAGTTGTACTCCCAGTCAGCTTGGGTCCATGAGGCACCGTCCAACCAATCCCAAGTGAAATCAGACACTTCAGATGCAACCATTAAATGAAAACGATACAATTCTTTGGAAACAGAATCCAAACGTCGACGAGTAAAACGAATCCTTTCGCGAACAAGAGCCAAGCCAGCACGTTGCTTAATTCGGTTGGCGGCAGGAGAATTAATATGGTGCACAACCTTAGCAAATGTTGGGACATGATTTTCATCACGACACCTCAATAAAAACGACAAAGCACATTGCAGTCTAACTCGACAGCTACGAAGTTTATCCAACTTACGTAAACACCGATACATTTCCTCCCCGTAGAGGTAAACAATGTGAGACCTGAGTTTCTCCTGGCGTATACAACTTTCAAATAACTTCCGGGAATTCAGCCAGGTAACACTTTCAGCGACCGCCGATATTTCGGCGGGAGAACACCCCGCCATTTTCAAGGCAAACTGCAACGGACAGGCGACGTACATGCAAATTTAATACCTCGGTTCTCGGACCCAAGCAGGAAAGATAACACACACACACTGAACACTAGTGCCACCAAAGATGGCCAAAGTCAGAGCTATCGATAGTGAGACTATGAATTCGCAGGTGAGGTAGCATTGAGTCTGTCCCTCTGTTTCTTGACAAGGGAGAGAGCCGGATTCCAAACAGAGTTTAAACAGAAACCTCCATCCCTGTTAACAAGGTTGCTCGCTAATTTAATCTCAACTGCCTCCCGAATCACACTGTCCCAATAGCTGGACGTGCATGCCAATATCTCGGTGTTATTATATAACATGGAGTGACCAGTATCCAAGCAATGTTCGGCAATAGCAGATCTATTTGGCTGCTGTAATCGTGTGTGCCGTTTATGCTCAGTACATCTGTCCTCCACGGTCCTGATAGTTTGACCAATATATGCCATGCCGCAGCTACAAGGGACACGATATACACCCGCCTTACGCAGTCCAAGATCATCCTTAACGGAACTCAAAAGTGCTCTAATTTTAGATGGAGGTCGGAAAACACATTTCACATCGTATTTCCGTAAAATACGACCGATCTTATTGGACGTGTTTCCTACGTAAGGCAAGAAGGCAGTAGACTTAGGTGTTGATTCAGAATTATCATCAATCACCTGATGTACAGTTGGTCGATAGCGCAACGCACGTTCAATCTGTCTATCACTGTAACCATTTTGACGAAATGTAACTTCAAGATGGGACAGCTCAGCTGGCAAAGTCTCAGCGTCAGAAACGATATGTGCCCTGTGTACCAAGGTACGAAGTACCCCTTCACGCTGAGCCGAATGGTGACAACTATTAGCTTGTAAGTACAAGTCGGTGTGAGTACGTTTCCTGTAGACTGCATGTCCCAATGATCCATCATCCTTCCTCCTAACCAACACGTCGAGAAAGGGAAGGCAACCATCCTTTTCCACCTCCATCGTAAAACGAATGTTCGGGTGGATCGAGTTCAGATGTTCTAGAAAGACATTCAAATTCTCCCTACCGTGAGGCCAAACAACGAAGGTATCGTCAACGTATCTATAGAAACAGGCGGGTTTTAAAGGCGCCGACTCCAATGCACGTTCCTCGAAGTCTTCCATAAACAAATTTGCGATCACAGGAGACAACGGACTACCCATCGCAACTCCATCTGTCTGCTCGTAATACTGGTCATTAAATAAAAAGTAAGTGGATGTCAACACATACCTAAAGAGATTAGTTAAATCAGCACCAAACCTGGCTTCAATTAACCGCAACGAATCAGACAGAGGAACACGAGTGAAGAGAGAGACCACATCGAAACTCACTAAAATATCAGAGTCATTCAGCCTCAGTCCCTCCAAACGACGTAAAAAATCAGCTGAGTTCCTGATATGATGTTCACACCGTCCTACTTGTGGACTCAACAGAGATGCAAGATGCTTGGAAACACGATATGTCGGGGCGCCGATGTTGCTCACTATAGGACGGAAAGGAACCCCTTCCTTATGAACCTTTGGAAGGCCATATAACCTAGGGGGAACCGCACTATAGGTGTTAAGCCTCTTGATTGTGTCCTGCGACAAACCACTTTTCTTCAGGAGGCTGTTGGTCTTTCTCTCAACACTTTTCGTGGGGTCAGCATCGATTCTGCGATACGTTGAATCAGATAGTAAACGTTGCATCTTTTGTACATAATCATGTTTATTTAAAACAACGGTGGCATTGCCCTTGTCAGCAGGTAAAATAACAATACTGGGATCAACCTTGAGAGAGCGTAAAGCAGCCCTCTCTGCTGCTGTTACATTACTCTTGGGTGGACGAGCCCTAGTCAAAACACGGCATGCCTCCCTCCTAACTTCCTCTGCAGCGTCAGGAGGTAGTTTGCAAACTGCCTGTTCAATTGAACTAATAAAATCAACTACCGGCAAATTCTTCGGAGTGGGTGCAAAATTTAATCCTTTCCCTAGCACGGATAAGGTTGCGTCGTCAAAAGATTTCTCTGTGAGATTTATCACAGAACGTCGAGATATAACATCCGACTCCGCGCGATGAAAACGTTCAAACTTTGCCAAATGCCGGGCAGTAACGGAGTTGTACTCCCAGTCAGCTTGGGTCCATGAGGCACCGTCCAACCAATCCCAAGTGAAATCAGACACTTCAGATGCAACCATTAAATGAAAACGATACAATTCTTTGGAAACAGAATCCAAACGTCGACGAGTAAAACGAATCCTTTCGCGAACAAGAGCCAAGCCAGCACGTTGCTTAATTCGGTTGGCGGCAGGAGAATTAATATGGTGCACAACCTTAGCAAATGTTGGGACATGATTTTCATCACGACACCTCAATAAAAACGACAAAGCACATTGCAGTCTAACTCGACAGCTACGAAGTTTATCCAACTTACGTAAACACCGATACATTTCCTCCCCGTAGAGGTAAACAATGTGAGACCTGAGTTTCTCCTGGCGTATACAACTTTCAAATAACTTCCGGGAATTCAGCCAGGTAACACTTTCAGCGACCGCCGATATTTCGGCGGGAGAACACCCCGCCATTTTCAAGGCAAACTGCAACGGACAGGCGACGTACATGCAAATTTAATACCTCGGTTCTCGGACCCAAGCAGGAAAGATAACACACACACACTGAACACTAGTGCCACCAAAGATGGCCAAAGTCAGAGCTATCGATAGTGAGACTATGAATTCGCAGGTGAGGTAGCATTGAGTCTGTCCCTCTGTTTCTTGACAAGGGAGAGAGCCGGATTCCAAACAGAGTTTAAACAGAAACCTCCATCCCTGTTAACGAGGTTGCTCGCTAATTTAATCTCAACTGCCTCCCGAATCACACTGTCCCAATAGCTGGACGTGCATGCCAATATATCGGTGTTATTATATAACATGGAGTGACCAGTATCCAAGCAATGTTCGGCAATAGCAGATCTATTTGGCTGCTGTAATCGTGTGTGCCGTTTATGCTCAGTACATCTGTCCTCCACGGTCCTGATAGTTTGACCAATATATGCCATGCCGCAGCTACAAGGGACACGATATACACCCGCCTTACGCAGTCCAAGATCATCCTTAACGGAACTCAAAAGTGCTCTAATTTTAGATGGAGGTCGGAAAACACATTTCACATCGTATTTCCGTAAAATACGACCGATCTTATTGGACGTGTTTCCTACGTAAGGCAAGAAGGCAGTAGACTTAGGTGTTGATTCAGAATTATCATCAATCACCTGATGTACAGTTGGTCGATAGCGCAACGCACGTTCAATCTGTCTATCACTGTAACCATTTTGACGAAATGTAACTTCAAGATGGGACAGCTCAGCTGGCAAAGTCTCAGCGTCAGAAACGATATGTGCCCTGTGTACCAAGGTACGAAGTACCCCTTCACGCTGAGCCGAATGGTGACAACTATTAGCTTGTAAGTACAAGTCGGTGTGAGTACGTTTCCTGTAGACTGCATGTCCCAATGATCCATCATCCTTCCTCCTAACCAACACGTCGAGAAAGGGAAGGCAACCATCCTTTTCCACCTCCATCGTAAAACGAATGTTCGGGTGGATCGAGTTCAGATGTTCTAGAAAGACATTCAAATTCTCCCTACCGTGAGGCCAAACAACGAAGGTATCGTCAACGTATCTATAGAAACAGGCGGGTTTTAAAGGCGCCGACTCCAATGCACGTTCCTCGAAGTCTTCCATAAACAAATTTGCGATCACAGGAGACAACGGACTACCCATCGCAACTCCATCTGTCTGCTCGTAATACTGGTCATTAAATAAAAAGTAAGTGGATGTCAACACATGCCTAAAGAGATTAGTTAAATCAGCACCAAACCTGGCTTCAATTAACCGCAACGAATCAGACAGAGGAACACGAGTGAAGAGAGAGACCACATCGAAACTCACTAAAATATCAGAGTCATTCAGCCTCAGTCCCTCCAAACGACGTAAAAAATCAGCTGAGTTCCTGATATGATGTTCACACCGTCCTACTTGTGGACTCAACAGAGATGCAAGATGCTTGGAAACACGATATGTCGGGGCGCCGATGTTGCTCACTATAGGACGGAAAGGAACCCCTTCCTTATGAACCTTTGGAAGGCCATATAACCTAGGGGGAACCGCACTATAGGTGTTAAGCCTCTTGATTGTGTCCTGCGACAAACCACTTTTCTTCAGGAGGCTGTTGGTCTTTCTCTCAACACTTTTCGTGGGGTCAGCATCGATTCTGCGATACGTTGAATCAGATAGTAAACGTTGCATCTTTTGTACATAATCATGTTTATTTAAAACAACGGTGGCATTGCCCTTGTCAGCAGGTAAAATAACAATACTGGGATCAACCTTGAGAGAGCGTAAAGCAGCCCTCTCTGCTGCTGTTACATTACTCTTGGGTGGACGAGCCCTAGTCAAAACACGGCATGCCTCCCTCCTAACTTCCTCTGCAGCGTCAGGAGGTAGTTTGCAAACTGCCTGTTCAATTGAACTAATAAAATCAACTACCGGCAAATTCTTCGGAGTGGGTGCAAAATTTAATCCTTTCCCTAGCACGGATAAGGTTGCGTCGTCAAAAGATTTCTCTGTGAGATTTATCACAGAACGTCGAGATATAACATCCGACTCCGCGCGATGAAAACGTTCAAACTTTGCCAAATGCCGGGCAGTAACGGAGTTGTACTCCCAGTCAGCTTGGGTCCATGAGGCACCGTCCAACCAATCCCAAGTGAAATCAGACACTTCAGATGCAACCATTAAATGAAAACGATACAATTCTTTGGAAACAGAATCCAAACGTCGACGAGTAAAACGAATCCTTTCGCGAACAAGAGCCAAGCCAGCACGTTGCTTAATTCGGTTGGCGGCAGGAGAATTAATATGGTGCACAACCTTAGCAAATGTTGGGACATGATTTTCATCACGACACCTCAATAAAAACGACAAAGCACATTGCAGTCTAACTCGACAGCTACGAAGTTTATCCAACTTACGTAAACACCGATACATTTCCTCCCCGTAGAGGTAAACAATGTGAGACCTGAGTTTCTCCTGGCGTATACAACTTTCAAATAACTTCCGGGAATTCAGCCAGGTAACACTTTCAGCGACCGCCGATATTTCGGCGGGAGAACACCCCGCCATTTTCAAGGCAAACTGCAACGGACAGGCGACGTACATGCAAATTTAATACCTCGGTTCTCGGACCCAAGCAGGAAAGATAACACACACACACTGAACACTAGTGCCACCAAAGATGGCCAAAGTCAGAGCTATCGATAGTGAGACTATGAATTCGCAGGTGAGGTAGCATTGAGTCTGTCCCTCTGTTTCTTGACAAGGGAGAGAGCCGGATTCCAAACAGAGTTTAAACAGAAACCTCCATCCCTGTTAACGAGGTTGCTCGCTAATTTAATCTCAACTGCCTCCCGAATCACACTGTCCCAATAGCTGGACGTGCATGCCAATATATCGGTGTTATTATATAACATGGAGTGACCAGTATCCAAGCAATGTTCGGCAATAGCAGATCTATTTGGCTGCTGTAATCGTGTGTGCCGTTTATGCTCAGTACATCTGTCCTCCACGGTCCTGATAGTTTGACCAATATATGCCATGCCGCAGCTACAAGGGACACGATATACACCCGCCTTACGCAGTCCAAGATCATCCTTAACGGAACTCAAAAGTGCTCTAATTTTAGATGGAGGTCGGAAAACACATTTCACATCGTATTTCCGTAAAATACGACCGATCTTATTGGACGTGTTTCCTACGTAAGGCAAGAAGGCAGTAGACTTAGGTGTTGATTCAGAATTATCATCAATCACCTGATGTACAGTTGGTCGATAGCGCAACGCACGTTCAATCTGTCTATCACTGTAACCATTTTGACGAAATGTAACTTCAAGATGGGACAGCTCAGCTGGCAAAGTCTCAGCGTCAGAAACGATATGTGCCCTGTGTACCAAGGTACGAAGTACCCCTTCACGCTGAGCCGAATGGTGACAACTATTAGCTTGTAAGTACAAGTCGGTGTGAGTACGTTTCCTGTAGACTGCATGTCCCAATGATCCATCATCCTTCCTCCTAACCAACACGTCGAGAAAGGGAAGGCAACCATCCTTTTCCACCTCCATCGTAAAACGAATGTTCGGGTGGATCGAGTTCAGATGTTCTAGAAAGACATTCAAATTCTCCCTACCGTGAGGCCAAACAACGAAGGTATCGTCAACGTATCTATAGAAACAGGCGGGTTTTAAAGGCGCCGACTCCAATGCACGTTCCTCGAAGTCTTCCATAAACAAATTTGCGATCACAGGAGACAACGGACTACCCATCGCAACTCCATCTGTCTGCTCGTAATACTGGTCATTAAATAAAAAGTAAGTGGATGTCAACACATGCCTAAAGAGATTAGTTAAATCAGCACCAAACCTGGCTTCAATTAGCCGCAACGAATCAGACAGAGGAACACGAGTGAAGAGAGAGACCACATCGAAACTCACTAAAATATCAGAGTCATTCAGCCTCAGTCCCTCCAAACGACGTAAAAAATCAGCTGAGTTCCTGATATGATGTTCACACCGTCCTACTTGTGGACTCAACAGAGATGCAAGATGCTTGGAAACACGATATGTCGGGGCGCCGATGTTGCTCACTATAGGACGGAAAGGAACCCCTTCCTTATGAACCTTTGGAAGGCCATATAACCTAGGGGGAACCGCACTATAGGTGTTAAGCCTCTTGATTGTGTCCTGCGACAAACCACTTTTCTTCAGGAGGCTGTTGGTCTTTCTCTCAACACTTTTCGTGGGGTCAGCATCGATTCTGCGATACGTTGAATCAGATAGTAAACGTTGCATCTTTTGTCCATAATCATGTTTATTTAAAACAACGGTGGCATTGCCCTTGTCAGCAAGTAAAATAACAATACTGGGATCAACCTTGAGAGAGCGTAAAGCAGCTGCGGCATGGCATATATTGGTCAAACTATCAGGACCGTGGAGGACAGATGTACTGAGCATAAACGGCACACACGATTACAGCAGCCAAATAGATCTGCTATTGCCGAACATTGCTTGGATACTGGTCACTCCATGTTATATAATAACACCGAGATATTGGCATGCACGTCCAGCTATTGGGACAGTGTGATTCGGGAGGCAGTTGAGATTAAATTAGCGAGCAACCTTGTTAACAGGGATGGAGGTTTCTGTTTAAACTCTGTTTGGAATCCGGCTCTCTCCCTTGTCAAGAAACAGAGGGACAGACTCAATGCTACCTCACCTGCGAATTCATAGTCTCACTATCGATAGCTCTGACTTTGGCCATCTTTGGTGGCACTAGTGTTCAGTGTGTGTGTGTTATCTTTCCTGCTTGGGTCCGAGAACCGAGGTATTAAATTTGCATGTACGTCGCCTGTCCGTTGCAGTTTGCCTTGAAAATGGCGGGGTGTTCTCCCGCCGAAATATCGGCGGTCGCTGAAAGTGTTACCTGGCTGAATTCCCGGAAGTTATTTGAAAGTTGTATACGCCAGGAGAAACTCAGGTCTCACATTGTTTACCTCTACGGGGAGGAAATGTATCGGTGTTTACGTAAGTTGGATAAACTTCGTAGCTGTCGAGTTAGACTGCAATGTGCTTTGTCGTTTTTATTGAGGTGTCGTGATGAAAATCATGTCCCAACATTTGCTAAGGTTGTGCACCATATTAATTCTCCTGCCGCCAACCGAATTAAGCAACGTGCTGGCTTGGCTCTTGTTCGCGAAAGGATTCGTTTTACTCGTCGACGTTTGGATTCTGTTTCCAAAGAATTGTATCGTTTTCATTTAATGGTTGCATCTGAAGTGTCTGATTTCACTTGGGATTGGTTGGACGGTGCCTCATGGACCCAAGCTGACTGGGAGTACAACTCCGTTACTGCCCGGCATTTGGCAAAGTTTGAACGTTTTCATCGCGCGGAGTCGGATGTTATATCTCGACGTTCTGTGATAAATCTCACAGAGAAATCTTTTGACGACGCAACCTTATCCGTGCTAGGGAAAGGATTAAATTTTGCACCCACTCCGAAGAATTTGCCGGTAGTTGATTTTATTAGTTCAATTGAACAGGCAGTTTGCAAACTACCTCCTGACGCTGCAGAGGAAGTTAGGAGGGAGGCATGCCGTGTTTTGACTAGGGCTCGTCCACCCAAGAGTAATGTAACAGCAGCAGAGAGGGCTGCTTTACGCTCTCTCAAGGTTGATCCCAGTATTGTTATTTTACCTGCTGACAAGGGCAATGCCACCGTTGTTTTAAATAAACATGATTATGTACAAAAGATGCAACGTTTACTATCTGATTCAACGTATCGCAGAATCGATGCTGACCCAACGAAAAGTGTTGAGAGAAAGACCAACAGCCTCCTGAAGAAAAGTGGTTTGTCGCAGGACACAATCAAGAGGCTTAACACCTATAGTGCGGTTCCCCCTAGGTTATATGGCCTTCCAAAGGTTCATAAGGAAGGGGTTCCTTTCCGTCCTATAGTGAGCAACATCGGCGCCCCGACATATCGTGTTTCCAAGCATCTTGCCTCTCTGTTGAGTCCACAAGTAGGACGGTGTGAACATCATATCAGGAACTCAGCTGATTTTTTACGTCGTTTGGAGGGACTGAGGCTGAATGACTCTGATATTTTAGTGAGTTTCGATGTGGTCTCTCTCTTCACTCGTGTTCCTCTGTCTGATTCGTTGCGGTTAATTGAAGCCAGGTTTGGTGCTGATTTAACTAATCTCTTTAGGCATGTGTTGACATCCACTTACTTTTTATTTAATGACCAGTATTACGAGCAGACAGATGGAGTTGCGATGGGTAGTCCGTTGTCTCCTGTGATCGCAAATTTGTTTATGGAAGACTTCGAGGAACGTGCATTGGAGTCGGCGCCTTTAAAACCCGCCTGTTTCTATAGATACGTTGACGATACCTTCGTTGTTTGGCCTCACGGTAGGGAGAATTTGAATGTCTTTCTAGAACATCTGAACTCGATCCACCCGAACATTCGTTTTACGATGGAGGTGGAAAAGGATGGTTGCCTTCCCTTTCTCGACGTGTTGGTTAGGAGGAAGGATGATGGATCATTGGGACATGCAGTCTACAGGAAACGTACTCACACCGACTTGTACTTACAAGCTAATAGTTGTCACCATTCGGCTCAGCGTGAAGGGGTACTTCGTACCTTGGAACACAGGGCACATATCGTTTCTGACGCTGAGACTTTGCCAGCTGAGCTGTCCCATCTTGAAGTTACATTTCGTCAAAATGGTTACAGTGATAGACAGATTGAACGTGCGTTGCGCTATCGACCAACTGTACATCAGGTGATTGATGATAATTCTGAATCAACACCTAAGTCTACTGCCTTCTTGCCTTACGTAGGAAACACGTCCAATAAGATCGGTCGTATTTTACGGAAATACGATGTGAAATGTGTTTTCCGACCTCCATCTAAAATTAGAGCACTTTTGAGTTCCGTTAAGGATGATCTTGGACTGCGTAAGGCGGGTGTATATCGTGTCCCTTGTAGCTGCGGCATGGCATATATTGGTCAAACTATCAGGACCGTGGAGGACAGATGTACTGAGCATAAACGGCACACACGATTACAGCAGCCAAATAGATCTGCTATTGCCGAACATTGCTTGGATACTGGTCACTCCATGTTATATAATAACACCGAGATATTGGCATGCACGTCCAGCTATTGGGACAGTGTGATTCGGGAGGCAGTTGAGATTGAATTAGCGAGCAACCTTGTTAACAGGGATGGAGGTTTCTGTTTAAACTCTGTTTGGAATCCGGCTCTCTCCCTTGTCAAGAAACAGAGGGACAGACTCAATGCTACCTCACCTGCGAATTCATAGTCTCACTATCGATAGCTCTGACTTTGGCCATCTTTGGTGGCACTAGTGTTCAGTGTGTGTGTGTTATCTTTCCTGCTTGGGTCCGAGAACCGAGGTATTAAATTTGCATGTACGTCGCCTGTCCGTTGCAGTTTGCCTTGAAAATGGCGGGGTGTTCTCCCGCCGAAATATCGGCGGTCGCTGAAAGTGTTACCTGGCTGAATTCCCGGAAGTTATTTGAAAGTTGTATACGCCAGGAGAAACTCAGGTCTCCTCTAGGTATGTCCCATAAGTAGTGGGGTACTATTCATCCAACATCTAGATGTAGTGATATCAGATTATTAACGGACCCTAAGGATGGATTGTAGTTCATGGACGATGGAAAACGAAATTCAACAGTCTACCTTTAGCAAAATAAACTTGTGATAAAAACCCTAACAAAGTTCATCAATACACAAGGGGAGTACCAGTTGGTGCAGTCTGCTTTTGCACAGTTACAGAGACAACTACACCAAACTACGTAGTTAGTCCAGTGAGTCTGACAGAGGGGGGACTGGCTAGACACAGGTGACAGAAACTTGAAAACAAGTTTTGGTACAGTCGACATAAAGGACTTGAAAAATAATAATAAGGCACTACAGAAAGTACAAGCTGATGTAGCAGACAAACGGGGAACTGTAGATTTACACACCACACCACTCACCAATCTTGAAAAAGAAATACCTTAATTTTCCTGCCATGAGCCTGGGTGGTCAGGAACCATTTGAAGGTATGAAGCCCAGTGACCGATGTGGCAATAGTTTCTTAGGTACGTCATTGTCTTCAAAGCTGTGTCCCAACGAGCTGGATATGCAGTTGATCAGACATAAGAAGTAGTACTGCCACATTTCTCTATCAGGTAGGAACATCTCAAAGGGTGGTAGTGTTCAAGGACCAGGCCATTGCATCGCAGAAGTGAATTGAAGTGCAGAAGTGGCCCATTGCTGCTGCAGGTGCTCTATCAACATGGGGTCATTGACTGTGGCGACCAGTACCTGGGTCATGGCGAGGTGGTTATGGGCTCTGATTGAATAATTACTGATGGTTAACCTATACCTTTTCGTGACTTTTCTTTCCACACTGAGGTGACAAAAGTCATGGGATGCCTCCTAATATAGTGTTGCCCCTGCTTTTGGGCAGAATAGTGCAACAGCTCGAAGTGCTACTGACTCTACAAGTCATTGTAACTTCCCTGCAGAAATATTGATCCATGTTGCCTCCATAGCCGTCCATAATTGTGAAAGTGTTGCTGGTGAAGGACTTCGTGCACGAACTGACATCTCGGTTATATCCTGTAAATGTGCAATGGGACTCGTTCGGATTATCCACAATGTTCTTCAAATCAATAACGAACACCTGTTACCTGATAACACGGCGCATTGTCATCCAATACATGAAGTGTGTAACGCCGGAAATGCATATCCTCCTATTTCCATCTATTGTACTATTATTTTTTTCCTTGTTTTGTTACCTCAAGATATGACGTTTCTGTCTCTTTATATATTGTAATTGTTTTACTGTTTGTATATATATATTTCTGCACTTATGTCGATGTATAATTGGTTTGTTTCGTAAATATTATTAGTAATTTTACGCTGTTCTTGCCTAGGGAAAACTGCTATCGAAGATTACATCGATAGGTCGTGTGAAGAATCAAAGTGTGTAGGATCTTTGGTAGTGTTAACTCTGCCGCGTGGAGCGCGGGCAGAGCATGAGGGAGTCTGGCTGGAGTAGCGAGTGGAGCAGGTGTGTTGTGTGTAGCTCCCGCGAGTTGCCGCGCTTTCGGGGTTTGGCAGCATATAATTGCGCTCGACTTGCGATGATAGTTTCTGACATGGTGTCGCGGACGGGAAGCATTAGCTGGCGCACATCAAGAGCCCGTTTCGTCCGGTGACCGTGTTGAGAAGAAGGCGCGCCAACATCCAGCTTCTGCAACAGCGACGGCCGACAATGAGTGACTGTCGCCACCTCCTCGATCGACGGCTTCAAACCTTCAATCAACCAACAAGGAAGACTAAAAGCACGTAAAGTTTCAGAACTGTATGGCAGACCTCAGCTTTTCAAACTGTTCCATTTGCCTCGCAAAATTACAGCAACTTAGCATGAACTTTTGTTGCTCATTGCCCCAATTGCATTACCAAGCAGGGTCCGTTCCTTTTCCGAAATGAACCCGAGTGTCGTTGAAATTCAGACGCCAGCATTAAAGTACAATCATTCCATTTCACTGCTTTAATTTCAAAGTTCAGTTTAAGTATTCATAGCTGGCTACAATATTTAGATTACGCAAGCACAAATTAAGAGTGCGAGTTTTGTTACCGTAATTTAGCTTACCTGTGACTGCAGCTCAGCTTGGTACGTACTAAATTTTACTATTGTTAATTGTTCAGAATCATTTAATTCAAGTTCAATCTCTTATTTCTAAATTGCGCAGAGTCAAGTTGCTTTTGAAATGATTGTTGAAGTAGTCCAAGACTAACCGTATTTTACTGAATTTCGATGTGCTTCAGAAAGAAAGCTCACTATTAACTTCAGTCACTAAATTAACTTTCGATTTCCCGGTTTTGTTAATTCTTTTGCTAAATTAAGCCAGAATGTAGCGAGATTTATTACTTCTGACAAACTTTCAGTTTTCACACTACACGTGTCAACCTCCAGTTGCCACGCTTCTAGTGCTAATTATATGTGTAATAACCTTTCTTTTTCAGTTACTATAGTAATTGTCCTTAGGACTGGCGACCGTGATTTCCCCCAAATCTCAAATATCTAGTTACCGCTAGTTAATTGTTAACGTAACGGCCGCACATTTACTTTCTTTATTAACTTTACCCCTTTTCAAAATTACTTTCCACCAGTTTCATTTGCATTTTTCCTTTCATTTAGATGTAACCCTTTCCTCCCTCTTTACCGACAGATTAACTTCGGTGACGATTGCTTTTCCCAAATGTCCATTAGGTACACGCGGTTTAATTTTTCCACTGTCATTAAGGTCGATAAGTGAGGGGGAGGTTACACGTGGCGACCTGGTGACAGGACAATCTTCAAATTTGAGGTTGTTCTGGACACGAATTTTGCATTGTGCAAATCTCGTAACAAAGTACTGGTTACGAAATGGTCGATACGTCAGCGAGAATATTAGTGTGAGGAATCCTAATTAGATTTGAGATTTGGCATTTATATTGAAAAATATTAAAATGAGTGAAGGCAACAATTGCCAAAATTTGGTAGACTTGGATACGGAACAATCGGTCGAACAGTGGGAAACGCGCACCACGGTACCCATTGTTCAGGGGCAGGCGGCTAGCATGAAAGACGCGACCGCCGAAACGCAACAAAGAGAAGAAATGGAATTCCAAACTTTAGAAATTGTTTCGGAATCGGAAGTGAAAATCACATCTGAATCCCTCGATGACGAATACGGGGGGATAATTAAAGAGGAAGCCGCTGCGGAAGTAAAACCGGTAGTTTCCGGGAATTTAACTGATTTATTGAATGTTTTGATTAACGAAATCAAGAGTCAGTCGGCAGAAATTAAAGCTCTGTCTGCCAAGCAAGACGATCAGGCTGCCAAGCAAGAAGCTCAGGCTGCCAAGCAAGAAGCTCAGGCGGCCAAGCAAGAAGCCCAGGCTGCCAAGCAAGTAGCTCAGTCTGAAAAAATTGAACGAATGCTAGACAATCAGAACAAAGCTATTAATGTTGTTAACAACAATGTTGAAGTTGTTAACACAAAAGTTGATAAAATCAAAGACGATATTGTCGTGATTAATACCGAAATCGGTAATCTTAAACAGGAAATGACAGGCGTTCAGGCGGAAATTGCGAGCATAAATACTCGTTTTGATTCCGAAATTAGCAGAATCGAGAAAAGTGTAGGAGACGCAGTTGCTCCGATCATCGAGAATAAGGTGACGGAACAAATTCAATTAGTGAGAAAAGAGGATCAACAGAAGGTGGAAACTTTAAAGGCTTTAGTATCCGAAGTAGATACCAAAGTGACGAAGCAGGCTAATACCTGCGAAGAGAAAAAGAGGAAAGTGGAAACGCTTGCGACAACCACTTGCCAAGTGATTACGAGGGTGTCGGAATTAGAAAGGAAACTTGACGAAAAACAGAGCTATGTGCCAATCTGTGCACATAGTTCGGAGTTGTTGACGAAAGAGGGGCGGTTCGCCCCCTTGAAAAAAGGCGGTATACACCCGATGGATTTCATTAAAAATTGTGAAAGAGTTTTACCCAGATCATGGACTAATGAGAGAAAAATTAATGCGGTTATTGATGTGTTGGCTGGTGATGCCAAGCGTTGGGGCTTAAACCTCAACATTACGAACCTGACTTTTGACGAGTTTAAAAATTTGTTTCTGGCTGAAAACTGGTCAGAGCAGAAACAGCAAGGTGTCTGGCGCGAATTTGTCGTATCGAGGCCTTTCGATGCGAATTCGCGCATTTCGATGAAGGAGTTTTGTGAGGGCTGGATCCGCAAGTTGGAATATTTGCGTGATCGCCGCACGGAATCCGAAATAGTCTGGGAACTCTACAAGAAGCTTCCAGATGATACAAAACGCTACATAGGAAGCAGTTACAAGACAATCAATGATTTCCTAGAAAGAGTTGAGGACGAAGACAATTGGCGCAATAATCGCGACAGTGGTAGAGGCCGTGGTAACAACAATGGGAACCACAACAACGATAACTATGGGAATAATGCATACCGCAATCTTGGCAGCAATAACAATAATGGTTCGGGCCGTAATGACAATCGGTACAATGCAAATAATAACCGGAATGACGGAAACCAGTATCATACTAGCGTGATACGGGCTGCGCAGAATAGTAATAACGCCAGAGGGTGCGACCAGCCTCCTCAGCAGTATCCGGGGAGCGTATCTGCTGGGACGAGACAGGGAAACCATTAGCCGCGCCGGTGAGGGGCCGACCGGGCGTGGAGAAATTTTGGCGGCCCAATAACAGGAGAAAACCCAGGTGTCGTCGTTATGAAAATTCCGTATGGAATAATCAACGGCGGGAGAGTGTGCCAGTGTTAGGAGAAAGGAGTGCGCCCACAAGTAGTAGATCAGCTGTAGACACGGCAGTGGAAAATACATTCACTGTCAGTGAGAACAATTTAAGCAGTGTTCCGGAAGTCGATTATAAAGTGGCAGCTGTAACACCCACAGTGGAACTGGAGATTGAGTTTAAGAATAATTCGCAAGTGTTGAAAGAAGATCAGATGTCGGATAGAACGTCCGTCATCGAGCGAGGGGATGCAGAGAGGGATGAGGTCTGGGTAAGGCAGTTCGGTCGCTTATACGACGAACTAAGAGATTATAGGGGCCTGTACGGGAGAAGTGTTTATGGGGAGCGCGGGCAGGATTTGCTGCGTCTCGTCCCGCAGTAAGATAGTGATTGTGAAGTGATAGAAAGTTCTGGCCCTAACCGGCAGACTTTACTAGAAATAGTTGATGTTAAGGGGGAGCACGAGCAAGTTGCGTCGTGTTTCGTCCCGCAGGAGTTGAATGTTGAAGTAGTAACGGAAAGTTCTGGCCCTAACCGGCAGACTTTACCGAAAGTTATAGTGGTAGAAGTAGCCGACCCATCCGACGCGGACATCCAGTTTAAACATTGCGACAGTATTAAGGAGAAAGATTACGAAAATTTTACTGATAGCCGGACACGATTGGTAGAAAAGCACGTAGATTACAGCGTGTATGAGGTTAGAGCTGACGTTATGCGGTCAGACGGTAGCAGTGTGGGTTGCGCAGATCCAGAGGAAGTAATTTCAGATGCTACTGGGCACATTCCTCCAGGTAGATTGGCAGATGAGATCAATCTGGCCAAAGAAGAATCAACAAAGGTGACAATTAGTGAATTGATAGCAAAGCAACACTCACTAGTTGACGAGTTACAGGATAAGGTTTTGGTATTGGAGGCGAAGCTACAGACTGAGCCTCAGGACAAACGTATTGAAATTAAAACTGTATGTGAACAGAGGCTGAAAAAGCCGCCAGATAAGCCGAATTTAGGATCAAAGCCGGATGGTTTTTTCTGGAATGACCTGGATATAGACGAGGATTTACTGTGGGAAAATAAAGAAACAGTCGAGGACAATTGTAGACAGATAGTAGTGTCTGTTAATATGCACGACCTACAACTAAACGTGTTGATTGACACCGGTGCAGAATTGAGTGCTGTATCCGGGAAAATATTTGAGTTACTGAAAGACAGACCTGGCATCGTAGTTATGCCAGTAACAGGAGTGAAAATTATCGATGCTACTGGGAAGGCCAGTAAACCGGTCACAAAACAGATTTTTGTCAACTTCGAGATATGTGGGGCACGATTTGAGCAAGAGTTTGTCGTCGTGCCAGACTTAACTACGGAAGTAATTATCGGGTTAGATTGGCTATTAAAGTACCGTGCAGTGATTAATTGCGAAAGCAAAACTTTGACATGTACATCACAACATAAAACAATAGTAGTTAGCTTTGACGAGGCAGGAGACGGTGTGCATAGGCAATACCAGCCTATACACATTGTTAACTGGCCGAATGGTATTGATGTAGGTATGAATTTGAACTACTGTAATGTGAGGAATCTCGGCATTGATAATAGTGTAGAAACTGAATTGGAAAGTATTGTAGACGGTATGTCAAACGTAACACACGAACAAAGACGAGGCCTGTATGAAGTGATAATGAGGAATAAGAGTGTGTTTTCAGACAAACCGGGACTTGGGGAAGAGATAATCAAATTCCCTCCACGGATTGGCATTAGTATTGGTGTGAAAAAAGATCGTTTGCGAGACATAATGAAGCTAAAAGCCGATGCACGCATACGTCGGCATGACGCTAAAGCGCGTTTTGCTAAGTTTGCAATCGGAGACTTAGTACTTGTAAAAGCTCATGAGAAATCGAACGAGATAGACAATGAAATCTCTAAATTTAAGTATGTTTATAATGGACCATATAAAGTCATTGGTATACCTCACACAAATGCTTATTGCTTAGAGTATCCAAGCTCTGGAAAACTATTAGGTATACGGAACATTGTAGACTTGAAATTGTACCAACCTAGGATCGATTAATACCACACAATGGGTAATTTATACAGTATGTAAAATAGAGTGTAAGATTTAACGATTTGCTAGATTGCCATGCTTTTGACTGACCAAGGTCATTAAAGAAGTTGTAATTAATAAGTAATTAATTTTGATTAATCATTTTAATTTTAATCAATTTAATCATGATCTAATCAACTGAAAAATCCAAGCTGCTAGTTTAAGTTTTCAGCTGAGTCACAGTAGATTAAGGAATGTAAATATGATTTTGTAAATAGCTGTAAGATTTCATAAATATGTGATTTACTAGTCATTGCCGATGTACTTAGACGCTGTTTTAAGTTTCAGGCTAGTACATGCGTGTGATGATGGACAGTGTTGAGTTATCCACAGTGAGAGTGTTTATGGACTCCTTAAGATTACTTGGGAGTGAGTTTTTCCGAAAGAATTCAGTGAAACGGACGTTCTGGAAACGCCGTCACAAGGGCGAGTGAGATCAAGCGTGCCGCACACGCGGGCGCAACAATACTGGCGAGGCGAGCCGCTGTCGGCTCTTGTGCCGCTGTTGGCTCTTGTGCCGCTGTCGGCATTCTTTATACTTGCGGGTACGGAAGGCGGAATTGTTTTTCTTCCTGGACAGCTGAAAGAATTCTGCTGTTAATATTTATGTTTTTGTCGATCTGCTGTACATTATTTTCTTGTTTAGCGTTAAATAGATTCTCGTGACGAGAATATTAATTATGAAAAGGTTATATAAAATGTGTAGTCTATTTAATTATTTATTTGCGTATTTTGATCTACCTGTTTTTATGACCTTGCACTCTAATTAATTTTGCAAATAGTATTCCATTTCTCATAGTGTTACGAATTTTAATGATTTTGGAATAGCTAAACCATTTTCTATATTTTCTATGAATTTTAATATGTTGTCAACCTGTTTTATTTTGTGCAAGATGACAGAGTGGAATAAGATTAGGAGTGTCTCCACTCAATTATTATGGTCTAAAAATTGATTTATGGTTAATTAGACGAATGCTAAATTTTGTTGATGTTTTGAGCATATGCATTTCCGCTGTTTCTTTTTTGGGACATTTTCTGAGTCTGTTTACGTTACACGAACATCCTCAGACAATGTGGGGCACGTGTAACGCCGGAAATGCATATCCTCCTATTTCCATCTATTGTACTATTATTTTTTTCCTTGTTTTGTTACCTCAAGATATGACGTTTCTGTCTCTTTATATATTGTAATTGTTTTACTGTTTGTATATATATATTTCTGCACTTATGTCGATGTATAATTGGTTTGTTTCGTAAATATTATTTGTAATTTTACGTTGTTCTTGCCTAGGGAAAACTGCTATCGAAGATTACATCGATAGGTCGTGTGAAGAATCAAAGTGTGTAGGATCTTTGGTAGTTTTAACTCTGCCGCGTGGAGCGCGGGCAGAGCATGAGGGAGTCTGGCTGGAGTAGCGAGTGGAGCAGGTGTGTTGTGTGTAGCTCCCGCGAGTTGCCGCGCTTTCGGGGTTTGGCAGCATGTAATTGCGCTCGACTTGCGATGATAGTTTCTGACATGGTGTCGCGGACGGGAAGCATTAGCTGGCGCACATCAAGAGCCCGTTTCGTCCGGTGACCGTGTTGAGAAGAAGGCGCGCCAACATCCAGCTTCTGCAGCAGCGTCGGCCGACAATGAGTGACTGTTGCCACCTCCTCGATCGACGGCTTCAAACGTTCAATCAAACAACAAGGAAGACTAAAAGCACGTAAAGTTTCAGAACTGTATGGCAGACCTCAGCTTTTCAAACTGTTCCATTTGCCTCGCAAAATTACAGCAACTTAGTATGAACTTTTGTTGCTCATTGCCCCAATTGCATTACCAACCAGGGTCCGTTCCTTTTCTGCTTTAATTTCAAAGTTCAGTTTAAGTATTCATAGCTGGCTACAATATTTAGATTACGCAAGCACAAATTAAGAGTGCGAGTTTTGTTACCGTAATTTAGCTTACCTGTGACTGCAGCTCAGCTTGGTACGTACTAAATTTTACTATTGTTAATTGTTCAGAATCATTTAATTCAAGTGCAAAGTTAAATCTCTTATTTCTAAATTGCGCAGAGTCAAGTTGCTTTTGAAATGATTGTTGAAGTAGTCCAAGACTAACCGTATTTTACTGAATTTCGATGTGCTTCAGAAAGAAAGCTCACTATTAACTTCAGTCACTAAATTAACTTTCGATTTCCCGGTTTTGTTAATTCTTTTGCTAAATTAAGCCAGAATGTAGCGAGATTTATTACTTCTGACAAACTTTCAGTTTTCACACTACACGTGTCAACCTTCAGTTGCCACGCTTCTAGTGCTAATTATATGTGTAATAACCTTTCTTTTTCAGTTACTATAGTAATTGTCCTTAGGACTGGCGACCGTGATTTCCACCAAATCTCAAATATCTAATTACCGCTAGTTAATTGTTAACGTAATGGCCGCACAATTACTTTCTTTATTAACTTTACCCCTTTTCAAAATTAATTTCCACCAGTTTCATTTGCATTTTTCCTTTCATTTAGATGTAACCCTTTCCTCCCTCTTTACCGACAGATTAACTTCGGTGACGATTGCTTTTCCCAAATTTCCATTAGGTACACGCGGTTTAATTTTTCACTGTCATTAAGGTCGATAAGTGAGGGGGAGGTTACAAGTGTATGAATGGGTGCAAATGGTCTCCAAGTAGCTGAACATAACCACTTCCAGTCAATGATCGGTTCCGATGGGCCAGAGGATCCAGTCCATGCCATGTAGAGCCTGACTACACCATTATGGGGTCACTATGGTACAAGCTTGCACAGTGCCTTGTTGAAAACTTGGCTCCACGGTTTCGTAGGGTCTGCTCCACACTTGAACCCTACCGTCATCTCTATCCAACTGAAATCGGGACTCATCTGACCAGGCCACGGTTTTCCAGTTGTGTAAGGTCCAACCGACATGATCGTGAGCGTAGGAGAGGTGCTGCAGGCGATGTCGTGCAGTTAGCAAAGGCACTAACATTGGTCGTCTGCTGCCATAGCCCATTAAAGCCAAATTATGCCACACTGTCCTAAGGGATAAGTTCGTTGTAAGTCCCACATTGATTTTTGCGGTTAATTCACGCAATGTTGCTTGTCTGTTAGCACTGACAACTCTATGCAAGCGCTGCTGCTCTCGGTCGTTAAGTGAAGGTCGTTGGCCACTGTTCTGTTTATGGTGATGCCTGCAATTTGGTATTCTCGGCACACTTTTGACACTGTTATCGCGGAATATTGCATTCACCAACGATTTCCGTCTAGCTCCAACCCATCATTCTGCCTTCGAAGTCTGCTAACTCCTGTTGTCCGACCATAATCGCGTAGGAAACCTTTTCACATTAATCACCTGAGTACAAATGACAGCTCTGCAAATTCGCTGCCCTTTTATGCCCTGTGTACATGATAACACCGCCATCTGTATATATGCACATCCCTATCCCATGACTTCTGCGAACTCAGTGTATATTTACACTATTTTCATTGTCTTACTCCTTTGAGTCACAAACACGGAAGCTTGCGGGGACTGATGACCTCAGATGTTAAGTCCCATAGCGCTCAGAGCCATTTGAGCCAGCTTTATGTACTGTTTTTCGTTAACTTGCTTAAATTCTCTCTTTTTAGCTTGTTAAGCAGCTGTGGTGACCTCATAATTTTCCACAATACAATATAATCATCACCCTAACACAACGTCGTAGTAGTACCATCTCGTATTGCAATTCATAGTTGCCTCTCATACCGAGAGACTTGCCCAGCGCATCATGCTGCATGAGCTCCTCGATATCACTGACTTACTTCCTGGGTCACTACCTTCCTCTGCTCTTATACACCAAAGATGCTCCATAATATTTCCCCTACACCCGATAATGTCATATTTCTAGTTTTGACATATATCATAGGTGCCATTTCTGCTAACTTGCTCCCTGTATTTTGAGAGAACTGAAGCTATTTAATAGAGGACGTCAAGTCCATGACTTGTCTTGCATCCGTACTTATCTCAGCACCTTGCTGCTTTTGGTCATTGTCACACTATTCAAAGACAGGAAATCCCAGTCATTCCAAACTTTTGTGTCGACTACGTTCTTGGCCAACACTGTACAGCTGTTTACATCTGCTTTGTCATCTGGGAACTAAACAGTATTCACTAACTGTTGCCCTGGTGGTCATTACACTACGTTCTGCGTCAGCTATCCAATTTCCAAGTACACACTTTATCTATATGTAACATTCCCTCTACTCTGGATAGACATAGTATTTCCACTGACCTAAATTTTCTCGACCCCATTTCCTTCCTCACCTTTTTCTATTGCCGGTAGTAATTCCCTTTCCATCAGCATACTCAGCATAATATACCTTGCTATTCGGCGCACAGGACTGCGCGTCACGTAAATTACACTGAGCACTCTCAACCATTGTCATCGGTTGATTCATGCCGCTCCCAGGTACCATGACTGAGGCTGCCCCTAACATAATGGGAACAGAATGGCAGGATTAGGTGAAATCCAAGGTTACAAGGGTCCTAGGTGTAGCATAAGAGATGCAATTACTGGTACTTACATTCGCTACTTTCACACATGTAGAATCACCACTGCAGTTTCCAACAGCATTCTGTGTCCTTCCGTGGTATTCCGCATCTGCCACAGAATTTAGCGGCTGTGTGTGCAGTGACCATTATAGGGGAGTGTGAGCCGTTCTTTGGTTTTGTCAGGAGGCGTTCGGCTCTCTCGGGATCGTAAGGCTAGCGAGGGAGACAGGAGCCCGTTGTGGCTGGCTGCTGCAAGAGTCGTGTGAAGTTAGCACCCCTTTTTCGAGAAATATACATTTTTTTCACAGTTCTTGTTAGATGTGCCATAGTTCTAGAGTTCTTTGCACAAAATTTCAATAGTTCTGCAGAATGTAACGAAGAAAACAACAATACTCGAAAAAAATTTCGTATCGAAAACATTCTTTGTCAATTTCCGCATAATGTAAATAAGTAATAAGTACAAGAGTTCTGAGCACAGTTCTGAACAGAACTCCAAGAGTTCTATCGAAAATCCCAGTAACATTTTTTTTGTGCAGCTAATAGTTTACGAGATAATTGGAATTTAAGGAGAAAATCTTTTCACTTACTGTGAAGTTGGCACCCTTTTTTGCAGAAATGTATACTTTTTTCAGAGTTCTTGATAGATATGAAATAGTTCTAGAGTTCTTTGTACAAAATTTGAATAGTTCTGCAGAATTTAGCGAAGAAAACAACAATATTCGAAAAAATTTTCATATCGAAAACATTCTTTGTCAATTTTCGCAAATTGTAAATAAGTACAACAGTTCTGAGCACAGTTCAACTCCAAGAGATCTATCGAAAATCCCAGTAACATTTTTTTGTGCACCTAATAGTTTACGAGATAATTGCAATTTAAGGAGAAAATCTTTTCACTTACTGTGAAGTTGGCACCCTTTTTTTCAGAAATGTGTATTTTTTCAGAGTTCTTGATAGATATGCTATAGATCTAGAGTTCTTTGTACAAAATTTCAATAGTTCCGCAGAATTTAGCAAAGAAAGCAACAATACTCGAAAAAATTTTCGTATCGAAAACATTCTCTGTCAATTTTCGCAAAAATTAAACTCGTAGAACAGTTCTGAGGACAGTTCTGAACAGAGCCCCAAGAGCTCTATCGAAAATCCCAACAACATTTCTCTATGGCGATAATAGTTTATGAGATAAATTGATTTAATGTGGAACACACTTTCTCTACAGAAAATATAAATATATTCGTACAACAGTTCTGATGACAGTTCTGGACAACACGTGAAGAGTTCTATCGAAAATCCTAGTAGCATTTTTTTGTGCAGGTAATAGTTTAAGAGGTAATTTCAACTTAATTAAGAACGCTATAAGAGCTCGTACTGTGAAGCTGGCACCCTTTTTTTTCAGAAATATATATTTTTTTCAGGGTTCTTGATAGATAAGTAATAGTTCTAGAGTTCTTTGTACAAAATTTCAATAGTTCTGCAGAATTTAGCGAAGAAAACAACAGTATTCGTAAAAATTGTGGTGTAGATACCATTTTTTGTCGATTTTCGCGAAAAGTAAATTCGTACCTCAGTTCTGAGGACAGTTCTGAACAGAGCCCCGATAGTTCTATCGAAAATCCGAATAACATTTTTTTGTGCAGCTAATAGTTTGCGAGATAATTGTAATTTAAGGAGAAAATCTTTCCACTTACTGTGAAGTTGGCACCCTTTTTTTCAGAAATGTATATTTTTTTCAGGGGAACCCTTTCCTTCTGATACAATTCTTACTGTTGCCAACAAAAAATGACTTGTGCATAGATTCCAACCGTATTGATCATTACAAAAATATAACCATTGACCAGCGGCGCACATTTCTTGCAGCGTTGTGCAAAGCATTCAGCTTATCCGCTGTGAAAATACGACACTTAACGCTATTGTAACATTTTCGATGGATGGCTTCCATTTATCTACAGTGTCACCATCTATCGAATTATCTTCATGCAAACGTGATGCCAGGATCACACACTTCCCCTTTTTAGGTACGGACGAAACTAGAGCTCAGTCTTATGGAAGCCAAAAAAGGAACTGTGGGCAGCCCTTCTTTTACTGATAGCAGACTCTAGAGAAACCTCATAGTTGTTTTTCTTCATCGTGCCAACCAAAGAAAAATTCTCCCTTCATAGCTTTATTATCATTCCAGTACTAGTAAACCAGTTGTCCGCTTTCACATTTCGACCTGACTGATATGTAGGTTTACACAGTCACAGAACAACATCAAAATGTTTATTGCTCAGTTGGTAAATCCTTCTGGTTGCAACACAGCGTATACTTCCAAATTGTACAGGTAAAAGTCTTAAGAATCCACAAAAGCATAGATTTTAAATCCATACTTGTTTGTTTTGATAGGTACACATTGGCAAAAACTGTACCTTCCACAGAATCCTTCCAGCTTCTTGTCTACTGTAACATTTTCTCCAAGGGTATAAGATTTCTGGTAGTTGCGTACAAACACAGTAAATATTTCCCGAATTGCTGTTAGCTTGTCTAATTGTCTCCTTTCATCACGAATAGCGCGACTGTAAAATCTAAGGCACTCCACAATAAATCTGAAACGTTTTATGTTCATTTGCGAGGTGAAATTTTTCAGTGCCATCCCCATCAGTTCCACACAGATCTTCCAGGCTTTATCTGTTGCTTTTGTTAACAACAATTAAATACAAGAGACTGATTAAGGCTTTCAGTTCAATAACATCTATTCATTTTACCCGTCTCTTACGCTGAAATGAAGCTTTAATGCTCTCAAAATGCTGATTGAAATACAAAACTACAATAGACAAATATCATCTATGAGGCAATTACAGCATCACAAAGGCTACTTTGGCTGCGCCTATCGGTCCAGGTAAATTTCGAATAATATTATCGTCTTCGAACTATATGCTTTGGATTTCTTGAGCGTGATCAAGTACATTCCACTTAAATTAATAAAATTCCTATAAAATAACGCAACCAGGCACAGTGTATTAATTTGATATTTGACGTTCAGACAGCGGACACTGACGGTTAAACAGTTCAAACAGAATTTAAGTGCATTTTACGTTCTGGATTAGCTTTCTACTACTTACTACGTTGATAAACAAATAAATTAATTGCTGACATGAAATACGAAAGGGCACAGTGGATAAAAACGAGCAATCGGCTCATATCTCATCAAGAGAGGATTAGCGTCGATACTGAATCATACAACAGTGAAAGGCATACAGAGAAAGGAAGCTGTAACGAGAGGGCGCCA
The DNA here is from genome assembly GCF_021461395.2 of Schistocerca americana. NCBI lineage: Eukaryota > Metazoa > Arthropoda > Insecta > Orthoptera > Acrididae > Schistocerca > Schistocerca americana. The sequence goes on along the minus strand of NC_060119.1, from coordinate 495,614,483 downwards.
GTGTTACCAGTTGTTGACAAGTAATTTACAGAATCACACAACAATGAAAAGCATACGCAGAAGGGAAGCTATTAACGAGAAGGTGCCAATACTGCAAATTGTTGAAAAGTAATTTACAGAAAATTTCTACATGTACCAATTTGAACAGATGGGGCCGTTGGAAGGATAATGAAAACTATGATACGTCCCTGAGACCTCTCAAGACCAAAAAATAATAAACAAAGCACAGCAACAATGCAAAAGTCGTGGCACTACATCTGGAAACAATGAACACTTGAACTGCGTCTTTTAAACAATCGGCAAGTGACATCAGCGTAGCAGTTACAGTAGAGGTAGCATCAAAGCTTCTCGCGGTAGCATCAAAGCCAATGACAACAACAGCTGCACATTTTGGGTGGCACGCGCCGCGTCGTGTGAAGCCGCCCGCCGGCGCTGCATTTCGCTCCTTGATCTGCCCCTAATGACTAAACGTAACAATACTACTCACACTGATGGGAATAATAATTATGCTCGTTCAGTCAGAGCTCTTGTGCACTCGGTGCTTGTTGTGCAGTCGGTGCTGTTGTGTAAGTGATATTTATGAACCGTAATACTCATAAAAATGTACAATCTACCAGAATTGCAATGTCTTCTCAGCATGGAAGAATTTAAAGTAATCGATGATAGAGGCATTCAGTTAACTCCGTCTCATCCGGCTTTCCAAAAACTGTCCGATGCCATGGCCGACATCGGCTCGAAAATATCTTCAAACAAATTTACACAACAATTAAAGAAGGTCGTCATGAGCTGCTTACTTTTGTTAGAAATACTTTCAGGCTGGAATGTTTCGTTGAAGAAAAAGACGACGACAGCAAAGATGAGTCGTGGAATGTTTTTGGTTTTTCGTGCTACAAGGACGTGACAAAGCAATTCGACTTACTACTGTCAGCAGAAAAATGGTCTACCATAAAACCAACAAAGAGGAAACTCGGAAAGACTTCAAAACTGGAAATAGGGAAATGGACCGATTTGATGGCTGATAAAATTTATGAACATCACAAAATTCCATGTGCCTTTTCTTTCAAATACGCGAAAGTGTGTGAAAGTTCAAGTTCAAAGTACTTCTTGAAGATCAAAGGAAGATGTACAGAATGCGGAGCCACTTTCGAAGAGATTGCTCTGAAGATGCAAAACAAGGACAATGACATTATTCTGAACTGCAGACTTTCAAACTTTTCAGACGATAGAAATCACCTGAAAAGAAGACAACTTCGTGGCACGAGAAGACAACAGGTAGCTGCTAAATTGGTTGATAACAGGATTCCTGCAGCTCTTTGGCGAAATTATGAAGCGAAAAATATGTCTTTCGGAGACATGATTCCTCCAAATTTACCAAATGCTGATGTCTTGAGAAAGGCTAAAGAAGAGGAAAGGGACAAACGATTTGGTATAATAACTAGTATGCCTGTTGAAAACCTGCAAATCGCAAAACATACAACCCATCGGTACGAAATTTACGCAATCGGATTGGACCCATTCTTCTGTATATATTGGCTGAAAGATCAAAGTCAGTTGCACAAATACTGTCATCAAATCAATAGCAGTATATACGATTCAGTAGATACTACAGGTGGCGTTGCATTTCGAGTTATTTCACGATTTGAGGATCTGTCAAACAGGGCTGACTGTGTGGAAATTAACATCTACATCTACATCTACATTGATACTCCGCAAGCCACCCAACGGTGTGTGGCGGAGGGCACTTTACGTGCCACTGTCATTACCTCCCTTTCCTGTTCCAGTCGCGTATGGTTCGCGGGAAGAACGACTGTCTGAAAGCCTCCGTGCGCGCTCTAATCTCTCTAATTTTACATTCGTGATCTCCTCGGGAGGTATAAGTAGGGGGAAGCAATATATTCGATACCTCATCCAGAAACGCACCCTCTCGAAACCTGGACAGCAAGCTACACCGCAATGCAGAGCGCCTCTCTTGCAGAGTCTGCCACTTGAGTGTATTAAACATCTCCGTAACGCTATCACGGTTACCAAATAAGCCGGTGACGAAACGCGCCGCTCTTCTTTGGATCTTTTCTATCTCCTCCGTCAACCCGACCTGGTACGGATCCCACACTGACGAGCAATACTCAAGTATAGGTCGAATGAGTGTTTTGTAAGCCACCTCCTTTGTTGGTGGACTACATTTTCTAAGCACTCTCCCAATGAATCTCAACCTGGTACCCGCCTTACCAACAATTAATTTTATATGATCATTCCACTTCAAATCGTTCCGTACGCATACTCACAGATATTTTACAGAAGTAACTGCTACCAGTGTTTGTTCCGCTATCATATAATCATACAATAAAGGATCCTTCTTTCTATGTATTCGCAATACATTACATTTGTCTATGTTAAGGGTCAGTTGCCACTCCCTGCAACAAGTGCCTATCCGCTGCAGATCTTCCTGTATTTCGCTACAATTTTCTAATGCAGCAACTTCTCTGTATACTACAGCATCATCCGCGAAAAGCCCCATGGAACTTCCGACACTATCTACTAAGTCATTTATATATATTGTGAAAAGCAATGGTCCCATAACACTCCCCTGTGGCACGCCAGAGGTTACTTTAACGTCTGTAGACGTCTCTCCATTGATAACAACATGCTGTGTTCTGTTTGCTAAAAACTCTTCAATCCAGCCACACAGCTGGTCTGATATTCCGTAGGCTCTTACTTTGTTTATCAGGCGACAGTGCGGAACTGTATCGAACGCCTTCCAGAAGTCAAGAAAAATAGCATCTACCTGGGAGCCTGTATCTAATATTTTCTGGGTCTCATGAACAAATAAGGCGAGTTGGGTCTCACACGATCGCTGTTTCCGGAATCCATGTTGATTCCTACATAGTAGATTCTGGGTTTCCAGAAATGACATGATACATATTCCTGTATCAGTACATGTGCATCCGCGAAGTAAACGTCACTAGTAAAGATCCAAATATCGCCAATGGATCATCAATCAGTTGCCCAACTTATCAGATGGTATCCTCTAGGCATGACGCATCATTCTTGTCATTTTTCTTTATGCAAATCGTCAGATCTGGAGCACCCAGACCAAAAATCATGTAAACTGATTTTGGTAAGGCTTTGTTGGTTGCCGTTTCTAGAGCAATAGCAAATTGCTCGGACTTAACAGTTTATTTGAATAGGTGTTATAGTCATATTGTTTTGCATGAAAGAGTAATTCTACCCTCGTGTTGTTTTGAGGATAGGTTTAAACCATTTTATGGTCATGATTTCGAGGTGGAAATGCTTCTCAAGTTGTAAATCACAAGTCAAACAATTTTATCTTTGAGTTTTGGCCCATATTTACATGATGACAGATTTTCGTGATATTGAAAGTGCTTTGCGCTCACTTTTGGCTGTTGCGTTGAGTGAACATACTGGTACTGATGAGTGCAGTCAAGAATATTCATCAATGGAACATCAGTACCGCCTTGATAACATTATCAGAGGTGGTCCACGTCATTCATGTATTGAAGAAAAGAAAGATGATGACCAGAAAACTGATGATGTTGAAAACAATGATGACTGTCTTTTGGAATCAATTTTGAACTCTAAGGAATCTACTGCAAACGCGTGGATTGATAGGGCAAAACGTATCTACAATGAAGCTGAAGTCATCGCAAATCAGACTAAGGATGACAATCTCTTTGATGTGAATCTATACAACATTCCTAATGCTGCAGAGATGCTGAAAGAGTTGATGTACTATATACCACTGTGGACAGCTGTGATGTATCCTTCTTTCCATATTCCTCTATCTATTCGTTCGTCAGCAGCGACTCAAGGATAATTTTCAAAATTAAAGACAATGGGCTTTGACAAGGTGCCTTTACGAGTAGACAAATTCATTTTTCAACATTTGAAGTGGCTGCGTAAGGAAACAAATCTGTTAGCGCCACTTATGATGGGAAAACAAGATTCAAAGCAAGCTGTGAAGCACAAATCAACTGAAGCATCATTGCCTTACCATGAAGAAGATAACTGGAGAGGAAAAAATAAGAAGCTGAAGATAACAAACCCCAAAAGCAATCATATCCTCTGAGAGCACGCTGAACAACATCATACGAAGTGAGACAAAACACGATGATGGCAATGAGATAGAGTTAAACAAAATTTTTAATAGTTTTGAATACACATTTTCTCCTACTTCGAGCTCACTTGTTATGAATGCGGAGAACAACAGTCTCTCAGTCAAGAGTGATACTGTGTGTTTTCAGCGCTCTTTAGATAATAATTTACTGCCGAATTTGGACTCTAAAGAGATATTTCATTCCATAAAAGACTATCGAGAACCATACTTCACCAGGGATGTCACTGAAATTTCATCCTGTGGTTCGAAAACAGAAGAAAACCGAGAGACCTGTAACAATTAAATGGAGGAGAGTGCAATGGTGAAAAAGGTTCAAAATGAAATCAATGTCACATCGAGCATGCAAACTAAGAGCAAGAAAAACTACTTAGATGATTTCCCAAACTGGAATTCGACTAAGAAATTCATAGACATTAATTTGCCACTTTTCCCAAAAGAGTCCTCAAGCAAATTCAAATCTGCTACCTACAACTTGAAGGGAACGGGCGGTTTCGATTCTTCGATGATCTTATTCATGCAAGCAATATCACTCAGTGATGTTTCAAAAGTACCATTCAAATGGTGAGCCCTCCAGTTTTGGATGTGGCTTTGGATGTTTTGGACAAAAAAAATTATAAACTCCCAGCATTTTAAGCAGAGATTTGATATTTTGTATGTGATACCATTCCTAAAAAAAGGAGGAATCTCTCGAAAAATATTGTCTCTGAATGCAGAGTCGAATGTTGGGGAATTATACGAGACAATATTAAAAGATATCCCGATTTGCAACAAAAAGATATCGTGTCTGACGTGCCTAAATTCACGCTGTGTGAAACTACATTATATTTCCGTTGATACATATGTGCTTTTCAGACTTGGTTATAATTTCATGCAAGAGGCTGTAGATGCAACAAATGGAGTTCTAAAGACTATCATAAAATGCAAGAAATGTAAAGGAGAAGCAGTCGAAGAAAAGAGATTTGGATGCTACTTGATGATGGATACTAGTACAACAACTTGCCCACTAACTGAAGATCAGTTTCCTCCAAATCAAAGGAAGAAATGTGTGTTGCCAACGATCACGAAAGAAATCTTGTTGGCGCCATTCATTATAATAGCTCCATCAAACACTACACGGCATATGTCTTTGATGCAACCTACTGGAAGCAATAAGATGACTTGTATAAAGATGTACAGAGAGTTTCAAAAGAAACGATAATTTCTCCACACCTGTTCATGTATGTCAAGACAGGAAAGTTTTCAAATGGCAGCTACAAGACCGACGAGACGAAACAAGTAGTTCCTACATAGGAACTTTGCTTTATAAGTTAAGCAATTGCTAAAAGTTGATATCTAAATATTACAAATACAGCTCTTATGTTAATTCTTAGTATCTTTGTTTCTGGAACCACAGCCCTCCTGTTTTAGTTACTAGAATAAGAGCATTTGATGCCCTAAATTTCACGTATATATTTTTCTGTACTTCTTTTTCTTAGTTGTTTCACACCTCATAAATTCTATGCTTATTTATTACTGAATTCCCTACATATGTATTTCCTTCTGGGTTTTAGTGTATTCTGAAGAAGAGCTGTTAAGGGGACCTGTACATCGCGGCCTGTAGTTTTTACTGGTAATTTGAAATTTAATAATGCAAGACTGTCAATAGATTCAGGAATGAAACTTTTATCAAAGAATAGGTATATAGTGAGCTCTAGGTGCAATACATTGTAAATCTGTGGAATACATTGTGCAGTGAATATTGATGTTTTTCTTACATACTGAATTACATATAACTGTTATTTTAGGTTCAATGTACTTACACACTATTTCAAATAAAAGATAAAAAATAAATTTTATTCTTTGAATTATTACCTTGTGGAAACAGCAAACCAGTAATATTTACCAGTTTCATGTTTTGATTATTTTAAAAACAATGTATTTTTAGAGTCAATTTTTTCTCCTAATAATTTAAGAACATAATATGACATACTGCAGCTTAACATATTTAATCCATTGTTGAATAATGTGGTTCAGTGTGTAGGCAAGCACTTTATTATTATTCATCCATAGCTTTGTTTATGTAGCTTTAATAGTGGATGAGATACTGGTAACAGTATCTCTGTATGCAAACACGTTGATTACAGAAAATTGAAACTAAAGATTTGTATGTCTTTTCTTCTCAATGACGACATTGCAAACCATTTCTGCTCCATAATCTTGTTGTTATCTTTCATGTCCTTTTCATTTTCTTTAGTTTTGCTTCTTTTCTTTGTTATTCTGGCCTCCTTTTTCATGCTTTCAGCAGCTTTTTCAGTTTATGTGACATGTTGCCTGTCCGCCCATACCAGCACAATTTTCATGTTGTTCCTAGTTTTGATGCCTCTTCTGCTCATTGTTTTAAATCTTTACTCCATCAGGCCGGCCGAAGTGGCCGAGCGGCTCTAGGCGCTACATTCTGGAACCGCGCGACGGCTTCGGTCGCAGGTCCGAATCCTGCTTCGGTCATGGATGAGTGTGGTGTCCTTAGGTTAGTTAGGTTTAAGTAGTTCTAAGTTCTTGGGGACTGATGGCCTCAGAAGTTAAGTCCCATAGTACTCAGATGCATTTGAACCATTTTTACTCCACCATTAAAACATATTGGAACTGTTGACACGCATTCTGATTTTGTTTTATGCCATGTAAACATTTTTCCTGCACATACGACAGTCGACAGGTTCTTAAAAGATATTACACGAACGAGGTCCTACGGAAACTGCGACGCCCAAATTAAATGTTCAAATGTTCAAAAGTGTGTGAAATCTTATGGGACTTAACTGCTAAGGTCATCAGTCCCTAAGCTTACACACTACTTAACCTAAATTATCCTACAGACAAACACACACACCCATGCCCGAGGGAGGACTCGAACCTCCGCCGGGACCAGCTGCACCGTCCATGACTGCAGCGCCTAAGACCGCTCGGCTAATCCCACGCGGCGCGCCCAAATTAAACAAAGTGACATTTAAGCACGAGAATGACGAGGTACTGTACATGAAGTGTATATTTTTAGAATCAGGAAGAACCAGATGAATTTTATTACGTAAAACAGTAATTGTTTTGAGCTCTCGTGACATCCAGGATTCACTAACAGCTAAAAATTGCCTAGGACCCTCATGGATGAAAGTTAGGTGGAAACATCACCAGACGCTAGGACACATAAAAACATATGCTGTGTGTAACGAATAAATTTGAAATTTCTGTAGTTAATATTGTTGCAAACATTTGTTCTAGTTAGAAAGGAAGTGTGGAAGTTCGATGAGTTACACTACAGCGAGAGTCAAAAGTCTTTACAATGTATAGAAATGTAAGTATATTTAAATGAATATATTGTACAAACGAACTAAGTAGTACGTTTAAATTCTAATTCAGTATATGACTGACATAGGTGTTATTATGTTGAGGGGATACAGTATTAACGTTAATAAGGAGTTCGAAATTTGTAAACAAGAATCTTGTTTATTTGGTCCTCACTGGTCCGGATTTCCGGTTTATCCGGATTCATATTTTGTGTCCCTTGGTATTTTTCTCTTTTTTTCTTATAACACGAAGATATGTAGTCGGTGAGGTACATAGGCTGCTTATCACTAGGCCGGCAATTTAGTCTAGTACTGAGTGATAAGGACCTCAGTGTGTGTGAATGACATTGTTTCTCAACTACGCCAACGGCACTCCACCACAGCTCATTGTACCTCTGGTGCGCTTCTCGACAGGTGTGACACCATCTGGTTAGTGGCGCGTGTGAATGTATCTGCTCTCTCAGCCATCTGTTTGTTTTGCACTGACGAGCCTTCTCTCTTTGAATCATCTAAGCGTGCAGATCCCACGCTTCCACCTACAGTTACTACAGTCAGTCTTAAGAAGGTGTACTGGCATTTGTACAGTGCTGAACATTTAGACTTTTTGTATTTAGTAGAATATAAATCCGGATTTTCGGTTTTCGGTTTTCCAAAATAAAAGAGAGAATTTACGATCCTCCTCATAGCTGTACTTCCAGCAGTACCTCATCTCCTGCGTTCCAAATTTCGCAGAAGTGGTCCTATGAAAATTGGAGAAGTAGCACTCCTGGAAGAAAGGATATTATGACAATATTCCTTCGTCACAGCCTGGGGTTAGAGACCTGGTCGGGCACACAGTTTTTATCTGACAGTAAGTTTCACATCGGCGCACACCCACTGCAGAGTGAACACACAATCTATTTCATAATCTATTGGCTCCATAAAAATGTTATGAGGTATAATGTAGACCAAGTGGGTCTCTCGTAAATGATATTATCTCATTAACTGTTATCCCCACAAAAAATGTTATTACAGTTTTCCGTAGAACTCTTAGGGTCCCATTAAGAAATGCCATAAGACCTTTTGTACGAATTTAGTACTTTTACATGACAAAAGTGAGTCCCACATTAATTATCTCATATAATGTTATCGTCACAAAAAATGTTATTATAGTTTTTGGTAGAACTCTGTGGGTGTTATTCAGAACTGTCATCAGAACTATTCTACGAATTTTGCTTTCATAGAGAAAGTGAGTATCAGATTAAAATAATTATCGTATAAACTATTATCGCAACAAAAATGTTCTTATCATGTTCAATATAACTCTTCGGCTGCTATCCAGAACTGCCAACAGAACAGTTACACAAATTTATTTTTCCCAAACTGACAAATAATTTTTTACCATACCAAAATTTTGCCGAGTTATTGTTTTCTTCCCGAAATTCTAGAGAACTATTCGTGTTTTGAGCACGGAAATCTAGAACTATTGCATACGTATCAAGAACTATGAAAAAAATGTATATTTCTCGTAAAAGGGGTGCAAACCTCACGGGAAAGGCTCATAAGCATTCCTTATTAAATGCAGTTACTACGTAAACAATTACCTGCACAGAATATGTTACTTGTATTTTCGATAGAACTCTTACAATGCTATCCAGAGCTGTCACCAGAACGTACGAATAGACATAATTTTTTTGTAGAGTAAGTTAGCCCCACAATTAATCAATTGTCTTACAAACTATTATAACCACAAAAATTGTTATTATGATTATCGATAGAAGTCTTGGGGTGTTATCCAGAACTGTTCATCAAATCTGTTGTACGAATTTATTTTTTTCTGTGGAGATAGTGGGTCTAACATTAAAGCAGTTACCGTATAAACTATCATCGCCACAAAAAGATGTTATTAGGATTTTCGATAGAGCTCTTGGTGTTCTGTTCAGAACTGTTATACGAATTTACTTTTTGCCAACATTGACAAAGAATGTTTACGATACGAAAATTTTTTCGAGTATTGTTGTTTTCTTCGCTAAATTCAGCAGGACTATTAAAATTTTGTGCAAAGAACTCTAGAACTATGGCATTTCTATCAAGAACTCTGAAAAAATATATATTTCTGAGAAAAAAGGGTGCCAACTTCACAGTAAGTGAAGAGGTTTCCTCCTTAAATTTCAATTATCTCGTAACCTATTAGCTGCACAAAAAACTATTATTAGGATATTCGATAGAACTATTGGGATTCTGTTCAGAACTTCCCTCGGAACTGTTGTACGAATTTAGTTTTTGGGAAAATTAATAAAGAATGTTTGCTGTACGAAATTTTTTTCGAGTATTGTTGTTTTCTTCTTTAAATTCTGCAGAACTATTCAAATTTTGTGCAAAGAACTCTAGAACTATGCCATATCTATCAAGAACTCTAAGAAAAATATACATTTCTGAGAAAAAAGGTGCCAACTTCTCAGTAAGTGAAAAGATTTTCTCCTTAAATTGCAATTATCTCGTAAACTATTAGCTGCACAAAAAAATGTTATTTGGATTTTCGATAGAACTATCGGCGCTCTGTTCAGAACTGTCCTCAGAACTGTTGTACGAATTTACTTTTCGCGAAAATCGACAATAAATTGTTTCTACACCACAATTTTTACGAATACTGTTGTTTTCTTCGCTAAATTCTGCAGAACTATTGAAATTTTGTACAAAGAACTCTAGAACTATGATTTATCTATCAAGAACCCTGAAAAAAATATATATTCCTGGAAAAAAGGGTGCCAGCTTCACAGTACGAGCTCTTATAGCGTTCTTAATTAAGTTGCAATTATCTCTTAAACTATTACCTGCGCAAAAAAATGCTACTAGGATTTTCGATAGAACTCTTCGCGTGTTGTCCAGAACTGTCATCAGAACTGTTGTATGAATATATTTATATTTTCTGTAGAGAAAGTTTGTTCCACATTAAATCAATTTATCTCATAAACTATTATCGCCATAGAGAAATGTTGTTGGGATTTTCGATAGAGCTCTTGGGGCTCTGTTCAGAACTGTCCTCAGAACTGTTCTACGAGTTTAATTTTTGCGAAAATTGACAGAGAATGTTTTCGACACGAAAATTTTTTCGAGTATTGTTGCTTTCTTTGCTAAATTCTGCGGAACTATTGAAATTTTGTATAAAGAACTCTAGATCTATAGCATATCTATCAAGAACTCTGAAAAAAATACACATTTCTGAAAAAAAGGGTGCCAACTTCACAGGAAGTGAAAAGATTTTCTCATTAAAACGCAATTATCTCGTAAACTATTAGCTGCACAAAAAAATGTTACTTAGATTTTCGATAGAACTCTTGGAGCTCTGTTCAGAACTGTGCTCAGAACTCTTGTACTTATTTATATTTTGCGGAAATCGACAAAGAATTTTTTCGATACTATAATTTTTTCGAATATTGTTGTTTTTTTCGCTAGATTCTGTAGAACTATTGAAATTTTGTACAAAGAACTCTAGAACTATGGCACATCTATCAAGAACTATGAAAAAATGTATATTTCTCGAAAAAGGGGTGCTAACTTCACACGACTTGCTGCAAGACAGTCGGTGTGCATGAAGATCGTGTATTATTCCAGTAAGCTTGAGAAGCTACAGGCGCACGCTCTCGACCTGGACCCAGACTGTTGTCACCCATGCTGGCCGAAACAGTAGGCGCAGAGGACTTCTTGAAGTTTACAGTTTATGCCCGCCAATGGGAAATAGTACGCTTACTCGACAATGCTGATGGAGTGGCATTCGTAGCCCTGAGGCCTGGTTGATAGCCAGCGGCTGGCGGTGGTCAGGAGAAGCCTTCAGACGAGGTGGCCTTTGTAACTTGACACAGTCGAGTCTGGAGAGTAACTCTTGATGGAACTGAACATAACAAGTATTTAACGTTTGTTGAGCGGTCGAGGACGCACTTACAACAGACTACTATAACTTAACGAGCTTTGGGAGAACCCTGAGACTGCAGTGAAACATGACAGAGACTTAAGTGGGTTTTGAGTCTGAGTAAATATGAAAAGAAAGTTAGAAGGTTGAAAATAGTTTCCGCTAAGCGGGTATGTAGAGAGCCAACAGACAATAACATGATTAGCGCTAGTGAGCGACTGGGTTTCACCGGCGGGGACATTAAGGGCGGCCACAGGACAGCTGCTGTAGACTGCAGGTAGTTGGACCCTGAAGTATACTGCTGGTAATGGTAACTATAGTACAAACTTTAATAACATGCAATGAGTGTAGGAAAACTGGCACAGAAAATAGAAGAGCGTCATGTCAATCAACGGAGTGTAAGACATCCTATAAAAATTGCCATCTGCAATCCCAAAAATATTTACAATTAAACCATTCATTCTGCCACTAATGTTTACATTTATTGAGTGATAAATAATTATTATACACAGTAAACCATATGGCAAGTAATGGCATTGCACAGTAGTCATCATCGAGATAAACAACGAATCTCACAATGTTGTTGTTAAATATTCTATAATATTAAGTTTATATGTCTAGGAGTATCGAACCAGATCGTAATCCACAGTTACACTGATAAAAATAAGCTGTATATACTTATTAATGAATCGGTTTATTAATCTGAGATCAGTGCGAATTACGAAATGAATGAGGGTGCACTAGAAACTCAAATAGCTCGATGTTAATAAGATATTTAATCATAATTGACAAGAATTGGTCTCAGCAGACACATCATGACCTAACCTTTCAAATAGAATATTTATTTTAGTTACAGAATCATTAGTTTAGGAATGGTGGTCCATTAGTATGTCAAAGTGCTGTATTAAGCGTGTAAATGGTGGAGAGCTGGTTGAGCTCTCATTGGCTGAAGTGTCGTAACGATGGTGGATCTCGGTGGTGAAAGAAGTGCTCCTGAAAGCAGGATGAACGAAGAGAAAGAAGAACGATTCGGGACATCAATCGAGGAGATACTAGTCCTCTGCTATCAGAGATTATGGCAGAGTGGTATGATTGAATTTATGTAGATACAAAATTGTTAGGGCTTTTGTGGCCTCTTGTTGACAGACAGCTGGCTGGCTTCTATCTCGGTGTCTTCGGCCGACGTTCGTTTGATTTTTATTACGTTTCGCCAGCACGAGTGGCTGGCATTGTTAAAGCTTCTCCGTCCATTGCTGGTGGCGGACCGCAGTCGAGGTCGCGGCGCAGATTATACAGGGTGGTCAATTGACAGTGACCGGACCAAATATCTCACAAAATAAGAATCAAACGAAAAAACTACAAAGAACGAAACTCGTCTAGCTTGAAGGGGGAAACCAGATGGCGCTATGGTTGGACCGCTAGATGGCGCTGCCATAGGTCAAACGGATATCAACTGCGTTTTTTAAATAGGAACCCCCATTTTTTATTACATATTCGTTAGTACGTAAAGAAATATGAATGTTTTAGTTGGACCACTTTTTTCGCTTTGTGATAGATGGCGCTGTAATAGTCACAAACGTATAAGTAGGTGGCATCACGTAACATTCCGCCAGTGCGGACGGTATTTGCTTGGTGATACATTACCCATGTTAAAATGGAGCGTTTACCAATTGCGGAAAAGGTCGATATCGTGTTGATGTATGGCTATTGTGCTACGTATGCTGCTCGGTATCCTGGACGACATCATCCAAGTTTCGGGATCGTTTGCCGGATAGTTACGTTATTTAAGGAAACAGGAAGCGTTCAGCCACATGTGAAACGTCAACCACGACCTGCAACAAATGATGATGCCCAAGTAGGTGTTTGAGCTGCTGTCGTGGCTAATCCGCAAATCAGTAGCAGACGAATTGCGCGAGAATCGGGAATCTCAAAAACGTCGGTGTTGAGAAAACTACATCAACATCGATTGCACCCGTACCATATTTCTATGCACAAGGAATTGCATTGCGACGACTTTGAACGTCGTGTACAGTTCTGCCACTGGGCACAAGAGAAATTACGGGATGATGACAAGATTTTTTGCCCGCGTTCTATTCAGCGACGAAGCGTCATTCACCAACAGCGGTAACGTAAACCGGTATAATATGCACTATTCCGCAACGGAAAATCCACGATGGCTGCGACAAGTGGAAAATCAGCGACCTTGGCAGGTAAATGTATGGTGCGGCATTAGGGGAGGAATGATAATTGGCCCCCATTTTATCGATGGCACTCTAAATGGTGCAATGTATGCTGATTTCCTACGTAATGTTCTACCGATGTTACTACAAAATGTTTCATTGCATGACAGAATGGCGATGTACTTCCAACATGATGGATGTCCGGCACATAGCTCGCGTGCGGTTGAAGAGGTATTGAATAGCACATTTCATGACAGGTGGATTGGTCGTCGAAGCACAGTACCATGGCCCTCACGTTTACCGGATCTGACGTCCACGGATTTCTTTCTGTGGGGAAAGTTGAAGGATATTTGCTATCATGATCCACCGACAACGCCTGACAACATGCGTCAGCGCATTGTCAATGCATGTGCGAACATTACGGAAGGCGAACTATTCGCTGTTGAGAGGAATGTCGTTACACGTATTGCCAAATGCATTTAATTTGACGGACATCATTTTGAGAATTTATTGCATTAATGTGGTATTTACAGGTAATCACGCTGTAACAGCATGCGTTCTCAGAAATGATAATTTCACAAAGGTACATGTATCACATTGGAACAACCGAAATAAAATGTTCAAACGTACCTACGTTCTGTATTGCAATTTTAAAAACCTACCTGTTACCAACTGTTCGTCTAAAATTGTGAGCCATATGTTTGTGACTATTACAGCGCCATCTATCACAAAGCGAAAAAAAGTGGTCCAACTAAAACATTCATATTTCTTTACTTGCTATACGAATATGTAATAAAAAATGGGAGTTTCTATTTAAAAAAAAACGCAGTTGATATCCATTTGACCTATGGCAACGCCATCTAGCGGGCCAACCATAGCGCCATCTGGTTTCCCCCTTCAACTAGACAAGTTCGTTCTTTGTGGTTTTTTCGTTTGACGCTTATTTAGTGAGATATTTGGCCCGGTCACGATCATTGGGCCACCCTGTATATACGTGGCGTGCCAACGTCCAAAGGCTTTTCCGTTGTCACTTTTGCTACTTTTCTGCCCAAGCTACCTGCAATGGTCGTTCGCTACTGCACGGGATCCGTTCACCTTGAGGCTTTCTTCTTTCTTGTTCAAGCTATTTTCATGTTTGCTTATTTCTATAGTTTCTCTGAAGACGTAGGTGTGATAGTTCTTCTCTACAGCAAGAATTTTACTATGTGGTCGGTCTCATGCAGTGTGTGCTCCGTCACGACCGATGTTTCCACCTGCCCCAACCTGCAGCGCGCTTATGTTCGGTGATCCTGATGTTCGCTGATCGTCCAGTCACTCCAACATAGACTTTCAATCATGTACATGACGCAGTGTATTCCAGGAATTGTAGGTATGTCTCTTTTTTTCGTAGCCGATGTGAGACACTATTTGATCTTCTTTGTTTATTTATAACACGCTGTGTTTGCCCAGCATGCAGCCGATTTCGGCCGCCACTGTGGGAATATGCAGAGAGGCCATACCCAACACTTCTTATCCGATGTGTCACTTTGCCAAGCGTTTGATTCTGTTACACTTCTTATGTAATTGGTGAAGTACCTTTTGCTCCTCACAACGTTTTCCAGGTATTGGATCTCGCGCCTGACATGCCGCAGCTCACATATTCGTCTTGCTCGCGTTAAGAGCGTTTTAGTCATGCCTTTTTTCTGATTGGGTGGTGATTTAACAGATTGTATAAGTATGGTCCGTGTGTGTTGGTTTTCGATACACGCAGTATCCAGGTTTTCACCATCCCTCGTGACCAGCACATCTAGGAAGGGTAGCTGTTGTCCTTTTCTACCTCCATGGTAAATTTTATAGAGCCGTGGAGGCTGTTCAGGTGCCTCAGGAAGTCGCCAAGGTGTAGCTCACCATGGCTTCACCCAACGGAGGTATTATTGACGTATATGTACCGCACCTTAGATTTACAAGGTGCCAAATCCAGCGCCTGTGCTTCGAAATGTTCCATGAGGAAGTTGAGTATCACTGGATTAAGTGATGGGAGTTTCTAGTACGTGGGTTCCATTTTCCTGCAAGACACCATCAAGCTCTTCCATGCATGTCTCACCAAGAGCTATTTCATGTGGAATGGCGACACCTTCCAGCTCTTTGTAAAAGGTGAGATTCCACATAAAATAGCTCGTGGCGAGACAAGAATGAAAGAAATTGATGGTGTCTTGCAGAAAAATTGAACCGACATACTCCAGAGAGTCTTTGAGTGATACTTTGGCAAACAAAGAAAAAAACATCAAAGCTGACCAGGACGTCGTATGGCCCAAGTTTTAGTTTCCTCAGCTTCTCGATTAAATGTGTTGAGTATTTTATGTATGTGTCAGTCTCTCCCATATGTGGCTGGAGCAGAGAGGCCAAGTGTTTCGCCAGTTTATACGTCGGTGAGCCAGGAGCGCTGACAATCGGTCTTAATGGAACATTATTGGTATAGAACGTGGTAACATCCATACAGCCGAGGTGGCAGGGCTTCTGTGTTGCGCATGTTCCGTTGTTGTATGTCACCCGAGAAAGAAAACGCCTTGATTAACAGATTTGTATTCCATGTGTCCCGCTGCGTCGGAACTGCCCTTAGTTTTCGGTAAGTCGTCGGATCTAATAGGCCTCGGATCTTCTGCTCATAATCTTCGGTCTTTATTCCGACGGTCAAATTTCTCTTGTCAGCATGCAGTACCAACATACATTTGTCGGCGTCAAGATTCTTGATAGCCTGTAACTCTTCTTTCTTCAGATTGAAAGCTGATGGTTTTGCTCGGTACAGTATTCTGGCGGTTTCAATGCATATTTTCTCAGTTGCTTCACGAGGAAGTGCCCGAATGGCCACTTCGGTATTAGCACTAATGTCCTTCATAGGTACAGTTATTGTGAAATCACTTGTAATACCGATGCGGCCATTGGGATCCTTCCTTGTGAGGCAGCTGAGAAAATATGGACTCCAGCAAGCAAAACCAACAGCTTGCAACCTGAAGAAAGAAGAGTTACAAGCTATCAAGAGTCTTGACGCCGACAAAAGTATATTGTTACTGCCTGCTGATAAGGAAAATGCGACCGTCATAATGAAAACCGAAGGTTATGAGCAGAAGATCCGGGACCTATTAGATCTGACGACTTACCAAAAACTAAGCACAGATCCGATGCAGCGGGGCACACGGAATATGAATCAGTTAATCAAGGCGTTCTCTCTCTCCGGTGACATACAGAGGAACCTGAGTTACACAGAAGCCATATCACCTCACCTGTATGGATTACCAAGGGTCCATCACAGTAATGTTCCATTAAGATCGATTGTTGGCGCTCATGGCTCACCGATGTATAAACTGGCAAAACACTTGGCCTCTCTGCTCCAGCCGCGCGTCGGGAAGACTGACACATACATAAAAGTCTCAGGACATTTCACTGAGAAGCTGAAGAAATCGAAACCTGGCCCAAACGACATCCTGATCAGCTTTGATGTTTTTTCTTATTTTACCAAAGTGCCACCTACAGACTGTCTGGAGTACGTGGGTTCCATTTTCCTGCAAGACACCATCAAGCTCTTCCATGCATGTCTCACCAAGAGCTATTTCATGTGGAATGGCAACTATTAAGTGTAACTGGAAGGCGTTGCCGTGAGTGGTCCACTTAGTCCATTGGTGGCCAACTTCTTCATGGAACATTTCGAACCATAGGCGCTGGCTGGGCAATTTGTAAATCTAAGGTGTGGTACAAATACGTCGACGATACCTCTGTTGTATGGAAAAATGGTGCTGAACACCTCGGTGACCTCCTAAGACACCTGAAAAGCCTCCATGCCAACATAAAATTTACCATGGAGGTAGAAAAGGACCAACAGCACCCTTTCTAGGTGTGCTGGTCGGGAGAGTTGGAGAAACAGTGGGACACAGCGTGCATCGAAAACCGACACACACGGACCGATACTTGCACAAACTGTCAAATTACCACGTGCGCCAGAAAAGAGGCATTATTAATACGCTCGTAACGCGAGCAAGATGAATATGTGAGCCGCAGCTCCTCAGACGTAGATTCAACACCTGGAAAGCTTTCTGAGGAGCAATGGGTACTCTTCGGAAGTATACCGCGTACCATGCACACGCGAAAAACTCCATGTTGGAATGACTGGACGGCCTATCAACACCAGGGTCACCTAACAAAGGCAGCATTACGAGTTGAAACAGATGAATAATTCGGCCGTACGGAGCGCGCATTGCATGAGACCGACCGCATAGTAAAATTCCCCGACACGAAGTTCTTGCTGTAGAGAAGAGCTATCACATCTACATCTTCAGAGAAACTATTGAAATACGCAAACATGACAGTAGCTTCAACAAGAGAGAAGAAAGCCTCAAGGTGAACGGGTCCTTGATTCCCGAGCAGCAGCAAACGACCGTTGCAGGTGAGAACCGCAGCGAAAATGACAACGGAAGAGCCTTGAACGTTGCTACGCCAGGGACATATAATTTGCAGCCGCGAGCTCGACTCCAGTCCACCACCAGCGGCGGAGGGCGAAGCTTTGACAATGCCAGCCACTCGTGCTGGCGAAACGTCTGAAAAATCATCAAACGAACATCGGCCGAAGAACCAGAGACACAAGCCAACTGGCAGTATGTAGAGACACCTCGCATCGCTTATCGGATGTAAGCTACGGGCATCTAAGAATATAGGTGAAGGAACTAACGTGTTTGGTACACATTTGGCTTGAAATGTGTGGAGATTCTTTCATTTTTCGTGACACACTATATAATTCAAATGCTACGATTTATTTCAATAATTAACTTTACTTTCGTGCAAAACTTCTTGTACGTTCACCATTTAGTAGGAGTTCGTACATTAGTGAATAAACCATCTGTTCTTAAAAGCTGAATCTGAAGTGTATGTTTATTACAAATGCTTCCCTACTTATTTATGTTCATTAATTTATACTTCGCATAACATGTCCGCCGTTAATTATTCATCCGCAGGATCAACTTTTAATAAAATATTTTGCTGATATAGCGTCAGGGCGTGAAGCAGACCGTGTACGGTTCGTCCCTAGGGTATTTACGAGCCAAGATTTATTCAGAACCACTCATTTGCCCCTTTGTCTCATTAAATGTAGAGCAGTAACGTTGCACCTACTGCCCGAGTGGTGCGACAGGCGGTGCTGTTGCCCAAGGTGACGAAACCAGAACCAGCGGCTGGAGAGCGGTGGCAGTCGTCGGGTCAAAAGGCGCGGAGCTGAATGTACCTCAGTTCATACGTCGGACGGGGCGTCGTGGTTGGTGGCAGGCGGCTTCTTGGAGATGGCGGTAGAGCGAAGACGACCTGGTGGGTATAATCCGTTCATCATAAAAATAAACCTGATGTAAACAAACACAAACGCGATGATTGATCAGACACCATGGCACACGTGCACTGGTGTTGTTACGCTCTTGAAAGTAGGTCCTACTTATGTATTAGATACCGGTACCTTATTACTAAGTTACATTAAATGAAACTATAAGATATTAAAATGTATTATGAGCCATCAACGTCTTTCTTAATCACGCTGCAGCTACGTAGTTTTTAAGTCAAAAGTCGTGTACAGTCACAGTCTCTGCAGCGCTGTGCTCTGACTGTCGCGCTGTTAAGGTGCAGTATGAAAATGGCTGAGGCTGCTTTCTGTTCCGTTGTGAAACACGTGCGTGGTACCCGGTTCAAAACCGCTGATAAATAGGCTGTTCTTAATGTTATTCGTAAATTTACGGGGATAATCGACTTTGAAGTTTTCCTAGTGTTGTATATAATGCAGCTGAGATTAGCTGTCTGGAACCGCGCGACCGCTACTGTCGCAGGTTCGAATCCTGCCTCGGGCATGGATGTGTGTGATGTCCTTAGGTTGGTTAGGTTTAAGTAGTTCTAAGTTCTAGGGGACTGATGACCTCAGACGTTAAGTCCCATAGTGCTCAGAGCAATTTGAACCATTTGCTGCGTCTGGTAGGCTTCGTGAAATCTATTCTTGATAGGCTCATTATCAACGTAGCAGGTGAAACAGAACAGATTTTTTTTTTTTTTTTTTGATCTTATATCATTCTCTGAGACAAATGTATTTCTTGGATTCGGATAAGGAAGGAGCTAAGAGATTACCAGACGACTGACTGTAAATAATACCTTCAGTGGCTTCAATATTTAACTATAAGGTGAAATCCTTCAATACTCTCTTACGTTGCACACAGATTATGAAGAAAATTACCCTGTGGTTAAATCAGAAATTTTCATAATTCTTGTTTTTAATTACAATAGTACGTTAGCTGAAAACGATAATGTGTTGCGGTTTTCGTCTAGTCGTTTAAGGAGCATATTGTAGGAGATTTACTGTGTATTATTTCATTCTGCTTAAAAATTAAATGACATTCAAAGAGGTATTGCTCCTCTGCTCATCTCTTTTTATGTGTGAACTGCGGCTGGCCACGTCACTGCAGGCTAGCTGTACCAGCTGACCGGCAAGTGCTGTCCAAGTTAAATGCACCGGTAAAGCTGTTGTCCCGTATTATCGCTAAGTCAAAGTGCTCGTAACACACAGCACAAAACGTGCCCTTATTATCGTACTTGACAGTACTCGAGACAGCTTGGCTGCGGTCCCACGTGAAATGGTGGAAGAAGAGTACTGCCACATACTTTAGTGCTATCGAAAATTCGTGAAGAATGGTCATTGATTGGAGAACTGGGTAGCTATTGAGGGCGTGGCCAGTATGGCGAGATGCTGCGTCGGCTGGTTGTATCTCAAGCACTGGACTCCTGTCTTCTCACGTTACATTACAGTAGTGAACATAGTCTATATACACTGAAGAGCCAAAGGAACTAGTACAGACATGCGTATTCAAATACAGAGGTATGTAAACAGGCAGAATACGGCGCTGCGGTCGGTAACGCCTACATAAAACAAGTGTCTGGCGCAATTGTTAGATCGGGTACTGCTGCTACAATGGCAGGTTATCAAGATTTAAGTAAGTTATAACGTGGTGTTATAGTCGACACACAAGCGATGGGACACAACATCTCCTAGGTAGCGATGAAGTGGGGATTTTCCCGTACGACCATTTCACGAGTGAACCGTGAATCTCAGGAATCCGATAAAACGTCAAATCTCCGAAATCACTGCGGCCGCAAAAGGATCCAGCAAGAACGGGACAAACGAAGAGACTCGTTCAAGGCGACAGAAGTGCAACCCTTTCGCAAATTGCTGCAGATTTCAATGCTGGGCCATCAACAAGTGTCAGCGTGCGAACCATTCAACGAATCATCATCGATATGGGCTTTCGGAGCCGAAGGCCCACTCGTGTACCCATGATGACCGCACGACACAAAGCTTTACGCCTCGTCTGGGCCGGTCGACACCGACATAGGACTGTTGATGACTGGAAACATGTTGCCTGGTTGCAAATTGTATTGAGCGAATCGACGTGTACGGGATGGAGATAACCTCATGAAACCATGGACCCTGCATGTCAGCAGGGGACTGTTCAAGCTGGTGGAGGCTCTGTAATGGTGCGGGGCGTGTGCTGTTGGGATGATATGGGACCGCTGATACGTCTAGATATGACTGTGACAGGTAACACGTATGTAACCATCCTGTCTGATCACCTGCATCCATTCATGTCCATTGTGGATTCCGACGAACTTAGGCATTCCAGCAGGAGAATGCGACGCTGCAAACGTCCAGAATTGTTACAGAGTGGCTCCAGGAACGCTCTTATGAGTTTAAACACTTCCGCTGGCCACCAAACTCAACAGACAAGAACATTATTGAGCTGATCTGGAATGCTTTGCAACGTGTTTATTAGAATACATCTCCATCCGCTCGTACTCTTACCAACTTATGGACAGCCCTGCAGGATTCATGGTGTCACTTCCTTCCAGAACTACTTCAGACATTAGTCGAGTCCATGCCACGTTGTGTTGCGGCACTTCTGCGGGCTCTACACGATATTAGGCAGGTGTACCAGTTTCTTTGACTCTTCAGTGTATGAAGTAAGTCTCCGTTATAATTAGAAGCATGATTTACTATAAGGTCGTTAGTTGTTCTGGAATTTAAAACAGTGTAAGGCGTTCAATGACTGTGGGTACTGATGACTACCATATACTTCAATATGTGTGTTAATAATTCACGCAGTGTACAAAAGTTTTCAATAGCAGCTGCACACTCCTAACTTTGCTTTTCTCCATCACCAGTATCGATGGACCTTTGACAACAAACTCCTGTGAGCTCTGAGATATCGAAACGTTCTACGTGTTCAGCGTAATGACTGTCAGTGGCGAATGCAGTGTGGAATGCTTTGCACTGACTAAGTTGCTTTATGGTGCGGAGGACATGCGGCTCAGAATGCAGTCATTATTTTTTCAGCCCTACAGCAGTGTTAGTCTCAATATCCGAATGCTGACACTCAGTGGCCCAGCAGTGCAGCACACTCGAGCTGAACAGAGCAGCGCCTTGCCTCACAGCTGGGCGTTATCGAGACCGTTATCGGCAAGTCGTCTGGTTATCATCAGACGCACTTGAGTCTTACGTGCTCCGCCCTGCATCACTGGCGGAATGTTTGGCCTTCGCATCGTTTCAAGCGGCTGTGCATCTTGTAAACAAGACCCAGGAAAGCGTCAGCTGCAGCGAGCTGAGCAGTCTAATTCGTGACACCTCTTAAGAGTCGTACCGAGGTGATCTTAAGCCCCTGACAGAAAATCAAGGGCTGCAATCTGTCTGCCCGCCGCCCCCTCCTCCCACAATACTCTCTTGGTGCATTTTTTCTACGCAACTTATTAATTTTGTAAGTAGGTTTAATAAAGATGAAGCGTTATTGAAAAATGTAACTTAAATTAGCTATACCGATGAAAAATTTTGACTCCAATATAGTCGATGTGTCCGCTTCCCCGACCTATATGGAACCACGTACACGGGACTGGAATCTAGCTGTTTTTATTCTATGACATACGGTCTTTTGGCGGTGTTTTGTTTTGACGGAGAACGAATGATGGGTAAAAAGATTCCGAGCTTTTCCGCTCTGATGTGTTAGTGATATGTTCACCTGAAGGTGTGGCCTTTAGTGCCACGAAACCGGTAGTGATCCAATAACAAAGGACTAAATACAGCTTAAGCGGTTGCTAATACCCAAGATGAATACTCATAGATGTGGTTGCCCCACCTATAGGGTTGTCTGCAAATTACAAATTGCACTTTCTGAAAAAACTGAAAGTAAATAAAAATCTATATCTTATTATAGAAATATTTTTAAAAATTTTAAAGATCTATGAAGTTTTTCTAAAAACCTTTTGATGCCACATTATCTGTTAGTAGTTACTTGTTACAGGACCATACACAACCCGTTACGTGATGATTTCATGGCATTCTCGAATATATACATACAACTAACTTAACATTGGTTCCCTAAAAATACGCGGTCTCCCAGCGTTCGTGTGGCGTTCGAGTTGTTAGAACCGCCAAAGTAGGATGGATACAATATGAAACATCAAAAATTCCAACGTGTAGCAGG
Organism: Schistocerca americana; assembly: GCF_021461395.2. Taxonomy (NCBI): domain Eukaryota; kingdom Metazoa; phylum Arthropoda; class Insecta; order Orthoptera; family Acrididae; genus Schistocerca; species Schistocerca americana. The sequence continues at coordinate 495,591,444 of NC_060119.1, read as the reverse complement.
CGCAGGCAGTTTACATGAACAATGTGAGCCGCGATTTTTGGACAGTGATGGAAAATAGAGACGCACGCAAAAGCCACATGGCGGAGTCGTGACTATGCCTGAAGCAGGAAGGTCATATCACCAAACAGCCCAGCCGACGTAGTGTTACTGAAACTGCCGGCAACTCGAACGCCACCCGAACATAGTGTAATTTTTGTGAAACACTGTTAAACTAGTCGTATGTATGTATCTGGATGTCATTAAATCATCACATAACCGGTTGTGTATGTTACCGTAATAAAGAAACTACTAAAAGGTAATGCGGCCACCAAAAAGTTTTATAGAAGATTTTAGTAGTTTTTTTAAAAAAGTTTTAAAATATTTCTATCATGTGTGTAGACAGTGGATGCCCAAACCGTAAAAACATTTGTTCCTATATCTTACTACACCTCGCAGCTACTGTACATTAGTATGGTGAAAAATAAGGAACACAAATAGGTGTGAAATCGGTATGAAATCTTATGGGACTTAACTGCTAAGGTCATCAGTCTCTAAGCTTGCACACTACTTAGCCTAAACTATCCTAAGGACAAAAACACACACCCATGCCCGAGGGAGGACTCGAACCTCCGCCGGGACCAGCCGCACAGTCCGTGACTGCAGCGCCTGAGACCTCTCGGCTAATCCCGCGCGGCTAAGGATCACATTTCCTCCCGATAAAGTAATAATAGTCTCAAGTTGTCAGAATTCGTCAAACACTGGAACTGTTGAAACAGCGTATGTGCTTCAGCATTCGCTCTTCGACCTATGAGACCCTACGCTACCGTAGCGTAGACAGCAGGAACTCGAGCGGCAGCTGTGTGAACCTAGCGCAGTGTTGTCACGTAAACTATGTTAGTGATAGATATCAGATTCTGTTCGGTAGTAGTTGTTTCTTTATGATGCTACTTGCACGAAATGACACTGTGCCAACAGCGTGAGTGTAATGTCGCGGACCGAGGGAAGGCTTGTCCTCGTAAGCAGAAGATGGGACACGAGGGCTAGGAGAACTCTGGTTATTCTTAAACTATTATCTTATCACCACCACCACCACTCCAACCCTCTCCGTGTCAGCGCCTCTGGGAGGGGGCGATTGCGCTATGTCTCCGGTACGACCCTGCTCCAACAGTGTTCTCTAAAGAAGGTATCCATCGCACCAAATAACATTAATCAAAGAGACGATAACTGGTTGCACTGAAGCAACTAGTAACACATTGAAGTTAAATTTTTTATAACGCGTTCGACGATTGCAGGGTTCTAAAAAAACATCGATGCCTACATGTGCTTTCTCCATTTGCTATTTCGTTTTACTGTTTCCCACGGGCGAGACGTGGGCTGGTAGCGCAATAGTGATTTGTTTATCACATCTTATGAGACTTAAATTATTCAACGTGTATCATATATGCTGAGCAATATTCAGGAATCTACGAGGAGCGTTCAGTGAGTAATGCAACACATCTTTCCCTGAGAGGATTTTGGTTTTATTCAGGATTCCAATAAACCATATTATTCCCCACTGTTTTGGCTGCAAAACATTATTTTTCAACATAATCTCCGTAAAATGCCACGCCCTTAAGCCAGATTACTAGGAGGGCCAGTAACCCCACATCGTAACACCCTACTAATCGAAGAAGGAACATGCTGCTTCCCTGGAGTGCGAAACAGATGGAAGTCGGAAGGTGGATGAGGAAGAACAATCCAATGAAATTTTGTGGACTCCACTCGAGGGCGCAGTCTTGTGTGAGGCCTTACATCTTCATGGAAAAGGAGAAGTTCGTTTGCACTTTTGTGGCGACGAACACGTTGAAGTCGTTTCTTCAATTTCTTTGGGTAGCACAATGCATTTCACAGTTGGTCGTTGCACAGTGATGGAGGACATCAAACAAAATGACCCCTTCAGAAGACCTGTGGGTAGCACAGTAAGCTTCAAAGTTGATCGTTGCACCATGAGGGAGAATGTCAAACAGAGCAACCCCTTCAGAGACCCAAAAGACCGTCGCCATGTCTTTACCGGCTGCGGATGCGGTTTTGAACTATATCTTCAGAGGAGAGGTGGTTTGGCGCCGCTCCGTAGATTAGCGTTTCATGTAACGAACCCATGTGTCACGCACAGATGGTCCGTCGTTGCACTTTACGGTCTTCTGTTAGGCGGCGAGGAACCCTGGGCACTCATCTTCAAGTACCCCAACTGGTGGACCAGTGTGTCAGCACTACCAACAGAAACACTCAATTGTGCAGCGAGGTGTTTAATTGTGATCGGTAGCTCACCTCGAAAGAGAGTGTCTGCACGTCCCAACATCGCAGCTGTCAAAGCTGCGTGCGGCCCGCCGGCCGGCCGGCACGCGGGAGATCGGACAGGTTTTCGAGACCTCGTTACGATGGTAACAGACGCCACGCCTAACGATTCATCGCGCTTTTGTTCACTGCCAGGTCTCCGTAGACATTCTGCAGACGCCTATGAATATCTGTGATGCCCTGGGTCTCCGTCATAAGAAACTCAGCGACAGCTCTCTGCTTGGATAGCACCTTAGTTACGGACGCCATTTTAAAGGCTACGTACAGGGGCGTCACCTATCGATACTGTCCTACGAACGCCGCTCGTATTTCCCCTCGTAAAACTAAGAAAAAGCGGATTCATAAACTTTTATAGGGAATGCTTGTGTGTGTGAATTCCTAAGGGACAAAACTGCTGAGGTCATCAGTCCCTTGACTTACACACTACTTAAACTAATTTATGTTATAACAACACACACACCCATGCCCGAGGGAGGACTCGAACCTCCGGCGAGAGGGGCCGTGCAATCCGTTACATGGCGCCTCAAACCGCGCGGCCTCTCCGTGCAGCTAGGGAATACTTAGATTTTCATTTAGGAGAATGGAAACGCGAGAGCTAGGAGAACACAATGACTACGATCGTGCTAGAGATCGAACTATCGTTCCTCCTTCCAATCATCCGACAAAAGCCGAAATGACAGATGCGCATGGAACAGAAAATCAGCTAAAGTCGCTCAACAAAGAAAACACGACTGAAAATGTTAAAGTACCGGTAGCAATCATCCAGTCTTGCTCTTTTTCTAAAAGCTGATTATCGTAGGTCGCTGGAACAGCAAAGCTTCCCAAGAGACAGGAGAAAGTTGTCTTTATTTAGAAAGATTCGTCGGACGGATGTGCATAGCTATATCAATGACTTCAATCTGTTGTAAAATTATGAAGCATCGCAACAAAATCGCCAAATGAGAAGTTGAAGAGGACACCAGGGGAGTGCAATAGGACTGTTACTGTTCACTATACAGGGTGTTACAAAAAGGTACGGCCAAACTTTCAGGAAACATTCCTCCCACGCCCGGGTTCCCGGGTTCGATTCCCGGCGGGGTCAGGGATTTTCTCTGCCTCGTGATGACTGGGTGTTGTGTGCTGTCCTTAGGTTAGTTAGGTTTAAGTAGTTCTAAGTTCTAGGGGACTGATGACCATAGATGTTAAGTCCCATAGTGCTCAGAGCCATTTGAGCCATTCCTTCACACAAAAATAAAGAAAAGATGTTATGTGGACATCTGTCCGGAAACGCTTAAGTTCCATTGTAGAGCTCATTTTAGTTTCTTCCACCTACGCTCAATGGAGCACGTTATCATGATTTCATACGGGATACTCTACCTGTGCTGCTAGAACATGTGCCTTTACAAGTACGACACAAAATGTGGTTCATGCACGATGGAGCTCCTGCACATTTCGGTCGAAGTGTTCGTACGCTTCTCAACAACAGATTCGGTGACCGATGGATTGGTAGAGGCGGACCAATTCCATGGCCTCCCCGCTCTCCTGACCTCAACCCTCTTGACCTTCGTTTATGGGGGCATTTGAAAGCTCTTGTCTACGCAATCCCGGTACCAAATTTAGAGACTCTTCGTGCTCGTATTGTGGACGGCTGTGATACAATACGCCATTCTCCAGGGCTGCATCAGCGCATCAGGGATTCCATGCGACGGAGGGTGGATGCATGTATCCTCGCTAACGGAGGACATTTTGAACATTTCCTGTGACAAAGCGTTTGAAGTCACGCTGGTACGTTCTGTTGCTGTGTGTTTCCATTCCATGATTAGCGTGATTTGAAGATAAGTAATAAAATGAGCTCTATCATGGAGAGTAAGCGTTTCCGGACACATGTCCACATAACATATTTTCTTTCTGTGTGTGTGAGGAATGTTTCCTGAAAGTTTCGCCTTACCTTTTTGTAACACCCTGTATATGAAACTGATATGGTGGATAACGTCGGGTGCTGCGCTCGGAATTTACAGTGCCATGACACCATGAAACTAGTTGTGGAAATGACAGATGTCACCGCGAAATGCACTAAAAGAATTCTAAGGAAATGTAATTGACTCAAGTAAGGTAGTTTTAGAACACTCGTTCGTCTGATTTTTTAAAAATATTGTCCATCAGTACTGGACCCTTGCCGTGAAGCATTAATAGAAGAGATAGAAAAGGTCGAAAGAGAGCACGGCAATTCGTCAAGGAGATGTTGATCCAAGTCCGATGGCGGATATTGTAAGGGAAGCACCTTGTGCTACGGACACGTTTACTGTTAAAATTCATAGAGCGTATGTTTCAAGAAGAGGCAACTAAGGTATTACTTCTTCATACAGACAACTCGCGAAGTATGACGGTAAAATCAGGGAAATTCTAACTCATGTAGTTGCTGGCCAACAGTCGCCTATTCGTGCATGAAAATGGAGGCGAAGATGATGTAATGTTACTCGAAGCAACTCAGCCATGTATCGTAAATAGGTTCGCAGATGTAGATGTGTGTGTGCGTGTGTGTGTGTGTGTGTGTGTGTGTGTGTGTGTGTGTGTGTGAATGCTTGCGTATGCGCCGCACGCTTTTCAATTACACCTTTGAAGTTTGCGAGCTGTTATAACAGGAGTTTTGCTTTTCGCTGTTATTGAATGTGGTCCTGCTGACTCAGCCGTTAATCAGACACGGTATCTAGGGCCGCGTTGCCACAAGCGCTTAGTGAGCACACAAGCGTCACAGAACTGACGTATTCCTCTCACTGTCTTTGTATTACTGTTGCTGTTCACGACAATCTACTGCAATAGCGGCGTCGGACAGTGGGTTTCTTCCATGTGACGAGCGGATGGAAACGAAGCGAAAAAAAGCAAGGGAAGTTCGGGTTTAATGTCTCGTAGACGACGAGATATTAATAGACGTAGGACAAGCTGAGAGTAGGCATGCATAGATCAGGGAACACGTGTCAAGAGATTAGGAGAAGCCCCTTGCGCCAAACCAACATGTTCCTATCTTATTAGTCGTTACTCCGTAATCTAACAGTTATATTTTTAATCAAACATTTAATGTGTTTTGTTTCCAAATATGTTACTTAAAATGTCATGGCTATTAGTATCGTCTTAAAGAGAGCCATTTTAGTGGACGAACTGGATATTTTGATGCGTTTATTTATTGACGATTTGTCTGTACCGTTGAAGCTTTCATTATTGCTTGGCGACCAAGTGGCTAGGGTGAAGGGATATGAATTGTGTACGTGAGAGCAGTCCAGCCAAAGTTGCACTTTCTACATTCTTGTTTTCTTATGAAATCAGCTGTGTCCGCATGGTAGCAACTCAGTAAGAGGAATTAACTCTTTTCGAACCATAGTGGCGTGTCGTATTATTTCGGCAACTCTTCACAAGTTTTTGACAGTCCAAAAACCACTGTGATTATCCCCATAAAGGTATCATACTTAAAAGCAAACATAGTACATCAGTTTTTAAAACTTTTCTACCCTACTTTTGCGTGATAAATCCAAAACAGGAAACTGAGAGATGTACATTTAATGTCCAGCAAACGACTGAAGCACCACCAACGTTATAGGTGCCGTAAGTTTGCCACGAGTCGGAAAGAGATCGAGTATATCTCACACGCAAAACCTACATCGGGATGACTGCACAAGGATTTGAACCACGATCAATCAGTCCACGTCCATTGGCTTAACTGTCACGGCGTCTAACTGGGTGAGATACCGGGGGCGATCAATAAGCAATACAACACTGTTTTTTCTCGGCCAGTTTCGGTTGAAAACATGCGGAATTTGTTCTGGGACATCGTGGAGTATTCCCGCTGCAGCCCCTATAGTTTTATGTAGTTCCGATGGGTGGTGGAGCTGTACTTAGCCTTCAATATGGCGTTTGTAACGGTGGTGCAATCCAAGCAGAAAGCTATCACTGAGTTCCCATTTGGCGGAAAACCAGAGCATCGTAGATATCTATAGACGCTTGCAGAATGTCTGCAAAGCCCTGACAGTGAATAAAAGAACTGTGAGTAGTTGGGAAAGGCGTCTCTTATCATCGCAACAAGGTTGCGCAAACCTGACCGATTTCCCGCATATCGGCCGGCCGCACCCAGCTGTGACTCCTGCAGTGTTGGAACGTGCTGACACTCCCATTGGAGTTGATCAACGGATCACAGTCAGACACCTCCATGTAAACGCAAGCCCTCATACAAATCTGCTCACCCGAGAGGAGCTCACAAAGCTTCATTGGACTGTTCTTCCTTATCACCCTATAACTAGGATCACGCTTCTTTCCGCTTCCATCCGTTTGCCCCAATGAAGGATGCAATCCGCCAGAATCAGTATGTGGATGATGGGGAGGTTATTGATGCAGCAATATGTTGGCGCCTATTTCGACCAGTAGGCTGTTACTAAGCGGTTATACAGTCCCTTCCAGAAATGTGGAGTAAGGCTGTCGCATTGAACGGAGATAATGTTGAAAATAGGGTCTTGTAGCCAAAACAATGGGGAACAATATGGTGTACTGGAAACCTGCATAAAAACCAACGTGCTTTCAGAAAAAAATATGTTGCATTACTTACTCAACGCCCACGTACAATGCAGGCACATCGTATGAATCAAGAAATAAACCCGAAATTTCGATGCGCGCTTAAGAGCATATCCACCGCTGGCAGTTAGATGCCACATATTTTCTTCCTCTAATGCCCGACAGATGACGGCGAAAGAACACGAACGACGAGGATAACGCTGTTTTTGATGTTGTGGATATATCAACCTAACGTCAGCACTAGGTGACCGGCCATGCGCTGAAGGTTTCACGCGTGACTGCCTGGTGAGTTGTTCTGGCGATCAATACTGCAGCTATGCCTTTTAGAGCGGAAACAGACCCTGACAATTACAGGCATTCCTATGACTTGTCAATGGTTCCTACGTCAACGCGAAACGATCCAAATTTTATGTATTTTGTGGTAGGGACTGAAGTAGTATGCTGCACAAGAGTGTCGATACGAAATTTCTTTGAATTACATATGTGGCTGCAGTTAAATCTTTAGATAGAGGTTGAATAGTCACACTTGTAGAGAATCCACTTCCGAGGCAACATTGTTGCTAAATGTTTATTGAAGCAGCGCGCAGTGCCAAATAGACGCAAGTATAGTTGTAAAAGTACCGTACGCTACCGTAGACTGTCCTAAGTAAGCGTACATTACGGTAGTTTTCCTAGTGGCTTTGGTAGGTTAAAATCGAACACGCGATACCTGTGTCTTAGGAGTGTTGCATACCTATTCGTGGATACCTCATAACGATCACTTTCGTTGCATATGCAATCAGTGTCTTACTAGATTCCCTTAAAAACCAGAAGCTGTGAACCGTCTAGAAACTGAGTGAGGACATATAGATGGGTTGGGTAACCTATGCAACGTTTTTGTTCTACACAGTTATCCTCTTATCTGTTACTTAAAAATAAACATTATTTAAAGCGCCGGCCGAAGTGGCCGAGCGGTTATAGGCGCTACAGTCTGGAACCGCGCGACCGCTACGGTCGCAGGTTCGAATCCTGCCTCGGGCATGGATGTGTGTGATGTCCTTAGGTTAGATAGGTTTAAGTAGTTCTAAGTTCTAGGGGACTGATGACCTCAGATGTTAAGTCCCGTAGTGCTCAGAGCCATTTGAACCATTTTTATTTAAAGCAAAGCTGAAGCCGTCATATTTTAAATCAGGTTTTGTCCCAACATTGTTGATTTGTAACGTGAAACAGAGGGTTGTAGTAGTAAAGCCAAAGAAAACAATACAGATTTATCATATAGCGTTAGAAAACGCAAATTCCTCGAAAAAAGGTAAAAAAACGCAAAACAAAGTATTTCAAGCTTCGCTTCAATACGTCATCGGAATTACATAAAACATATTCCTGTTATTTATATACAGCTTTCGCATTTATCAATAATAACAGGAAGCTTTTGCTTTTGGTCATACTGAAGAACGCTGAATTGAGTAAAAGACAACAACAATAACTATATATTTTTCATGTTTGGCGTGTGTACTGCACTTGCATCAGAAGTAATTGCTTTGGTTGCATAAAATCACAGAAATTAAGCGATCGACTAATTTTTTTTGCTTATGAAATGCAATTTATGTCCTGTAAGGATATAAAATACATGATGGAGTAACAGTGAATGATTTGCGGTTCTCTTTACGTGCAAAACAAGACAAACAAACAAAAAAGCGAAGAGAATTATCTCTCTTCTACATTCATTTATGTTTGGTCCCTACCAATGCTACCACTACTACCGGTAATCCTACCATATACTACGTCATTTATGTAGTGTACCAAAACTACCGAATCGTAGTTTTGGTAGAGCCCAACTCTACTTACAAGCAAAATTACGAACACATTGCCTGACTTGTTGGGTAGCACAGCGCTAGCAGGTCATCAGTCATTCATTACCACCATCACCAGCAGCAGCGCTAGAAACCATTTGACATTCACTGTAGCTCCCAAAATACATTCCAACTGTAACACCCCACCCGTCACTTATCTGGTTTTGGTGTGTGTTCACCCCAGGTAATTGATTAACAGATCAACAGAGTGTGCAAAACTGCCGCAATCTCAGATAACGCAAAGAAAGTAATAAGGCCCTGTGACTCCTCATTGAACTGTGGTGGCAGTGTTGACATTAATTGATTCAGAATTGATCCCCTTTAATTAAAAAGGTGTGCACATTGATGTTATATTCAGATGTTGAACACTAGATACAAATGTTGAACATAAAATTAATTAAGAAAGTTACTTGGGATTTCAACTACTTGATTGAAATCAGATGCAGTCGATTAGCAGAGATTTATTTTAAGTCACGACCTTCAATCATCACATTACATGACTCTCCTAACAGGCAGTGGTAATAAATTGCGTTTGCATGAAGTAAAGCGCGATAAATCAAAATAATTCCTATCGACTGACCCGTATGTAATGCAAAGTTCGAGATGAATTCTACAATACACGGCCCATGAAACCCTCGTGGAAACTTTACCGACATGATCCAACAAATTAATCAGTGGCCCGAGCGGGCGCAATATCACTGAATTCAGCGTGGCGTCGCGGCGTCGTTATGCGGACGTCGGCCGACCTCGTGGTGCTGCAAGGCTGCGCTCGTCTATTCACTTCTAGCTATCTTTCTCAGTACATAGCTGAACGAAAAATTTCTATCTCCAGGCTCAATCGTTCCGTTTGCTAAGTCCTAAACTGCAGAGATGCTCTCTCTCTCTCAGGCAAGCTGAGTAAAGAACGCCATGTCCGCACTCTAGGCAAGCTGGGAACGGAAAAAACCTCTACGGGGAATTCTCCCAGTCCGCTCTTCGCCCCAGTTTCCCCTCCAGCAAAATCACTTACGCCAATTGCAGCACAAGTCGCGTTAATTATGGGTCACTTCCAGCGCCGACCAATGCCTGCTCTGGGAAGTGAACAAATTCCCACAAAATTTCCCTTCCTCTCAACTTCTGCTATTTAGCTCCTTCCAGGCCACTCATCAAGGTTAGTGTCTGCACAAAACACCAATTTTTCCGGAATTCTGACTCCCAGAAGAGTACTTCAAATTCCTTGGTCCTATTTTCCAATCGGAGGCCGGCGTATTTCATTCTGTCGCTCTTCACCTGATTTACTTCAGACTCTGCGGACCGTGAATTCAGCGTGAAGTTGCTACAGTCACGAACACGCATATTTTGGCCTCTGTTGACCGCTCCACCGTAGCTTTGCGCGGGTTACTCGCATGTTTCACTGAAAACAGGACGACGGACATTTATCAACAGGCATACAAGTTCTCCATCCGCTTCCCGGTACACCAGCATTGGGTCAACCACCCACTCACTGTCACTCATCTTAAGGCAGCTGGAGGCCACGCCCCGTTACTGATTTCTCAGAGCTTGAGCTGCACTAAGCTGCCTATTGTCACTTCCCATCGGCGCTCCCCAGGCGGCCACGGTCAACTCGAATACTTCCCTGGGATAAACTAGCCTCCAGTAAATCGACGCGTTTCCACAAGGTTTTCATGTCATGTGAATTACTTTAAAACCATCACCTGACATTAATTATTCCAATACGTCCATACTATACCCTCTACAAGATGCGTTGTGCCTTGTCAGTCATTTTTGTTCAGCCTTACTGTTCGCTCAACGTGAGTTAGGTGATCTTTAATGACTTCATGTAAGGGGCATAGTTCTTGCCATCTTACACAACATGAACGACATAAGACCATTTGCTTATGGTTGAAGGCCTCCTCTGGGCTTCAGCTCTATGCATCTATTTTGTCCCTACCCGTTTTCTAACGCCATTTAAGTACCGTTCATCAAATAGTCGTCTTGATTTTAATCTTTTGGAATGCAACAAAGAACGTCCTTGGCCTATTTACAACGAGCTGAATATCTCTCAATAGTCGACAGGCTTTCACATTGTCAGCGTCACACAGCAGTAAGTTAAAACTGGTACTGCAACACACTGTGATTGTAAGCTTACCTTTTCAGACACATCGGCCATTTAGTTTACCAATTAAAGTTCAGGCCAGTTCTTTTTTTTTTTTTTTTTTTCAAGCAGCCACTGTCTTCAACTTTCCTATACACGCGGTTATGACTAGTGGAAGTACAAACGAAAACAGCGAATGGAGAGCAATGGAACAAGCGAATAATCCTAGGAAACGTAGGTCTGTTAACCAATGGTTTTCTCGGTGCAATTTATGCAGACGTGCAGTCATGTCAATGTTACAAAACTGTTTATGTCAAAGGCTATGTTTATTTGGAAACTAAGTCTCTGAAAATAAAGAGTATATTACAAAGTGATAAACAGTTCTCGATTTTATTTATATTTAATTATTTTTTCCTCCAGACTGTATACTCTGTTTAGGCATCTAAATCACCTGGTTACTACATGAAACCTTCCCGTCTCCTCTATATCTCTTTTGTTACACCACCTTCCCTTCTACAATAACCTATGAAACCTTCCCTTAGGATTTCTATCCCTTGCTTAATAATAACAAATGAAATCTTCCCTTTGAAATTAATTCTATTTCACAATCTTCGCATACAAATTTAAATGCTGCTTATTAAAAGTGATTTTCTGATCGTTTCGACGAAACATAGAGTGTGTCGTCGTCGTAGCCCTCAGTCGTTACCTGCAATAACCCAAAACTGTTCCTTACCTTTTTTTTTTTTTTTTTACTGTATCGTCATCTGACTGCTACATCGAACTGCGACGTGAATATACTTACTCTGTTTTACTATACTCTATTAGCTGCTGGTGGGCTGTCATAATAAGTGGCTGTATTTATTACCAAAGCTTACGTTATTCTTTAATAGCAAAGCTGACGTTATTATTTAATTAATTTGACTGAAGTTACGTAATTCATAGTTAAACTTTTTTCTTGACAACAATAAAATTTTGCAAATTTTTACGTTGATGGTTTTTGGGATAGATTATAATCAGTAATGCAATATTGCTGGCAAAAATTAATTATATTCTGAATGAAATGACTTTACAAACGTTCAAATATGACGTTTTTTTACAATAATCTTACAACTAGCATTGCGCAAACATACCTTCAGTAGTCTTGAGTTTCTCAAAAAAAAAATAATTCAATAATATTAGTTCCTCTTATGATAGTAGTTAGCTGATGTCTCTGTACATCCGTTTATAATCTCTTGTAAATCATAGGTGGTGGCTGGCAGACACACCGCTCCTCTCAACCTCTCGCTTCAGACCTGCTAGCGACTCGCTTCACATCTTGCTTACTGCTGACTTCCTACGAACGCTGAAGTGCGGTCTCTCCCACCAACAATGCTTTCTGGTGCAGACAATCCCTGCTACCATTACAAAATGTATCAATGCGCGGTCTTTCCTGCTCTTTTCTTAAAATGTATCCATATGCGGTCTCTCCGGCCCTTTTTAAACTTATAACAATGTGCGGTCTCTCCTGCCAACAACACTTTGGTGCAGACATTCCCTGCTACCACAATTATTTCCAACATGACAAATATTAATTTTTCCTACTTAATCATATTAATAAAATATAAACATCTTTCATAAATTGTGGTTTGACAATAGAAACATACACGTCTTACAAACGTACACAGAATTGTATGAAAAGAATAAACAATTTCATGTTTACGGATATACGCTGAGGTCACAAAAGTCGTGGGATAGCGATATGCGCGTACACAGGTGCCGGTGTATCCGTATACAAGGCATTGTGTCATTTGTACACAGGTGATTCGTTCGAAACGATTTCCGACGTGATTATGGCCACATGATGGAAATTAACAGACTTTGAACACGACATGGTAGTTGTAGACAGACGCATCGGAAATTCCATTTAGGAAATCGTTAGGGAATTCAATATTCCGCGACCCACAGTGTCAAGAATGTGCCGAGAATACTCAATTTAAGGCGTTCCCTCTCACCATGGACAATGCAGTGCTCTAGCCGACTGTCGTCATTTAATGAATGAGAGCAATGGCGTTTGCGCATAGTTATCAGTGCTCACACACAAGCAACACTGCTTGAAATAACTACAGAAATCAATGTGGGACGGTACGACGAACGTGTCTCTAGTACCTCCCGCCGCGGAAGTCGAACACGCGCCAGAACAATGGACAGGGCCAGCCCATAGAGGGCTCCGCGTCCACGGCGGCTCCCCCGCGCAGCAGCTCTCGCGCAGCTAGGGCGCCACCACCACACCACGTGCAGACCACGGCCAATAGCCGCTCCCTCCGGTTTCGTATATAGGTTCCCGCTCTGCCCTAGGCCACTCCACCTCTACACCCTTCATCTCCTTTCCCAAGGTGGCTTCCATCAACTCCCCCTAACAGATGATGCCCTCTCTCCCTCCATTTATCCCTCCTAGCAACTCTGATCCTCAATCCCACTCCTTTCCTCTGTCCTTTTCCCGGGCTCCCTCTCCCCCCCTTCCATCCTCTTTTTTCCCCACCTCCCCTCTCTCTGCCCCCTTCTCTCCCCCGAGTCCTTTTGCATTTCCCTCCTCTGCCTCCTCTCCTTCCCTCTCGCGTCTGCCCTGCCCCTCTCCCCCTTTATTAGTCCTCTCCCTCCTTGGTTCCCCCACCCTTTTCGGTTTTTTTTCCTTCCTCCCTCCTTGCTCTTCCCCCTCCTCCAGGTCCCCCCTCCCATCTGCCTTTGGCTCGGGAGTGTCATCTTTGTGCCGCCCTTTTCGTGCAGTGTTTTACAGTGAGTGTTTTACAGTGTGTGTTTCGTGTTGTGTTTTTTGGGAAGTGTTGTGAACGGCCATCATACTGTCGCTGGGTGTGCTTTTTATCTCTTGCAAACAGAAACCAGACTGTCGCCGTGTTTTTTTAATTGTGTGTGTACTATGTTACTTGTCTGATTCCTCTGTCTTTTATTAACATTGCCAACCCCTTTTTGCTTTCTGTTTTAACTTTCCGCATTTTTCCGCCATTTTACACTTTACGTCACCGTTTTATCGCCTGTTTTTCTTGTTTCTTTTCTTCTTCCGTTTTTAAAATAAAAGTCTGTAGGCTGTAGAGCAGCGTACTAAGCTGTTGTGTTTTTTGGGAAGTGTTGCGAACGGCCATCATACTGTCGCTGGGTGTGCTTTTTATCTCTTGCGAACAGAAACCAGACTGTCGCCGTTTTTTTTTAATTGTGTGTGTACTATGTTACTTGTCTGATTCCTCTGTCTTTTATTAACATTGCCAACCCCTTTTTGCTTTCTGTTTTAACTTTCCGCATTTTTCCACCATTTTACACTTTACGTCACCGTTTTATCACCTGTTTTTCTTGTTTCTTTTCTTCTTCCGTTTTTAAAATAAAAGTCTGTAGGCTGTAGAGCAGCGTACTAAGCTGCTGCCAGCCCGCCCCCTTCGGGGGGAATTGAAAATCAATAAAGGAAAAAAAAAACCTAGGCCAGTCAGTCTGGTACTCGCTCTGGATTGCGTCTCTATCTCGGCGGTACTGCGTTCTGGTCGTTGCTCGTTGTTGACATTTGCCTGGCTCTGGTTCCGAGTGGATTTACTGTTGGTGTTTGGTGTTGCGGTTTCTACAAGCCTCCGTTGTTTATCTCTTCCTTGTTGTGTCGGTCATAGTCGGTCGTTGTCGGTTGTCGTTGGTCTGTCGTCCGACTCGTCTTTGAGTTTACCCGGTGGTTCGTGCTCCACCGCCGGCGGCTTCCCCGCCTGGCGGCTCCGATCCGCAGCCCAAGGCGTTCCCGCGGTTGGTTTTGGTTACTACAGTATCCGTTAGGACAGTGCGGCGAAATTTGGCGTTAATGGACTATGGCAGCAGACGACCTACGTGAGTGCCTATGCTAACAGTACGATATCACCTGCAACGCCTCTCCTGGTCTCGTGACCATATCACTTGGACCCTAGGCGACTGGAAAACTGTGACCTGGTCAGATGAGTCCCGATCTCTCTTGGTAAGAGCTGACAGTAGTGTTCGAGTGTGACGCAGACCCCACGAAGCCATGGACCCAAGGCGTCAACATTGCACTGTGCAAAATGGTGATAACTCCGTAATGGTGTGGGCTATGTTTACATGGGATAGACTTGGTCCTCTTGTCCAACTGAATCGATCATCGTCTGGAAATGGTTACGTTTGGCTACTCGGAGACCATGGACTTCGGGTTCCCAAGCAAGGATGGAATTTGTGTGGATGAGAATGCGCTACGTCATCGGGCCATAAGTGTTCGCAATTGGTTTGAACACCATTCCGGACAATTCGAGCAAATGATTTGGTCACTCATCGAACATAATCGAGAGCAAATCCAGCACCGACACTTTCGCAATTATGGACGGTTATGCCACAATACTTCTGCGGGGGGCTCCCAACGACTTGTTGAGTCCGTGCCATGTGCTGTTACTCTTCTACGCCAGGCAAAAGGAGGTCCGATACGTTATTAGGAGGTACCCCACGACTTGTCACCTCAGTGCAAGAGCTCAAGCTGTCACAATTTTCACCGCCATAAACACTAGCCAACAAAATTTTACTTTTTTCTGTAACTGGCATGAAAACAGATAATCTTTGTGCTTCCAGGTGTGCCGATAACGAATATGTTAATGAAAATGCAAGATTAGCTCTCGTTTTAGTCTTTTGATACCATTGCGTTATTGCCTATATAAGCTGATGCAAAGGAAAGCAACACTAGTGTTATCCCTCGGAGAAAGGTCACTGAAGGCTCAACCACTTTGCCTGGCGTTTGTAGTTTTGTTCTGGTGATTCCCTGATTATTGTCCATCAGTAATCGCCTAACACTGATGCTTTCTACTTTCCCTGGTATCTCATTTCCATGTCAGAAATTTGCTGGTGGAAGTGTTCTCCGTGCTCGTCTGTTAAAGCACCACAGTTGTCAGGCAAGAAATCCAAGCGGGAGTTCAGGATATGTAGCTTTAAGGACATGTACAGTAGCACCCAGTCCATTGCATTAGTGGACAAAATCCTTATAGTTTTCTGTTCTGTTATTTCCTAGAAAGTTTGTTGACTCTTTGAGCGAAGGCATCCAAAGTTAAATTTTCGTCACCTGTCACGATGGTGTTGAAATGCTCATGTTCGTACTATTCGCGTATCTAGGGACCCACAAAAATCCCCTTTTTATTTTCGACTCACTAAGATTTGGAAATTTTTCGCGCAAATAGAGAAATGCTTCCCCAGTTTTGTCCTTGGCCTTGACTAAGTTTTTCATTAGACCCAATTTTACATGAAGAGCACGAAATTATGTTCTTGTATTCGACAAGTACCTCGTCCATCACATTGTGAGATTCTAGTTCAAGTAATTGACTCTTGGATCTGTCTTCCTTATTATAATGAAATGCTTTGGCGCGGCTATCCCAGGGGCACAGCAACCAACAGAATTTGATGTAGCCGTGCTGTAGCTCAGGCAATATGCCTATGACTTTCAGAGATCCGAAAATTTGTCATAGTTCAATCACAATAATAATTGTTTCATGTTATCATATGTTTCTTTCATGTAAGGTGCATACTCGATCTGAATCGATGGTAACACGTTGCCATTATGCAGTAGCACACACTTGAGACTTACTTTCTAGGAGTCGATGAACAATCTCCACTGATTACTTTTATAGTCAATGCCCATAGCTGTCATTAATCCCTGTATATCACTCTAGAACACAAAGTTGTTTTCACTTTCAAAAACTGGAAGGGACTGTTACGGAACGCAGTTACATTTACCGTCTTACTAACAAAGTTCCACTGTCGTAGTCTTGATGTCAAGAGTTCAGCTTTAGCTTTCGGCAGTTACAGATCTGTCATTAGGTCATGAAGTTCACATTGTCTTATTTTGTGAATCTCTGTACACTCATCGTTACACAGAAAATCAGGATCTTTCGAAGAACTGTGTTTTGCGAGTGATGGTGCAGCGGTAGTTTCACTATTGCCCTCGCTACTATCACAATCAGGTGACAGAAACAGACAGTCCGTCTGCGTGAGGCACTGGTCGCATGGCCGAGGGTATATCAGGATGTGTAAGGAAGACTTTTTCTTCTTGGAAATACCATGTGTTAATGGAGTTGTCATACAAAAGTAATAATCTTTCACATGATTTGATGGTTCTCGCCATATCAGGAGTTCAGCAAAGATCTTTTACGATTCAACCACGAATGAAGAGTCGAGACACAAGATACGCAACATACATGAGAAGCACAGGCCTTGTCCTGGTTCCCGATATGGCAGCAAAAGTACTGTCTCTAAGCCTTCCTAATATATGGCGTTATTGGCCTCCTTTGCGATTCCAATGTAACCTGTCCGCAAATTTAGCGAAATTTGTCAGCACTTTTTAAGCATTTGCAGGGTGTATTGAACCAGAGGAATTACAATGACAACACGCACTAACTACGCTTCAGTGACACGTTCTTGCAGCACACAGCTGGTAACAGACGGGAACTATGCTTAAATGAAACATGCTCCGCTCCTCCCTTCCTCTTCCCTTCCCGCTGTTGCTACGAGACCGAGCTAAAAATAACGACAAAATACGCGCAGCTATTGTTGCATGAAACTTCATTCGTGTGTCTACCATCAGCAGGATTTAGAAGCCTGTATGGGAAGAAGGGACTGACCATGAGTGCTAATAAAATATAGTTACAATTAAGTGCCCCCCACTTTAACTTAGAAACGGGAGCTCATTCGAGTTTTTCATCGTCGTTTTCGCTATCAGCGAGGTCGATATAGTTAACAAACATTCATTTCATCCCAGTTACATTTTCACTGTTGGCTAGTGAAATCGATAACAAATAGATTTTGAAATAAATTAGTCAGTTGCAGTTTATGCCTCAGTATTACGAAAAAGCAAGGCGTAAAAACAAAAGAAACATACCATTAAGACCTACACTGTTAAGGAAATTAACAATCACTTTATGAAGATCACCGAAGGTAAGTACTGTAGGGCGTGGTCGGCAGTTGGATGGGTGTCCATCCGAGCTGCCATGCGCTGTTGCCATTTTTGGGGTGCACTCAGGCTCGTGATGCCAATTGAGGAGCTACTCGACCGAATAGTAGTGGCCCCGGTCGAAGAAAACCATCATAATGACTGGGAGAGCGGTGTGCTGACCACACGCCCCTCCTATCCGCATTCTCAGCTGAGGATGACACGGCGGTCGGATGTTCTAATGTGCCACCTGTGGTCTGAAGACGGAGTGCTTATAAAAGTGAATATCTTTAGCAAACAAAAGAGATGATGCTGATTGAGGATGGTGGTATCCCATAGTTAGCAACATTTTCAAAAAGTCCAGCCTTTCACAGTGAAATGCAGGACAAGAAAACAAGATGTGGTTTATGCCAGCTTCCGTTTCAGAATCACAGTCACATGCAGAACAACAGTAAATGTTGATTCGACATAGATGGAAAGAAAAAGAGGCGTGATTGAAGCAGAGTCGAATGATCGTGGAAATCATTAATTGGTCCAAATGCGTCCTCGTAAAATATGGCTTTGAAGGAACTCGAGTTTCTAGCACGGCATAACAACCACCTTTCGTTAGTTGACACACGCTCAAAATATCTTGCCATTGTTGTTTCCCGTGACTGTTGACTTCACATAAGTTTGCGTACGCCAGTTTCAAATCAAGGACAAAGTGGCAGCTTGCTACGCTAATACTTTCACTTCCTCATTATAGCGGATGGATTGGTCTGCTCCTCCGTATACTGCGAACATATTCCAAAACCACATCCAATATACTCGTATAAAGGTTGGTTGTTTTATTTCACCTCCGGTGCTGATTATTTGTAAGTATGCTCTGGGCGTCAGACTCGATTAATATCTTTAAGAACGGAGTTGATAATACAATCGCGATGCCTAAGAACTGGGAAACAGCGTTTCGACAGATGTATCGGCCGTGGGTCACCAGCAGCATACTATCGCAGGTACCGCCACTTGAATCCATTCTATTTTTATATGTAGGGGCACGTCATAGCATTGGTGTACTGCAGACCTATTGAACGTGTATTGGCGTCGATGAGAAGACGCACTGAAGCCTGCCTTCACATGGAGGGTGGTCATGTGGAGATCTTGTTGTGTTTTTTCTCAAGTGTATATCTGCAGTTTGGACCCTCAGGGACTTTGTTGCAAGGCGTTCATGTACTCAATCGTAGTACATTGTATCAGATAAACCATTGGTTTCCTGACCACTGTTTGTTAGGATAACCTGTTCGTTTCATTGTACTCTATTCACCCGTTTCCTTTGTATCTATAATAATCAAACACCTTACATACAAATTCGTCCTCTGGTTCTGCGACATTTTTGTTAATTTGAACATTATTCTTTACAATATTTTGGTAATTTATTATTTTTGTTTCATTGTAACTGATTTTCGAGCCTTCTCTGAAACATCCTCTGTTTGATTGAATTTAGTCGCACCAGAGGAAAACAGTATGCGTCACCAGAAACCTTAAATAATGTAGATATGTTATAATATCTCGCATTCCTGGTTAATTTCCTCAGTTTAAACATATGGAAACTTCCTCTATGACTGCTGACAATAATTTTGGAGATGCGAAATTCCCTTTCCTGGCACCTATTTTAGTTCTAGCTGTCCTGTAGAGCCGGCCGGGCTGGCCGAGCGGTTCTAGGCGCTACTGTCTGGAACCGCGCGACCGCAACGGTCGCAGGTTCGAATCCTGCCTCGGGCTTGGATGTATGTGATGTCCTTAGGTTAGTTAGGATAATTAGTTCTAAGTTCTAGGCGACTGATGACCTCAGAAGTTAAGTCGTATAGTGCTCTGAGCCATTTTTGTCCTGTAGAAATCTAATCGACGCTGTAGTCCGTCGATATGTTACGTCGGTGCCATTTGTTAAGTTATATACAAAAAAATTACATATATATTTTATATTTTTCATATTTTTTAATTTATCAGCAGAATTTTTCTTTTGTTAGTGCATGATTCTTTCTCTCAGGAATATTATCTTTTCTTATCACTTTCACTTACGTGCTAAGTAAATATGAAACGGGTTCTTGAAGGGCCGCTGTTATTCATGTGTCAACTTTAGATTTTGAACGTGATGACTGAATTGAATGTAGTTTTGTTAATTTCTATTTATTGATTGCAAAGCAAGGCTCGAGAGAATTTCGATTGTCGCCGTGGAGCGGCCAAGATAAAACTTACTGAACTCATGGAATCTGTATAATTTAAAAAATGAACTTTAACGTAAATTAATTATCTGTTGCAGTTTAGAAAGGTTCTTACAACGAAATCTCTCGCATTTAGAGTTATTGTTAACACTTTGAAAAATACATTAATACTTCGACGCGTAGTGGCCGACCAGAGGCTGCATCGGAAGATGAGCTTCCCGCAGCGCAAATTACTGAAAAAAATGCTTATTAAAAATAATTAGCCACTGCGAGCATTTGAGGTGACAACTATTACAAAGAAATTCATTTTGTGATAATAATCATTAGTTTATTTTAACAGAATACAGTTTAACTTACATTAAATATGTGTATCCGCTCAATGGCTGTCTTCCGTATCGCGAAACGAAACAGTGTGTGTGTGTGTGTGCTATAAAGTACGTCCTTCCTCCTCGGCCGTACAATCGCGTCTCTTTCAATCCTTTTTTTATTTTCATAGACATTAAATAAATTATCGCTGCATATCAGTTGTTTCAAGAACATTAACTGTATCTTTTATACTAATTATCTTCACAAAATACGTTAACTAAGATTTATAACCGATAAAAATGTCAATATTTATGTGACGTACCGTCACAGATAGCAGAGCTTATTTTCTTTGTAATGGCGTTTCTATGTGTTTCAATCTTGACGGCTGCCCTCACCTTGACGCTTGTTTGTTGATTAATTGGTAAGCAGAGGTGAAGTAACACCTTGGCTTCCGCACTCGCCTCACTGAAACCTGGTGGTATTCTTCCTTTGAGGTTATGTCATCTCGGCAGGTTACGAAACATTTGTCCATGACGAAGCAGCTGCTGTGGCACGACTTGTGGCAGTACGTGGGACAAGATGAACTGCTCGTCGTAGTAACGTTCGCTAACGCCTCATAAAGTACGAAACGCTAGTTCTCACAAAACCTGTCTTTTTAATAGGATAGCAAAAATTTGTCTGTAGGACTTGGTATTTTATAGTGTTGTCTCAGCTTCAGTACCACGAGCGCTTGCCGAAAAGCAAATGTCTCTGAACTTTTTATGTGAAAACTCTTAAAGCTCTTAAAATAAAACAAACTTTATTAAAGAACTACATTGTTATTCTTGACGTTTGCACATTTATTCCTGAAAAAAAAAATTCAAATGGCTCTGAGCACTATGGGACTTAACGTCTGAGGTCATCAGTCCCATAGAACTTAGAACTACTTAAACCTAACTAACCTAAGGACATCACACACATCCATGCCCGAGGCAGAATTCGAACCTGCGACCGTAGCAGCAGCGCAGTTCCGGACTGAAGCGCCTAGAGCCGCTCGGTCACACCGACCGGCGGACTGTTGCCGACGTCCCAGCGGTCGTGAGTGGCCTGGCATTGTCGTGCTGAAGAGAGGGTGTTCCATGTCTGGACGAACTCTTCGAATGCGCTGTCCTACCACTTCCCCATTTCTCATGCCCCGAAATACTTATGTTACACACAACCTTATTATACACTACAGTTCGGATTCCTCTGGTGGTAGAGGGTGCAAATATGTAGACGTGAATAGTAAAGGTGTAGAATTTTAATAACATTTGTTCTATGTAAAAACCTTTCAGAGTTTTCATATTAAAAAATTCAGAGGCATTACTTTTCAGCACGCCCTTTTATTGCGATTCGCAAAGTCGCAGAATTGAGGTTATTGGAACAAGGAATGATCTCGCCCATTGTCCGTCAGGTATTCGTTCCGACAAACCGTCTTCTTTTGAGGTCGCAAAACTGACTGCCGCGGCTGCCCACGGTTAACACCTATCCTACCACTTCCCGTTTCTACGCGACAGGTCCCCGCCTGGAGCAGCGACAGGTCGCAGAGTAAAATATCAATTATTCCTTTCACTACTCCGCTTCCACAGGAGTTCTGAATACAATATTTTGACCAACAACAGTGAAAGGCAACTCTCAACTTCACGGGAAAGTCAAGTTCAATACACTCTTCAAAAGAATTAGAGCAACGCGTGTATCAACGTCCGGTATGCTAAATTTGTTTTGATACAGGCGGTACCTGTGATCTTACTGCATGGCTTGGAGTCTTCACTTTCCACAATTAAAATCATCCACCATCTATTCGTTGTGTTATGCATTACAGTGTCAGATGACCTCTCGGTAGGGAGTCAGTGCCGGGGTCCCATTGTTTTCTAATGAGGTACACAGATGGCAGTTATCAAATGGTTCAAATGGCTCTGAGCACTATGGAACTTAACATCTATGGTCATCAGTCCCCTAGAACTTAGAACTACTTAAACCTAACTAACCTAAGGACAGCACACAACACCCAGCCATCACGAGGCAGAGAAAATCCCTGACCCCGCCGGGAATCGAACCCGGGAACCCGGGCGTGGGAAGCGAGAACGCTACCACACGACCACGAGATGCGGGCTGGCAGTTATTATTTGTGGACGTGCTATCCAACTAAACGCATACAATGCGACATCTTAATGCAGTGCAAGTTGCAAGGGCTGTCTGCTTGAACCAGAAAGGATGGACTTTCGATCGCGTTGCTACAGGGTGTCCATAAAAGGACTCCCTGATTTCAAAATTGAATATCTCGAAAACAAAGATCGATAGAGGAATGCAGTAAACGGTATGTTTATTGTGAAAGCTGTAAGAAGTTTATACAGCAGTTTCAAATAATAGTTACAAAAGCTGCTAACAGATGGCGCTGTAATCGCCATACGTAATGCCTAGTATAAATAGTGATCCGAAGCCCAGAGCGATCAGTTCCACAATTGAAACGTGAAAGGAGGTTAGCGTACCGAAGGAAGAGATTAAAACCATGTACTCCATTGAACAACGCGTTTTTCTGGTGCTAGAGTACCACAGGTTAGAAGAGAGTCCTACGGCAACAAGGCGAAGTTTTCAAGCCCGATGCGAAAACCATTCGTACGCTCTTCGCAAAATTTCAACGAACAGGCAGCGTAACTGATGATCTAGTGGGGCATGTTGACCGCAAGCAAACCGCAGTTACGCCTGAAAATATCGCCACAGTTTCTGGAATTATTCAGCGAAATCCGATGTCATCCGTCCGTAGAATTGCATCTGAGACTGGTTTGAAGCGTCCCAGCACGCAGAAAATACTGAGAAAGGGCCGACACATGTTTCCATTCAAAATTCAAACGCACCAGGCCATATCCGTACGAGCTGTGCAACAAAAGGTTGCCCTTGTTAATCAGATGCTCACAATGATTGATAGTGAAGGATTTGATGTTGGCTGCATCTGGTTTACAGATGAAGCACACTTCCACCTGAATGGATACGTGAATAAGCAGAACTGGCGATTTTGGGGTTCCGAAAAGCCATATTGGTGTGAAGCGAAACCCCTGTATTCTCCTAAAGTTACTGTGTGGGCTGCAGTATGCAGCAGAGGCATTATTGGCCCTTTTTTCATTCGAGAAACGGTCACTGGTGCGCGTTACTTTGCAATTTTGGAACAATTTGTCGCCACACAGCAAGCGTTAGTGGATCGACCAGGTACTGAATGGTTTATGCAAGATGAAGCCCGACCACATCCGACCGAACAAGTGTTTCGCTTTCTTGAGGAATACTTCGGGAATCGAGTCATTGGTTTGGAATGTCCCAAATTTGCAGGTGCAGGCATGGATTGGCCTCCATATTCGCCGGATTTGACTCCCTGTGACTTTTTTTGTGGGGCACAGTGAAAGACATGGTCTACCCGAAGCATCCCGCCACGCTGGACGAGCTTGAATCGGCGATCTCTGTGGCACGTGAATCCATTTCGGTTGAGACACTGCGAAATGCGATGGCGAATTTCATTCTTCGTTTGCGCCACCTATGTAGTGCCAATGATGAACATTTTGAAAACATTGTGATGTGATTGTTTGCAAAGATTGTTTTCACGCCATTATTTCACTTATGTATGATGATATGAGCTGTACAGCGTACAGCGCCATCTGTTAGCAGCTTTTGTAACTATTATTTCAAACTGGTGTACAAACTTCTTACAGCTTTCACAATAAACATACCGTTTACTGCATTCCTCTATCCATCTTTGTTTTCGAGATATTTAATTTTGAAATCAGGGAGCCCTTTTCTGGACACCCTGTACAAATACCAGTTCCTCTCCAGGTGTCATCCATAGGTTGTGGACGTGCTACAGAGAGACAGGTCAGTACAAAAGGTACTGACAAGGTCGCTGACGCATTACAGCCAGACGTGAAGGCCGACATCTGGCCCAGATCACTGCGATATGATAGAAGGACCACTGGAGCCGCTGTGTCCGATCAGACTATAATGAAGAGGTTACGAGAAAAGACCAAACAACCCAGACGCCTTGTTCGAGTACATAGCTTTACAAAACATCTTGCAGCTCGCCTTCAGTATTGAAGTTCCCATGTCAACTGGCAACTTCGTTATTGCCGAAACATGTTATTCAAAGAAGAGTCCAGATATCCTCTGACGCAAGATAATGGGTGTGTTTGTGTGCGGAGACCTGTGGTGAGCGGCACCTGCCAATGTTGTCCAGGAAATCGATAGATTTACAAGGTTCTGTGTCGTTGTGGGGAGGCTTCAGTGTTAACAGCCAAACAAATCTTGTCGTTGCCCATGATCACCTTACCGCCAGGCAGTACATCGAACGGATCCTGTCGCACCATGTGGTGACTGCTGCATAAGGTGGTGGCCCTGAATTCCTTCTAATTACAGGGCCTGGGTCTGTGTGGCAGATGTCAGTAGGGATGTCTTGCGAAGCCTGGACATTGAAGCAATGCCGATCTAAGCCCCGTCGCGCATATGCTTGACATACGTGTTCCTGTCGCGCTGTCCCACCACATACTCTTTAAGAACTCACATGGGCTCCTAATAAAGAATGGGAATGGATACCACAGTTGATCTCTGTAGACTTATACGGAGCATGACATGTAGGTGTCAGGCAGTGATAAACGCTCGCAGAGGGCGTACACGTTAGTGAAGCTCTCAAAGTCCAGTCAAAAGCACTCAGGATGATGGGATGAATGATTGTTTCCACGTTTTTTTCGACACCTATCGGACATTTTCGTTCACTGTATGTAAAATAGTGAGAATGTAATCTTTTGTTGTGTACTTAGTTTTTGAAAGATAAAGGTCTAATTTGATAACATATCCAGTCCTCAATTATTGCTCAATGGAGTAAATGAGATGCCAAAGTCATGTTCCCCTAACTCTTTTGAGCATTTTATATAAATAAGAGAAAAAATATTTTTAATTTTTAACATTTCCTAAAACATTTCCTTGATTTTGAAATAACCTACTTATGATGTGAGTACGAAGTTAACCAAATCTAAACTGTAATATAGAGCAAACGTGTTTCCCTCATTCCACCCACCACATTTTTAATTTTGTATTTAAAAAAAGAGCTCCTTGTCCTGAGCTTGATGTGTCTAAATCATAACGTGTGTTGAACATCAAAAGTTCTACATCTGATCACTTTGTAATGCTCTGTTAACATTTCTGCTACCACTTGTTGAGAAAAACTTCTGAATACAACTTATCCTACAATTCTTTAACAATATATTCATTCTTAGAGTATAAGCATTCTTCTGTTAATTACATGTTGCATCTCCCAGACATATTCTTCGCTTAGTTTAGAACTTTTCTCAGTAGGAAACGATGATATCTTTGCTTAATGGATGAACTTTGCATTGTAAACAAAAACGTCGACTGAAGAGCACATGTGTGAAGTTGAAACTGACGTGAAGAATATTATGAAGTGTTTCTCTTCCACAAAAGGATTATTTAGATTGTGTCTACTGTTTGCAGGGCAACAGCTTAAACATTTTCCTGAAAACCATGAAGACGATAGCAATACAATGCCATACCCACTGAAAAATTTTCAAGTGACCGATCTTATAAGCCTCCCTAACACAATTAAAATTACGTAAACAGTAAAAACTTTTTTTGTTGTTACAATTAGGAAAAGTAATACTTGAGGAGTTTGTGCCTGTATAGGTACAAAAATTAATATAAAGAGTAATAAGAGTAGTGTTAGTTAAAAAACAAAGAATACTGTTTATGTAAGCTCTGTGCATAACTTAGAAGAACCTTGTCTCTTGACTTTCTTGTCGGGCTTGTATGCGTGAATTCCTTTCAAAGTGTTAAATATATATCTGAAAGGGACTTCGGTTTATTCTTTCATGAAAATTATTCGCTGTCGTATGAATCCGAGATGTTCATTTTTCGTGCTCATAATGTTGACTAGCCATATATTCGCATGTGAAATAGGGGACTGAAATCAAAACTACATTTAATGTGAAAATTAATTAAATTATTCGTGTATAAAATGGGGATAAAGTATTAAAACGTAAATATCAGTGATAGCGTTGGAGCCTTTTCATAAAAGTGCAAAGAGTCGTTAACGTGATAGTATTCAATCTGAGACATCTATTCTTGCAGGCAGTACAACGAGAATGTGTACACTCTCTGGTCTGGCTGGTGGCAAATTTAAATGTTGCTTGTGAGTTGTAATTCACTTAGATGTGTGTAGGTATTAATTTAATACTGGGACTTGCCGTAAGAAAGTGACTAATAAAATACGATTAAGGATAGATAAATACAGTCGCCCTTTCTTATTTTTAAGAGGCTATCCCTTCCGTGGCACTATACTGCGATAATAGAAATTTATGCATTCGTGTGTATACAATTACTTCACCTCACACCTAAATAATTACATGCGGATTAGCATGTTTTGATTATGTAAACAACTTATAAAGTGGTGCCAAATATTCAAATATTCCTGTGGAGAGCAGGAGTGAACGACATGCGGCCGACGAAAATATCGCTGTAATCGGAAACGTTAACCATCTGAAGATGTCATGATACGCTCAACGCAGTTATGACATTGAAATGAAGCATTTTAAAAGTATTTGTGGTTGATTTCATTATTTGCCAACAATCATTAATGGCCGAGGAGTGCGAGATCCAGCATAGATAAAATAACATTTAAAAAATGGAAGTTTCTTCTAATTTTACTATTTGAAAAATAGTACTCTTATATATGTGTTCCAACCGTAAGTTATAACAATGGCAGTGTTAATTAAGCAAAAGGTAACTGAGGCAATTAACTCTAGGTTGTTCGCGAAGATGAAACTCGTCATCCACATTACTTTCCCGCTCAATTTTGTCTGACAGGGCTGCACTGAGTTCGCGCCATTTTCAGTACCCTTCTGTTAACTCTCCGGCTGTTAGCTCCAGTCATTGTTGGCCTTCAGTTACGAAAGATACATTGTTTATTAAACATTATTATAGTCTGGAGGACACTGGTCATCCTCGCGAGCTCTGCTGCCTCAATCTGAAACAAAGTAAGTCTATATTACTTTATTGCTTTCCTAAAGTCAATCGATCTTTTACACGTGTAAATATAGGAGTATTGAAACTGATTGCATTTACCTTCCGTGTCACCTAGTATTCTCTATATTTTTATATTGTGGAAGAAATGTCAAAGGCAAAAACATCTCGGACAGAGTTTAGTAGAGATCCAAATGTATGGCTGGAATGGTTCAATGAGCGGAGTGATGAAGATGCTCACAGTGATAGCGCTGACTCAGAGACTGAGGACTGTGTTCATGAAAGCGGTCATGATTCAGAAACAGAACAAGAAGTGTCAGAAAACGATGAATATGAGTCACAGGAAGAAGTAACTCAAGAGGATGCATTTCTTATAGGGAATGATGGAATAACTAAATGGAGGAAAAATAAATATCCTACCAATGTTAGAAGCAATCTTTTAGTATTATTACGCATTTGGGTGGACCAAAAAATCAAGCTCGTATAAAAAAGACAGAAATGGAAATTCTGAATTTTTTCTTGGATGAAAACATAATAAGCATTATCGCAACATGCACTAATAATACATCAATGAAATTCGTGATAACATCTCTAGGGAAAGGGATGGTAAAGAAGCAGATGCTATAGAGATCAGAACTTTCATTGGTTTGTTATATCCGTGTGGATTTTTGAGATATTCTAGGAAGAGTACATCGAAATTGTGGGATAACTCAAAGGGAAACGAACTTGAATCATATTACTTATGCATGAGTGAAAACCGATTCAAGTTTCTATTGAGATGCCTGAGGTTTGATAAAATCCATAGCAGACGTGTTTGCAGAGAGACTGACAAGTGGGCTGCAATCAGAGAGGTGCTTGAACTATTCACAAACAATTGCCAAAAATATTTTTCACCTAGGGAACATGTTACTGTTAACGAACAGCTTTTGGCATTTAGAGGAAACTGCCCATTCAGGCAATTCATTCCTAGCAAATCTGCGAAGTATGAGTTAAAAGTGTTTGGTTTGTTTGATGTAAAAACAGTTTACACTTTGAGTTTAGGACCGTACGACGGTAAGCAACCAGAGGGACCATATAATGCCAGAAATTCAGCTGAAGATATTGTTCTTCGAATGGTCGAACCAGTACAAGGTACAGGCAGAAATATTACTGGTGACAACTGGTTTACCAGTTTGTCTTTAGTCAAGAAACTTCAGGAGAAGAAAGTGACATACGACGGAGCAGTACGAAAAAAAAAAAAAAAAAAAAAAAAGAGAAAAGTGCCGAAAGAATTTCTACCAAAAAGAGAAAGGGAGCCAAAATAATCTATCTTTGGATTTCCGCGGGATTGTACACTAGTCTCATACTGTCCAAAGAAAAATAGAAAAGTGTTGGTGTCGTCGAGCGTGCATTTCGATGACGCTATAGATTGTTCAACAGGGCAACAAAATAAACCTGAAATGATTGCTTCATATAGCATGTCATAAGTGGGGGTTGATCTTTTAGATCAGCTTTGTCAGAAGAACAATGCGTTACATAATACCAGAAGATGGCCTTTGGTACTGTTTTACAATATTTTGAACATTGCAGCCATAAATGCTTTATGCTTATATAAATACCACTACATGGCTTCAAATCAGGTTGTAAAAAGGGTTGATTTTATAGAAAAAATCAGCCAGGAAATAATAAAGCCTCAAATAGAGCAACGTCCCCTTATTGAAAGCCTTCCATGTGAAATTCGGAGGAGGGCTAAATTACTGTTAGGAACTCAAGAAATTATGGAACAGCCAGAAAAATCAAATAGATCACGTGGAAGGTGTTATACACTTGGAAGAGCACGAAATCAAACAACTCGTAGATGGTGCACTACGTACAACAACTGGACATGTGTAGATCATCTGAAAGACTGTGTTGTCAGATAATGCGTTCTTTATTTCAACTTTGTTTGCACTTTGTCGCTAAATTACTGTTTGTATATGCTTATTAGTTAGGTTGTTGTTTTGAAATAAACATTTTCATGTTCTTTTGATAAGGAGTTGCATTGTTACACACACCTCAATGCTTACATGGAAAACAGATGTAAATTTGTTATTTTGAAATGTAACCTTATTAAATTATTGCACAAACTGTACCAAACGTTAGAATGTATTATACTGAGTACGAATATTAAATCTATTATATTTAGATTTAATAAAAAATCATCAAATCAGTCGTAAGGACGGTTCAAAGTGTACAAATAGACCGCTTGCTTTGTGGATGACACCTGTCATCCGCACGAGTGACCATGAGACCAATTTTCATGCGAGTAACGGAGGGTTAAATGTATTGTTCGAAATTATGTTGGCCACATTTTCTATGTAGTCGCGAAATCCACTTACTTGAGATGTCTTTAAGACGCTGAGTTCGGCGAAATGATGACAAGAATTCCCTACCGTCTCTGATATCTTTCCCCGGTAGAATGTTGGGAGGCAAGGCTGCATAGTGGACAAAGTCAGTAACCTACAATGACATATGGAGATAATAACTCACAGATTCAAATAGTTTTTGGCAGTGATGAATTCTTATTAAATATTGTAGCTTACAGAAGTAAAATTCTGATCCACGCCTACAGCGATTAGATCAGTTACTAAAAATATCTTTGAAGCTACAGGAGGTCTTTTATCAAAACAGTGGCAGTACCTTCATTTAGGTGGCACAACAAATGGCTGCCCTCTCAATTCCGAGACTGTTACCCACCTCATCCTTGCAGGAAGGTGTTACGAGCTGAACTAATCCGTAATTCTGGTGAAGTGTCCGTGACGGCCGTTGGGTGCACCGTCTTCGATGGTAGCGTCAACTGAGATGGCCCTCACGCCCCTTTAGTGTCGGAACGCGGCAGTGACCCTCTGCCTGCCACCATAATCCTATGTCTCGCCTACACACGGTGGCGAACATAACGAGTGTTGCCCAGAAGGTAACAGAACCGCATTGTTTTTTATCAGCCGAAAACAATGCTACGAAGGCGAAACGTTACAGATGTATTATTTGAGGTCTCCTGAGTGAGCGCGCCAAGTTTCCGCCACTTCCGACACATAGCGCAGCTGAAGGACAGTTTCAAAATGGCATCTGAAGGTGATGTACGTTACAAGCACTGCGCACTGCAGAGAAAGAAAGTGTGGGGAATATTCACAAACGTTTGCGCAAAGCCTACGGAGCATCTGCTGTCGACAGAAGTACAGTTAGTCGCTGGGCACGGAGAATGAGGTCATCAGATGCCGGTTCGGCAGAGCTCCACGATTTGCGGCGGTCAGGGAGACCATCCACGGCTGTCACACAAGACACACCTGACCTATCCCCGTCGGACTTCCACTTGTGTGGTCATCAAAGGACGCCATTAGTGGAAGACTTTTTGAGAACAATGAGGAAGTGATTCACACGGTGAAGCACTGGCTCCGCCACCAGGACAAGAATTGGTACTAACAGGGCGTACACGCCCTTGTTTCGCGCCGGATGAAGGCCATAGAACAGGATGGAGATTACGTGGGAAAAGAGGGTGTGTAGATAAAACACCATTCTTTCGTGTGCATAATTCTCATTATGTTCAGTAAATAATTGTTGAAGAAGAAAATGCGTTGCATTACTTTCTGGGCAACCCTCGTAAATCTCAAGCAATGTTCTGTCTGCTTCTATCACAAATGACCCCTTCCCCTATCTTCCCACCACTCTGCTGACTCCACGAAGAAATGTTCTCAGTGGTCGTCTTTCGTCCTGCTTTATTACGTTACTATTCTACATATTTTCTTGTTCAGTAAGCCGGCCGTGGTGGCCGAGCGGTTCTAGGCGCTACAGTCTGCGACCGCACGACCGCTACAGTCGCAGGTTCGAATCCTGACTCGGGCATGGATGTGTGTGATGTCCATAGGTTAGTTAGGTTTAAGTAGTTCTAAGTTCTAGGGGACTGATGACATCAGGAGTTAAGTCCCATAGTGCTCAGAGCCATTTTTTTTGTTCAGGGTATTAAAAAATTTTCTTTGAATAAAAGAAATCATTATATTGTTATAAATGACACTAGTCACAAGTTTTCTGTGGTGAGACAATCCGTTTTCAGAGTATATAACTAAAACCGTTACACATTATGTAACCTTGCCACTTTTCTTTTCCTCTGTTTCATGCAAAATAATTTATAATTGCGTCTAAATCTCTAAAAATCACATTGTCTTGTTGTGTCTCATTTAAAATCTTCGTGATTAAAAAAAATGGTTCAAATGGCTCTGAGCACTATGGGACTTAACTTCTGAGGTCATCAGTCCCCTATAACTTAGAACTACTTAAACCTAACTAACCTAAGGACATCACACACATCCATGCCCGAGTCAGGATTCGATTCTGCGACCGTAGCGGTCGCGCGGTTCCAGACTTTAGCGCCTACAACCGCTCGGCCACTCCGGCCGGCTCTTCGTGATTCAGTCCATGATACAGAGTGTCAGTTTATACTCGTCCTCGCCAGCTATTACTTCAATAATCTTCAGAGTCTGTACAAAAGTGGTGTGGATGGACTTGCAAGATGTTTGAAGATTTCCGTATGAAACCACTATCTCCAAATTTTATAAGCACTTTTTCATGAGATTAAGGCCTCCATCTTTGAACGCCTGTAAGTTAAGATTTCTCAGGATTTCTGCTACTAGTCTGTGACTAAAGGGATACCTTTTTGGCATATGAATGCATAGTTTCTGTTCTTTTGTACATGTCCGCGCGACTGCGGTAAACACTATGTCCAGGCGGCACAGTGGTTGATGCAACTACGTAGCAAGCGGGAGACGCCCGGTTTGAATCCAGCTCCAGTACATATTTTCTTTCACTCGTCGCCGGTGACTCCGGATAAAGCCGCGATGCAGCTGACTTCATGAATTCCTTAACTTTCCATTCTGCCCTCCCTCTATCTTCATTTACATAGGATGCTTTTCAGTTGTAGAATTTCTTTTAAGAGCCAGACTACAACTGTCTGAGCACTACTTACTTGAAGGTTTTCTGTTATTTTGGCGTTTTATGTGCGCAACTCACTCCAGTTTTCCTCACTGAGTGAAAGGAATTGACTCCGCGTGCCCGCATCTCGTGGTCGTGCGGTAGCGTTCTCGCTTCCCACGCCCGGGTTCCCGGGTTCGATTCCCGGCGGGGTCAGGGATTTTCTCTGCCTCGTGATGGCTGGGTGTTGTGTGCTGTCCTTAAGTTAGTTAGGTTTAAGTAGTTCTAGGGGACTGATGGCCATAGATGTTAAGTCCCATAGTGCTCAGAGCCTTTTGAACCAATTGACTCCGCCAATTTGCACTTCCTTGAAATTTCTTAAGCGATTCGCACACCAAGTAATTGTTGTTTACCTTTCACACTCCACGATCTTTATATTAAAACAAACTCAGTACATTTATCATTGTTTTGATTGATTCTTTTGCTTCCAATACATGCACCTCACGCGTATCTTAGGTATTGTTTACAGATGGTCACTAGTTACATCATTCTGCAACGACAGTTATCTCTCAGTTAATTATTCGAACCACTCTAACACGATCGACTGTGATAAATATTCGTCTAAGATTTTAATTGGAGGTCTTGCTGTACATATTTTCCTGGTAGCTTTTATCTGAACCAAACACTGATTATTTATCTGTGTCTTGTACTCACTAAAACTGCTATCAGTACAGATAAAATGCGCATTGCTTAATCCAGCTCTTAAGGAAAGTCACCGTTGTTTGAATAATAGGCCCAAGTATGAATCAGTGTTGCATTAAAAAAACACACACACTACCGCCGCTTAAAAGATGAAAGTTATCTGTGTAATTTTATAATGTGCAATGAATCAATAAATGATACTCGCAGCTTATGGCCATGGAATATCACAGTTACTTCATATACCCTGTATCTGTTGCAGGAAATGTGTCTGTCACCTCTATAATTTTGTGCTTCGCGGCAACAGTACGTTAACATGGAATTTCAGCACGTGGTGTTGCATAAACATAAATGTTTTCTCCATAGTAATAAAAAATGTATTTGTGATCTGTGGCTGAAAAATTGAAACTCTCTAACTCTTATGGAAAGTTAAATACCGAGGAACAAGGCAAACCGCAAAGATGACAACGTATCTTTCAGTGGCCAGACAACTTCAGGCAGACGAAAAGTGTTGTAAAGGTTAAGTCTAGCGAAAGAATTTCAGTTGCAGTGGAAGTGTCGCAGAAGTAAGTGATGCATTTGCAAGGATCGCAAGAAATCAGTCGGTGTTGCCAGTCAGAATTCAGGCTGCCAGGAAAGACAGTGCACAACATTCTTCATAGTAGTCTTTGTCTATACACTTATTAAGATGCAGTTGTTTCCAAAGCGTGAAGCAAATGGCAAGCCGTTCTCCCTAGCATTTGTTTTAGACCTGCTTAATCGTACTGAGCCAGGGTCCAGAATCTGTGACGTATTAATTGTGACCTCCCTACTATATTTTGTTTCTGTATGGAATTAAGCCCAATTTTTCCTCCCACTCTACAAGAGTCTACGTATTTCCAAAACTATGTCCCCACATACTGTTATCCATCTTAAACTCGTACGCTAACCTTTGATTAAACAGAACCTTATTCCAACTGAACTATAACTGATCTGAGTGCAGCTTGTCTTCATATTAAATGCGCAACTCAACTAAAACAATTAACTGGCCATAGTCAAAATTTCTACTTACGTCGCATCTTGACAACACTGTTGCAGATTTCTCGAAAGCACAACAGAAAAGAGGAAGCAGACAGCGGCTGAGCTAGAGCTCCATTTCTAAATAAAATTTCGAACTGTTGCACACCACATGTGGTAAAGAGTAGAGAGTAACTTTTCGTATGACAACGATTTCAGAATGAAGTACATATTCAAGAAGACAGAGTAAAACTTCGCATGATCTTCACACATAATATACATCTCAACAATACTGTGCTTAACAAAGTGATTTAAGAAGAGAATTTCTATAAAAATCAAACAGCTTAATCAGTTAATATGTTAATGCATGATTCAGGGCAGTGAGGTGGTCTTTCTCTCAGCTCTGAGCAAGTAAACTAAGTTAACTAACTGCTAATAATCATTTCCACAAATTAGTTGTGCAGTGCTGCAGTCTTACCTCAAACTTCTTTTCTTCAAAAAGAGTTAACATGATTCAAAATTTATGTTCCTTTCGCTTTCCAATATATACATCATATTTATACACGCTGTCCTTTACAATAAATCTTTCTTTATCTAACAAATACAATCTCAAGTAAACACAGCACTATTAAATACGTCTACCACCTACCACACTTTAGCTAAGAATGTATCAGACGGCACAGAGGCGAAGACTGTGCACGAAGAGACAAAAGCTTACTTAACAGTAATGCAACTTGCTCTCTCTCTTACGTGTACATCGATAACACACAAAAACCAAAATGACAGGTCCACCTTACACCTTTTGTGTTACGAACCAACTTTCTGCGTTTATAAATGAACGTAACTCGGGAATCTATGGTTAGACACTTCCTATATGATCGCACAAGGACAAGATGACCCTAAAATAATTATAATAAAAGTATACAACTATATTAGTGTTCCACATAACATTGGTGACTGTTGTGATCTGTAGTTAATAGAATACTACTGTTATGCAATTATTGTTACCGCGGATGCGTTACTCGCTCTGTCTTCTTGCACATTCTGCCATTGTCGATTTATCCAGTCAGATCTGTCATCCGACGTTGTCTGACTTTTTTCTGGGCCGCCAAGGTCTTTCCACGCCTGTTGGGCCGCAAACCGGCGCGGCTAATTGTTTCCCTGATTAAGTACGACAGAGGCGTTTCTATCCGGCTATTGCAGTTGCTGTTTTGCTCCCGCCTACAATCATTGTGCTGAGAACCACGTACCATATTCACTTGGCCTCTGCCATTTCTACTGTTATTGTTCTCACTATGACTATTATTGTTATAGTGATGTGAGTTGTTATTACTGTGTTGGTGGTTACCATTATTGCCATGGTTATTTTTATTATGGTTGTTGCTGTTGTGGTAATTGTTGCTATTACCAGGACTCTTAAAATTTTCGCGCCTGTTCCGCCAGTTGTCTTCATCTTCGACCTTTTCTGAGACTACAGAAGTCGTTCTGTAACTACTGCCTATTTACCTCTTGGAATCACCTGGAAGATTCTTCCACAGCTCTCAGAGAATCCCCTATTCAGTCTGTCGATCACGAAAATATTCTAATTTGCCGGTCCAGTTTTCGCAAAATTCTTTCATCGAGCCGCGCGAGTTTGCGTTGTGGAATCTTGACACTACGAAATCCCGCCATACACTCTACTGCTTCTATTCTGACCAATATTCTTTCAAGAACGCATTCTTAAGTTCCTGAAAGCCCAAGTTTCCAACATCGAGGTTTAAGCCCCATCGCTTAGCCTTGCCCGCTAGCACGGCGATTACAGCGCTAATTTTTCTCCTTTCCGCCCACGATTGAGGCAATATCCTTTCGCAAATTTTAATTAAGTTGTTGGCGTGCAATCCACCCCATTTTTGAGGGGATCTAAACGCTCCTCCTTCGCTAAGATTTCACTAGTACGTGTGTGGTATGACACATAGTGCAGCTTTTCGTCTAATCTCTTTTCTAGTTAGGTTACTTTTGAAACTATTAGGGAAGTGATCGTCACTAACGTTTCCACTTCCCTCTTTTTTTCATCACACATTGTGAACTGTTTCTTCACTCTAGTGTCTATGCCTGATACTAAAGTCTGCGTATTCGCAACCTTTTCTCGCTAATTCTACCTTTTCAATTACTCTATTTTCAGTAATGGCAGTTACAATTGCAGTTTCTGTTCGACCCTTGCTACTTTCGTCTCAGAACGACTATTTATGCTTCCTATTTTTGACTGTACCTCTGTCCTATCCTGCTTAAGCTTACCGATTTCGAAATCGATTACAATTATTTCTTTCTTGATTTCATCTACTTTCATGTTAACAAATCTAATATTATTGTTAACAATCTTGTTTGTTTTGTCTTGATCTCCCATTTTACTTAATTGTGCATCAATTTTACCATTAATTGATTTGGATGAGCACTAATTGATCCTAAGTGAGCTTTTATTGATTCGGAAATTTTACAGTGCCTAATCAAGTTTTACAGTAAGTAAGGCTATCGTTACCGAAGGAAAATAATACCGGTTAAGCCGAAAAAAGTGTACAACAGACGCTTCTGAAGGAATAATCTATTCTAAACCTAATCCAAACACTGGCGATAATTTTGAAATTGGTGGAAATTTAGTGCAGTCGCTCACAAAACACACGAAGGAGAAAAGGGTACATACAGAAGCATATAGTCATTCACTCATCGTTCCACTTGTGGTAGGAAAGGAAATAACAACGGTGATAGCAACTACACTCTACTATACATCATGCGACAGCTTGTAGGCACGCGGGGTAGCCGCGCATTCTGAGGCGTCTTGTCACAGTCAGCGCGGTTCCCCCCGTGGGAGGTTCGAGTCCTCCCTCGGGTATGGGTGGGTGTGTTGTCCATAGGGTAAGTTAGTTTAAGTTAGATTAAGTAGTGTGTAAGCTTAGGGACCGATGACCTCATCAGTTTGGTCCTATAAGATCTTACCACAAATAGCTTGTAGAGTATGTACACAAAAGCCCGCCCGGTTAGCCGTGAGGTCTAACGCACAACGCCTGGTCCCCGGCACGAATCCGCCCGGCGGACTTGTGTCAAGGTCCGGTGAGCCCATCAGTCTGTGGATGGTTTTTAGGTGGTTTTCTATCTGCCTCGGCGAATGCGGGCTTGTTCCCCTTATTCCGCCTCAGCTACACTATGTCAGCGATTGCTGCGCAAACAAGTTCTCCACGTACGCGTACACAAACATTACTCCACCACGCAAACGTAGGAGTTACAGTCGTCTGGTGTGAAGGGTGAAGTGGACTGCGGTAGTCGTCTTGGGGTTGTGGACCACTGCGGCTGCGGCGGGGACGGAGCATCTCCGTCGTTTCTAGGACCTCGGTTAACATACAATACAATGTTTACAAAAACAGCTAGAAATGAGATGAAACAGAAACTTGCAGTGACAATAAGATGAGCGCACCTATGACGACCTAGATCCTTACACTGAAGACACAGTCTTTGGAAAATACGTGACTAGGACAACGAAAAGTGAGGCAGACAGATTCGAGATGAAGCTATGCGAACATTAGGATAGAGGCCAGGCGAAACGGAGAAAGACAACTATCCAAAACAACAGAAGAGAAAATGGCCGTTTACACCACAGACTGAGGTGACAGTAGTCATGAGACAGCGATATGCTCATATATAGATGGCGGCAGTGTCGCGTCCACACGGTATAAAAGGGCCGTGCAATATCAGAGCTGTCTGGTGATCCATGTTAAAAGGTTTCCGACGTGTTTATTGCCGCACGACGGGAACTAACAGACTTTGAAAGCGGAATGGTAGTTGAAGTTGGTGCCTTGAACATTCCATTTCGGATATCATTAGGGAATTCAATATTCTGCGATCCACAGTGCCATGCATGTACCGAAAATACCAAAATGCAGGCTTTACCTCTCATCGCGCAGTGGCCGACAGCAATCACTTAACCACCGAGAACAGCCGCGTTTGCATCAAGTTGACAAGCAACACTGAGGGAAATAACCGCAGAAATCAACTTGGGACGTACGAGGAACGTATCCCTTAGGACAATGCGACGAAATTCGGCGTTAATGGCCTATGACAGCAGACAACCTACTCGAGTGCCTTTGTCAACAGCACGACATCGCCTGCAGCGCCTCTCCTGGGCTCGTCATCATTGCTGTTGTACGCCAGACGACTAGAAAACGGTGGTCTGGTCAGATGAGTCCCGAGTTTAATTGGTAAGAGCTGATGGTAGGGTTCGAGTGCGGTGTATACCGCACGAGGCCATGGACCCAAGTTTTCAATAATGCCCTGTGTAAGTTGGTGGTCGTTTCATAATGGTGTGGGCTGTGTTTACATGGAATAGACTCGCTCCTCTGGTCCAACTGAACCGATCAGTGACAGGAAATGGCTACTTTTGACTATTTGGAGACGATATGCAGCCATTCATGGACTCCATGTTCCGAAACAACGGCGGAATTTTTACGGATGACAGAGCGCCATGTCACCCAGTAACAGTTGCTCGCGATTGGTTTGAAGAACGTTCTGGACAGTTCAGGCGAATGAATTGGACACGCAGGTCGTCCGACATGAATCCCATCGATCATTTATGGGACATAATCGAGTGGTCAGCTCGTACAGAAAATCCTACACTGGCAACACTTTCGCAATTATGGACAGCTGTAGAGGCAGCATAGCTCAATATTGCTGCAGGGGACTTCCAACGACTTATTGAGTGCATGCCACGTCGAGTTGCTGCTCTACCCCGGGATAACGTAGCTCAAACACGAAATTAAGAGGTATCCCGTGACTTTTGTCACCTCAGAGTATGTCACAGATGCAGAAAAACAGTCAATTTTGCGTCTAAATCAGCGAATTCCCTGTCAAAACCTACTTGTATAAAATATTCCAAGAATGGAAAAGAATAGTTTCAGTGGTCTGCAGGTAACAGATCTGTATGTGCAGTGTAGATATTGGATCCTTCCACGAGACAACTAAATCATTTCTGATAAAAGCAGGTATGTTTCTTTCAATAAGGATGGGTGTGTGGGATGCCTTTTGCTTGCTGACACTGCAGGCAGTCATGATAGTGAGAGTCTGTTTTTATGACTTACGCTGCACTTTACGTACTGGCTTGGTGTTGTCAACAGATCGCGCATGCAGGCAAAGCTGTACTACAGAGAAATCTTCCAGATTTCCTGAGGTATTTGCTATCACTTGTTTGCACGTTTCACCTAAACTGTGGGTGCAGAACTGATGTCCAGATACATTCATATCAGGTGAATACCTAATACACCAATATGAGAGTACCTCAGACCAATGTATCACTAGTTTAGTTTTACACAATCAATTACAGCGGTATTATGTCGGAGAACGTTCTGTAAAAGTTTATAAACACATGTGGTTATTGTGACATAGTAAGTGGATTATCTCCATTCCATAGATGCAAAAACTGGATCCCTTGGTGCATTCAGCAAGTAGTAGCAGTAGATTCATACCATAGATCCGAAATAGACTCCTAGCTAGCTGTAGTAGTTGAAGGAGAAGAACGTTTATACTGTAGATTCACATAAATTCTCAATTAGCCCTTACTGACCACACACCTTTCTTGATATATGACAGCATAATTCTTTACCTAACACTGATTTTCGCTGTTTTGTGACTTGGAAATTGGTCAGAAGTGGTTTCCAAGGCGAGTTCTCGGTGAATAGTACAGTTAGTACTGCAAGTGAAGGGAATGTTGACAGTGATCCAAGTGCACACTTCACGAGTGTCGGTACTTTCCAATTTGGAATGATGTCCACACATGACGCCAGAGATTTTCGAGTTCAGTCCCATACAGAATACGTACATCTAAGATTTCATCATTCTCTATGTGTTTTACGTTGTACATAGCTCGTCAAACATTTCCACAAGGTTTCCAAGGAATGCATCTAGAACTGAAAAAAGAATAAATGTTTTGGTCTGCCAGTTTCACATATATAAGCCTAGTACAGACTTGAGACGTTTCTACTGGATTTGGAAATAATTTCTGATGGTTTCTTCAACAAAGTCACTGCAGACTGAAACCCTCATCAGTGTGTGCTAGTGTTTTGTCCCCTATGATCCCAATGTAGATGGTATGTCAAACTCAATTCTTCGTTGTCCAAGTTACAGTAAAATTGGAACACACCACCGCATACATCAGTATGTTACAGCAAAAATATAACGCCTTATACCAGAATTGCAAGAAATTGGCTCATGTTACAGCAAAATTTGTAACAAATTGTCTTATGTTACAGCAAAATTTGTAACAAATTGCCGTATGTTACAGAAAAATTGTAACAAACTAACATATTTTACAGCAAAACTAACTAATTGTCAATTTTCGATCGAAATAGGTGAATTTTGGGTAGAATCAACGAATTTTGGGCTGAAATTAATGAATTTGCGTCAAAATTGGTTTGCTTACTACATACTTTGGAGCCTATGTTATCGATTTCCGTATAGCTTAGCGCTTTAGGAGACAAACGACTGTTAAATTCCCACTGGATTTTCACAACCCCAATTCTGCTAAGTGTAGAATCCAAGATGGTGGATTTGGTGATACTAAGAAAGGCTGCGTGACTGTCAGAGCACTTGTGCTAAGAACGGAATCCAAAAAGACAATCCAAGATGGTGGATCTAGACCATGTGTCCTACTGGGTTTTTTCCTGCCATCACATTGGAAGTAGAACACTTTTGCTAACTACAGAATTGCCGATATGAGCATTGGAGATTTATATAGATAATGTTGTAAATTGTGTAACAATGACGACGTACTTTATAGTGTAAAACGCCACTAGAGCGATTCAGCTCAACAGATTTTGATTATTTGTAATGCTTGGTTGCTGATACACACTGCATTCAATAATAATTTTTATTGATCTGAAGATGGCTCATCAATGAGCTGAAACTAGTAATCGATTAAGGAATTTTAGCGATCTTCACCTGGGCTTTTTATCCACACATTTTATACTCAACTATTCACCGTCACTGGTTCGAAATTTTATTTGTGCGTATTGTTTTCCGAGTAAGCGTATACAAATACAACAACAGACACAATAAAACTACCGAAAGCTGGGTCGACCTGATGCTGAAGCTGAAAGAAAATTACAACACGATGCTTTAACTCAACAAAAAGAAATGTGCTGTGTGAACAACCAGTGTGTTGTTGAACCGACAGTTGTACAACAACAACAAAAACGATTTAAAGCAACATCTGAGGATATAATTGGCTTACAAAACAGTACATTGAAATGAACCTGCTATTTAGCGAGGAAGTTGCCTCTTATGCAATAACAAATTTTCCCCTACGCAAGCAATGTAAACGACTACAGTACACAATGATAAATCCTTTTAATTAAAAGAAAAGGTACATAGTCAACAGGGATAACGTACAATATTAATCTAAATCCTTAGTACCTCTGTCCCACATTCCAAATATATTGTACTGCAATTGATTCTGGACTTCTGCTCGCAAAATATTTGTACAACAATTCACATTAATTAATATGAACTACCTGATATCCACTGTGCAAGTGTGTAGTCCTTACTTTTCACTTCTCGACACTATATTATGTCATGTACACAACCTTTCAGGAAATTAGTTGCATGCTGCTTTGCTTCTGCGCTTCAAATTTAGCTTGATTTAGTTAACTTATTGTTATGAATGATGAGAATATGATTAATGCAATCAGTACCTACAAAACTTCTTTTCCGAGTCAGTAGCACCTCTGCCTTACTAAAATTCCTTCCACTACAAGCGCTACTAATAGGTACACTGGAAACCTCATTGTTGACTTTCAAAAGGACACAAGAATTTGTTGTCCACCATGATAGAAGGTCTGTGAACTCATCGTATGAACTCGCTTACATTCGGGTCAACAACGTTATTCAGCATTTGCCACACATCTTGATGAACTTTTGCTCTTCTTTCTTCTAGCAAAATTAATAGTTCCTTGAAACAGGAGTGCGAAAAAGCTGCAAAAAACTTGGAAATTGAAAATTTGTGGTAAGGTCTTATGGGACCAAACTGATGAGGTCATCGGTTCCTAAGCATACACACTACTTAATCTAATTTAAACTAACTCACGCTAAGGACAACTCACACACCCATGCCCGACGGAGGACTCGAACCTCCGACGGCGGCAGCCGCGCGGATCGTGCAAGGCGCCCTAGACCGCTCGGCTACCCCGCGGAAAAAGCTGCCACGTAATGAATGTAATGTAGTTCAATTAGAAATTTCTGTTTTGAAAACAGCTCTGACCTTCCGTTTAGCTTGCGCACTGTCATACCGTCGGCTCCAGCTTGGCAGTGATGTAACTACTGACACTACAAATGGCGGTGTTAGCTCATTTTTGTCTTCCAAATCGTCAGTGACCCCCTTGAAAACCTTCAGAAATTGAAAAACGCTTCTCTTAGTTGTACTGTGATACATCATCATCTCGTATTTATTTTAATCATGCATAACGGTCTCTGTTTGGTCTTTCTGTGCATGAAACGATTCGAATATCAAGTATACACTGTTCTGCTTACTTTCTAGATAGTGCTGTAAGGTTTCTATAATCTCGCTACTAAGCCAGATCGTTTCATAAAGCCTTCAAGTCTACGTACGGTCTGGATGGAGTCATATACTACAGGAATCAGATCCATTAAGAAACTGTCATTGAAAGTGTACCTTTTTGCTCTAACAATACAGTGCATCACGCATTGGAGATGTTTGTGTGAGATGTTTCTTGATGTTAGCCCCCTGATCTGTAACGAAAGTGGCGTATCTTAGTTCCAAGGAAGTTAACTGTAACACTGTCATTAGCTCATATACTTCGGTAATGATATGTTCACCATTTATGGCAACATTAGGAATCCTTGCACTTAAAAGTACACTGTTTTTAGTTTCCACTTGTCGGTCGACTCATCAGTACAGTTAGAAGTGACAGTCAAATGATGGCTCTTAGAATAACTGTCTGTTCACAGATCGCACGTCATTGAACACTGCTTTTAACAATTGCGTCTTTCACTGCTTGAATAAGAAGAAATCCTTAATATGTCGCGCTATACAGTCCCCCCCCCCCCCCCCCGCCCCCCCCGGAGAGCTAAGATTATGCATCCATCAGAACTTAACAATGTTAAAAGGTTGGAGGTCTGTTGCACACATCAAAACGTAGGTTCCTAATGGATATTTAATCAGCACTGGCAGCTGCTACAGCTAAAAAATGTCGATTATTCTTACATTTACGTGTATTCATGCCAGATGTACTTCCCTTATAAACAAGTAAGTTCCACAGTTTTCATTTTGACACTAAACATAACCATCTGGAAGACGTGTATTTCTTTCAACAAACACCTAAAACAGTCGTAATAAATGCACCCATGTATGTTTCGTGGAAACAATTTTGTGTGTAGTTAATGGACACAGCAAACGATAAATTTCTTAAAAAATGCTACATCAACGAAGCGATTCAACTAATCAAATACTTATCAAAGAAAAATCACCAAACTGCCGTATGTTTTAAAGTTATTTTATTTACACGATCAGTTTCGGTATCTGATTAACGTCATCTTGAGGCCCCCATGCACTCCATGTGTAGAGGAGTATCATATACGTAGATGCATGGATAACCGGAGCCATTAATATCTGGATTCCGTGTGTGTGTGTGTGTGTGTGTGTGTGTGTGTGTGTTTTGTGAAGTGTGCGCTTCGAAGACGTGACTTGTTGTCAAGTCTTCGAAGTGCACATTCCACAAAAAAGACTTCGCAGTATCTTTCTTCCTTATTGCGTTACTAACGCCATTTAGAAGAAAAGTGAACTTTTTTGAGGACATACTCACCAAGGTCGCTGAACAACGGAACTGATGTCTTTTCTTTATCCAATCACAAACCCAAGCACGTCTCTTATTTCTTCTCTCATGCAGCGAATTCATGTAGAAAAGTATTAGCTCCGCTACAGCTCGTTTCAGATACGTCTGTGGCACTCACAAAATGACTAAAGTGTACACTGGCGTCTCTATGTCTATGGTCATATACGGAATCATTTGGCAATACTTGTTTCATGAGGAGACTTGCAGAGCCTAATGTTGTCGTGCAAACTAGCCTCAAATTATTTAAAGGCAAATGCCTTAACAATTCCTTTCAAAAAGATGTGATCAGTTTCCTGTCCCATCCTTGTCGAGCTCGAGTTCGAGCACTGCCTGTGATGAAACCATCTGCAACAGGGCGTGACACCTTAATCTTCCTTCTTTATCTTTCCATGTCAGCCTCAATCTCTCGAAGTCAGCTAGGTAACTGAATAAATAAACAACAAAAAAAGTCGCATAAGTCACCGACGATGTGCCTGATTGGCTTTATTGTCAGTTCCTTCAATAATATAGTTGACCTATGCACAAACTGGGCACCGTACACTGTAAGATTGAGCATATTGATCCGATGACGTCCGCTGAGACGGTGAGACTTATTGCGTAAGGTATATGTTGCAGATAAGACTCCGGTTCAGACAGGATAGCTTGTGGTTAGCGGCGACACAACTAACAAGGAAATAGCGTCTTGTTCTGCCTTTTCGTCTCCAAGCGGTTGGTAACGAATGTCCGCGAAATGCGGAACTCCAAGTGCA
Source organism: Schistocerca americana (assembly GCF_021461395.2). Lineage (NCBI taxonomy): Eukaryota > Metazoa > Arthropoda > Insecta > Orthoptera > Acrididae > Schistocerca > Schistocerca americana. The sequence goes on along the minus strand of NC_060119.1, from coordinate 495,546,989 downwards.
GCGATAACGAGCGTGAAGTACGAAAGAAGCAAAGATTACTCAGATTCGAGACTGGGAGCGTTACAGGCAGTTATAGAAAAAAAGTTTTATTGTTTAAATTAGAAATAAAGTAAGTTGTTGACTAAATAACAAGAAGTAAACGGCAATAGTATCGAATTTTAGTTGTCACTGACGTAAAGGTACCATTCGTTGTATCAGACGACATTTGTCGCTCGAATGAGGATCCCTTGGTAGGGAGGAGGCAGAATGTTACCTTGTACAGAACAGAGAGTCATCAATGGGTGTAGAAGTAGCTTCAGAAATGGCTCAGAAAAAGTATATTGGGACTTTTGTTACTAGTCTTTTGCGTTAATGACCTGGCACGCAATTCTTCTTCTTCCGAATAACCCATTTGAAGGATACGATGAATCAACTTCGGCTACTCTTCATTGTATTAGATTTCCTTAGTTTTCAAATTTCCTCCATCCTTTTAGAGTGCTGTTCCCTTTCTTCTTGAGTCCACTTTCGTCTAGTTGTTTACTTTCTCTCCTGAAATTCTGCCTTTTGAACTGCATTTCTGAAATGTGTTCTGTTTTCCATTGTGTCTATTGTAATTCCAGCGTTTTCCAGGTCCTTTTCATTCTCTATGACCCATGCGAAGTTGAATATATAGCTATCGAGTAATGTGAATATCCGCTTGATTAGTCTGTTGTTATTCATTCTGAATATATGTCCAAAAATCTGTAGTCTTCTCTTCCTCATTGCATCAGTTAGTTTTTTAGTTTTCAAGTATAGCTCTGTGTTTGGTCTTAACCTGTATTCAGCATTATTGTTTCTTTCCGCTCCCAGTATTTTCCTTAAAATTCTTCTTTCGATCTTCTCTAGTTTCTCAAGATCTCCATTTCTTGTTACTTTAAGTGTTTCTGCCGCATACAGAGCTTCAGGTCTGTCCACGGTTTCGTAGTGTCTTAATTTCGTTTTCCAGGACAAGGATTTTTTGTTATAAACGTTTTTGGTCATATGAAACTTTCTTTCCACTTTGTGCACTCTAGTTTCTATAGCTGTCTTTTCTTTTGCATTGTATGCAATCCACTCTCCTAGGTATTTAAAGGAATCAGTTTTCTGTATTGTATTGTTGTCTGCAATATTTGGAGGAGCATCAGAGATGTTTGTCATGAACTTTGTTTTTTTTTTCAAAGGATGTTTGTAGTCCTACTTTGGCTGCTTGTCTTTGCAGTTCGCGTATTTGTTCTTGGGCATTGTCTAGCGAATCTGTAATCAATGCCATGTCATCTGCGAAGGCTAAAAGTCGACAGTGATCTTGTTTGGATTTCTTCCTAGTTGACTCCTTTTAGTATAGATAGCCTTCCTCCATTCTCGAACTACCTTCCCTAACACAAAATTGAAAAGCAGAGGTGACAAACCATCTCCCTGTCGGACACCTGACTTTACTTCAAACGATTTTGAGAGCTCACCCCTAAATTTTACTTTCGATTTTGTATTTGTGAAAGTTGCTTTGATTATTCCAGTTGTTTTAGTATCGAGTCCCAATTCTTTTAACATATCAAGCAGTGTAATTCTGTCAATTAAATCATAGGTTTTTTTTAAACCGACAAAAGTAATTACATATTATAGGTTCCTGATTTTCCACATTTCTATTACCTTCTTTAAGCTTAATATTTGTTCTGCAAATGACCTTCCCTTCCTAAATCCAGCCTGATAATCTCCTAGTTGTTTGTCAAGTATTTCTTCTGCTCTTTTTAAAAGCGCCTTATACAAGATCTTATAGATCACTGGTAAGAGGGAAATTCCCCTATAATTGCTAGGGTCTGTTTTCTGCTCTTTTTTATGTAGTGGATATATTAGTGCAGATGTCAATTAGTGTGCTGTCCAGATTTCTTTCAGTGTTTCTGATAGACATTGTATCGTGTTGTCACTAGAGTACTTCCATAGTTCAGCAACTAGATTATACTCTCCAGGTTTCTTATTTTTTTGAATGTCTTTTATGATTTCTTCTGTGGTTTGCGGCTTTGATTCCGATGTTGTTGGGTTTACAATATCGAAATTAAATGTTTTCTTTCGGTGGATCACAGTAATGTAGTTCTTCAAAGTATTCGGCAAGTATTCTACAGTTCTCTGTGCTATTATATGCAGTTTTCTGAGTTTTTGGGTTCGTGAAAAATAGACTAGGTGGTGTATTTCTTTAAGCTACTTTTGAAAGTTTTGTAAAAGTCCCTAGCATTGTTCTGTTTGAAATTGGAGTCTATTGATGCTAGTTGATCTTTCATGTACTGTACTTTGATCTTTTTAACGCCTTTTGATGCTTGCTTCCGGGCTTCTTTTAGGAAGTTCCTATTTTTGTCATTTTTATCTGCATTCCATATGTTCCATGCTCTTGTCTTGTTAGGATTAGTTTGTCTCACTCATCATTCCACCAGGCATGTTTCCATTTTTTGGTAAGGAGAATGGTTTCTTCTGCTGTCTCTTATATGTCTTTTCGAAGTTGTTCCCACGTTTTAGGTGTTCTCTTTTCCAAAAGTGTCCTGAAATTATCTTCCTTAGTTAATTTCTGAGTGTCAAACTTTTTTTTACATTGAGTATCTCTGATGTAGACTGCCTGCTTATAGCAACATGGTCAAGTTGTTTCTCCCCACAGACTTTTTGAAAAGTGTAGATTTTAGAACTATGTCATGTTCTCTGCATAAACTGATAAGTCTTCCTCCATTTGCATTGGTTCTTTTATGTGCAGGGAATTTGCCTACTATGGATCGGTGATGATGTTCTTTGCCATGCCGATTTGAGCATTAAAGTCTCCCAGCAATATTATTGTGTTTTTGGACGAAATCTGGTCTAAGGTGTTGTTCCTGCCAAAAATATTCTGTCTGTTCTTTTTGTGTTCTGTTTTTCTCACTTGTTGTTGCATGTGCATTTACAACGGTACACAGTTTGTTTACTGATTTGAAGGTTAGTGTCGAAAGTCTTTCATTGATACATTTAAATTCTACTATTGAATTTAATATATTCTTGTTTACAAAGAATCCTATTCCAAATTGGGGTACATTCTTCATAACTCTTTCTCCCGGCTTCCCTTTGAAGATTCTGAATCCCTCTGAATCAAATGAATGTTCATCAGTATACCTTGGTTCTTGGAGTGCTGTTATCATTATATTTTTCTGTTTTACAAGATTTATTAGCGTTTTAAGTTTCCTGTTTTTAGAAGTGAGTTTACGCTGAAAATTGCCAAATAGTTTATATTTTTGTGTTTAATTTTATTTGTTGCTTGCTTAAGGCAGGTTTTAAGATGCTCCGACTCATCCTTAGCACATTGCTGTAGGTTCCCAAAATCCGAATGCCTACTTTCAATTTCCTTAGAAATTGGAGACTGGTTACTTCCTGGGATATAATCTCTTATAAGATTCGTATCCATTGTTGATTGTTTTTTGGGTTAGAGGAACAAGTCCCGTAAGGATTCTGCTCGAGGTTGTTAGCTCCGAGGAACAGTTTTCAGCCGCACCACTGGTGGACAGACACTGACCACTTAGTCGCTTGTTTCAAGACAGACGCTAAGTGGATTTTTTCTTTGGTTGCCTCTTCTGCAAGTTCTGCCGTACCAGGAACTATTCCCTCCGCCTTCACTACCGTTGAGTCTCCACTGTCGTCCTAGCAAGGAGCCCTTACAACGTAATATCACCCGGGCCAGGTGAATCTTGGTTACTCCTCCCCCTCCTCCTTCCTAATCTCTGGCACGATATATTAATATTAACCTCAGACATTTTGCGGATGAAGTAGTTATCTGTAATAAAGTACTGTTTGATAAAACTGGACAAGTATTTATTTACGCATTGATATGATTAGCTGCTTTCAGGCATTGATAAATATCAACGTGAAGAATTGAAAATGTGTGCCCCGACCGGGACCCGAGCCCGGGATCTCCTACTTACGTGGCAAACGCTCTAACCAACTGAGCCATCGAGGACACAGAGGACAGTGCGACTGCAGGGATTTCTCTTGGCACGCACCCCGTGAGACCAACTTACCGTCCACACACTACATTTGTAGTGCCCCTGCCCACTATACTCATCACTCTCTGCAGTCAATCTACCGAATCCCGTAAGAGTTTGAGCAATTTGAGTGTATCCGCACTGAAGATCATTGGCCGGTAAGTCCTATCCATATGCCTCTGTACGAGCCCTAATCTCTCTTATCATATCTTTGTGGTCTTTCCGCGAAATATAAGTTGGCGGCAGTAAAATTGTACTGCAGTCAGCCTCAAATGCTGGTTCTCTAAATTTCCTCAGTAGCGATTCCGAAAAGAACGCATCCTTTCCTCCAGAGACTCCCACCCGAGTTCCTGAAGCATTTCCGTAACACTCGCGTGATGATCAAACCTACCAGTAACAAATCTAACAGCCCGCCTCTGAATTGCTTCTATGTCCCTCAATCCGACCGGATAGGGATCCCAAACGCTCGAGCAGTACTCAAGAATAGGTCGTATTAGTGTTTTATAAGCGGTCACCCTTACAGATGAACCACATCTTCCCAAAATTCTACCCCCCAGGGGCTCAGCATTGATTTGCTGAGTACGGGCTTGGCGACCCCGGGGTCCTGAGCTGGGGACTGGTCAGCGCCGCCAGTCTCCTGTCACCGTAAACCCCGGACATGCTTCAGCGACCACCGCATGGTGCAGCGGTGGAATGTTGTATGCTTCGGGGAATGGTAATCTTGGCTTGACCGCCTGGATTGCGAGGAAGGTAAACCTCTATAAAAACCCCTCAATCTTATGGTGTGCTGCGCGCCTATAAGATGCATGGCTGTTGGGGTGGAACAGTCGCAAGCGGGCAACCTCTGGGGCACCTGCCGCACCCCAGTTGTATAAGGCTTACTCAGGCATGCGGGGCTCTGTCTGAGCGGACCTTTAGTTCCCTAGCTGCTCGTGGGACCACAATGGACCCTTCGACCTCTACGTTTCCCCCTACCAGTGGATTGGGTGGGCCACTGGTAGGAAAATACACCCAATCGAAAAAGCGACTTTGTGCTGCGAGTCCTCCAGCGCCTGGTGTTACTAGAGATTTATCAGACTGTCATAACAGAGCACATTCTGATATCCAGAATGTGTTTTTGATTGTCAAACGGAAGGAAGGTAGCTTTGAGAGAGTCTCTCCCTTTTACATCCACAAGGGTCTTGAGGGAATTGCAGGAACACTGAAATCTGTGAAGCGTCTGCGCAATGGGACTCTGTTAGTTGAAACTTCTAGTTCCCGTCAAGTCACTTCTCTTAGGAAAGCAACCTGTCTTGGAGAGTACGCTATCGAGACCGAGCTCCACTCCACTTTGAACTATAGTAAGGGTGTTGTGACATGTAGGGACTTGGTGGATATCTCCAAGGACGAGTTGAAATCTGAGTGGGCTGACGAAGGTATTGTCGACGTGCAGCATATTATGAAACGAGTCAATGGGGACCTAGTCAAATCCGACTCGTTTATTCTCACGTTCAATCGCCCGAGACTCCCAGAGCATGTTAAAGCGGGCTTCTTACGGTGGCCAGTACGGCCATATTTCCCCAATCCAATGCGCTGTTTTAAATGTCAGCGCTTTGGGCATACTACGTTGGGGTGCAATGGGATAGCCACTTGTGGTAAATGTGGTCAGCCTGCCCATGAAGGAGCCGATTGTTCATCGCCTGTGAAGTGCGTGAATTGCTCTGGGAGTCACCCTGTCTGGAGCCGGGTCTGCCCCATCTATCTCGAGGAACGGAAGATACAGGAGATCAAAACATCTAAGCGCATCCCCTATGGTGAGGCCAAGAAGCTCTTTAAGGCCATGCAGCCTCCTGTGTTTACAACATCTTTCGCTTCCACTCTGCAGAAACCGGTACAGTTGGCCACTGTTGCTACACAAACGGAGGTTGCTAGTGTCAGCACTAATACCTGCATTTGCCAGTGCACTTGTGCTGCTGCGGTTGTTTTGCAACCTGCAGCTCTCCCCACAACGTCGGACAAGGCCATGGTTGCTGACATTGGGGTACTTCCTGCACCTCCCCATATGGCACCTTCTGCCCAGGCGAGTAAAGCTCCAACTGTTGACAAGGTTCTGCATTCTAAGCCCCCCAAGACGAAGACGCCAAAGGTGAAGGTTTTGCCACCTGAGGAGACTAGTCAGGGTCAATCCGATGATGATGCCATCTCCCTTGGGTCGCCATCGGAGCTGATGGACATTGATGTCGACCGGGGGCGATCTTCTCGCCCCAGGAATAAATCTCCGGCCAGTACGGGCTCTCCTCCAAAGCACAGGGGCAGGGTGAAAATTCAGCCACCCTGATCACTGGCTCCCATATTACAGTGGAACCTGAATGGGTTCAGGACGCATGTGGCCGAATTACAACTCCTTGTACGAGAGCGCCCCTTGTGCTTATGTCTCCAAGAGACACATTTCCGGGCCACTGATGCTCCTTCTTTACGGGGCTATACCGTGTATCGAAAAGATGATCTGATGGGGGAAAGGGCAAAGGGTGGTGTTGGGGTTTTTGTCCATGACATGCACCACTCATCTGAGCTCCCTCTCGTTACGGACTTGCAAGCAGTTGCAGTTGACCTTCTTGTGGGGCAGAGGCTCACAATCTGTTCCGTTTACTTACCGCCTCAGGACGCCATAGACCCTGAGGCTCTCACAGACCTTATTACCCAACTCCCCCGCCCATTTCTCCTTCTGGGGGACTTCAATGCTCATAATGTCTTATGGGGCTCTACGACTATTTGCCCCAGGGGTCGCATTCTGGAAAGCCTCATGGCATCCGAAGAACTGTGCATCCTCAACTCTGGTGCTCCCACTCATTTCTGTACTGCTTCTGGGTCGTCGTCAGCTATTGACCTTTCCTTTTGCTCTCCAGCACTCGCGGATTCTGCTCTGTGGGAGGTTGCCGCTGACCTCCATTCTAGTGACCACTTCCCCCTTTGGATTCGCCTCCTGGATGAGACTGTGGCATTACCAGTGCCACCCAGGTGGAACCTCTGCAGAGCTGACTGGACACTTTTCAGCGATTTAGCTGTTTTGGAACACCGTGCCAGCGTCCACGAATGGGTCGACCATGTTACAGCCGTGATCTCCCATGCTGCTGAATTGTCGATCCCACGGTCCTCAAGTCATCCCAAGAGGCGCCTTGTCCCTTGGTGGACCACTGAGTGCCGCTCAGCCATCCGAGCCCGCCGTGCAGCTCTGCGCCGCTTCAAGTGCCGTCCCTCAGCTGACAATCTTGCGGCCTTTCGGGTGGCAAGGGCCAAGGCGCGGCGAGTGATTAAAGAGAGCAAACGACGGTCATGGCAATCGTTCCTGAACTCCATCTCCCGCTCCACTAGTTCTACAAAAGTGTGGGAAGCCATCAGGAGGATCTCCGGGAAACGCAGCCAACTACCTGTCACGGCATTGCTGCATCAGGGTAGTCTACTCACGGCGCCGAGAGACATTGTCCAGACACTGGCCATGTATTTTGCCGAATCTACTGCCACTATTAACTGTGATTCAGATTTCTGCCGCTACCGCACTGCCATCGAGAGGGATCTCTTGGACTTCCGGTCTCCAAATTCTGAACCCTACAACTGCCCCTTCACAATGTGGGAACTGGATTCGGCGCTGTCTGTGGCTCATGATACTGCGCCAGGTGATGATCAAATCCTGTACAGCATGCTGCAGCACTTGTTGCTGCCATCCAAGGAAGTACTCCTGAATTGTTTTAATATGATATGGTCATCCGGCACGTTCCCTGACTCGTGGAGGGAGGCGATTTTGGTTCCCCTCCTCAAACCGGGAAAGGACCGAATGCATCCCAGTAGTTATCGGAGTATTGCTTTGACGAGCTGTGTCGGGAAGACATTGGAACGCATGGTCAACCGTCGCCTGGTTTGGCTGCTCGAGACCAGGCAGCTCCTTAGCCACTCTCAGTGTGGCTTTCGGAGATGTCGTTCAACTATAGACAACTTGACCCTGCTTGAGGCGGTCATCCAGCAGGCCTTCTTACGTAACCAGCATTGTCTAGGTGTATTCTTTGACATTAATAAGGCGTATGACACTACTTGGCGCCGCCTTATCCTCAATCAACTCCATCAGTGGGGCTTTCGTGGCCATCTCCCCATCTTCATTCGGTCCTTTCTTTCCCGCCGCGTCTTTCGATATCGGGTTGGTAATGTGCTATCTGATTTGTATGTGCAGGAGAATGGTGTTCCTCAGGGAAGCGTTTTAAGTGTCACCCTCTTTGCCGTCGCCATTAACAGTATCACGTCCAATATCCGGAGTCCTGCCCAGTGCTCCTTGTTTGTGGACGATTTTGCTGTTTTCTGTTCTTCCTCCAGTCTTGTCACTGCTAGTCGGCAGCTGCAGCTTACGATAAAGCGATTAGAGGCATGGACTGCGAAGACGGGTTTTACCTTTTCTGCAGACAAATGTGTGTGTGTTCATTTTAATCGTTCTCGACGTGCTTTTACCTCCCCTGAATTGCGTCTGAGGGGCACCATTCTTCCTTTTAGAGACACTGTGAGGTTCCTGGGCCTCACTTTTGATTCCAAGTTGTCGTGGTTGCCGCACCTTAAAGACCTCAAGGTGCGGGCCCTGAAGGCGCTGAATATTTTGAAGTGTTTGAGCCATCGGTCCTGGGGAGCAAATCGGGCGCGTCTGCTGCAGTTTTATAGGGCTTTCGTCCGGTCGCGTCTTGACTATGGATGCACTGTGTATGGGTCAGCGAGGCCTTCGTATCTGAAGATTCTTGACGCAGTACACCATGAGGGTATCAGGCTGGCCACTGGTGCCTTCCGTACCAGTCCCATCCCTAGCCTGTGTGCTGAGGCAGGGGAACCGCCGCTCGCCATCCGGCGGAAACTCCTCATGGTGCGACGAGTGTGTCAATTACTTGCCTGTCCTCCCTCCCCTGCATACCCTACTGTTGCCCGACCGCCTATGGAACGTCTCTTTTCCAGTCGTCCAAGAGCAACGAGACCATTTGGGATTCGTGCCAAGCATTTGCTTGAGTCCCTTGGTGTGGAGCGTGTGGCACCCCAACTCCAGGGTTTTACCCGCCTGCCTCCCTGGTTGCTCCAGAGGCCCAGCGTCCTTTTAGACTTGTCAGAGTACCGGAGGAGCTGCACTCCTGCGTTTGTTTTTACCTCCTTATTTTACATTTTAAACCAGCATCCTAACCATGTACCAGTATTTACGGATGGCTCTAAACAGGGGGACTCTGTAGGTTGTGCTGTGGTTTTCCCTGATCGAGTCGTCAAGTTACGGCTTCCTGCAGCGTTTACCATCTTTGATGCCGAATTGTTTGCGATCTTGCGGGCATTGGAGCAGATGAGATGTGTTCCCAGTCTTAAGTTTCTCATCTGTTCTGACTCTCTGAGTGCCCTTCAGACCATGCAACACTTGTACCCAGCGGATACGGTCGTCCAGAACATCCATGATGCCCTACTCCACCTGCAACGGCAGGGGAAGGAGGTTTCTTTCTGCTGGGTGCCGGGGCACGTGGGTATTAGGGGAAACGAACTGGCGGATGTGGCTGCCAAAGATGCATGTTCCCTCCCTCACGTTGTTGAATGTGCCGTCCCCCTCCATGCTGTTATCTCCCTTTTGCGTTCTCGTGTTATGCGTCAATGGGAAGAGGAGTGGCTGGCAGTCGGTGAAAATAAGCTGCGTCTGGTCAAGGCCACCACGCGGCCATGGCGTACATCCTACCAGTCATGCAGGCGGGATGAGGTTCTCCTCACCCGCCTCCGCATCGGGCACAGTCCCTTAACGCACGGTTTTTTACTCCGGCGGGAGGACCCCCCAATCTGTAGTGCTTGTGGCGTCCAGATAACTGTCCGCCACATTTTACTTGACTGTCCTTTATTCTCTGACCAGAGGGCGGTGGTTTCCTTGCCACCGGATTTGCCCTCTATTTTGCAAGACGACGCAACGACTGTGGTTAAGATCTTACGGTTTTGTGTCCTGTCCAATTTGTTGCCTCGGATTTTAGGGAGAGGATTTTAATGTGCTGCTGGGTGACTGGCTCATCCAGGCTTTAGGTAAGAGGTCCGCCAGTCACGATTACCTACTTGTTTCACTTCGATTTCTGTTCTCTTTTCCTTGTGTTTGCTTTCCTTTTTTAGTGTCTTTCTTCTCCTCTTGTTTTGCCTCTGTATGTGAGGATTTGTAACTGCCTCAGGCCTGTACCTTTTAACCGAACTCCTTGTTCGCTGTCCGTCTTCGTCCCTTCTCCGCATGTGTTCCTGTTTCTATGCGTTTGGGCGCTGATGACCACGCTGTTTAGCGCCCGAAAACCTCAAACCACACACACACACACACACACACACACACACCAAAATTCTACCAATGAACCGAAGACGACTATCCGCCTTCCCCACAACTGCCATTACAAGCTTGTCCCACTTCATATCGCTCTCCAATGTTACGCCCAAATATTTAATCGACGTGACTGTGTCAAGCGCTACACTACTAATGGAGTATTCAAACATTATGGGATTCTTTTTCCTATTCATCTGCATTAATTTACATTTATCTATATTTAGAGTTAGCTGCCATTCTTTACACCAATCACAAATCCTGTCCAAGTCATCTTGTATCCTCCTACAGTCACTCAACGACGACACCTTCCCGTACACCACAGCATCATCAGCAAACAGCCGCACATTGCTATCCACCCTATCCAAAAGATCATTTATGTAGATAGAAAACAAAAGCGGACCTACCACACTTCCCTTACCTCCAATGAACACTCACCATCGAGGCCAACGTACTGGGTTCTATTACTTAAGAAGTCTTCGAGCTACTCACATATTTGGGAACCAATCTCATATGCTCGTACCTTAGTTAGGAGTCTGCAGTGGGGCACCGAGTCAAACGCTCACCGGAATATGGCATCTGTCTGATACCCTTCATCCATGGTTCGCAAGATATCATGTGAAAAAAGGGCGAGTTGCGTTTCGCAGGAGCGATGCTTCCTAAACCCGTGCTGATGCATGGACAGCAACTTCTCTGTCTCAAGGAAATTCATTATATTCGAACTGAGAATATGTTCGAGAATCCTGCAACAAACCGCTGTTAAGGATATTGGTCTGTAATTTTGAGGATCAGTCCTTCTACCCTTCTTATATGCAGGCGTCCCCTTCGCTTTTTTCCAGTCGCTCGGGACTTTACGTTGGGCAAGAGATTCGCGATAAATGCAAGCTAAGTAAGGAGCCAATGCAGTAGAGTACTCTCTGTAAGACCGAACTGAAATCCCATCAGGACCTGGCGATTTATTTATTTTCAACCCATTCCGCTGCTTCACAACCTCAGGGATGTCTATCACTATGTCCTCCATACGGGAATCTGTACGAGACTCAAACGGCGGTATGTTTGTAAGATCCTCCTCCGTTGCCAGGCCAGATTGATCAGTGAGTGACTCGATGGAAGCCTTCGACCCGCTAACCGATTTTATGTAAGACCACAGTTTCCTTGGGTTTTCAGCAAGATCTTTTGCTAAGGTATGACGGTGGTTGTGATTGAATGCTTCGCGCATCATTCTATTTACAGCAGCACGAATATCTACTAACTTTTGCCTGTCGTCATTCTCCCGATCTTTCTTGTACCGCGAGTGCAACTGTCTATCGTGGTGATCGTTTCTCCCTATGTAGGTCGGCGTCTACAAAATATTTTCGCATTCGGAGGACAAAGTTGGCGATTGGAATTTCGTGAGAAGATTCCGTCGCAAGGAAAACCGCCTTTCTTTTAATGATGTCCAGCCCAATCCTGTATCATTTCAGAGACATTCTCTCCCCTATTTCGCGATAATACAAAACGTGCTGCCCTTCACTGAACTTTTTCGATGTACTCAGTCAGTCCTATCTTGTAAGGATCCCACACCGCGCAGCAGTATTCTAAAAGAGGACGGACAAGCGTAGTATAGGCAGTCTTCTTAGTAGATCTGTTACATTTTCTAAGTGTCCTGCCAATAAAACGCAGTCTTTGGTTAGCCTTCCGCCACAACATTTTCTATGTGTTTCTTCCAGTTTAAGTTGTTCGTAATTGTAATTCCTAGGTATTTAGTTGAATTTACGGCCTTTAGATGTGACTGATTTATCGTGTAACCGACTCATGTGGATGGCCTCACACTTTTCGTTACTTAGGAGCAACTGCCAATTTTCGCACCATTGAGATATCTTTTCTAAATCGTTTAGCATTTTTTTATCTTCTGATGACTTTTCTGATGTATAACACGAAAATAATAGCAAACTGAAACGAAAAGTGAGTTGGTGGATGAGAGAATTGCATCACCAAAGAATGGAACATGGAAACAGACTTATGTAGGATATGAATTTCGAAGTGGTGGAAGATATAATTACAAATTTTACTCGATTATCGTTACGTGATTTTGAACAAACAAATGTGATGATCGAGCAAAAAATAGGATAAGAGACAGGCAGTTTCGAGAAGATTTCTATTAGGCATAGGTTCTTCTCCCTTATTTTTCGGTTCGGCATCTTTATTTCGCTGCTTATGTCCATTCTTATATCCGCGCGTCCTAGTCATGTTCTTCGGGCTCCGTAACACCTCTTTTGTTTTGTAGAGCTCTCTCAGTGCAAGACACGTCTCGCTGTTCAACTTTGCTGCGCGCGAGCAGCAGAACTACCGTCTCGATTGCACAATATGCTGCGAGACGATAGATGGGGCTGTTTTGCAAGTTCCAACGCGGCGGTCGCGAGATATCGACTGCGCCAGAAACAGTTGCAAGCGCTGCCGCTCGCCGCTGCCGCCATCTGTCGACACTGGCTTAGAATAAAAGCTTGTTCACACGTAAGTTAATGGTAGTGAACAATGGCGAGCTCTGTGTGAATGCTCTTTCGCTTATATACACTTCAGAGTTGTTCGCCGATTTTTTCTCCCTCTGGTGTCTCTGCTGCTCTTTTGCTGCGAACAGCTGGAGTCCCAGAATATCTGACAGGACTCGGACGTGCAGAGCTGCACATAATTTTTGGTGTCAACGGATCCATCCTACAATTACACTCCTGGAAATGGAAAAAAGAACACATTGACACCGGTGTGTCAGACCCACCATACTTGCTCCGGACACTGCGAGAGGGCTGTACAAGCAATGATCACACGCACGGCGCAGCGGACACACCAGGAACCGCAGTGTTGGCCGTCGAATGGCGCTAGCTGCGCAGCATTTGTGCACCGCCGCCGTCAGTGTCAGCCAGTTTGCCGTGGCATACGGAGCTCCATCGCAGTCTTTAACACTGGTAGCATGCCGCGACAGCGTGGACGTGAACCGTATGTGCAGTTGACGGACTTTGAGCGAGGGCGTATAGTGGGCATGCGGGAGGCCGGGTGGACGCACCGCCGAATTGCTCAACACGTGGGGCGTGAGGTCTCCACAGTACATCGATGTTGTCGCCAGTGGTCGGCGGAAGGTGCACGTGCCCGTTGACTTGGGACCGGACCGCAGCGACGCACGGATGCACGCCAAGACCGTAGGATCCTACGCAGTGCCGTAGGGGACCGCACCGCCACTTCCCAGCAAATTAGGGACACTGTTGCTCCTGGGGTATCGGCGAGGACCATTCGCAACCGTCTCCATGAAGCTGGGCTACGGTCCCGCACACCGATAGGCCGTCTTCCGCTCACGCCCCAACATCGTGCAGCCCGCCTCCAGTGGTGTCGCGACAGGCATGAATGGAGGGACGAATGGAGACGTGTCGTCTTCAGCGATGAGAGTCGCTTCTGCCTTGGTGCCAATGATGGTCGTATGCGTGTTTGGCGCCGTGCAGGTGAGCGCCACAATCAGGACTGCATACGACCGAGGCACACAGGGCCAACACCCGGCATCATGGTGTGGGGAGCGATCTCCTACACTGGCCGTACACCACTGGTGATCGTCGAGGGGACACTGAATAGTGCACGGTACATCCAAACCGTCATCGAACCCATCGTTCTACCATTCCTAGACCGGCAAGGGAACTTGCTGTTCCAACAGGACAATGCACGTCCGCATGTATCCCGTGCCACCCAACGTGCTCTAGAAGGTGTAAGTCAACTACCCTGGCCAGCAAGATCTCCGGATCTGTCCCCCATTGAGCATGTTTGGGACTGGATGAAGCGTCGTCTCACGCGGTCTGCACGTCCAGCACGAACGCTGGTCCAACTGAGGCGCCAGGTGGAAATGACATGGCAAGCCGTTCCACAGGACTACATCCAGCATCTCTACGATCGTCTCCATGGGAGAATAGCAGCCTGCATTGCTGCGAAAGGTGGATATACACTGTACTAGTGCCGACATTGTGCATGCTCTGTTGCCTGTGTCTATGTGCCTGTGGTTCTGTCAGTGTGATCATGTGATGTATCTGACCCCAGGAATGTGTCAATAAAGTTTCCCCTTCCTGGGACAATGAATTCACGGTGTTCTTATTTCAATTTCCAGGAGTGTATTCATGTACTTTCTGAAGTTGTGTACGTTACGGTAGGACCAAAGTGGTGGTGATTATTCTGGGGTGATCTCGAATCTGAAGGAAAGTTGAGCAGTTTTCTTTTACTCTTTTTTTAAAAAAAAAAAAAACAAAGGAAAGAAAGAAAGGAAGAAAGAAATTCTGCAATCGTACATAATTTTGTCCCAGCGTTATTGCTTCAACAACCGAAAATTTTATTGTGTGTTTGCGTAAGTGTAAATTGGTCATGTTCTGTGAAAAGGAATTTACGGTATGACTCAGTTTTCCAACAGCGTGTGCAGTTTCCGTCACTGATAATGCTTTCAGATCAAATTTCAACCTTGTCTTTTTCATTCACGAGCCTCGTCTGCACTGACTGTGCCTTATGTCAGCTGAGGAGTGAAATCATCGCAGCACAGTTGATAAATGAACAAATGGAACATTTTTGCGACAAGTTAAATTGTCTGGTCGACCGCAACTTCAACCTGGACTCCCCTCATTTCAATTAAACTATGCGTGCACTTGCTGACGTAGTTTCATCTTCTTACATTGATCGTTGTGTGCACTCCGCATACAGCAAAAGACGTTCACTCAAAATGGAAGCTGTTCACAGAATCTCCTCTTTGGGAAAAGATGATCTTTCCTTTTGAAAAGAAAAAAAGCTAGCTTGCTCCTTAATCTGCTCAGCGAGAAAACCGTATAGCATAAAATCCAAAATATTCAAGTCGAATTGTACAGTCGCCATAGGCGATGACAAATGTCTCTGGTACCAGTTCTACTGGCAGGAGAGGCTACATTAGAAGTCTCTTACTGGTTTTTAACTGAAACCAGGAACTGATTAGAAACGAGCGTGACTTTTATATTTTGGCCGGCCGGAGTGGCCGAGCGGTTAAAGGCGCTACAGTCTGGAACCGCACGACCGCTACGGTCGCCGGTTCGAATCCTGCCTCGGGCATGGATGTGTGTGATGTCCTTAGGTTAGTTAGGTTTAAGTAGTTCTGAGTTCTAGGGGACTTATGACCACAGCAGTTGAGTCCCATAGTGCTCAGAGCCATTTGAACCATTTTGAACTTTTATATTTTAATAAATATTTCGTTATAAAGCGTTTACTGTTATTAGTTCCCATGTTCATCACGTCTAAAATTATTCAGCTGTGTAGTATAGACGGGTTTCGCAATTAGTATAGAGGCGCAAGTAGTGTGGAAAATGCGATGCATATGTACGTGCATTATATTGCAGTGTAGAAAAAAATATCTTCTGAAAGCTCCTCTATCTCCAGTAACGTCGTAACTCCGGCAGAAAATGGTTTATGTTGATATGTTGTGGTGTGAGTATGACACGGTTCGGTTTTCGCTGCCGTCATACATTTCTCACTAGGAAGCTCTCGCGCTTGTTAAACAAGGCCGTGACGAAACACGCTATTGTTCTATTATCTTCTCTGTCTTCTCTGTTAGTCCTGCCTAGTAAGGATATCAGACTGAGCAGCGATACTCAAGAATTCATCGGACGAGTGTTCTGCAAGCCACTTGTTTCAGGGATATATAAAATTTCCTTAGGATTCTTCCAGTGAATCTCTAGAGGCATCTGCTTTTTATGTTGACATCCCCCTGACATCATTCTGGATGGCCATTTCTAGATTTTTACGAGTGCAACTATTTCCAGTGACTTACCGCCAATAGTTTATTCGATGAGTAATTCGTCTTTGCACCTGCGTGCAATTCGTTAGGTTTATTTACGACGACGCCGGGATGCTAGAACCTACCTATATTTTCCTTCGCAGACTCCGTACGCGACCTTTTGTGCCGTCTTACGATAAATGATAGGATGGTAGCGGGAACATAGTGCTGGAAATGAAGTATACTTACACTGCTAAACTGATATCCAGAAACCTGTTACCAGTTCCACTTGTCCTATCCAACGGCTTACAGGGGCAACAATATTTGATTTTCAATACTTCACGTAGTTACTGACCGAATATAAAAATTTAAAATGCTGTCACAATCTGCTCATTAAGAGGTATAATCTATGTTATATGTTTGACACAATAAAACAAGTATTGGAGTTGGAAACTGTGCGTTTGTATTGAAGCAAGGTAACTGACGGCGCGCAAATACCTGACTGTATTCATTCAGTGTGGGTGAATGTGAGTGCTTGGCGACTTCCAACAAACGTTACACATGATTTCAAATCTTTACGACACGGTTCCACAAAATAACGAAAGAATAATAGCTTACAGCTTACTACTTTTCGTTGTTCATGCAGTCAAATTTCAGCATCATGCACACGTTTTAATTTATTTCTTCTTTACTAACGCTTCTATTCGCAAGAGAATTGCAGGCAGTATACACATACAGCAAAATTATATCATCGTACGAGAAATAGTTCGGTAGATGCGACGTCATAAACATTTAGCTGCGTGAAAAAGTAGCTTTTGCTTAAAATGGAGCGCAAATCATCCGGACCCAAATCATCCAGTGTTTCATAATGAGAATACCTAGCGACTTCCAACAAACTTTAAGCATTATTGCAAAGGTTTTCTAAACTTTTTCTCTCTTACACGCTTGGAGTCAAATATTTGACACGTTAACCCATTTGTAACCAGACGTCTGAATCTGTTTTATACATGTTTGTTCGAGTCTTTAAAGAATCAGGGGTTTAGTGGTAACTTCTAAACAGAGAAGCCCAAAAATCACGGTGATGTCAGGTGCACAGTGTGTCGAAAGAGAACGGTTATCTCCAGAAATTTGTGTCGGGCGTAAAGGCATTCCGTGCGAGAAAACTATTTCGAGGTTCGGCCCAAGGTCTCGCGTGCGGGGCTACAAGGCGGGGCTAATGCTTACTAGAGAAACAGCCTCGGCGGGGAAGCCCTATGAGGAATCAACACGTGCCGGCGCGAACGCCTGCACACCCGGCCGCGGCTTTCACGAAGCGGCGGCACTCGCCTTCCCGCGAGCTTCGTGGGCTTCTCAGTGAATCTATGTACAAGCCTCACTTTTCGCACGTCAGCGTTTATGAAACTGACAAGGGGAAGGCATCAGACACGGCCAACCGATTCGGCTCACCTCGGCAGAGAAGCCTTGTGTACAACTTAATGTGAAAGTCTCCAAGATATTTTGGCTCAATACCCTACAGTTTTTGAGAAAAGCATCCCTAAAGTTCATGACACGTAATCGACTCAAAATTGACGGGATCGACAGATAATTTCAAACTGAGCATTGTGCATCATAATACACTACTGGCCATTAAAATTGCTACACCACGAAGATGACGTGCTACAGACGCGAAATTTAACCAACAGGAAGAAGATCCTGTGATATGCAAATGATTAGCTTTTCAGAGCATTCACACAAGACTGGGGCCGGTGGCGACACTTACAACGTGCTGACATGAGGAAAGTTTCCAACCGATTTCACATACACAAACAGCAGTTGAACGGCGTTGCCTGGCGAAACGTTGTTGTGATGCCTCGTGTAAGGAGGAGAAATGCGTACCATCACGTTTCCGACTTTGATAAAGGTCGGATTGTAGCCTATCGCGATTGCGGTTTATCGTATCGCGACATTCCTGCTCGCGTTGGTTGAGTTCCAATGACTGTTAGCGGAATATGGAATAGTTGGGTTCAGAAGGGTAATACGGAACGCCGTGCTGGATCCCAACGGCCTCGTATCACTAGCAGTAGAGATGATAGGCATCTTATCCGCGTGGCTGTAACGGATCGTGCAGCCACGTCTCGATCCCCCGAGTCAACAGATGGGGACGTTTGCAAGACAACAACCATCTGCACGAACAGTTCGACGTTTGCAGCAGCATGGACTATCAGCTCGGAGACCATGACTGCGGTTACCATTGACTCTGCATCACAGACAGGAGCGCCTGCGATGGTGTACTCAATGACGAACCTGGGTGCACGAATGGCAAAACGTCATTTTTACGGATGAATCCAGGTTCTGTTTACAGCATCATGATGGTCGCATCCATGTTTGGCGACATCGCGGTGAACGCACATTGGAAGCGTGTATTCGTCATCGCCATACTGGCGTACCACCCGTCGTGATGGTATGGGGTGCCATTGGTTACACGTCTCGGTCACCTCTTGTTCGCATGGACGGCACTTTGAACAGTGGACGTTACATTTCAGATGTGTTATCCCCCGTGGCTCTACCCTTCATTCGATCCCTGCGAAACCCTACATTTCAGCAGAATAATGCACGCCCGCTTGTTGCAGGTCCTATACGGGCCTTTCTGGATACAGAAAATGTTCGACTGCTGCCCTGGCCAGCACATTCTCCAGATCTCTCACCAATTGAAAACGTCTGGTCAATGGTGGCCGAGCAACTGGCTCATCACAATACGCCAGTCACTACTCTTGAACTGTGGTATCGTGTTGAAGCTGCATGGGCAGCTGTACCTGTACATGCCATCCAAGCTCTGTTTGACTCAATGCCCAGGGGTATCAAGGCCGTTATTACGGCCAGGCGTGGTTGCTCTGGGTTCTGATTTCTCAGGATCCATGCACCCATACTGCGTGAAAGTGTAATCACATGTCAGTTCTAGTACAATATATTTGTCCAATGAATACCCGTTTATCATCTGCATTTCTTCTTTGTGTAGCAATTTTAATGGCCAGTAGTGTATGCGGGATCCGTAAACGCAAATTTTCCTATAAATCGGGGAAAGTAACTGTTACGAATGCTGTAAGTTCCCCACTATGTGTTTCTGTACGAAATTTGTCCCTAATTTACCTCCAACGTTGTAAAAATGTTACGTATTACGAGAACTATGTACCCACAAACTGTTATCCAACTTAAACTCGTATGCTAACTTTTGACTAAAGTCAAAGTCTACGTTGAATTGGAAATGGTCTGAATGCAACTTGTCTTTATATTAAATGCGCAACTGAAGTAAAACAATTATCTGGCCCTAACCAAAATTTCCACTTACCTCGCGTCTTAACAACATTGTTGCAGATTTCTCGAAAGCACAACAGTAACCAGCAAGCAGGCAGCGCCTAAGTTAGATTTATATTTTTAAATAAAATTTCCAAACAATATTCAAACTGTTGCATACGATGCGTAATGATAAACCTTCTTTAAACAGTGGGACGGGGAGCGTAACTATTCCTATGAAATGATATTCCAAGACAATGATTTTAGAACGATCTTCACACATAACATTGGTCTGAATCACACTACGCTTAATAAAGTGAACAATGATTGAAATGATATAATGTTAACAGAGAATTTCTGTAAAAACCGAACAGCTTAATCAGTTGTTATGATAATGCACGACCCAGAGAAGAGGGGTGGTCTTTCTCTCATATCTGAACAGGTGAAAAAAGTTTACTAGCTGGCAGTTATCATACCGCCAAACTAGCTGTGAAGTGCTGCAGTCTTAACTCAGACTTCTTCTCTTTAAAAATAATAACACTATTCAAAATTTACGTACTTTTCACCTTTCAATATATACATCATATTCATCCTAGCAATCCTTTACAATAAATCTTTCTTCATCTAACAGAAGCAATCACAAGTCAACACTGCACTACTGAATACGTCCATCACCTACCACACATCAACTAAAAATGTATCAGAGTGCGCAAAGGCAAAGACTCTGCCTCAACAAGACCACAGATTGTTTAACAGGAACATAGCTTCCTCTCTCTCTGACGTGGACATAGATAACTTACAAAAATTAAAATGAAAGGCCCACCTTACAGTGCCGTTTGTGTACCCCTAAGGTAAACGCTGTTCAACAAATGCAGCGTTGGCTTACTGACCATGGCACCTGACTGGGAAGTGGACAAGCAGTGCTCGATTCCCAAATGCATTCAGCAGCATCTGCTTTTTTTTCGTCTCTAAATTGGTAGGAATAGGTCCGTTAATAAGGTAGTCCATAAGGAACAATAAATTTTTCAGATCATTTGGGTTGGTTAAGAATTAAAAGTTTTAAGGCTCGTTATATGAAAAAAAACTGCGAATAATATTCCAGACGTTGAAAATACTGCTTGCATTGCGAAGTGCTTTTATTATCACATGACCGGTTTGGGCTCTTATACGCCCATCTTCAGGTGTCGTAACTTGGTGCTGTGACCCCCGAGCGCCGCGGTGTGCTGCCCACGAGCGCAGGCAGCACACCGCGCCTTGTACACGACCACCGCGGCTCTCGGGGGTCACAACATCAAGTTACGAAACCTGAAGACGGGGGTATAAGAGCCCAAACCGGCCGTGTGATAGTAAAAGCACTTCATAACTGAAGCGGTATTTTCAACCTAATAATGTTCAGTTGCGAATGTTCCTCCAACAGAATTGTTTGCCGAATAATATTGCTGCGAGGGACCACAGACAGCCGACTGTACGATGCTTTTTACAGAGAGTACGGAACTTTATTTTTAGATTGCAAAAGAGAAATGTGCTTCTGTAAACCCGGGGTCAGTGCACAACCGCGAGAATGCATCGATTCATAGCATAATTCGTGACCAACTTTCAGCAGCGATTTTTGAGGACTTGTCATCGTATAAGCGGTATGCATTAAAATTAATTCCCAAAAACAAATATTTTTAAGTGTAAACCAAGTTTGTTTTGCTTCAGATCTTCGGAAGGAACGATGCAGATGCGCGAAATTCGCACTTATCAGAAGGCACAAGAGAAACAAGAAGAGATCGAACGAGAGTTTCGTAAGCTACCTCCTTTGTTGATGGACTTCATTCCTGACGATATTTCCAGGAAATCTCACTTTGTCATCTGGCTTACCTACAATTATTTTTATGTGGTCGTTCCACTTTAAATCCCTCTGTGCGCATAGTCCTAGATATTTTATGGAAGTTACTGTTGCCAGCGACTGTTCTGCAATCGCGTTATCATAGGCTGATATATCTTTCTGTCTTCTTCTACGCAATACATTTGTTAACTTTCAAGGTCAACTGTCACTTCTCCATATACACCGAAGAGCCAAAGAAACTGGTACACCTGCCTAATATCGTATAGGGCCCCCCGCGAGCACGCAGAAGTGCCGCAACACTACGTGGCATGGACTCGACTGACGTCTGAAGTAGTGTTGGAGGGAATTGACACCATGAATCCTGTAGGAATGTCCATAAATCCGCAAAAGTACGAGGGGCGGAGATCTCTTCTGAGCAGCACATTGCAAGGCATCCCAGATATACTCAATAATGTTCGTGTCTGGGGAGTTTGGTGGCCAGCGGAAGTGTTTAAATTGAGAAGAGTGTTCCTGGAGTCACTCTGTAGCAGTTCTGGACGTATGGGAAGTCGCATGGTCCTTCTGGAATTGCCCAGGTCCGTTGGAAAGCACAATGGGCATGAATGGATGCAGGTGATCAGGCAGGATGCTTACTTACGTGCCATCCGTCAGAGTCGTATCTAGACGTATCAGGGGTTCCACATCACTCCAACTGCACACACTCCACACCATTATAGTGCCTCCACCAGCTTGAACAGTCCCCTGCTGACATTCAGGGTCCATGGATTCATGAGGTTGTCTCCATACCCGTACACGTCCATCCGTTCGACACAATTTGAAACGAGACTCGTCCAACCAAGCAACATGTTTCCAGTCATCAACAGTCCAATGTTGGTGTTGACGGGCCCGGGCAAGGCTTAAAACTTTGTGTCGTGCTTTCGGCTCCGAAAGCCCATATCGATGATGTTTCGTTGAATGGTTCGCGCGCTGACACTTGTTGATGGCCCAGCATTGAAATCTGCAGCAGTTTGCAGGAGGGTTGCACTTCTGTCACGTTGAGCGTTTCTCTTCAGTCGTCGTTAGTCACATTCTTGCAGGATCTCTTCCCGGCCGCAGCGTTGTCGGAGATTTGATGTTTTACCGGATTCCTGATATCTAAGGTACACTCTTGGAATGGTCGTATAAGAAAACTGCCAGTTCATAGCTACTTCGGCTATGTTGTGTCCCATCACTTGTGCGCAGACTATAACACCACGTTGAACTCACTTAAATCTTGATAACCTACCATTGTAGCAGCAGTGACCGATCTAACAACTGCGCCGGACACTTGTTGTCTTATATAGGCGTTGCCGACCTCAGTGCTGTATTCTGCATGTTTACATATCTCTGTATTTGAATACACATGTCTGCGCCAGTTTCTTTGCCGCTTCAGTGTATAAGAGCATTACCGACGAAACGCCTCATGGAACTCCCGACATTGTCTACTAAACCATTTATACAGAGTGTTCGGAAATTCCAGTTACGGTCTTCTAGGACTTGTAGAGGCAAGTGAGTAGATAATATTTTGAACTGGAACCCATGTCCGGAAATGTACTGTTGCCATGCTAGAGCCATTTGAAAACATCTTGATAACGCGACCACTTTTACAAATAATTGATAAGGCTTGACCCAGTATATCACTTGTTTTAATATTTCACTCATTAATAGCCAAATAAACTGTTAGTTACTTGTTGTAACTCTTAAGTAATAGAACCCAGTTCGTTGTCTTCTCGATGGTGAGTGTTCATCGGTGGTGAGGGTATCATCTGGAGTGCCCCAGGGAACTGTGGTAGGTCCGCTGTTGTTTTCTATCTACATAAATGATCTTTTGGATAGGGTGGATAGCAATGTGCGGCTGTTTGCTGATGATACTGTGGTGTACGGGAAGGCGCCGTCGTTGAGTGACTGTAGGAGGATACAAGATGACTTGGACAGGATTTGTGATTGGTGTAAAGAATGGCAGCTAACTCTAAATGTAGATAAATGTAAATTAATGCATATGAATAGGAAAAAGAATCCTGTAATGTTTGTATACTTCGTTAGTAGTGTAGCACTTGACACAGTCACGTCGATTAATTATTTGGGCGTAACATTGCAGAGCGATATGAAGTGGGACAAGCTTGTAATGGCAGTTGTGGGGAAGGCGGATAGTCGTCTTCGCTTCATTGGTAAAATTTCGGGAAGATGTGGTTCATCTGTAAAGGAGACCGCTTATAAAACACTAATACGACCTATTCTTGAGTACTGCTCGAGCGTTTGGGATCCCTATCAGGTCGGATTGAGGAAGGACATAGAAGCAATTCAGTGGCGGGCTGCTAGATTTGTTACTGGTAAGTTTGATCATCACGCGAGTGTTACGGAACTGCTTCAGGAACTCGGGTGGCAGTCTCTAGAGGAAAGGAGGCGTTCTTTTCGTGAATCACTACTGAGGAAATTTAGAGAACCAGCATCTGAGGCTGACTGCAGTACAATTTTACTGCCGCCAACTTACATTTCGCGGAAAGACCCCAAAGATAAGATAAGAGAGATTAGGGCTCGTACAGAGGCATATAGGCAGTCATTTTTCCCTCGGTCTGTTTGGGAGTGGAACAGGTAGAGAAGATGCTAGTTGTGGTACGAGGTACCCTCCGCCACGCACCGTATGGTGGATTGCGGAGTATGTATGTAGATGTAGATGACGGGTTCTCTACAACATGATACAGTACGGCCTCGTACAATTCGCGTATGCTGCTTCTCCTTGGAACATCACAGTCACTCCCGCTGACGATGATAGTGCCCGTTCTCGAAGCCGTTGCGTAACTGTGGTTGGAGACGGACATTGTGGAGAACGATCTCGATAAACGCGACGAGTAGTTCTTCCATTACTGTGAACTTTACCACTCAGAAGCGTCATGTCGGGTATTCTCAAACGTGTGCTCAGCCGTGTTGCTCTAACACTGAGACACGTGAATGAGGCTCAAACCAGGTCGCATGGGTAGGTCAAATGACATCAGTGGATCCGCTATTGCATATCTATCTAGCAAACAGGTTTTCAAGCGGCTACAGCGCGGAAACGGTACGTTTCCGGACGTGGGTTCTTGTACAAAATATTATGTACTCGCGTCCCTCCACAAGTACTACAAGACTAAATGGAATTTCCGAGCACACTGGACAGAATGTGAAAAGTAATGGTCCTACAACATTCATAAGGGGTATGCCCGAAGTTACTTGCACGTCCGAAGACCTCTCTCCATTGAGAATGACGAGCTGTGTGCTGTTTACCAGAAACCCCTCAGTCCAGTCGCCCAGCTGTCTGACATTCCGTACGGCCGTAGTTTGTTTATTAGGCGGCTGTGCGAAACTACATCGAGTGCCTTCAGGATGTTAAACAGTTGTGTGAATGTGGTGGTCTGCGAGCAGCGTCCGTACACCGAAACATAGTTTTTCTTGAAAATCCCCCCCCCCCCCCCCCA
This sequence comes from Schistocerca americana, assembly GCF_021461395.2. Lineage (NCBI taxonomy): Eukaryota > Metazoa > Arthropoda > Insecta > Orthoptera > Acrididae > Schistocerca > Schistocerca americana. The sequence continues at coordinate 495,522,379 of NC_060119.1, read as the reverse complement.
CTCTCTCTCTCTCTCTCTCTCTCTCTCTCTCTCTCTCTCTGTCTTAGTACGCAGAGGGGCACGATATTTTGTTGTCTGTTGTTTATTCTAACAAGCATGGTGTTTTTTTTTAAATCGAACAATACTCATTTTTACGGTGTTTAGAACCTCTTCAAAAGACGAGTACTGTGATGGCGTTGAAACATTTCTTAGAAGTATGCGAGAGATAAGTTAAAATTTAAAGACGTGTTGCCTTGTAAACGCCGCCAAGTGAGTCTCTCATTCCAGGCTCCATAGTTCTTTCGAGTTTTTCAACTGTTTACTTATTTCCATAAAAGTTGTTTACATATACATGAGTATATGCAAATATTTGAAATAGTTTTCCAAGCCCATTCTGTTACTCTAGAAGTCAACATATACAGGCTGTGGCAATAGGCATGTTACAAGGCGTGGTGGGTGACAGACAGGTACCATATCAGCTTATTTTGCTACTGAACGTGTGTTCGAATGCTCTTCGTTTGCGTGCTAACGTCTCTGAAATGCGAAGAAAGAACCTAGGTTGTTTGTATCACATAAGCTAGGCAAGGAGTCAAGGAGATAATTTAAACTGCAATCTTTCTGAGACTGTTTATGCGCCAGGGCCTTCGAAACGGGACTGTAGGTTAACAAACCAACTCAGACAAACAACAGAGGAGATACTATGTGTACCGTGAGGTCGGAGTGTTTATCTGTAGTACTGCTTCGCTTTTTCTTACGTGGACAGTGGTCGAGTACAGTACTGACATGTGTTCCGTAGTGTCATGCTGTGCTAGTTTTTACTCGTTCTTGTAGCTGTAGATATTTTAATGGTGTCTGTTCTGTTGGACATGTTCGACAAAAGAGACACCACTCAAATATCTACATTTCTGTAAGAGCGTGACGCCTCCTAGACGTTGGTTTCAGCGCTAAGGCTCTAATATCGTCCGAACTCTCACGGGATTCAATAATTTGCGAGTATATGGTTAATGGAAGAGGGACGCTGCATTGCAGCGTGCGGTATGTTGAAAATTTGAGTCATTCAGGGACCGTGTCCCGATGGCCGAAGCGGTTAAAGCAAGCGCTCATGAGAAGTGGAAAATTCGGGATCGATTCCCTGCCCGACACAAATTTTCAGCTTTCGCCATTGCATTACCTCAGTGCTGCTAGAAGTCACGACTTCCCACCCACTCCTTCCCTTCCTTTCCCCATTCTCTATTTCGTATAAAAACTATGGAGAACGTTATCCCAACAGGCGTCACCCAACATATACACAGTGTCTGCAAGACTGGAGAAATCTTTACGTGAAACTGGTAGTTTACGTATTGATGGTCACCCACGAACACGCCGTATACCAGAGCTCTGCAGCACGGCCTTCTACGAACACCTGAGTTTAGTATTCACCATGGGCAGTGGCAGTGTGACACGTTCTGCGCGATGAGCACCTTTATTCGTACAAACTCCAAAAGGCTCACGCGATGAGTCAGAATGATTATCAGCGTCGTGATAACTTTTGCCGATGGCTACTCGGACAAACTAGGGACGATTCTAACTTCTTACAGTGAACCCAGTTTTCTGATAAGAGCGTTTTTACCAGGAACGGTATTTTCAACATCAGCAACAGCCATGTTTGGATGGAAGAAAACCCTCACGTGCTGTATATCTGAGGCCACCAATGTCCCTTCGCTGTCAGTGTGTGAGCAGTTCACATTTATGTTCATGTGATAGATCCGTACGTAACGCCAGTGCATGTTGAGGTTCAAATTACCTGGTATTTCTGCGATAGGTCTTACTCGGCTTCTTGGATCAGGTGCCTTTCGACATCCGCTGTGCCATGTGGTTCCAACGGGATGCCACTGCAGCACAATTCGACAATGTGGTACCCGGTCACTTCAGTGACACCTTTGGCAACGGATGGACTGTACGACGAGGCCCAATAACCTCGCTCATTGGACCTGACACCATTGGATTTTCACTCATGTGGGTACATGAAAAGCTTGTGGTAGGAATCACCCTTGGAATCAAGGTGACACGAATACAAGTAGCAACTGGATTAATCCGTGACATGCTAGACACCTGTCCAACGGTTCGGCAAGATGTCATCATGTGAAACATCAAATGCGTCGAGGTTTGTAGCAGTCATATTGAGCACCTTCTGTAAGTGAACTAAACTGGTGTTTACTGACAGTAACGTCCATTAACTCCTTTACTCATTGCCTAGTTTATGTGATCCAAAGGCCGCGCGGAGTGGCCGCGCAGTTTTAGGTGTCATGTCACGGTCTGCGCGGCCCCTCCCGCCGGAGGTTCGAGTCCTCCCTCGGGCATGGGTGTGTGTGTGTTGTTCTTAGCATAAGTTAGTTTAAGTTAGTTTAAGTAGTGTGTAAGTCGAGGGACCGATGACCTAAGCAGTCTGGTCCCTTAGGAATTCACAGGCATTTTGTGATCCAAAGTGCATATGTCGTGTTGCACATTTCTGAGACGCTATCACGCAAACGAAGCGTTTTCGAACTTAAGGTTATTAGTAAAATATGCTCACACGGTAGACATCTACCAACCACCACACCTTATAACTAACATTTCCACACACGGTCCAGTTCCATTTAAAACAATAGCAGCTGACCTTGTATATATGTCGTATAAAGTAGAGCCTAGAGGAAACACATTTTATCTTGGTAGCGTAGGTAGCTGCACTCAGCCGTGTTTTAACCACCATAGCCAATTCTAGCTGCGTTGTCTTTCAGTTTTAGCGCATTTCCCCGATATTTTTGGGAAAAGTTTCAACGCCAAAATTAACAAACCTTCTACCACTATTATGTTCCTTACAAGAACTTTAGATTGCAGCTAAAAATTGAAAAAAAAACCATACTACCTTCGACTTTACATGCACGAAGGTCATTTGCAACGCGCATTGACTTGCGCATTCAGGAAAATATGCACTCCTTTGACACCATTTAAGTGAGCATTCCTCCATCAGAACATCCATCTGAACGCAGCCAGTTAAGGATAGCATGTTGCATCCACTCATAAGATTTTGAACGCTTCTAGCTTCCTAAATAAAATTGATAGAAATTGGATTCAAGTTAATTTGTACGCACTTGGCTTAAAAATTCAGTTAAAAAAATTATAACATGTTGTTGTAACTCTTTGGAAAATAAGTATATATACAATGTTCATAGCTCCGCAGAAAGAGTTTTTTTTTTTTTTACATTTACCTGTCTAAATAAATATTTCTTTTACTTATGATTTTGTAGGCTTCAGAGAGAGAAACCCTTATCTGGAACAGTCGTCAGGTGCGTTTTCTCAAACTTCAGCAAATATTTGTTGTGTCCGTTTTTTTGCGTAGCTGGAGTCAGCCCAAACAAATAGTGCTCATCACATATTTCGTACGACGCACAGTATCGTCGGGAGCATTGGTTTGTTTCATGCTACAACCAAAATACTTTCTGAAAAAGCATTTTACGTGCTCATTCGACAGAACTGTCTCAGATTAGACTAGTGCGATATTCGTTTTATGCGCATGTATTAACAGGGACACTAGCGCACGAAGAATAACCAGTACTCCAGCATCGCCCTGGCCGGCGCTAACTGCTGTCGCCAAGCATGCTGAGCTACTGGGTCACTGCTGGATTGATCTTTATTCATTCATTGTCCCTGTTAATACATATCAATAAAAATAATATCGGACTACACTAATTTGGGAGCGTTCTGTCGAATGGACACGTGAAATCCCAATTTAAAAATAATTTTGTTTGTAATGTGAAACAAACCGAAGCTGTCTATTGACACTGGGTGTCACATGAAAGACGTCACGAGCAGTAATTGTTTGGGATGAGTCCAGATACACAATCCAAAACCGACACTGCAAATATCTGCCGAAATATCACAGAAAAAGTGTCTGATGACTCGGAATTGACCCTTGTTAATGAACGGGAGTACTGCCCATTATAGAAAGTGCTGGAAACCGTGATTTCGTTGTACTAATCAGTAGCTGTCACACACCTGCCCATGGACATCTCCCGCATGATTTCAAATCCTCAGTCTTTTTCAGTCCTTCAGGTGAGGTCCGATTCAGCCTGTCAGGGTACGGGAACACACAGAACATGCGCCACTGTACATCAGAAAATCCCCATCAGTACTTTGAATATGTGTTGCATAATCTTAGGTCTTGATATTGGTGTAAAATGCCCGGTGTTCGCATCATAACACGATTCCTCCACTAAACTGTTAACGCCAACGTTTATGTGCAGGAACTGTGTAATCCATACCTGGATCAACTCACAGAAGATGGACGTTTATATGGATATTTTCAGCAAGATGGAGCAACAACAGACAACGCCTTGAGGCCATGACGTGTTGGATGAGGAGAGGACATTCAACAGAGGCGGTGCAATCTTGTGCCCACCTCGATCACCTGACCTCTCAGGTCAGGCACAAGATTATTACCAGGGGAGTAAATCGAAGGTTAGGTCTACTCATATAATCTTCACACGCTGAAATAGAAGCAGCAGAACTCTGCAAACGCTATTGCTGCCACCCATCAAGCAAAGCTGGTACGCGTGTCTCGCAGTTTGAGAAATAGAGCACAGCGCTGCATTGACGTCAGCGGTGGCCATTTCCAGCATATTCTATGATGTTTAAAGTACTGATGTCGAGTAACAGTTTACCAGCTGGTCAGTCAGGGTACTACAATTTCTTTGTAGCATTTTGGCTTGAGTTGGAGTCCACTGTGTGACTATTTGCTGCTGACACACCGCAGAAGTGCTGTACAGCGCAATGTTTTTCTCAGACATCGTAATCCGTCTAGTTTATTCTCGGTAATAAGCGACGACCATAGTCTGAGAAACGGGCAGGAGCATACACTATCCAAAAGTATCCGGACGCTGCCAGATGACTTCAACACGTGGTAATTCCAAACTTCGCCTTTATGATAGGTTAAACTCAGCTGGGGACACTTTCAGTGAGGTTTCTGAATGTCTGCCGGCCGCTGTGGCCGAGCGGTTCTAGACACTTCAGTCCGGAACTGCGCTGGTGCTACGGTCGCAGGTTCGAATCCTGCCTCGGGCATAGATGTGTGTAATGTCCTTAGGTTAGTTAGGTTTAAGTAGTTCTAAGTCTAGGGGACTGATGACCTCAGATGTTAAGTCCCAAAGTTTTCAGAGCCATTTTTCTGAATGTTTGTAGAGAATGGCAGCCCATTCTTCATCGAGAGCCGAAACGCTAGAAATTAGTAATATTGGGCGTTGGTGTCTAGTACGAAGTTGACGCTCCAACTCATTCTAAAGGTGTTCCTTTTGGTTTAAGACGGGACTCTGGGCAGTCCAACCCACGTTAGGAAAGTTCAAATGGTTCAAATGGCTCTGAGCACTATGGGACTTAACTGCTGAGGTCATCAGTCCCCTAGAACTTAGAACTACTTAAACCTAACTAACCTAAGGACATCACACACATCCATGCCCGAGGCAGGATTCGAACCTGCGACCGTAGCGGTCGCGCGGTTCCAGACTGTAGCGCCTAGAACCGGTCGGCCACTCTGGCCGGCGTCGTCAGGAATGTTGTCCTTCGCTTTACAGATGATGTTTTGCAAGGTGCGTTGTCATGCTGATTCAGTCTTCGTCTGCGTAATTCACCTCTGTTTTACACAGTACACAATGCTGGAATACTTGTTCATATACTTCCACATTTAGCGATTTCTTGAGCGTAACAAGGGTGCCACACAGCAATCACAAAAAACAGCTCTTTACCGCTACACCACCTCATCTGTACTTTACTGTCGGCACTACACACAATGGCAGCTGATGTTCTGCAGGCATTCGACAAACCCGAACCCTTCTATCGGATTGTCACAGGGTACAGCGTGATTCATCACTCCAAGTCACTCATTTCCAGTCATCCACTGTCCAGTGGCGTCGCCCTTAACACCATCTCGACCATTTTATTCAATTCTTTTTAACAGCCACTCACAGTCGTTGTGCTAGCCAGACTGCTGGTAGCACTTTAGAACTCACGAGTGGCCCCTTCCGAGGATTTTGTGCGATCGTCTTACGATCACAGTTCTCACTGCTCGATGGTCTGTCAACACAAGGGGTGTGCCTGGTGTAGCTGTGGTCCTTCATTTGCGTTCCCGCGTCACAATCACATCAACAATAGTCTACTTCGCTTGCATTAGAAGGGTTGGAATATCCTTCATGGATTTATCACTCAGGTGATATTCAATGTCTAGTCGACGATCGAAGTCGCTGAGATCTACTGAGTGACCCACTCTGCTGTTACTGCTTCTCTACTGCCGACACTGCTGCTGCTGCCTGACAGTGATAGATGAGCCCCTGTGGTTTGGTGGAGTCTAAGCCGGAAGGCTATTCCTCCAAACTGACGGTGCGTGTGAGTTGTCCTTTCTTTTTGTTTTACATCCTGTCAGTCTGGTGGGACAGTGTTCTTGACGTGCCGGCAACTTATTGGTCGCGAGGCAGGCGGGGCCATCTGGCTGCGTTAAGACGCTATACCCGTTGGCCCAGTGCTCGAAGGAGCGGATTTGCGGACCGGGCGTTCTTCTCGTAAAAGAGCCGTGCAGCCTGACGAAACCTGTCTCGAACAGTTGGGATGTTGTAGACTCGGTTAAGGCCGTCTGACGGAATGTCCTGAGGGAGGTGCAATGCCAGACGTAGAATTCGGTTCTGAAGTCTCTGGAGTCGGTCGACGTGGGTCGCTGCAGCATTGCCCCAAACCACAGCGGCGTAGTCGATGAGCGGGCGTACGAGTGTAAGATAAAGTGCAGCACCCAGTTCTGGTGGAAGCGCAGTTGTCGGATTTAGGAAGGGGTAGAGTTGAGTCATTCTACCCCTAACCTTTTTGACGATGTCGTCGATATGGTGTCTCCATGTGAGCCCTCCATCCAGCATCACATCCAGGTACTTGGCTGTAGTGCCCCTAGGTACGGCAGTTCCCCTGATGGTGATCTGTGTTAGTCGGCTGGGATATGCTTCTTGGTGATGAGGAGGGCTTCCGTCTTAGCGCCATTGAAGCTGAGGCGCCACCTCCTGGTCCAATGTCTAAGTGTTTCAGCTGCTGCCTGCATGCGTCGTTGGAGCAGAGCTGCATTCATGCTTCTCGTGTACATCGCCGTATCATCCGCGTATAGGGCGAGGTGGATCCTGTCCACTCGCGGCATGTCTGCGGTATACAGGATGTAGAGTATGGGGCCGAGGACGGAGCCTAGGGGAACTTCAGCCCTGACCCGGTACTGCCGACACAGTACTCCCTGGTCCATTTTATACTGGCGGCTCCGCCCCTAGTGACACCTAGCGGTCAAGTCTGCATTACGTAGGTGTGTCTGGATACTTCTGATCAGAGAATGTTTGTGTGTGGCGTTCGGAACATTCCCACGCGAGAACAAGCTCTCTTGCATCATCAGACACAGTACATGAGTCGCAACTGATCCATGGAGAATAAAGCCTGCCTCGCGACTATTCAGATTTTCAGTTATATGTATCCACGCTCTTTTTGACCGTTTTCTAATGTTAACACCTATACATTTGTCGTTAGGTCGTCGTGTCACTCTTTTCTTACTCATGACATCCATTACAACAGAACTTCCTTCGTGTATCTACCACCCTACTCCCTGGGTACTTTTTCCGCCCATTTCATTAATTACGTCTTCCACTCCAGTCCCTTCCCTGATCCATTTGTAAAATTTGCTGTTTCTCGTAGTAGTTCTCAATACACATCTGTAAATTGCCCCTAGTTTTGCTATGACTTTTGCATCAAACTCCACTGTCATACTCCCATAAATTAAAACTGGTAACGACACTGACGATAATCAGTCTGTGTCAAATATGTTGCAGGGTTCATTCTGAAAATTATCTACAAATCTAACAAAACTACTCGAGGCCTTTTTTGCCTTATGTTTATTTACAGTGCGTCCATCTGTTGATGAGATAGTTCACGAGTAAACAGCCGAATGTTAGTATCTAACGGACACAGTATGTCGGCAAACGACCAAGTTCCCATCGTCATGCGTGCTGATGAACTGACGTGACGCTTTTAGTGCGCCTCCCCCTCTCACTGACTACTCGCTGTGTCCGCGGTCAGAGCCCAGGGACGCATGCTGGTGATGTCTGTGCTACTGCTCCGCCTGCCCCTGAAGTCAGTTAGTTATGGGATAAGTCCTTCCTTTTCTTAATCAGACTAAGTGCGGGTTCCCAGACATGACTAAGCTGTTCCCATATTCGAAGTTCTATAGGTTCTTTAATAACTCTGTCCCAGAAGTTAGGCATCTCTGTCAGAATCTTAGTGTAGTCGAAATCTGTTCTGTGTAATTCCGACAGAACAGCATTCCACGACGACCGATTTTTTAGGCTGCTGTAGCCTGATGTGGCGTTGGTGTTCACGGCAATTATCTGCAACAGTACGCACCATCAGACCTATGTATTTCATAGGGCCCCGGACTTCCTGTAGTCAGAGTTCCTTGGCCCTACCAGTCAGTGCACATGTTTTAGCTTGTGGGCGAAAAGCAATCTTCACTTGGAGAATTTGTCCTATCTTTCCGGATAACGCACCACAGACTGGAATAAACACGGTGATTGCATCTTTCTAAGGTTCCTCTTCCGTTTCTGACAGTCGTACAGTCAGTGTAGGATGTGGAGCACTCCGAATTTGTCAGCTGAGTAACCGTTCTTCCGGAACAACATCCTCAGATGTTCAAGTTCTTGGTTGAAACTCTCAGTGTCGGAGAGGGGGGTGAGCCCTATGTACAACAGTGTTTTGAGCACTCCGTTGCTCCGCACGCCTATGTATAGGTGTAGGTCAGGGTGCGCTTTCTTACAGCGTACGCCGACAGCTAACGTGCTGTCCACTCTTCCTTTCACCAGAAAATCCAAAAAAGAGAGTATTCCATATGCTTATCCTTCCATGGTAAAACTGCTGTTCTGGTATTTTGAGCTGAGATATGTGAGGAAAATAGTCATCACTTCTCTTCCATGTGGCTAATGACAGAGGTGTCGTCGACATTCTGGAAAAACAGATAGGTTTCCAAGGAGCTGATTACAAGTCTTCCTCCCTGAAATGTTCCATATACATGTTGGAGACGACTGGCGAAAGCGGACTACCTTTGGCTTCTCCTTCATCTGTTCACAGCAAAAACCGTTGACAAGAAAACATGTCGACATGGAAAAGATGTGCTAAATGATTTCCTCATAAACCTCGATTCCGTACACTAGAACGGCAAGCTTACCATGGAAGTTGAAGTGGATATTGTGTTCCCTTTCCTGAATTACCTGGTAAAAAGAAATGCAGGTGGCACATTGGGCAAAGGAAAATGCTGTAAGAAGACGCACCTTTACCTATACCTACACGCAGACGCGAAGAGGAACGGGGCCGGCCGGAGTGGCCGAGCGGTTCTAGGCGCTACAGTCTGGAGCCGCGCGATCGCTACGGTCGCAGGTTCGAATCCTGCCTCGGGCATGGATGTGTGTGATGTCCTTAGGTTAGTTAGATTTAAGTAGTTCTAAGTTCTAGGGGACTGATGACCTCAGAAGTTAAGTCCCATAGTGCTCAGAGCATTTGAAGAGGAACGGGCTGCCCAAAACATTGGTATTCATAGCGCCCACACCGTCACCGACAGTAAGAGCCGGCGGAAACAGAAGAGAAACCTTAGGAGGATGCTATCATTGTGTTTATTCCATTTTGTGGTGCATCATCCGGAAAGATAGGACGAATTCTCCAGGAACTCAAAGTGAAGACTGTTTCCCGCCCGCAAGATAAAGCATGGGCACTGACAGATAGGGCTGAGGATGACTTCTGACTACAGAAGTCCAGCTTGTCATGACATACGTAGGTCAGATGGTGAGTACTGTTGTGGATCATTGCCATGAACATCAAAGGCACACCAGACTGCAACAGCCTAACAAGTCGGCCGTCGCGTAAATCTGCCCAGGCGGAATTAAACGGAATAGATTACGATCACAGTAAGGTTCGGATAGAGACTTCTAACTTCTGAGACAGTGTCATTTAATAATGGTTCAAATGGCTCTGAACACTATGGGACTTAACATCTGAGGTCATCAGTCCCCTAGAACTTAGAACTACTTAAACCTAAGTAACCTAAGAACATCATACACATCCATGCCTGAGGCAGGGTTCGAACTTGCGACCGTAGCAGACGCGCGGTTCCGGACTGAAGCCGCTAGAACCGCTCGGCCACCGTGGCAGGCTGTCACTTAATAGCCGGCCGGAGTGGCCGAGCGGTTCTAGGCGCTACGTCTGGAACCGCGAGACAGCTGCGGTCGCAGGTTCGAATCCTGCCTCGGGCATGGATGTGTGTGATGTCCTTAGGTTAGTTAGGTTTAAGTAGTTCTAAGTTCTAGGGGACTGATGACCTTAGAAGTTAACTCCCATAGAGCTCAGAGCCATCGAACCATTTTTGTCACTTAATAACCTGTCGAGAATCGAGTAAGGGAACATCTGATGAGTTGAGATAGTGGCTAAATCCTTAATAATGCCTGGGAAGTGATGATGATGTTTGGTTTTTTGGGGCACTCAACTGCGCGGTCATCAGCACCCGTACAAAGTCCCAATTTGTACACAATCGAATTTTTTACATAGTCAGATCCAGCCACTGTCACTAATGATGATGGTGATGGTGGTGAAATGATGAGGACAACACAAACACCCAGTACCTGGTCAGAGGAAATCCCCAAGCCGGTCTTGAATCGAACCCGGGACCCTCTGAACCAGAGGCAGCAACGCAAGCCACTAGCCCATGAGCTGCGGACAATGCCTGGGAAACCGCACATAGTCTTATTAAGAAGAGGAAGAAGGTATCCCACGACGAACTTTCAGGGGCAGGCGGAGCAGAAATGGAGACGCCGACAACACGCGTCCCTGGGCGTTGACCGCGGACAGCGCGGCATAGCGGCGGGAGGGGGAGAGGAGACGCTAGACGCACGCCTGTTTCTAGACGCAGACCTCGGGCAGAGCAGCAGGTAGGGGACAAGGCGTTGAAAGATAAAAGTCCCATGCCAACTTCTAGGTCACCAGTTTATCATCACACGTAATGATAGCAACAGGTTACTAGTCGATAAATTGTGTCCGCGCACAGTGACATCTGGCCATTCAATCGTGAAACATTTCGTCATGAATCACACTGGGAAAAGTTGAAGAATCACATTCAACTTTTGTCTCCAAATTACACTCTAAGACCAAAAAATGCAAACCACGAAGGAATCATCCGAATGGGACGGAAATCGGAAGATTTCATGTACGTGGCATGCCATTTCTTTTCATTGCAGGAACCCACTGGTTGTCATCCGTGGCACACACAATGCGCGATGGTACGTCAACATTATTCTAGGCCCTGTTCTGCTGCCCTTAATGGAGTGCTACCTGGTCTTACATTTCAGCAAGTTAATGCCCGCCTGCACACTGCGAGAATTTCTATTGTTTGTCTTCTTGCTTGCCAAACCCTACCTTGGCCAGCACGGTCACAGGATCTCCCCCATTCCGCCCCCCAACTGCGAAAGTTTGAAACGTTTTGGGCAGGACTTTCCAATCGGTTCAGGATTTTGACGGTCTAGCCCGCCAATTGGAAAGAAGTCACGATTTCCCTCAGGAGCACATCCATCAACTCCATCAATCAATGACAAACCGAATAACTGCTTGCATGAGGGCCAGAGTTGGACCAGTGCGTCATTGAATTGCTCAACTCGTGAAGTTCTTTTTCTTGAATAAATCATCCAGTTTTTCTGAAACTGTAATCATTTGTTTGCCTATACATGTACAACACACATACCGATATCTGTCCCATTCGGATAATTTCTTCGTGGTATGACTTTTTTTAGTGTATGCACACTGGTCGTTTAGTCAGTTTTACAGTCTGTTCGGTTTAATTCTTAAACTATGAACGCGTTCTTAGTATTTTATAGTCAGGTATACGTGGCTACTCCACAGTTGTTGGACAGCATAGCTGTTTACCAGCCTTAGGGACTCCTAACATGCTCAAAGTTACTGCACAATGAGTATTATGCAATAATATAGACCACCTGAGCTATATACTGAAGAAGACTGCAGAGTTTTAAAGATATTAGCGCCCTTTCAGTGTACTGTACTTTGTAAGAGATGTATTGCGCACGACACGATATTTGCTGATGAAGCCAAGAACATTTCTATTCGCTCGGAACGAATTTCCGCAAAGAATTGAAAAACGTAAATGACAGAAATCAGAAAACTGGCTGGAAGATGTATTTGAAAGCACCTTGTGCGTCTTGGAAGAAGTGAAGTTCATGATGAATCAGGAATCGCCAAATACCATGTTGTCCAGAACAGAAGTGGAAACTGAAGATCATGTTGTCATGACAGCAAACAGAAATATTTATTTTATTTGCAGCAGAAGATAAGGGAAACTGTGCAATGAGCGTACATGTTTAATTTTCTGCAAAAAGATGAAACAAACTTTCCATAAATATTATTGTTTCACTTCGTTTGCAACAGTCGTTATAGAAGAGGAATACATAGAAACCAGCACATATGCACGATAAATTACACAGTTCACGTGTTCTAATTGTAATTAGCTGTTGTTGTGATTTCCGAGACTATGCTGACATGAAAGAACCCCTGGTGAATTGAAATACTCAGCTTCTCGGACTTGTTTTTCCCTTAGTACGTACTTTCTGCTTGTATTTCACAAGGCAAGTATCTAAATCGCAGTATATGGGAGTTACATATCGTCGAGCGCTGATTGGTTCGCCGCTGATGCAAGTTCTAACAGGCGCGTTCCGCCCACGAATATAACGCAATAATAATGTGCCCTTCTCGGCCACGCACTTTCACGCACTACATATTCACAATATTACTGTGACAATACTGTTGAGAGTATGCGGGCCGCTTTAGCTGCTGTATATCCCTGAATATCATCAGGCCACGTTAAGGTCAGTCAGTCAAAAAGATTCCCAGCTGATCACAGGATGACGCTAGGAGGCTACTAGAAGCGGCAGCTTCAGACCTTTAGCTGCATTGCACTGGCGCTACGAAAGAACAGGGTTTCCCACAGTTCAAGGCCCACTCTGGGAGAGGTTTTCTGCTTTCACACTTTGCCCTAATGAGACGCTCTCTACGATCTCTGCTGTATCCTTGTCGCTAAGCAACCTAACGTGAGGCTGCCCACCGAATTTCCAAATATTACTGAACACTCGTTCACCAAGCAGCCACAACCACTAAACCCCAATTCTTTAAAACACAACTCCCTTGACTCTACGAATGAGTTAATGTGTTAAATATTTGATTTCAATTTTGCAAGCGAGACAAAGTTTAGGAACGGTTTTAAACTGTGCTTAAGATTTGTTGGAAGTCACTAAGTGCTCTCACTATCAAAATCTAGATAAATACAGTCTGGATAATTTGAGATCCGTTTTAAGCAAAAGCTACTTTTTCACGCATCTCTATGTTTATGACGTCATATCTCCTGCATTAGATGTCGTCCAATGACACAGTTTTGCATATACATTCATAGTAAACGATAAACTGTTTTCATCATTTTGTGGGGGAGGGAGGGGTGAGGGAGGTGTCAGCCGAGAAAAGTTTTCAAAAATGTTTTAAATTATGTAAAAAGTGCGTTCGAAATCGCTAAGTGCTTTCATCGTCGAATACTGCAAGAATGAGTACAGGTATTTAGGCGCTATGAGTTGCACTGGCTCAAGAAAAACATGCAGTTCCTAAATGCAACACATGGCTTATTGTGTCTAACTGTTGACATAAGATAATGGATCTTAATGAGTAGATTATGACAACCTTTTAAATGTTTAAATTCCGTCAATAATTCCTCAAAATATTGAAAATTTAATTTTTGTTGCTCTTGGTAGCATTTAGTCAACCTGCAACAGGTGCCAGGTTCCGGGCTCCGGGTTAGTCGCACAGTTGTACAAATACACTCCTGGAAATGGAAAAAAGAACACATTGACACCGGTGTGTCAGACCCACCATACTTGCTCCGGACACTGCGAGAGGGCTGTACAAGCAATGATCACACGCACGGCACAGCGGACACACCAGGAACCGCGGTGTTGGCCGTCGAATGGCGCTAGCTGCGCAGCATTTGTGCACCGCCGCCGTCAGTGTCAGCCAGTTTGCCGTGGCATACGGAGCTCCATCGCAGTCTTTAACACTGGTAGCATGCCGCGACAGCGTGGACGTGAACCGTATGTGCAGTTGACGGACTTTGAGCGAGGGCGTATAGTGGGCATGCGGGAGGCCGGGTGGACGTACCGCCGAATTGCTCAACACGTGGGGCGTGAGGTCTCCACAGTACATTGATGTTGTCGCCAGTGGTCGGCGGAAGGTGCACGTGCCCGTCGACCTGGGACCGGACCGCAGCGACGCAAGGATGCACGCCAAGACCGTAGGATCCTACGCAGTGCCGTAGGGGACCGCACCGCCACTTCCCAGCAAATTAGGGACACTGTTGCTCCTGGGGTATCGGCGAGGACCATTCGCAACCGTCTCCATGAAGCTGGGCTACGGTCCCGCACACCGTTAGGCCGTCTTCCGCTCACGCCCCAACATCGTGCAGCCCGCCTCCAGTGGTGTCGCGACAGGCGTGAATGGAGGGACGAATGGAGACGTGTCGTCTTCAGCGATGAGAGTCGCTTCTGCCTTGGTGCCAATGATGGTCGTATGCGTGTTTGGCGCCGTGCAAGTGAGCGCCACAATCAGGACTGCATACGACCGAGGCACACAGGGCCAACACCCAGCATCATGGTGTGGGGAGCGATCTCCTACACTGGGCGTACACCACTGGTGATCGTCAAGGGGACACTGCATAGTGCACGGTACATCCAAACCGTCATCGAACCCATCGTTCTACCATTCCTAGACCGGCAAGGGAACTTGCTGTTCCAACAGGACAATGCACGTCCGCATGTATCCCGTGCCACCCAACGTGCTCTAGAAGGTGTAAGTCAACTACCCTGGCCAGCAAGATCTCCGGATCTGTCCCCCATTGAGCATGTTTGGGACTGGATGAAGCGTCGTCCCACGCGGTCTGCACGTCCAGCACGAACGCTGGTCCAACTGAGGCGACAGGTGGAAATGGCATGGCAAGCCGTTCCACAGGACTACATCCAGCATCTCTACGATCGTCTCCATGGGAGAAAGCAGCCTGCATTGCTGCGAAAGGTGGATATACACTGTACTAGTGCCGACATTGTGCATGCTCTGTTGCCTGTGTCTATGTGCCTGTGGTTCTGTGAGTGTGATCATGTGATGTATCTGACCCCAGGAATGTGTCAATAAAGTTTCCCCTTCCTGGGACAATGAATTCACGGTGTTCTTATTTCAATTTCCAGGAGTGTATTTGAACGCTGCTGTTGGCGCCAGTGGGAAACATCATGACGTCACAGTCACGAAGACTACCGACTTGTACCGATATGTGCCGAGTAGACCAAGCGAGCAAAGCCCACGACGACGGACTGTACTGTCAAAAACTTTGGTCGAAGTCGGTCTATTGTTTGTACTTGAATCCGCAGCATTGCGACCTTTGGTTTTTCAAAGCTAATACTGTTGCTCCATGGCCCTGATAGCAGCGTGTTCTGGAAGGAGTCTGCAAAACACCTGAGTGGAATCTACTTTTATACTCTTTGGACCAGTCATGTAGTAGACGCCTACCAAAATATTCAACGCTGGTCGGGTTTTGTGCGAGATATTTGCATACCGTTATACTGTCGGGGAGGCCGCAGAAATAACTTGTAAGGGCAACATGTACACTCCTTCCCCCCAGAGCCGCTAGTTTGACACCCTTGCTGAACACCATTCCGGAATTAATAGCAAAAGTCCAGTTCTGCTACCAGTCATAAATGAATTTTCCCGTTGTTCTTTGCCGAGAAACGCATTATCACATACTTTAGGTGTATTAGATGTAAAGAAAAAGGAGGCTCCTTAGTCGAATAGATAATAGAATCATACACTGCAAGCTGTCACGGTTGATATTTGATTCCTTGGCGAAATTTGCTGTGGGCGTTAGGCCGTAGTCTAAGGCACCTTTCCGAGACAAAATAATACTTCAGATATCTAAGTGGCAATAAAGACAGAAAGCACTTCGCTCTGCGGAGCTCGTTTAAGTTGGAACTTGCTTCTTGAGTCTTTATAGCCTCTGATGAAGTCTCCAGCACTGGAAGATTCAACTTTAGACAAAGAAATATGCCTTGGACCACTGTCTAATGCCCATAAAACAGAATTCACCACGGTGAAAGTACTCGTCATAGCTATATAAAAACAACTCTATATAAGTATGCCCAGATACGAGAACTTATTGAGTTATGGGTCAGTTTTTCTTTTGCCGCGAACGCTCAGTACTCAGTAGTGCAACCGTCTGCCTGTTACGGTTCATTTCTCATTTCTTTTCGGTGGTGTTTGTCCCTACACTGAGTCCTCTGATTGTAATGCTATCGGAGGTAGCATTTTATTTGCTGATGTCAAGCTCCGCAGGATCTTCTAGTTCCAAAGAAAAGAGTTAATCTTTTTAACCAAATTATGCAATAAATTGCAAAGAACCGTCGAAGTTTCAATATTAATTCATGTGGTTGTTGTAATGTATGTTACTGCATAGTTTATTGGACCATTTGATTAGGCTTAGTAGCGAAACTAATCATTAAGTAATAATTTCAAAAAAAATTGTTCAAATGGCACTGAGCACTATGGGACTTAACATTTGAGGTCATCAGTCCCCTAGAACTTAGAACTACTTAAACCTAACTAACCTAAGGACATCACACACATCTATGCCCGAGGCAGGATTCGAACCTGCGACAGCAGCGGTCTAGCGGTTCCAGACTGAAGCGCCTAGAACCGCTCGGCCACACCGGCCGGCTGTAATAAGGTAAATTAATGTACTGCAGCTTCGACGGTTCTCTGCAATTTATTACTTATTTTGGTTAACCAGAATAGTTGCTGGCGTCATGTCTTCCAGAATATTGGAAATTATTTAATCGTTATAAATTGAAAGTTAAATCCTAAAATTTAATAACAGTTGATTTCTCATCATGTCACTAGTTCTAGCGCTTATGATTATGCCATCTTTACACGGCCATAAATATTGCAGCTCTTCCAAAAATTTCGTCAGTGAACAAGCCAGAACGTAAAGGGATATGTAAGCGGATATATAATCTGCCTTCTTCCTTTAAATAAATTAACAAAAGTTATTATTACTGATAATTACATTTCGTAATTGTCATTTTGTGTTTGTGCTGGCAAAACTAGTGATTTCTTGGAGTGTGAACATCTGAAACAGATAAATTTAGTCCTATTGTTAGTGAACGTTACCCTTGCAGAAAGGTATCGAACGTGACTTTTGCGTGGCATGTCACCACCCTATTTCTACTCTTCGTGTGACAGCACAACACACACAAACGTTTCAGGAGCGATGGATAAGTCGACGTGGTCCAGTAGCATGGACTCCCAGTTCACCTGACTTTAATCCCTTAAATTTCTGTACACCTGGACATTTAGTTCTATGGGTGGATCTCATACCCATCAACAGTGAGCACAAGTTACAGGAGCGTATTCCCAATACATGCCACCAAATCTGATCCATGATTCTTTGAGAAGGACGTTCGAGAAAGAATGGCAACCACGTTTGGACGACTCCTGTAGTGTCGACAGACAAATGAATGTAACAGGTCAGAACGGTCCATATTTCATTGAGTACTTGTTTCCGGGCATATGATTATAGGCCATTTTTTCCAATTTTGACATGTATTGTCCCCTATAAGAATATAAAACTTCTTTTTACAGGCACCATGTATGTTGATAAGAGTGGCAGATAAGTGGCAGTCCACTAATTCCACTAGTCAAATGGAATCCTGCCCTTTCTTTGGCCACTGGCTTTTGTTTTAAACGCAATTCATAAATAATCACCTGTATTTCAAGTCCACACTCTTTTTTTCGTTACTGATGAAAGTTTGTCTCATTCTACGCTATCATAATCCTTGTCAAGATCTATAAAATTCGTAATAAGATCTTCTTCTTCTGATTGAATCTGTCATCTAAGGTCCATAGTAGTCGTGTTGCATTTTATACTCTTCTGTTTCATCCGAATCCAAATAGTTCCTTAATTAGATTGTCTTCGATTTTGTTTTACTGTCTCTTGCTTAGGATTGCTACTGTCACCTTTGCCCCATGTGAAACAATGCTAATCGTTCTGTGGTCACCACAGTTCTTAGTTTCTTGTTTAAGTATGATTCGCATCGTTGACGTTTCCAGGAAGCTTTCAGCTGTATCGCATATTTTACTGCATATCATTGTTATTTCTTCCATCGTTTCTCCACTTAAGTGTTCAAATTGTTTTCACAGCATCAGACGAGTGCGTAACGGGTTCTTCTTTCTTATTGCTGTTACTGCACTGCTTACTTCCCGTATTAAGATCGAACGACCTGTTCCATCATCACCAACATCTTTGTCCCTGTTTCAGCTTCTTTCTCTTTTGGTCTTAAGTCACGCAGTTGTTTGGCACACTTTTTCCATGTTGATACACGGGAGAGATTTTTCCATCATTGTATATTCCGCCTAGTACCTCCTTACGTCATCCTTTGTCTGCCAGTTTAACTTCCATTGCTAAACACTTAAAATGTTACCCTGTCTTCTCCTTCCTTCCTTTTTTATTGGTTTCGTACTGGTAGCGTATTTCATATGTATGGTTCACCAAAATTCTTACTTTATTCAAAAGGAAAATCTGAAATCAACAGCTTTCTTTTGCTGAAGGAAGCTTCCTTCACTTGCATTATTACTATTTTTATATCATCCTTCGTAATAGCTTTCTCAGTCTGTGCCACTAAACCAAGTGCTGAAAAAAATTAATTCATTTTTTAATTTGTTGTTAACTAGGCAAAAGTTGGAGAATTGTCGGAAATTTTCGTAGAGACATGATATGCACGAAATGACTACACATGATTTGAAAATAGTTTTGGGGAAAGAAATAAGACAAGAATGGTAGAACACTGTCACTGTCTAATAAAAAACACTCAATTTTTCTCGCTGTGTCTCTGATTGGTCTCAACAGTGTTAGTGCAGTGCTGTAGATGAAACTCTCTTTACATGCAGACAAGAGACGCTCAATTAACTCTCAGAACCCGCACCGATAGAGCAAATACCAGGCAGCTGTTGCGCTGATTCACCTACCAGTCAGCTCCTGCGAAGAGTTTCTAACAGAACGAGGCATTACAAGGCACTCCGGAGAATAATGCCTCGCATTCGGCAGATATTGCTTGAGCCAAATGCTGTAATTTTTCCTTTGAAAAGAACACGACCGGTTTTCCTTCCAGTCCTACTGAAAGCTCCGTCTCTAATGAGCCATTCATCTGTAGAACCTTTCCGTGGTGTCCACCGATTAGATCCCCACTCTCGTGGAGCCAAAATGGACACGAAAGAAAATAGCAATACTGAGGGGCAAGTTGAGACCTCAGATACCCAAACATCGGGGCTGGAACCGATGGAAAATATCCCCTCAGCTGAACAGGGGGACAGACCTGTTCAAGAAGTGGCAATGGTTACTAAGATGTTGGACCAGATTAAGATCAAAGACTTGTCTGGGGCTCAGTTGAGGGAACTTCTTAGAGAACAAAAGCTAAAGGAAGGAAAAGAGCGGCTTCCTCAACAAAAGTGGAGGGAACTAAAGGGGCTTGAGACCAAGAGCTCCAAGAAAAGACTGTCCCGGGGCGAATGTGGTGTACAAACCGCTTCTACATCGAGGGCAGGCAGTAAGAGAACAAGGGAGGAATCTAAGACTCCCACTTCTCAGGTTTAGAGTATCCAGAAAAAGCGGAGGCAAGAAATATGGAAACAGAGCTGTAGTACTGCAGTTTCGGTTTTTAAGATGATGGTTATCCAGCAAGGCTATCCACTGGTCAATATCACCTCACAGCAGGAGGAGCTCGTGCAAATTTGAGAAGATTGGGGGGGGGGGGGGGGGACGCTGGTCCAGGACCCAAGTTCAGGAGAGTCCATCTGGATCACAATGCTCTCATCTTTGTCTGTGAGGGGGTGGGTACAGTGGACTGGCTTAAGGAAAAGGTGCCCCTAACATCACCGTGGAAGGATGTGAAGCTGCGGTAAAGACCGCGGCTGAGCTCTTCAAGACCGCAAAGATATTAACCTGGGTGCCAAAACTCCTTAAGGATACCTCTCCAGAGACTCTGATTGAGAAAATAGCGTCTCAAAACCCGAAAGTCTCGACAGAAAATTGGAAGGTTATCAACTGGAAGGCTGCACCAAACGGCCAAAACCTTGTGGTGGAATTCAGAGAGAAGTCCCTCAAGACAGTGCGGGATCAGGAGCTGAGACTATTCTTGGTGTTCTCGCAGATTGCCGTCAGGGTAATTAAAGACATCAGAACCAACAACGGCGGAAAGATAGGGACTGAATGTGCTGCAGATAAACTGCAAGACGGTAAAGGGGCCACTGCTGCCCTGAGTCGTCTTCTGAGAAGACAAGAATTGGACGTGGCCCTGATTCAGGAACCCTATTTATATAAAGGGCGTGTATCGGGCCTCGGCGGCACTAGAGGTAAGCTGGTTTATGTTAGAAACATAAGAAACTCCATAACGCGCGTATATGTAAAAAATGGAATCCCCTTCATGCTTCTGGCGGACTTTTGTTCTAGGGACTTAGTGACCATCAGGATGTGGCAACGTGCGGAATGTATCACGAGGGAGTTTGTAATGGCCTCGGCATACCTTCCTTACGAGGACAGTGCTCCTCCTTCTCAGGAGGTGAGTAGACTGACAGAAGTCTGTGCACAACAGGGCGACCAACTATTGGTTGGATGCGATGGTAGTGCCCACAACTTAGTGTGGGGCAGCACCGAAACATACAATAGAGGTGAGAACCTTCTAGAATTTCTTCTAGCTAGTAACTTAGAGATCCTCAATAGGGGCAAGGAACCTGCATTTAGGAATATAAGAAGGGAAGAGGTAATTGACATAACTTTCGGTTCCACTTTGATGGGTAGTTGTGTCAAACAATGGCGTGTCGCTTTAGAGCCATCCTCATCAGACCACATGTATATTAAGTTCGAGGTTGAAATGGGCATTAGACAGACCTTGTCCTATAGTAATCCCAGGAAAACGGACTGGGAGGCGTATAGGAGGGACCTCGACTCAAGCCTATCCGAGGTCAGTACTTCGATAAGGAATCCAGTAGAGTTTGAGGAGGTAGCAGAGGCAGTGACCTCTGCCATCATGACGTCATACCATGACAACTGATCAACCACCAAGAAGTGCACGAATAGGAATGTATCTTGGTGGAACAATAACCTGGAATCATAGAGGAAACAGTTATGAAGACTATTTAACCTTGCAAGAAGGAAAGGATAATGGGCAGAATATCAGGAGGCCTTTGTCAAATACAGTCTTGCAATTAAGCAAGCAAAGCAACCATTCTGGAAGGTATTCTGTGAGGAGGTAGAGGGTACGGCTGTTCAGGCCAGACTTCACAAAATCATCACTAGGATACCAATTAATCCAGGAGGAAGTTTAAGGAAACAGGATGGGAAGTAGGACAGCAGATGAAACCCTGGAACTACTCCTCAAGACTCATTTTCCTCAGTGGACTCTGACAGACAACATAGACCAGGACGAGATCACTGTGAGATATCGGTTTTCAGGTATTCGAAGGGAGAACGGAATCTTCCAGAGAATGTGTGGGCCATAGTAAAATTCAATGGGCGGTGGGAACATTCCAACGGTTCATCTCTCCTGGCCCAGATGGAATTTTTCCAGCGCTCCTGCAACAAGCAGCAGTGAACTTAATAAGATTCTTATGCAGGTTATTTAGGGTTAGCCTAGCAGCAGGAATCATTCCTTACGTCTGGAGGGTAGCGAAGGTTGTCTTCATTCGAAAGCCAGGGAGAGATGATCATACCAAGGCCAAAGATATGAGACCAATCAGTGAGTCCTCCTTTCTTCTTAAAACATTAGAAAAACTGGTCAATGTGCATGTTAGGGAGAGGAGGTTAACTATGGTCCCTCTACATATAAACCAACATGCATATCTACCACGAAAATCGTGTGAAACTGCACTCTACCAGCTTGTTGGGAAGGTGGAGAAAGCACTGCACTTTCAGGAGATAGTCCTCTGCATCTTCTTGGACATCGAAGGGGCTTTTAGCAAACAAGACCTTCGAATCTATGGTTAAGGTAGCAGAGGAGCATGGCTTGGAGACCACCGTTTGCAGGTGGATTAAAGCCCTTCTTAGTGGTAGAAAGGTAGAAGCCATCATGATGCAAGAAAAAATTGGTAATCAACACCACAAGGAAGGGTCCTGTCCCCTCTACTGTGGAACCTTGTGGTGAATGAACTCATTGTAGAATTAAACTCTATACAGTACTTTTGCCAGGGATACACAGACGATCTTGTCATAGCAATACTTCGCAAATTTTCAAGTACAGTCAGAGCTATGGCACAAGGAGCATTAAACATTCTGCAAAACTGGTGCAGGAAACAGGATCTAAGGATCAGTCCTAAAAAGATTATTGTACTACCATTTACGAGGAAGCAGATCCAACACACATATTGGGTTCCCAAGCTTCTCAATGAAACTCTATAAGTGAAGGGGAAAGTGAAATATCTAGCGGTAACCCTGGGTGAGAAGCTATCGTGGACCCCTCACATAAGGAGCACCTGTTCCAAGGCGAAAGGTAATGAGTACCACCAGGCGAGCTTGTGGTAAAAACTGGAGCCCAAGCCCCAAGAGTATGTACCAGATATGCACAACAGTAGTAAGACCTATGATCATTTTTGGGGCAACAGTGTGGTGGGGAAAGATAGAACAGCAGGTAGTTGCTAAGGAGCTTGCTAAGGTGCAGAGATTGGCCTACTTAGTCATTACAGGCGGAATTAGCAGCACAACCACTGCTGGGATGGGAACTTGCTGGACATGACCCCATTATACCTGCGGGTAAAGATGGAGGCAGCAGCTGGAGTACACAGGTTGAAGACTGGCAAAAACTGAAACTCCCTGGGTATCCAGGATCTCACAGTGAAATACTGAGTGAGGTAAACATTGGTATAGTTGGGGAAATGCCGGCCGACTATATAATAACTCCCAGCTGCTTCAACAAGCCTTTGAATGTAGTAATTGGTAGTAGAGAGCTCTTGGAGAACAAATTTCGACACCGTACTGGGGACACAGTCTGGTTCACTGACGATTCGAAAACAGATCAAGGTGTTGGGGCCGGGTTATACGGAGTACAGCCAAGGATGGAGAGTGCAATATCTCTAGGAAAGATGACCACTGTGTTTCAAGTACTGTGGAGGAGAATTTGCGGGGGTGCTAGAGAGGTCGTAGCAATTTCATTTATTCAGACAGCCAAGCAACCCTGAAAGCACTGGCAGCCTCTGCAACAAGATCAAAGATCGTGGCAGAATGCCACAAAGTCCTTGTGGAGCTAGGGGAAAGCAACAGGGTAAACCTATTGTGGGACCCTGGGCACTCAGGGATTAGTGGTAATGAACAAGCCGATGTGTTGGCCAGGATAGGGGCGATGACGCCATTTATTGGACCGGAACCTGTCCTGGCAATCACCAAGACTATGATCAAAATAAAACTACGAGACTGGACAAGGAGAAAGCATGTAGAATATTGGGCTAAGATCCAAAAGCGAAAACATTGCAAGGTATTTATGTCGAAGCCATGTTCTAAAAGAAGTCTCTCAATCCTGGGCTTGAACAGAAGAGAAATGAAACTCATGGTTGGACTATTGACAAGATGAGAATTTCAAAAAACACCTACATACAATGGGGATAATAGAAGAAGACCCCAAATGTAGGATGTGTGGTGAGAGCGACGAAACCGCATCACATTTGATCTTCGAATGCGAGGCATTGGAGATTAAAAGACACAGAATATTAGGATCAACGAGACCTGAAGAAATTGTGTCTACCAAAGCACTGGTAAAGAATCCCCTTGCACTGTTCAGGGACATTCGATGGCATTACTAGAGACACGGGGAACGATACCGCACAATAAACTTTGTTTCGGTGCAGGCAGCAGCGGGATTGACGAATGTTGTTTTTGCTCCCTGATACAATCAAATCAAATCAAATCACCTCTATATGGACGTCTCACAAGACCCCCATGCGCGCGTACCGGAGATTTACAAAAACACGACATTCTTGGAATGATTTATTATAATTATTGCTGTAATAAAATGTCAAATTATTTATCGATTTTTCGACGGTTATATCTTCATAAAAGAGCTCTCTCTCGTCGGTGAGTAATTATCGTCAGTAATTTATAAATTAAGTGTGAAACACACTTGTTTCGTAACTTGCGGTACGCAGTTTCAAGCGGAGTACAGAAAATTTATCGCAAACACGTCACCATTATCATTAAATGTCACTTAATAATGCAATAACGATTTAAACCTTCAAGGGAGAATATGATAATCAAGACAGAAGGCAAACATCACATGCTTAAGTGCGAGTATAATACATAACGTAATGGCTCCTGGAGTCGAAAGTTGTGGCTTCGCATCCCATCACATGTAAATACTTTTTTTCATGTTAGAGCTGTTATCACGTTCTAGGATTTTTTTGTGAGTGTAGTACAATTATGGTCTGCAATACTGGATATTATTTGCATTCCGTCTGATTTGAGAACGGAGGATGAAATAAATATTTAGCGATTTCCGAGTGTGTGGTTAGGCAGGAACGTAAGAGGAAATCTTAAATAGCTGCGAGTAAAACGACCAGCAATAACATTCACATTCTTTCCTGTCGCAAATATTTTGATGTTCATTTACGAATATGTGGCGATTTCCAAGCGTGTGGTTAGGCGGGAATCTAAGAGTACAACTTTAAATGCTGCGACTAAAACGAGCTGCAATAAAATTGATATTCTGTCGTTACACAAATATTCGGCTCTTTGTTTTCGAATATGTGGCGACTTCCGAGTGTGTGGTTACAGAGGAACCTGAGGGAACAGCTTAAATTGCTACGAGTGATTCGAGGAGCAATAACAGTCATATTTTTCTTGTCACAAAGTCGATAGCCGATCACGCGGTCGTCGCTGTTGCGCGTGATGTCAAAATGACGTCTCGGCTGTGGGAAGTAGTGTGAAACGAACATTACCCCAATAAACCTTATTGCCATGCAGCCAAATAATAAACAATGCAACGACAGACAAAATACACTCCTGGAAATTGAAATAAGAACACCGTGAATTCATTGTCCCAGGAAGGGGAAACTTTATTGACACATTCCTGGGGTCAGATACATCACATGATCACACTCACAGAACCACAGGCACATAGACACAGGCAACAGAGCATGCACAATGTCGGCACTAGTACAGTGTATATCCACCTTTCGCAGCAATGCAGGCTGCTATTCTCCCATGGAGACGATCGTAGAGATGCTGGATGTAGTCCTGTGGAACGGCTTGCCATGCCATTTCCACCTGTCGCCTCAGTTGGACCAGCGTTCGTGCTGGACGTGCAGACCGCGTGAGACGACGCTTCATCCAGTCCCAAACATGCTCAATGGGGGACAGATCCGGAGATCTTGCTGGCCAGGGTAGTTGACTTACACCTACTAGAGCACGTTGGGTGGCACGGGATACATGCGGACGTGCAGTGTCCTGTTGGAACAGCAAGTTCCCTTGCCGGTCTAGGAATGGTAGAACGATGGGTTCGATGACGGTTTGGATGTACCGTGCACTATTCAGTGTCCCCTCGACGATCACCAGTGGTGTACGCCCAGTGTAGGAGATCGCTCCCCACACCATGATGCCGGGTGTTGGCCCTGTTTGCCTCGGTCGTATGCAGTCCTGATTGTGGCGCTCACCTGCACGGCGCCAAACACGCATACGACCATCATTGGCACCAAGGCAGAAGCGACTCTCATCGCTGAAGTCGACACGTCTCCATTCGTCCCTCCATTCACGCCTGTCGCGACACCACTGGAGGCGGGCTGCACGATGTTGGGGAGTGAGCGGAAGACGGCCTAACGGTGTGCGGGACCGTAGCCCAGCTTCATGGAGACGGTTGCGAATGGTCCTCGCCGATACCCCAGGAGCAACAGTGTCCCTAATTTGCTGGGAAGTGGCGGTGCGGTCCCCTACGGCACTGCGTAGGATCCTACGGTCTTGGCGTGCATCCGTGCGTCGCTGCGGTCCGGTCCCAGGTCGACGGGCACGTGCACCTTCCGCCAACCACTGGCGACAACATCGATGTACTGTGGAGACCTCACGCCCCACGTGTTGAGCAATTCGGCGGTACGTCCACCCGGCCTCCCGCATGCCCACTATATGCCCTCGCTCAAAGTCCGTCAACTGCACATACGGTTCACGTCCACGCTGTCGCGGCATGCTACCAGTGTTAAAGACTGCGATGGAGCTCCGTATGCCACGGCAAACTGGCTGACACTGACGGCGGCGGTGCACAAATGCTGCGCAGCTAGCGCCATTCGACGGCCAACACCGCGGTTCCTGGTGTGTCCGCTGTGCCGTGCGTGTGATCATTGCTTGTACAGCCCTCTCGCAGTGTCCGGAGCAAGTATGGTGGGTCTGACACACCGGTGTCAATGTGTTCTTTTTTCCATTTCCAGGAGTGTAAATATGATGAGAGTCCTGTAATAGAAGCAGCTAGCCATTATTTGTGCTCTATAGCAGTTACCTTGCAAGGTACGAAAACTACAAAACAAAAAGATCGTGACATGAAAATGTTTAGATGTTTTGTAAGTAAAGTGACGGTGCTGTCTGCAACCTATTGCCGGGTTGACAGAAAGCGTACTTTTCGGCCGTAAAAACGTATAACAACATGTAATAATTCATGAGTGTAAAAATTAAAACATAAACTCGTTTATAATCTAATGGTATCAGATTCAAAAACGAAACTGTATTATTCCACATCAAACGCACTGAAAATGCCTTACTTTTAAAGACGAAACTCGCGTGGAACATAAATACGTATGCGAGAGGCTTTCAGTAAGTAATGCAACATATTTTTTTCGATTAATTTCAATTGAAAAAAATGTTAAATTTGTTGTGGAACATCATGGAATATTCCCGCTTCAGCCCCTATAGTTTCACGAATTTCCGATAGGTGACGGTGCCACTATAGTGTAGACTCGGTGGAGTGGCGGGTTGTGGAAGTGGTGGAGCTGGTCACGGGCTTCCAGGGAAACATCGCTGCAAGATACAATAACTTCTAGGGCCGGCCGGAGTGGCCGTGCGGTTCTAGGCGCTACAGTCTGGAGCCGAGCGACCGCTCCGGTCGCAGCTTCGAATCCTGCCTCGGGCATGGATGTGTGTGATGTCCTTAGGTTGGTTAGGTTTTATTAGTTCTAAGTTCTAGGCGACTGATGAACTCAGAAGTTAAGTCGCATAGTACTCAGAGCCATTTTACAACAACTTCTAATTCGTCTTGAGTTACACCGTTGGACTGCTGCAGCGCCCTAGCATACGCTGTCTGCAGGCACATGGTCCACCGGGGGTGCCGGCGACGTTGGAGGGTCACGGTCGTCGGATAACCGTCCAACGTCCGCCTCCTGCTTCGCTGACATTTTTTTATCCCATTCAGCGGCGCCCTGTGTGAGCAGTGCCAGCAACACTTGCGTCCACTGAATTCTCATAGACTGCACTACTACTGGGTTAGAAGCTCGCCCTGGTATGGAAAGATGGTGGCGGTACTGCGCCTGCTCCAAACCACTGCCCTCCAAGGCAGAAGTTTGATTTTGCCGTGGGTAGTGGGAGATCGCTCATCCACGAGCTGGTCTGGTCAGCTGGTTGCACAGAGCAGCATCGGCTGCTGATTGCCCCATAGAGCGATGGAGACTTGCGTGAACCTGATGTCGCAGAGGGTGTTGCCAGACTGTGTACCACTGTGCTATAATCAGAGGGTATGTGTAGTGGTTAATAGTACACTTGTTGTGCCGATACAATGCTTCCAGGCACGTTCGAATCGAGACCCTCGTGTCTCCATGGTACGTAAATACTTTGCAGGCGGTATCGTTTTAGGCACGGCATTTCTGCAATATCAACACGATTGCGCGGCTTGGCCGAGCTGCCTTACACTGTACAAAGAGACTCGCTTGTTAAATTGCAATTCAGCGCCTCTGTGCCTGCCTGCCTGCCTCACACACAGCTCCAATGGAGCAGCTTTTAATTCAGTAATGTCCAAAATTTAGCGATGGCGTAAAGTATATAAGGAAAGACTGTGCAGGACGTCTCCCATTTAGAAGTCGCTCTCGAAAGTTCGATGTTTCTGAGATGATGGAGTTATGCCTTGTGTAAGGATGAGAAACGTCTACCAGCATTTGTCGGAGTGCAGCACTTGACGGATTGTGGCCTATCAAGACTGCAGTTTGTCGATGTTACTGCTCGAGTTTCTCGAGATCTCACGACTGTCATGCGATGGATTCAGGAAGGCCATCCATGCAGCATCTCAACGACCTCACGCTACTAGCGCCCGAGAGGAAAGACATACTGCTTACAACTACGTGTTGTACGAGGGCAGTTCAATAAGTAATGCAACACATTTTTTTTCTCGGCCAATTTTGGTTGAAAAAACCGGAAATTCCTTGTGGAATATTTTCAAACATTCCCGCTTCGTCTCGTATAGTTTCATTGACTTCCGACAAGTGGCAGCGCTGTACGGAGCTGTTAAAATGGCGTCTGTAACGGATGTGCGTTGCAAACAACGGGCAGTGATCGAGTTTCTTTTGGCGGAAAACCAGGGCATCTCAGATATTCATAGGCGCTTGCAGAATGTCTACGGTGATCTGGCAGTGAACAAAAGCACGGTGAGTCGTTGGGCAAAGCGTGTGTCATCATCGCCGCAAGGTCAAGCAAGACTGTCTGATCTCCCGCGTGCGGGCCGGCCGTGCACAGCTGTGACTCCTGCAATGGCGGAGCGTGCGAGCACACTCGTTCGAGATGATCGACGGATCACCATCAAACAACTCGGTGCTCAACTTGACATCTCTGTTGGTGGTGCTGTCACAATTGTTCACCAGTTGGGATATTCAAAGGTTTGTTCCCGCTGGGTCCCTCGTTGTCTAACGGAACACCATAAAGAGCAAAGGAGAACCATCTGTGTGGAATTGCTTGCTCGTCATGTGGCTGAGGGTGACAATTTCTTGTCAAAGATTGTTACAGGCGATGGAACATGGGTTCATCACTTCGAACCTGAAACAAAACGGCAATCAGTGGAGTGGCGCCACACCTACTCCCCTACCAAGAAAAAGTTTAAAGCCATACCCTCAGCCGGTAAAGTCACGGTTACAGTCTTCTGGGACGCTGAAGGGGTTATTCTGTTCGATGTCCTTCCCCATGGTCAAACGATCAACTCTGAAGTGTATTGTGCTACTCTTCAGAAATTGAAGAAACGACTTCAGCGTGTTCGTAGGCACAAAAATCTGAACGAACTTCTCCTTCTTCATGACAACGCAAGACCTCACACAAGTCTTCGCACCCGAGAGGAGCTCACAAAACTTCAGTGGACTGTTCTTCCTCATGCACCCTACAGCCCCGATCTCGCACCGTCGGATTTCCATATGTTTGGCCCAATGAAGGACGCAATCCGTGGGAGGCACTACGCGGATGATGAAGAAGTTATTGATGCAGTACGACGTTGGCTCCGACATCGACCAGTGGAATGGTACCGTGCAGGCATACATGCCCTCATATCAAGGTGGCGTAAGGCCGTAGCATTGAATGGAGATTACGTTGAAAAATAGTGTTGTGTAGCTAAAAGATTGGGGAATAACCTGGTGTATTTCAATGCTGAATAAAACAACCCCTTTTTCAGAAAAAAATGTGTTGGATTACTTATTGAACTGCCCTCGTATATCGAGTCAAAGATGGGCTAGTTTACAGCAAGGCAGCAACCAGCGCGGACAGCGAGACGACGCCTCGAGCACGACGGACTGTCAGCACGTCGACCATTACTGCGGCTTAGCTTTGCGCAGTGCCAGAGACAGGGTTACCGACAAAGGTATCCCCAACAACAACATAATGGAGGCGTGCATGTGTGGATGCTCCAAGGAGAACTAGTCTACATTTGTCATCATCATGCGGGCCCAGCAACTGGTGTGATAGTATTGAGTACACAATACGATCGCCTCTGATTCGCATGACCGGTGACTTCCACAGCAGCTGTTAAATTTCTGACTTGTCGATCCCGGTGGCTGTGCCCTTTCTTCACCGTCTTCGTGACGTTATCTTCCTACGAGGTAATACAACACCGTACGTTTCCCAACTTGTCTCCATAGCCACGACGCAGAAGGTGTTCAGCTGTTGCCCTGGTTAGCACGTTCTCTAGGTCTCTCGCCCACTGAAACAGTTACTCATTGGATGGAGAAAGACTGACATGCTAACTCAGAACAGCCTTTACGATTGCTTGACATAGAGTTGAAGCAACATGAAGTAACGGATCCGTATCCATCATCCAAGGCGAGCCCCATACGTCACGCACAGGGAAGTTCGAGCAGCACCCTGGTCAGAGTCGTTCTGCTGCTGGAGGTGGCAGTTCAGCACAAGTGCTAAATCCTGCACCCTGTGCACATTCAAATCACCTACAAATTTTATCATATATTCTTCCTACTGTAATGTATACGCACAATAAGTAAAATTTTCTAATTTCCTAGCCTACCTGATGTTGCAGTTTTTCAGGTCGTCAGTGTAATTAAAGAACTTCAACCAGGTACAATGCTTGTCCAATTACGTATTCACAATAATACACAGATGAACACTATAAAAGAAAATTAAATAACGTTTGGGCTATAAAATTATTGAGTCGCAACTTACAAGGGGAGCATCCGGCCTGTTAACTGTGGATTTTGACGAATCTTAGCTATTTTGTAGAGGAACCTGTCCTGTGTACGTGGCTAGCAGCTTCTCATTCGATGGCTCCTAGTTTTCGAGAAAATCGATGTTGAAGTTTTATGCGTGCCTCCTATTGTATTCTATGGAACCGGGGACCTAGAAACGATGGAGAGGCTTCGTCCCCGCCGTAGCAAAAAAGTGGTACACAACCCCACAATAGGCTACATCAGTCCACCGCCGCCCCATACCGAACCCAGGGTTATTGGGCTGTTCGGCCCACAGTGGACACCTCCGGGAACGTCTCACACCAGTCGAGTGTAACCCCTATGTTTGCGTGGTACAGTAATTATGGTGTACGCGTACGTGGAGAAAGTGTTTGCACAGCAATCGCCGATATAGTGTAACTGAAGCGGAATAAGGGAACCAACCTGCACTTGCCTAGGCAGATGGTAAACCGCCTTAAAAACCATCCACAGACTGGCCAGCCCACCAGACCTCGACACTAATCCGCAACGTTAGATTCAATGATAAATTTGGGGTTGCGACTGAAGAACGTATTTTCTTTTATTTATTTTTTCTTGTGTTGAAGAATGTATACTTTTATTAACTTTGTGAATTTTTTTAAATAATCATAAAGTTAACAGAAGAGCTAGACTTCTAGTAACAAAAGCCATGGGGTACTGGCTAACATCGTGTTGGATCTTCTTTTACCCGACGTAGTGCAGCAACTCAGCGTGGCATGGACTCAACAAGTCGTTATAAGTCCCCAGCAGAAATATTGAGCTATGCTGCCTCTACAGCCGTTCATAATTGCGAACCCAGTTATGTCCCATAAATGTTCGATGTGATTCATATCGGGAGATATGGGTGGCAAAATCATTCGCTCAAGTTCTTTACAAAGCTCTTCAAACCAATCGCGAACAATTGTGGCTAGACGACATGGCGCATTGTCATCCATAAAAATTCCATTGTTCCTTGTTAACATGAAATCCATGACTGGCTGCAAACCGTCTCCAAGTAGTCTAAAACATAATGATCGATTCCGTTGGACCATAGAACCAAACCCATTCCATGTAAACACAGCCCACACCATACAGCACCTATTCTGCGTGTTTACATATCTCTGTATTTGAATACGCCTGCCTATACGAGTTTCTTTGGCGCTTTAGTGTCTGTAAACAGGCAGAATACGTCGCTGCGGTCGTCAACGCCTATATAAGACAACAAGTGTCTGGCGCAGTTGTTAGATCGGTTATTGCTGCTACAATGGCAGGTTATCAAGATTTAAGTGAGTTTGAACGTGGTGCTATAGTCGGCGCACGAGCGAAGGGACACAGCATCTCCGAAGTAGCGATTTTATTGGCAGGACACAGAAAATGTAACAGATCTACTAAGGAGACTGCCCACATTACGCCTGTCCGTCCTCTTTTAGAATACTGCTGCGCAGTGTGGGATCCTTACCAGAAAAAGTTCAAATAAGGGCAGCACGTTTTGTATTATCGCGAAATATGGGAGAGAGTGTCACGGAAATGACACAGGATTTGGGCGGGGCATCATTAAAAGAAAGGCGTTTTTCATTGCGACGGTACCTTCTCACGAAATTCCAATCACCAACTTTCTCCTCCGAATGCGAAAATATTTTTTTGACGCCGTCCTACATAGTGAGAAACGATCACCATGATAAAATAAAGGAAATTAGAGCTCGTACGGAAATATATAGATGTTCGTTCTTTCCGCGCGCTATACGAGATTGGAATAACAGAGACTTGTGAAGGTGGTTCGATGAACCTTCTGCCAGGCACTTAAATGTGATTTGCAGAGTATCCATGTAGATGTAGATGAAGTGGGGATTTTCCCGTACGACCATTCACGAGTGTACTGTGAATATCAGGAATCCGGTAAAACACCAAATCTCCGACATCACTGCGGCTGGGAAAAGATCCTGGAAGAACGAGACCAACGACGACTGAAAAGAATCGTTCAAAGTGACAGAAATGCAAACCTTCCGCAAACTGCTGCAGATTTCAATGCTGGGCCATCAATAAGTGTCAGGGTGCGAACCATTCAACGAAACAAAACATCGATATGGGTTTTCGGAGCCGAAGGCCCACTTGTGTACACTTGATGACTCCACGACACAAAGCTTTACGCCTTGCATGGGCTCGTCATCACCGACACTGGACTGTTGATGACTGGGAACATGTTGCCTAGTCGGACCGAGTATCGTTTCAAATTGTATCGAGCGAATGGTCGTGTACGGATATGGAGACAACCTCATGAATCCATGGGCTCTGCATGTCAGCAGGGGACTGTTCAAACTGATGGAGGCTCTGTAATGGTGTGGGGCGTGTGCAGTTGGAGTGCTGTTGGACTCCTGACACATCTAGATACGACTCTGACAGGTGGCTGAGTTTAAACACTTCCGCTGGCCACCAAACTCCCCAGATATGAACATTACTGAGCGTATCTGGGATGCCTTGAAACGTGCCGCTCAGAAGAGATCTCCACCCCCGCGTATCCTTACGGATGTATGGACAGCCCTGCAGGATTCCTGGGGTCAATTCCCTCCAGCACTACTTCACATTATTCGAGTCCATGCCACGTCGTGTTGCAGCACTTCTGCTTGCTCGCGGGGGCCCTACACGATATTATGCAGGTGTACCAGTTTCTGTTCAGTGGATATATACTAGGGGTTAGTTCAAATGGTTCAAATGGCTCTGAACACAATGGGACTTAACAGCTGAGGTCATCAGTCCCCTAGAACTTAGAACTTCTTAAACCTAACTAACCTAAGGACATCCACACATCCATGCCCGAGGCAGGATTCGAACCTGCGACCGTAGCGGTCGCGCGGTTCCAGACTGAAGCGCCTAGGGGTTAGTGACACGAAATGGAAAGAAGACAAGGATTTCTGGTCAGATGAGTTTAGTGTAACACCAACAGCAGCAGAAAATGATATAACGGGAGTAGGTTTAGTTGCGAAAAGGGAGGTAGGGCAGAGAGTGTGTTACTGCGAACTGTTCAGCGATAGGGTTGTTCTCATCAGAATCGACAGCAAACCAACACATACAATGACAGTTCAGATATACATGCCGACGTAGGAACCGTGTGAAAATGAAGAGCTAGAGTATAAGGATATTGAAAGGGTAATACAGTACGTAAAGCGGGATGGAAATATAATAGCCTGGAATGCAGTTGCAGGCGAATGGTTGGGTGGTTGTTTTGGGGAAGGAGACCAGACAGCGTGGTCATCGGTCTCATCGGAATAGGGAAGGATGGGGAAGGAAGTCGGCCGTGCCCTTTCAGAGGAACCATCCCGGCATTTGCCTGGAGTGATTTAGGGAAATCACGGAAAACCTAAATCAGGATGGCCGGACGCGGGATTGAACCGTCGTCCTTCCGAATGCGAGTCCAGTGTCTAACCACTGCGCCACCTCGCTCGGTGCAGGCGAATGAATAGAAGAAAAGGTTACAAGAGAATACGGGCTTGGAACAAGGAATGAGATAGGAGAAAGACTAATTCAGTTCTGTGAATAATTTCAGCTAGTAATAGCGAATACTCTGTTGAAGAGTCACATGAGGAGGAGGTACACTTGGAAAAGGCCTGGTGATACGGGAAGATTTCAATTAGATTACATCATGGTCAGACAGAGATTCCGAAATCAGATACTGGATTGTAAGGCGTACCCAGGAGCAGATATAGACTCATATCACAATTTAGTTGTGGTAAAGAGTAAGCTGAAGAGAATTTTTCCGGGTTGTATAACCGTGGTCCATGGAACTCTTCAATCCCTAAAGTTTCGTCCAAGGCTGCGTTGGACATTTTCAGAGGTGCTCCCGGTTGTGCTGAGTCTTACCGAAAAAGGCCTCTATGAGTGGGAAGATTTGTCTAATGTGATATAAGAAGAAACAGAAGCTGATTAAGAAGATATAGGGGATCCAGTATTAGAATCAGAATTTAAGAGAGCTTTGGAGGACTTAAGATCAAATAAGGCGGAAGGGATAGGTAACATTCCATCAGAATTTTTAAAATGATTGGGGGAAGTGGCAACAAAACTATTATTCACTTTGGTATGTAGACTGTATGCGTTTGGCTACATACCATCCAACTTTCGGAAAAATATCATTCACAGAATTCCGAAGACAGCAAGAGGTGACAAGTGCGAGAATTATCGTACATTCAGCTTAACAACTCAAGCATCCAGGTTGCTGACAAGAATAATATACAGAAGAATGGAAAATAAAGTTGAGGGTGTGTTAGATGATGATTAGTTTGGCTTTAGGAAAGTTAAAGGTGCCATAGAGGCAGTTCTGACGTTGCGGTTGGTAATGGAGGTAAGACTAAAGATAAATCAAGACACTGAGAAAAATAGGGGTAAGCTATAGGGAATGACGAGTGATATGCAATATCTATAAGAGCCAAGAGGGAATAATAAGAATGGACGACGAAGAACGAAGTGCTCGGATTAAAAAGGTTGCAAGACATTTATGTATTATTTCACCCTTACTGTTCAATCTGAACATCGAAGAAGAAATAAAAGATAAGGTTAAGGAGTGGAATTAGCATTCAAGGTGAAAAGGTGTTAATGATACCATTCGCTGATGACACTGCTATCCTGAGTGAAAGTGAAGAAGAACTACATGATGAGCTGAATGGAATGATCTGCCTAAAGAGTACAGAATATGGATTGCGGATAAATCGAAGAAAGACGGAAGTAATGAGACGTAGCAGAAATGAGAACAGCGAGAACCTCAACATCAGGACTGACGGTAACAAAGTAGGTGAAGTTAAGGTTTTCTGCTACCTAGGTAGTAAGATAAGCAATGACGGACGGAGCAAAGAGGAGATCAAAAGCAGACTAGTTATGGCAAAAAAGGCTTTCCTGGCCAAGAGAAGTCTACGAATATCAAATATCGGCCTTAATTTGAGGAAGAAATTTCTGAGAATGTACGTCTGGAGTACAGCATTGTATGGTAGTGAAACATGGACTGTGAGAAAAGCAGAATAGAAGAGAATCAAAGTATTTGAGATGTGGTGCTACAGACGAATGTTGAAAATCAGGTGAACTAGTAAGGTAAGGAATGAGGAGGTTCTGCATAGAATCGGGGAGGAAAGGAACATATAGAATACACTGATAAGGAGAAGGGACAGGATGATAGGACATCTGTTAACACATGAGGGAATGACTTGCATGGTACTGGCTCTAAGCACTATGGGACTTAACACCTGAGGTCATCAGTCCTCTTGACTTACAGCTACTTAAACCTAACTAAACTAAGGACATCACACACATACATGCCCGAGGCAGGATTCGAACCTGCGATCGTAGCAGCAGCGCGGTTCCGGACTGAAGCGCCTAGAACCGCTCGGCCACAGCGGCCGGCTGCATGGTACTAGAGGGAGCTGTAGAGGGCAAAAACTGTAGAGGAAGACAGAGATTGGAATACATCCAGCAAATAATTGAGGACGCAGGTTGCAAGTGCTACTCTGAGATGAAGAGATTGGCATAGGAGAGGAATTCGTAGCGGGCCGCATCAAACCATACAGAAGACTGACGACTCAGAAAATAATAATTATTATAATAAAGTAATAATGACATTGGTAAAAACAATGTTTGCAAGCCGGTCTGGCCGTGCGGTTTAGGCGCTTCAGTCTGGAACCGCGTGACCGCTACGGTCGCAGATTCGAATCCTGCCTCGGGCATGGATGTGTGTGATGTCCTTATGTTAGTTAGGTTTAAGTAGTTCTAAGTTCTAGGGGACTAATGACCACAGATGTTACGTCCCATAGTGTTCAGAGCCAAAAACAATGTTTGGTGCGATGGTGAACGGTCCTTGTCGTGGGTCACGATTTATAATGCAAGGCTGGACTGCTACGGCCTGTGCAACTGACAAATTGTTTTCCTGTACAGGTGTAGCACCGTTGCGGTGCATCAGGTCTGTGTTAACGCACTGCTCGTGCTCAGCCGACCTTGACGGTAACGGAAAGGCTGGTGAAAGCTGTCCTTTCCCAACAAGCACTGACAAATGCTTCAACTGTCGGTCGCTCGCAACAGCGAGAGTAATTTTTGTCACAGCCTTCATTCGCAGACTATTTATTGTAGGCTAAACTTACGTCACTCATCATTGTGTACTGCTGCCAGCGAAAATTAAGGTGTGTATCGCGCTACCATAAGTAGGTCATCAATAGAGATGATTACGTGGAAGAACGTTAAAACAACAAGTACTTGTTCATACAACTAACACCTTCATTATTGCTCGCGCTTTTGAGTCTGTTTTTATGTCCACGTTGTTTGTGGAAGGCAGAAAGATTAGGGTTTCATGCACCATCAACGACAATGTTATCAGAGACGGAGCACTAGGCCGGAGAGGACAAGAGACTGTTCCGGGCCGCATTTACGTTATCAGCATCATGTACTGCCTTCAGCAACAACTAACGTGTATATCTCGTACCGTGTACATTTCGTACTGGAACATCTGTCGTTGCAAAGTTAGACCAAAAATATTTCAAAAACTTCAAAAATAATTTAGTTTGATATGCATCTACATAACTGCCTGACCAAAAAGCTGAAGCCTCGAGAAGACGTGGACGAATGCTGGCATCACTTTGTACATATACACACCATCGGCGGGTACGTGTCTGATTAGAATTGCAATTCTGTGCAACAAGTAGAACCGCCACCAGAATCCATTCATGTTGTTCATGTTTAGTGATGTTACCATCACTACACCGGTACACATGGGGAGTGAACAACGTCAGACACTGAGGGATCACTGTGAAGGACACGAAGATACCACGTACTCGCGATGAGACAGAGTCAGCTGCATCTGACAGAGTTTGAAATGGGCCTAACTGTGGGGTTTCATTTGGTCCGCTGGGTCTTGGATTACATTGGAACGTGAGAGGAGGTGTACTCGTCCTCAGGTCGTGAACCATATATGGTCACCACAACGGAGGATCGCCGTATCGTGCTCCAAACCTCAACTGCGCCTGCCGTCCGAGAGCAAGTAATGAACTCCATGCAACAATCTGTGTCATCTGACACCATTGATAGAAGACTATCAGCTACCGTGCTAGCCAATTATCGTCCCATGCGTGGGCTGTCGTTAATACAACAACACAAAGGGCTGGGTCTGGAGTGATGTCGCGACCAGGAACACTATACTGGATGACAATCGTCGACAAGCATACCGGAGAATTCAAGCTACATCTTCCAAAGTTTTCGAGAGGTACAGCATGGATGATACAACGTCTTTATAACACCTTACCCAAGTGGCTCAGTACATGCATCCAGATCAAAGGGGGAGCAGTGTCATACTGATAAGTGGGCTCATACTCCAATTTCCTTGTGAGTTTCACTCGCTTTTGTAATCACTGAAATAACACTACATACCGCCAAGGCACACGTGGCGTCACCACATGGGGAGCCATCGGGTATGACTTCAGGTCAAGGCTGGTAGTGTTGGTGGAACCTGCTAGCATAACGGACATCTGTGACCTCATGTCTTACCTGCTGCTATTTTTCAACGGGATAATGCTGGTCCACAGATGCCACGTGTCTCTATGAACCGTATGCGTCATATTGAGGCATCCCCGTCGCCAGGGAATATCTCGAGATGTGTCCAGAGCACGTGTGGGACCAGCTCGTAAATCAACTCCGTTAACGAGTGAGGCTCCAAGATATCAAGGACTAGCTGCAACATTTGTGAGCCAGTTGCCTCAGGAGAATATACAACGTTTTTACGACATTCTTCCCAACCCAACCGGGGGATGCATCCAGTTCAGAGGTGGTACAACGTCATACTGATAAGTTCTTTGTAAATTTGACTTCATTTTGTAATCACTGAAAAACCACCAAGGGTTCGCCGATGACATTGTAATTCTGTCAGAGACAGCAAAGGACATGGAAGAGCAGTTGAACGGAATGGACAGTGTCTTGAAAGGAGGATATAAGATGAACATCAACAAAAGTAAAACGAGGATAATGGAATGTAGTCGAATTAAGTCGGGTGATGCTGAGGGAATTAGATTGGGAAATGAGATACTTAAAGTAGTAAAGGAGTTTTGCTTTTGGGGAGCAAAATAACTGATGATGGTCGAAGTAGAGAGGATATAAAATTTAGACTGGCAATGGCAAGGAAAGCGTTTCTGAAGAAGAGAAATTTGTCAACATCGAGTACAGATTTGTCAAGAAGTCGTTTCTGAAAGTATTTGTATGGAGTGTAGCCATGTATGGAAGTGAAACATGGACGATAAATAGTTTGGACAATAATAGAATAGAAGCTTTAGAAATGTGGTGCTACAGAAGAATGCTGAAGATTAGATGGGTAGATTACATAACTAATGAGGAGGTATTGAGTAGAATTGGGGAGAAGAGGAGTTTGTGGCACAACTTGACTAGAAGAACGGATCGGTTGGTAGGACATGTTCTGAGGCATCAAGGGATCACCAATTTAGTATTGGAGGGCAGCTTGGACGGTAAAAATCGTAGAGGGAGACCAAGAGATGAATACACTAAGCAGATTCAGAAGGATGTAGGCTGCAGTACGTACTGGGAGATGAAGAAGCTTGCACAGGATAGAGTAGCATGGAGAGCTGCATCAAACCAGTCTCAGGACTGAAGACCACAACATCAACAACAACCCTCTCAATGCGTCATGTATCATTCCACTTCATCCTTCCCTCCTGGGTGCAATGACCTTCTGTCATTGTCCGTTTGCGTGTCGAGCAAGTGAAAACAGGCTGTCTGTATGCCTGAGAATGCGTCTTATTTTGTTATCTTACTGTTATACTTGCGTACGCGATATGGAATGGAGGCAGATGATTTGCTGAGCTGTCTTCCTCGAGTACCGGGTATCTAAATTTATCCAACACTTTCACTACAGCGTCACCTTTCTTCCAGAGATTGTTGTCTGTGTTCTATGAACATCTCTGGTAACACTTCCGTAAGTTCTGTACTAACGTGGCCCGACCTTAAAAGCGTACCTCTGAACTGGCCGATGTCTGCTGACATTCCTAATTGTTACGGAATCCAACAGCTGGTGCATAAACCTGGAGTTGGTTACGCAAGCGTCTTGTCACCTGTGAGCTTTCCTTTCTTTTAACAAGGGAAAATGCGTGACCTCTAACGCTCAGAATCGCTTGACCATGTGCTTCGTGTAGTGTTGACAGAAGAGCCAACACCGTGTTGCTAGAGGAGGCCGAAATGCACGCTTTTAAGCTCACGCAGATTGGCGTGAGGTCTGGAACAGTTAATGGATTTGAGTCTAGCAAATAAAGTACGTAGCTGTTGGAATACTTAACTTTAATCCACAATTGGTGAACATCTCTCGTTACTGTACAAACTTCACAATATTAATTATCAAATGCTATGGCCCCTTGCTAGGTCGTAGCAAATGACGTAGCTGAAGGCTAAGCTAACTATCGTCTCGGCAAATGAGAGCGTAGTTGTCTGTGAACCTTTCCTAGCAAAGTCGGCTGTACAACTGGGGCGAGTGCTAGTAAGTCTCTCTAGACCTGCTCTGGTGGCGCTCGGTCTGCAATCACTGACAGTGGCGACACGTGGGTCCGACGTATACTAACGGACCGTGGCCGATTTAAAGGCTACCACCTAGCAAGTGTGGTGTCTGGCGGTGACACCACACTTCGAATGTAAATCACTCGCCCCAAAACAGTTGCATGAACCATTCGCATCCAAAACTGCGCGTATTATTATGAAAGAGATTTGAATGGTCACCTGTTACCTATTCAAGCATGTTTGGTAACGCGAAGGAACAAAATATCGATATAATAGGTCCAAAAACACGCATATTAAGAAAAATGGTTCAAGTGGATCTGAGCGCTATGGGATTTAACTTTTGAGGTCATCAGTCCCCTAGAACTTAGAACTACTTAAACCTACCTAACCTAAGGACATCACACACAAGAACTCATTACCAACCTTGTGCCGAGCGTGGAAGGACGCTGGAGAGCAAGCATTGTCATCCTTGGTTATCACACTACCTATTAAGAACCGTGTCCCACCATCTGTAATAAATTGCGGTAACTTCAGTGGAATTATTGTCTTCGAATTAAATTGCCACTTCTGTTCGCCTCATTTGGTATTCCTATCCAGTTTGTAAGGTTGCGGGGGTTTCGTTTGTTTTTGCTTGCTTATTCTTGAATTGAGAACAACTGTGTGAGGTGAAATGACAAGTTTAATGTCGCAATATTTGTCACCAAATTACAACTTTTCACACAGTTTTCAACTCGTCAACATAAAAACAGCGCAATGGATAATGCATCTTGTCAACATCAAAAATTGAAATAAGTATATACACAACAATGTTAAATATTAACTACCTGAAAAAAAAACATTAATCTTAAGCACAATAATATGAAAGCTTAATTAGACGCTTCTTTACAAAATTGCTCCTACACATACGTTATGATGTTGGTCAGTACTACGAAGATCGTCCGATTCCGGTTCAAAGTTCGGTACTATTTAGGATGACAATCAAGTCTACGGTGGATGGTTGGTCAAGTGACAAATTTGAGTGCAAGATTACCCAAGGCCGCTCGAGTTTACAGTGGACCCAAGTTGATGAAACAACAAAGTTTACGCCTCTGCGCGCAGTATTTACCTTAAGCTGCGACGTGCTGCTGTCTGCAAGGCCGCTCTCTCCCATTGGAATTCCTACAAAACTAATCTGACCTTTGCTGAACTTTCCAGCAGAAACTTTCCCTATGTTTGGCTCTGAGCACTATGGGACTCAACTGCTGAGGTCATTAGTCCCCTAGAACTTAGAACTAGTTAAACCTAACTAACCTAAGGACATCACAAACATCCATGCCCGAGGCAGGATTCGAACCTGCGACCGTAGTTTCCCTATGTTTCTCGTTATGCGAGACAACATGTACTCAGCCCTAGCCTTATTATGTGCCGATATACACGCGCATGGTTGGAGCAGCATGCATATTATAGTGCCCTCTCAGTTCTCGCAAGAACAGTTAACAAATTTGGTGGTTCGTTTCTCCACAGCTAAACGTTGCTACAACTCAGAAAGAGAATCCAGAATGAGATTTTCACTCTGCAGCGGAGTGTGCGCTGATATGAAACTTCCTGGCAGATTAAAACTGTGTGCCCGACCGAGACTCGAACTCGGGACCTTTGCCTTTCGCGGGCAAGTGCTCTACCAAGTTTGGAAGGTAGGAGACGAGATACTGGCAGAAGTAAAGCTGTGAGTACCGGGCGTGAGTCGTGCTTCGGTAGCTCAGATGGTAGAGCACTTGCTCGCGAAAGGCAAAGGTCCCGAGTTCGAGTCTCGGTCGGGCACACAGTTTTAATCTGCCAGGAAGTTTCGTTGCTACAACTGATTTTAGCTGGAGTGCAGGCGCTGTGAACGCAGTATCCACACCCAGTTCTCTGCATCGTACAGAGCGTTAAGCGCTCCGGTCTGCGCTTGACACCAGTTAAGAGAAGAGCCCACACAAAATTTCTCTCACGTCGTACTTGTGCCAGAACTGCCTCCCTCTACTTGGGTTCCTTTTTCACGTCACGGCTTTTTTCGACCAATAGGAGCGTTCCTCTCATTTTGTAGAAACACCCTCTACCAATCGCAACGTCCCTTCTTTCAAACTGCGTCGAAACTTCAGTAGTTTTCTCCTTCCTAGTAACTTTCCGCCAATCGGACGTTTTGTGCCCGTTCTAGACACCTAAAATACATTGACCTTTCTGTGTGTCACACTCGCTGGACGAAAATGTGTCACTTGATTTGTTCGTATCCCTATAATATAAAATCATTGTTCACACTATTTATAGTTCTATATTCGTGCCAAGCTGCCGGCAGCATGGTTCAGTAAAACCGAGATAAATAAATAAAAAAAGTATTCTTCAATAAAATAGTTCTGCTGCTATCAGATTTTTATGTGAAAATGAGGAGCAAGTTTCTACAACATTGTATGGAAATGAAACGTGGGCTATCGGAAATACGGAGAAGAAGAATCATTTGAAATGTTGCGCTGTTGAAGAATGTGAAAAGTTATGTGGGCAGGAGTACGAAATGAAGAACAACTAACGGAAATATATACAGTCCGGAAGACACCAGAAGAAGCGATAGGTTATTGGAATATCTGCTACGGCATCGAGGATTACATAAGTTGGCGCTGGAGGGAGCATTAAAGGGGAAAACTATTGGCTGACAAAGACTAGAACATGTTACACAGATTCTGTGGGATGTTAGGGGCAGTAATTACAAAGGCAGGAAAAGATTGAGTAAATCATCAAGCCAGTTGAAAGACAGGGTTTTAATTTTTTTCTTTAAAGTGAAAGGCAAATGCATGATATGACTCCAGACTCTCAGATTACTATTTAAAAAAAGTAGCAAATACACAAGTTTATCGCATCACGTCATCTAAAAGTCAAACTAACAGTGGCGAAAGACCCAAGTATTTCATTGGTGGAATTATTACTGATGAGGCAGATCCCACATTGAACTTTGGAACGAACAGGGGCTTAAGGGCTAGGTCATTGTGAAAATGCAATGGCGAAAGCTGAAATTTTGTGCGGGACTGGAACTCGGATTTACCGCCATACATGAGCGGTTGCCTTAACCGCTTTGGCTGTCTGGACACGGTCTCTCACCGACCCAAATTTCCAACTTATGACACGCTGCAACGCAGCGTCTCTAGTTCATTAACTACCTATTTGCAAATTATTGATTCCTGTAGGAGTTCGGACGATATTAGTGCATCCGCAGTGAAGGAAATGTAGTAGTAGTAGCAGTAGTAGTAGCTTTATTCATTTGTAGACCTCTTTTTGGAAGGATATAGAACATAGTATTTGCAAGTTTAGACCAATTTAAAATAAGCTAATTCGTATACTCATACATTTACAGACTTCTTGTTAGAGACAATCATTAGATTTATTCCTAGTATACAATACTTTTTTTACAAATAACTTATTAAATAATCTAATGCCACATTGTTCACTCATACCTCACTATCAGTCACTGCACACACTATACACACATTCTTTCATAATACTTAACTCACCACACACATACACATACACACACACACACACACACACACACACACACACACACACACACACTGGTGATCTCTGGGCAATTTTCTGTACTGCAACTTCCCATTTGCTATCCTGAAAAGCTGAGTCAGCATCCCTCCATAATGAGTGAGATGCTGAGCTCAGAAAGAGGAAGAGGTGTTAGTATTGTGATATGCATAGCTTGGGGGTAAGTATTTCTAGAAAGGAAAAAAAGAAGGAAAAACATAAAGTGAAGGTGTTATGTGGAATGTTGGATATTTTATAGTCATTATTATTAATTATTTGTATAACATCTTTTTTAATCAAACCCCTACTCTGTTTTATCTAAGTAATCCTTCAATGTATAAAATGTATTGCTTAACAGGTACTTTTTAGCTGCCTTTTTAAATAAATGTATTTTTTTAATTTCTTTAATATCTTTTGGTAATTTATTGCACAATTTTATTCCCTGGTAGAAAATGTTGTTTTCAGTTTTGTGGTTATTTTTTCTTGGTAAATGTAAGTTGAGTCTAGCTCTTGTCGTTTGTGCAGTAATTACCAATGTTATTTTTTATGTGTACAACAGACTGGTAAATGCGTTCACACAGAGCAGTTAAAATCCCCAGTGTTTTGATCAGATCTTTATAATGAGCTCGACTACTATTTTTGGTTATTATTCTTATGGCTCTTTTCTGGAGTTTGAAAATTGTGTTCATATTT
This sequence comes from Schistocerca americana, assembly GCF_021461395.2. NCBI lineage: Eukaryota > Metazoa > Arthropoda > Insecta > Orthoptera > Acrididae > Schistocerca > Schistocerca americana. Next base: position 495,477,838 of record NC_060119.1, on the reverse strand, counting down.
TGTGCATTTGTTCCCCAAAAAAGAATGCCATAGCAAAGAATTGAGTGTACATATGAATAGTATGTAACTAAAAGACACTGCACGTTGCACACTGATGACAGGATTCTAAGGGCATAACATGCTGATGACATTCTGGTTGCAAGTACCTTTGTGTGTTCACAGAACTTCAATTGAGAATCAATATTCATTCCTAGAAATTTTGCATTTGTTACAAACTCCATAGAGGCGCCATTTGTATTTAATTTAACATTGTCATTTTCCTCTTCAAACTAAAATTCATGGCATCAATTATCTATATGTTCAATCTCACTTTATTGCTTATTGAACAATGCTAAACTTCCTTGAGGTTTGTCCGCAGCTCGTGGTCGTGCGGTAGCGTTCTCGCTTCCCACGCCCGGGTTCCCGGGTTCGATTCTCGGCGGGGTCAGGGATTTTCTCTGCCTCGTGATGACTGGGTGTTGTGTGCTGCCCTTAGGTTAGTTAGGTTTAAGTAGTTCTAAGTTCTAGGGGACTGATGACCATAGATGTTAAGTCCCATAGTGCTCAGAGCCATTTGAACCATTTTAACCTTGAGGTTTCATTTGCTTTCTCTGCAAGGAGTTCTGTTGTTTTCTCAGTGACTATAATATTGCTGTCATCAGCGAAGAGAATGTTTTCACCATGAGCAACACTACTGGGAAAGTCATTGATGTATATCAGGTCCTGTATATTGGTCCTAAAATGCTACCTTGCAGAACCCCTGTATTAATGTATTTTGGTTCTGAAAAGTGTTTTACTAAATGTTTAGATCTATATGAAGAATGTGTTATCTCTACTCTTTGTAACCTATCTGCTAGGTAAGATTGAAACCAGTCATTAGATACCCCTCTTATTCCTAATGCTTCTAACTGATTTAATAGAATCTTGTGGTCGACTGTATCGAAGGCGTTAGAAAGATCCAAAAATATGCCTGTGACACACTCATCTTTGTCAAGAGATCAAGTACAACTTTTGTGAATTCTACTGTGGCTGACTCTGTATTTTTGTCACTTAAAAGATTGTATTTATTCAGGCAATGCATTAATCTTTCGTAGTTGCTTCTATGATTTCTGAGAACAGTGAGAGCATGAAAATGGGCCAGTAATTTACTATGTCTTCAGCATTACCTTTCTTAAGCAAAGATACAACGCTTGTCTGTTTTAACTGCTCTGGGAATGTCCCTGATGTGAAGGTTTCATTTATTGTATTTGTTGTCTATGCATTGTTTCAGTACACAAATTGGTACTTCATCTAAGCCTACTGACTTTTTGTTTTTTAGTTTTTGAACAGTTTTATTGACTTCATTCTCTGTGGTTGAAAATAACAACATTGTATTTAGTGCAACATTTTTTTTCAGTTTTTATATTTGTTTTGGGGATCTTTTGGTGTAACTTCTCTGCAATACTTGAAAAATGCATGTTTACATAGTTTGCTAAGTGTTGTGGATCGTTTATTACCTTATCCCCCTCCCTTAGCAGTATGTTATGCTGCATTTGATTGCCTCTCCTCATTTCCTTTTTTATAATCCCAGACTGCTTTGCTTTTATTCTCTGCATTATATATTTTTTTGTCATTAAATGGCTTTTTACATCAATCAGCACGTTCCTATAGATATTTTTGTATCTATGATAGAAATTTAAGAATTCTGGGTCACTGTGACTCTTTTTTTATGGAACTGAGGTATTTCAGTGATTGGGAGGACTTCTTAATATCTCCTGTTATCCATATGTTTTTGTGAGTTGTTGATACAGACATGCTTACTTTTTTAAATGCTTTTTCAACGCTCAGTATAAATAATATGGAGAATTTAGAGAATTCATATGCAGATTAGTTTCCTTATACACTTCATCCCAGCTTTGTTTTGCTACTGCTTTTGAAAAATCTTTTTTTTTTATTTCTGATAGATGTCATCTGTAGGCTTTTAGTTTAAGGAATGATTCGATGCCTGATTTTACTGTTATTATTTGACAGAGATAGTCCTAGATCTTTTACAGCTACATCACATTTTTCCCTGCCTGTATTTGTGGCCACATGGTCAATTACAGCTGCAGCCACTGTGTTGCACTATTGACCAGTAGGGACATGCCAAAACTTTGAAGGATATTTATAAGTGTGTTGCTGGATTCTTTTATGATACTAATGTTGATATTAATGTCCCCACATAGAATTACGTTCACCTTTGTACTTGACACTTTACCTAGAAATTCTGTTAATTTATTAAAAAAAGTGTTCACACTACCACTGGGAGATCTACATACACACAAAATGATTAATTTCTTGGTGATATGAAGCCCTGTTAATTCAGTAGCTGATATTTAAAAGTGTTTGTCTTCACTTACGGTACTGAGGTCATATCTTGATTTTTAATTGTGTTTCTTTTCTGATATAAATGCGTGATCCTCCACCCCTTGAAGCAGTTCTGCAGTAAGAATTGCTCTTTCATACAATGATAACATTACATGTTGGATTCCTGTGTCTCTACACCAGTGCTCTGTAACACAAACTACTGTGCAGTTCAAAGATAGGAGCTCAACTTCTAATAGTTGTGTTTTACTTTTTATTGGTTGCATGTTTTGATGGAGGATTGTTAAGTCTGTGAAAATGTTACTCTTTCCAATGGTTTGTTTTTCTTTGTTACATCTGGTATGTGTGACATTTGGAGTGTTGAAATCTGTCTTGTGAGTGACTGTTTCAGTATTTTTTAAACTTCTGGAGATATTCTTTAGGCAGGGTAACCTGTTGTCTGGATTTATCCTAAAAAAGACTTACTTTTCCTACCCATGAGAACAGGTATTTGACCATATGTGGCCCGAGATCCACCCCCTATACTTTCATGAATCAGCTGTACCAATCTTCCCTTCCCAGTCCTGTTAGTAGGTTATAAAAAAATTAGCCCAACGAAGACTGGAGATAAGAGTATTTACCCCACTACAGATGAATATGAAATTCCATATTGTAGAAAACAAAATGGGCTTTCTATAGTTGAGGATATTCATAACACTTGATGGAGCACTTGTTGGAAGGTGCATCGTAAATTTAACAAGGTTTTGCGGTAGGCGCTTCTACTGTGCTAGGAATAAAATGCAGGAAACAGCAAGTGGTTGATTTCTCCTTCTTCTTTCTTCTGATAGCCGCTTAAATGATTATCCCCGATGCGCCGGCCGTGGTAGCCAAGCGGTTCTAGGCGCTCCAGTCCGGAACCGCGCCACTACTACGGTCGCAGGTTCAAATCCTGTCTCGGGCATGTCTGTGTGTGATGTCCTTAGGTTAGTTAGGTTTAAGTAGTTCTAAGTTCTAGGGGACTAATGACCAGTCCCATAGTGCTCAGAGCCATTTGAACCATTTTATCCTCGATGCCTATATGATATGTGTGAGAAGGAGTTGAACCATGGTTGGTACGCATTCTCAAAAAACTTAGTTATCAGTTTCCTGCTCGCCTGAAAATTTTGAAACTAGCGGCTATTTGTAATTAGCGGTTGGATCGCAGCCTAGTATTGGCTTTTTTGTAGACTGAAAGCCAGCAATCCTCTAACCAAATTTCCTCGATAAGTTGCCACAACCGAAACTTGAAACTGGAGGATGGTAAACTGAGGTCCATTACTGGGTCAGAAACACGGACCTCCTTTGCTATCTGGTCGACTCTGTCGTTGTAGACTAATCCTACATGAGCTGAGGCCCCCAGAAAGGGGATTCCCATACCTCTTAGTTTCTTTAGCAACAATTTTCGTATGACTTCCAGCATTAGAATATTCATTTTATTGTTTTCCTTAGGGTTTTCAGTAGACTGTAATACCCTTCTTGAGTGTGACAGTCAGCAGATCCTAGTGCCCCGCATGACGACCAAGTTTGAGAGTCTCTCGAACCGCTGCGCTTCCACAGGAAACAGTTCAACAGTAGAGGGCAGGGGGTGGGGCAGATGAATTTGCTTGGATTATTTCAGCTTGGGAACAAGAACTGCACATCCTTCTGCTGAAGCCCCTTTATATCGAGAGCCATCAGTAAACGCATGAACGAAGTGCAGCAATTTAAGATTAACGTATGCACTGAAACTTGAACCGATTTCCCATAAAACTGTAATGCTGGATATCGACGTTCTCCAGCTGATGTCTGAATGGGCTTCCAAATGGGATTATGTAGCAATCTGTTTGAATTATGCGATCGATGGCACGCACTGAGTCTAATGCTGCCGCTAGCGGAGGGCAGACTTCCAGAAAAAAATCATCCACAAAATTCCGAAGATAGCAAGAGATGAAAAGTGCGAGAAGTACGCACACTCTGCTCAACAGCTCCCGCATGCAAGTTGCTGACAAGAGAAATACACAGAAGAGTGGATGTGAAAATTGAGAATATGTTAGACGGCGACCAGCTTGACTTTAGGAAAGGTAAAGGCATCAGAGAGGCAGCCCCGACTTTATAATAGAAGCAAGACTGAAGAAAAATCGAGACACATTCATAGGAATCATCGACCTTCAAAAGACGTTCGACAACGCAAAATGGTGCAAGATGTTCGAAATTCTCGCGTCAGTCTGGAGTCGCGCTACTGCTACGGTCGCAGTTTCGAGTCCTGCCTCGGGCATGGATGTGTGTGATGTCCTTAGGTTAGTTAGGTTGAAGAGGTTCTAAGTCTATGGGACTGATGAACTCAGATGTTAAGGCCCATAGTACTTGGAGCCATTTGAACCATTTTATTTGTTCGAAATTCTGAGAAAAATAGGAGTAAGCTGTAAGGAAAGACGGATAATATTCGCTACGCACAAGATCCAATAGGGAACAATAAGACTGGAAGACCAAGACGAAGTACTCGAATTAAAAAGGCTGTAAGGTAGGGATGTAGTCTTTTGCCCCAACTGTTAAATCTGTATGTTGAAGAAGAGATGACGGAAATAAAAGAGATGTTCACGAGTAGCAGAAACGAGACAGCGAGAAACTTAACATAAAAATTGACGATCACCAAGTAGACGAAGAAACGGAATTCTGCCACCCACGACGGACGGAGCAAGAAGGACATAAAAAGTAGACTTGAGCAGTCAAAATGGGACTCCTGCCCAAGAAGAGTTTATTTGTATCAAACACAGGGCTTACTTTGAGGAAGAAATTTCTGGGAACGTACGTTTGGAGAACAGCATTGTATGGTAGTTAATCATGGACTTTGGGAAAACTGTAGCAGAAGAGCACCGAAGCATTTGAGATGTTGGGCTACAGAAGAGTGTTCAAAGTTAGGTGGACTGATAAGGTAAGGAATTAGGAGGTGAGATATGACAAGTCACCCACTCACTATGAGATATGTTCAAAAAACTCCAGAACATTCGTAATTTCGCGACAATGGCGTGTTGGAGCGAAATGGGGTTGGCATCCCTGCACGCGCCTGTGTCAAATGTGCAACTTCCGGAAGTTTCATTGTTGTGTGTCTAATAATTATTGTTCAGTGCTGTATAGAGTAGAACGTTTTGTCGCACAGTTTGCGAATTTCAAGTAGGAAGAGTTAGAGAAGCAATGCGTCTGCATTAAATTTTACGTGAAACTGAAGAACCTTTAGAGAGACACTCCAAAGGATTCAGGAAGCCTACGGTGATAAGTGCTTAAGCCATACTCGGCGTTAGGAATTGTTCACACAGTTTAAAAATGGCCAGAGGGACGTTAAAGATGACCCTCGTTCAGAACGCCCTTCAACGACGCTTATGTCAGGAACGTCAACGAAATTGTGCGTGCCAATCGAAGACTGACTGCCCGAGAGATTGCACAAGAATGTAATATTTCAGTTGGATCAGGTCACAAAATCCTGACACAGCATCTTGGAATGGATCGTGTTGCCACCAAGTTCGTCAGAAAGTCCTTCGCCTCGCAATCTGTGAAGAGCTTTGGGATCGCGCAGATGAGAAAGAGATGTCTCTTAAGACAATCGTAACAGGTGATGAGATGTGGGTCTACAGTTGCGATGTCGATATCAAGGTTCAATTTTCATATCGGGTTCAGAATGGTTCTCCAAGGCCAAAAAGAGCTCTTCAGGTCAGGTCAAAAATGTCAAAGCTATGCTGATAGTTTTCTTTTACTTTGAAAAATTAGTTCATCATGAATTCGTGCCACAGGGACGATCTATTAATCGCTGAGCCTATCGCGATGTGTTGCGACGCGTGCGAGAAAATGTGAGAAGGAAACGGCCTGAAATGTGGAGAGACAATTCATGGCTCTTGCATCACGATAACGCATCCACACATTCATCCCTGTTGCTGAGTGACTATTCCACAGAAAATGAAATCAGTGTTCTGTCTCATCCTCCATACTCTCCAGACCTGGCCCCTACGGACTTAGTTTTAAAACCAAAGTTGACAACTCCGATGAAAGGACGAAGATTTGCACCGATAGACGAGATAAAAGTAAGTTCGCAGACGGCGCTTCGCGCGATCCAGCAAGAATCGTACCAAGTGAAAATGGCTTTGGAACCGGTGTATCAATTGTGGAGGAGAATATTTCGAAGAAGAACATGCAAAATAAGTAAAATGTAAGTGTAGAAAAATTTTGTGGATAAGGATCCGGAATATTTTGTACAGACCTCGTATTTTTCATATTCAAGGGTACTTTTTAATGTTGATTTTACACCCAAGACATCATTTTTGTGAGACAGTAGGAAGTGACCAACAAAAACTGGCATCGATGGGAGCATGTACGTTGTTAATACATGCGGGATCATTATGGTGGGTCTCTTTCGAATATTATTTTCTGGAACTGAGAACAAGCTGGGAGTTTGGTCATTTAACAATAAATCTTGCAGTGGACATTTGGGGCTTGGAAGCTACATGAAGCTATTAGGGAAAGGAACAGCTCAAAGCACTTACCGGGACGTTCTGTTCCCAAGAATTTCTTGCACCAGTGTGCAGACAATTCTTTTAGGAAAAGAGACGAAAACCCCGTCTGCCTGGAACTACCTGTTAGGCAACTCTAACCATGGCAGGGGCGTGGATGCAAGAGAAATGTGGGTCGCCTAGTCAAGGCATTTCGACAGTGTCGTAAGTGGCCTTTGTGAGCAGGAATGGTGTTCATAAAAATTCACAATTTTCCATGTTCATCACGTACCAGTCGTTTTCCGGGAAGCTCAAATGGTTCAAATGGCTCTGAGCACTGTGGGACTTAACATCTGAGGTCATCAGTCCCCTAGAACTTAGAACTACTTAAACCTAACTAACCTAAGGACATCACACACATCCATGCCCGAGGCAAGATTCGAACCTGCGGCCGTAGCGGTCGCGCGGTTCCAGACTGAAGCGCCTAGAACCGCTCGACCACCGCGGCCGGCTTTCGGGAAGCCCCAGGCTTTCAAAAGAGTTTTAGAATAGAACGTAACATTTATGGCTGCTCTGGAATATTCTACGTTGGGACACAAAAGGACTTCTCTTAGTTTAGCTGAGGCCCCTGGTCAGACACACTGTAACATTTGGCCTTTCCTTTTGTGATAAACATGTTGTTCCTTTTAGGCCTAAACGTAAACTCAAAACTCGCTGTCTAATGTGGCCGTGGGAAAAAATAAGTTGGGAGCCTAACGACCTCTCCTCCCTGTGCAGGAATTTACGAGTCAGGTATTGGCTGCTTCTCCAGAAAAGAGAAGAATATTATTTAAATAGTACTGGCTGATAGGCAGAGCAGGCGAGTTAGAGGGGAGACATAGAGTTTGTGGAGTTTTGTGATCAGCGCAAAACCATTAGGGGGGCGGTTGTGTGAGTGCTTTTGGGGAGTTTACCGAGGTTTGATGGAAACGGAGGAGCAGAGAAACTTAGTCTTCTGATCCAGACTCCGGTCTCCAGAGGATTCTGGTCTTGACTCTTGTTATGAGTAGGCTGCACTTGTGGCACTTACCCTCAGCATGACTTCGCACTGGCATTGGTCTTGACTGGAGTCTGTGGTGAGGACCATCTCGGGCAACTGGCTGTGCTGAGGGTGATTTTATTCATGTCAGTCTTTTCACCTTGACTTCTGATCTTGTGTGCACTGCCGTATAAGTGGGTCAAATTGGTTCAAAGTATGACTGCCGAATGGGAGTGTTACTCGCTGGAATCTCTCGAGATTTCAGGGTTCCATTAGAGAGTAATTGCGACTTGTCTAACAGACTGCCAGCCGCGACTTTGCATATTTCGTGCTCTCGATAACGAATTACAGACGCTGTACACCGCTACTCTGCAGACGCTTGCACCATGACTGTGACCTGAGACAGCACTACACATCGAGAAACGGATATAGTATTGCTGTTCCTGCTTGTTAGGGTAAACAGAATAACAGTCTTGCCACTTGTTCACAGCTAAACCGAAGCAGTATAACTTCTGTGTAGAATAAATCCATTAACATCTATTCAGTGTTAGATTATTTCAGATTTCACTATCCATGTTTTTTGAGTCAGAGTAAATAGTTTAATCAGACAAGTCTTAGTCTTTGCCAACTAATCTCCACCCAATGGAGTGTTAACTGTTTGTTGCATCAATTTGTGTTTTCAACAGTTCATGATTTATTTGTCATCTCACTTAACTTGTATTGTTTGTGCTATTCTATGATCAATAAATTTTTTTCATAATTTTTCATAAAAGATCAATCCCATATTGACATATTAATCACCCACAAGTAATTGACTACGATAATGACAGGGCCACAATTTCATTATATTATTTCAGCGTTCAAGTTTATTTAGATTCTGATAAATGTGGCAAAGATTATTTAGATTCTGATAAATGTGGTAACCTCTAATACAGGCTAACAACAACAACCACTCTCAAAGGGCAACATCAGTTTAGCAGATGCATGGCCTGGCTAGACAAGTGGAAGGCTGTCATGGCGTAAACTCATAGTCGCCTGCAGCCTTTCAAAACATACAGCAAGACTAGTACAGTCTTCCAGAGGTTCTCCATAGGACCGTTGAGGAAAAGACTGTATGGAAACAATGACAAGAAAAAGGGACATGATGATAGGACATCTGTTAAGGCATCAGGGAATAACTTCAATGGTACTAGAGGATGCAGTGTATGGTAAAAACTGTAGAGGAAGGCAGAGATTGGGATACATTGAGCAAATAATTGAGGACGTAGGCTGAAAGTGATAATCTGAGACGAAGAGGTTGGCACAGGAGAGGATTTTGCTGCAACCTGCTTCAAACCAATCACAAGACTAATGACTCAAAAAAAATCGCCCTTTGTTGATGTATTTGAAAGGTGACACAGAGATAGACTCCCTCATTTTATTTAGTAAAAATGGGATTTAAAATACTACAACGAAAGAGCAAAGTTCCAAAAACTTAGAATCAATAGGTGAATACGTTTCATGAACCGGTTGTTTTGAGTGGTTTTAACATGCACGTTAGACTGGCGTGGGGAAAAAAAAGCGATGTAAAGGGTTCTATTGCTTCTCTCATTTTTCATTTTTTTATAACAGGGTTCACTATCAGGACTTTTTAAAATATTAATCCATAGATCGACACCTTGTGCAATATTTGTGATGCCTACTTGAATAAGGTCCAGGACTCTGCAAGCCATTGACAGTTATTACAGAAAATCTACTTAAATTATAACATTATCCAAGATTTTGCTAATATTAGCAGGGACCTATGTGCTCTGTTGCAGTTTCTACATATTTAGAATGAAGTAATCGTGATAATGGTCAGTGTTTTGAATAAATAAATCATAAGAATTCAAGTTTAACTAGCTAATTGCCAATATGAAAAAATCCCAGAAAGCCAACAAAATGCACAAAACCCAATTTAACCCACTGGATTAGTTATTCTTAAAACTACTCGAGTTTTTCTCACCCCTTATTTTATCTCATTCAGAATATAACATTGTCAAAATTGTGAAAGTTCGTTGCTATTATTGTTCTTAAACCAACTGCAAAGCATACATACTTCTCAAATTTCAGGTCAAATACTTTTCAAATGCTGCTTTTCTCTGGAACTGCAGTTTGATGGTAGTTATGCCAAAGTGATGCACGAAACGCTGATGGAAACAATTTATTATTATTATTATTTCTAATTATAGTTAATTGATAAATATTAAAGCTTTTATATTTTTATTGTTATAAAAAGCACAAAAAAAATTGTGTAAGCTGTAATGACATTGTTTAATCTTGCAATTCTGTCATGGAAATACACGCTTTTACACAGTTTACAATGTGACCATGTTAAGACAGTTGTCAAAATGACGCATCTAGGCCTCTGAAAGTGAACTAATCCTAAACACAACAGTATTAAATTGTAACTCAGAAAGTTAAATAATCCTAAACACAACAGTATTAAATTCTAACAAGAACTTTCTTTACAAAATTATTCTTCTTACGATTACGTCATGATGTTGGCCAGAACTACAATAAATCATTCAATTCTGGATCAAAGTTCGGTACTATTATTAGGATGACAATCAAGTCTATGGAGGATGGTTAGTTTTGTGACAAGTCGAGCAAAAGATTACCCAAGGTCGCTCGAGTTTACAGTGGATGCAAGCTGGTGAACCAACAAGTTTACGACCGTGCACGCAGTATTTACCTTAGCTGCAAGGAGTTGTCGTCTGCCTGACTGCTCTCACCCACTGAAATTCCTATAAAATCTAATTAAGCCTTTGCTGAATTTTCTAGCAGAAACTCTCCCTATGTCTCTCGATATGTGAGAAAACATGAACTCATCCCTAGCCTCAGACTATGCAATATACACATGCATGGCTGGAGCAATGTGCATATTATAATTCCCTTTCAGTTCTCGATAGAACAGTTAACTAACTGGCTGATTTGTTTCTCCACAGTTGGAGTAAGTTAGGTGTCATATTCACCTTCCCGTTATGATGTGTAAAACTCTTACGTAAGGTGCAAAATTGACCTTCATTTATTCTGCCCCCTTACATATCCTCCTCCTTCTATGTTCAATTTTGCGCTGGGTCAATCAGTGGTTGAGAAATTGATTGAAGTCAGTGCAAAATTGTTTCCAGCTGCTGACTGTAGCAATTGACCTATTTACTGACCAACTTCCTATTTTAATATTTTGTATACCTTAGACGATGGTTCGATCTAGTCTCCTTATCGTTCTATTTCACATTGTACTTGTTTTCATACCTATAGATTTGAGCTCTTGAGTTATGTTCTTTTTTCTTCCAAAATTTAACATTCTTTCCAATTTTCTGAGTTTTAATACAATTCTGTTTGACTCATCTAAGCTCCTTTTCTTTCAATATAGTTGCCTACATTTTAATTTCAATTTAAATACAAACAGTTGGAGCTTATCTTTAAATTTGTATCACCCTTAAAAATTTTTGTTTTTAGACTGATCTGTATTTTGATTAATGATGACTGATACATATTGAAGTTGAGGAAAGTGGTCATTTAACACTATCCTCCGGTTTTTCAATATCTCCAGCTTTCAAATCAATCATAATCTAAGAAAGTTTCATTTGTTCTAATAAAGCTTCATGATTTATTTTAAACTCAACCAAATGAATCCCATGACTTTAAAGGTATAATCTTATTCATGGACATGTTTATATTCCCCAAAATATTAAATCTATGCATTATAACTTTACAAAAATTTTCAAATTTGACTTTTACAGACATATTAAATTTCTAATCCTATTAATTACTTTACAAAACTTGAACAGCCATCATGGAATACCTAAACCCATTCGTATTTATCTGTCCTCTCTTTTTGAAAAACCTATCACACACTAGAATCTTAACCTTTCCAGAAATGTTATCTTAAGGTTTTCTTAAGTAAAACATGTTGAAAAATATGAGATATTAGGAAATATTATCATTGTGTCAAGATAACAATAATTAAATGCATCACCAATAAGGATCTTAACACATAAAAGTCTTCAAATGCAAATATTTTTAAACACAATCGCAAAAATTTTTCTTATTTCCCTTAATTCGGATACTAGTCTGTCACAGTTATTTCTTTCTCCTACCTCTTTAACATGGTTCATAGAAATTGTCACTTTATTTTTCGTGTGTTTCGACGTGCCTCCTTTGAACATAGGATGACGATCAGCCATAGGCCTCTCTGCGTCTCTGATGAGCATGGAATGACAGTCGGCAGAGAGAAAGGTTACTGAAGGTCTGACCGTGCCGTGAATGCGTGGTTGACTTTGTTCCATTTCGCATGTGTCGATGGCGACGTTGTATTGGAGATCTATTCTTGGCAGCATAAACTTTCCTTCTTCATTTGACAAATCTTTATGTCCATTCATCAATGGTCTATTCGTCTCTAGATTTCCATACGAGTAGTCATCTCCCATCTCTTGGTATGATATCTGAAGGTGTTGCAACTTACCATAAGGAATATCGGATATTTGCACTGCTAGAACAGTTAAATTCAATAATGGTCTTGTATGGGAAGGGATTCGAAAAGGTTTCTTGATCTCTTCTGGTCAGGCTCTTCTTTCTTCCAGATCTTCTGCGTTGCCTCTTCTGTTCTTGGTGCATCTTGCTGTCTTCTCACTGGTGTCTTCGTTCTTCTCTGGACCGCGAATTGGGATTGAAGATCTGCTGAACCTCATTATAATGATTATAAAGAATCCGCCTCGATTGCAAATGGAAACCGGATGTTGACTTAGGTTTCGTCGTGGATAACCACGCCTTCTTCAGAACAAATTAAAACTACAAACTTCCTAAAGAGGCATGGTCCAACATTAATACAGAACGTCCAAAAGTGCAAAAGACTCGCATAAAATGTAAAATAGGTGGTACGTGTGAACCATGTCAATAGCTGTACATAGCTCAAACGTCAGAAGCGTGCTTCCTCACCCCAGCTAACGTTCGGTGAGCCGCGGGCTCTCAGGTAAACTGAGGTAGCGCCGGCAGTTAGGCTGTGAGAATGTGAAAAAGGAACGCACATGAGCAAATTGAGAAATCGTCTTCTTCCATGTGATTGGCATAAAATGTGTTACGAAAGTGACCCGATGACCAGGTCAAAGGAGCAGGAAGTTAATGCATGTCTATGTATAATGTCCTAGCTCGAGGACTATTTTATAGAATTATAGAATGTGGATAGGCTGAAACTATATATGTGGGATCACAAATTCCATACATACATATGTGCATATTCTAATGCCCTTTCAGTTTTCGCTAGAACAATTATCTAAATGGCTGGTTTGTTTCTCCATAGTTGGAGCTCAACGATGCTACAGCTAATTTCTAGCTGGAGGTCAGGTGTTGTGTACGCAGTGTTCACACAAATTTATGCACTCCGTTCTGCACTTGATGCCAGTTCAGCGAAAAGTCCCCGAAAATTTTGCTCTCGTCTTTCTTGTAGTCGAACTCTCTCCCCACCTGGGTTCTTTCATTCTCCACTACATGGCTTTTCTCTACAATAGGAGCGTTCCTCTTATTTTGTGGAAACTCTCTCTACCAGTCACAAGGGTCCTAACATTAAACTGCGTCGAAATCTCGGCACATTACCCCTTCCCGGTGCGTTTCCGCCAATTGGACTTTTTGTGCCTGTTCAGACGCCTATAAAGTTATATGTGTCTATCACGTGTGTACCACTTGCAGTTCACATGGTCGAATGTGTCACTGGTTTTGCTTGTATCCCTTCGGAATTCCGAAACGCAGTTTTCTAAAACTTCTTTCTGTCCTACTTCTGATGGTCCGTTACTCGCCCTGCAGTATGCGTCACCTGTCTGGTCGCTGACCTGCTGCAGGATGCGCCCCCTTAAAGAGCTTTCTGTAGTGCCTCCTGGGGTGCGGTCTTTGCGTCTGCCTGCGCTGGCTTCCACTCAAAACGTTTCCTTTCGCTGCTTGTTTCACCTTCTCCTCATTGGCAAGTATTACATAGAAGTGGTGTGTTAATACCGTCGTTTTAGTGTCATCCCTTTTGCATTACATATTTAAAGGCAAATCCGCTCATTACCGCCAAAGTAAGTTAGGTGTCATATTCACCTTCCCGTTATGATGTGTAAAACTCTTATGTAAGGTCCGAAATTGACCTTCATTTAGTCTGCCACCTTACACAGGCTACAACAGCCACTGCGACAGATTATTGTCATTCATTCAAACAGCTGCTGATCATAACTTGTATTTTAACTCAAACTGCAAGTATGTCTCTGGTATGCCAGTGTGCGAGTACCCTAATTTTTCTCGCATAGAGGTATTAGGCGTTACATGTTGAGTCATTTCTGCTGCAGCTTGACCTGTGAGGCTATGAATACCCATGAATTCTATTGATGTCTTTCTGCCTCTCACTCCATTTAAATCCCACTGTGACCCTCCAGATTTAGGAATTCTGTATTGTATAAAGAATTTGACCTTATATTAACACAGAAAATGACCTCAGATCAAGCTTAACTCAGAAGTCTGCATTGTATAAACGTTAGTCTCATAATATGCAGCAGTGAATTAGGATCTACTTTGACTGGCGAAAATTCGATGATCAAGTCTGGCTCAAACAGGATCATGTAGTGATATTATAAAACAACGCTTTTATTTGTGTAAATACAAATTGAAATAACAAAGAACTTGTTATTAACAGATAAATATGTTACTATCAGTATCCCACTTCCACATAGCTGAAGCTCGAAACATTATTCTTTTTCGATCTGTAAGGTAAGGTTAAGGAAATTATGAGCTATGTGCGTAATTGATGCAGATAACAATAACTGATCTCATAACAATTCTTGGAGATGTCTCGTAACTTATGTGATTAGTTTAAAGACATTTTGTAGACACTTAGCGGCATGGTAAGATAAGGTAATTAGAAATATTTGCTAAAAAGTGTGTTTGATATTGACAGCTGCCAATAATGACTGCCAATAAATGTGCTCTCTCGGCTCGAGTAGCAGTATCTACACAATGTGCATTAATTTCATAACTACCGAATATCTGCTTAAACTACTACAACAGCTGTATATAGGTTGATGAATAAAACATAAGCAAGTGTAAGCCCCATTAAGTCATTTAGCAACGTCACATTTATCAGGCAGTTTTGATACGATAGCTTCAGTAGCTTACAAGCTGCATTCTGGCTCATAGCTCAGATAACCTCAGGTTCGAACACAAGTCAATCCTCAAGCTTTTCTTTCCATTTGATACTACTTTCTCTACTGTATTGGCCACATTGATAATTATTAAAACGCTATGTTTTTAATCCAACCATACTTCCTGTTTTCCGAGCTATCCGTGTCACTCTGGTGGGAGACATCTTGTGTACAAGAGCCTTACGTGATGTGAATTACACTGTTTCCTTTCCTTTACTTCATAAGTGTATGAACATATATATATATATGTGTTTGCTGAGGATGACAGAGAGCGAACCCACTGTCGGAATTAAGTATTAAATCATGTTAACTGAAGTTTCGACTGGACGAACATACTGCGCAGATGTTGAGAGACTATCAGCTGAAACTAACCCAAATAAACCAGCTACTGACTCCATAGTGCATACTACTTTTACCATTAATATTTGATACTACAGGAAGCTTTCAGATGGTGGTTGGCGATTTGTTTTAGAACAGATGTAGAAACATCTTGCAGAGTTGTCCACAAGGTATCGGCCTGCATTGGCCCACTGAAAAAAGAATTCAGCAAAATGCCTACGGAAGAAAATGACCTGAAAAAAAACCCAGCGTGACGTTTACCAAAAAGCGCCTTTTCCTAGCGTTTTCGGACCTATTGACTGTACACATATTAGGTATGTCGTTTGTCGGCGAAACAACCGATTCCGGTTATGTCGGTATTGTTCAACTCTAGTTTAACATGAGAGTTAAAGCAGCTCAAAATAGCCGATTTCTGAAATTACCTATTTTCGTTTCTTTTATTCTTATTATTTCCTGTAATAAACGTAGAAATCGATCAAAGACTGAAAAAAATTGACTCCCTAAGTTTCAAAACACATAGTCAAAACATTAAATTAAATACACAAATAAAAGAAAATTTAGTCGTTCAACCGTTCGCTGTTTTTTCATGAAAAGCGATAAGTGTTTAAATACAACAAAAATCACCAGTATTCTTCTATTGATTTAAATTTTTTGAAACTGTGCTCACAAATCATGTAGTAATTGACGTTGACTTGGGCATTACGAAAAATCGGTGCTAAAGGGTGAAAACTGAGGTTTTTCGAGTTACTTTGTCCGTTTTTCAAGGGCTAAAAACAGATAGAGGCATATTATGTAGACACGGACAACAGATCAGCTACTTTCTGTTTTTATTGTAAACTCGTAAATGTATAGTTAAGTTTTAAGTTTTTTACCTTTATGACGTCGCAAGATTGTTGTGGCTCCTCCCGTTCTTAATTTTCTAAAGCCAATAAAAAATTGTACTTCATTGATACAGAGGATAGGCAAAATAATGTGAACAGTGCTACTAACGGGACGGTTGTGTTTGACGAACAATGCAGGAAATGCACGTGTCACGCCGCACTGTGCATGTCAGCACGGGCTAGACATCAGTGCAGGTTGTTTACGAGTAGTGCACTTCGTATGTGCATTCAGAGGCCGAAGTCGACGTGCAATGAAAGACCTAACAGAGTTCCAGAGAGGACAGATCGTGAGCACCCGGTTAGCTGGAGCACCAGTAACCAAGACAGCCAACTTATTTCATGTTTCAAAAGCAATTGTTTTAACGGTCATGACAGCCTACACAAAACATGGACAGACATCATTGGGGGAACGTAATAGTGGGCGCCAATCAAAACTAGATGACAGAGATCGTCGTACGCTAACACGAATTGTGTCAAAACAATACAAAACTACGGCGGCTAAAGTGACTGCAGAGCGCAGTAGCTCAATAGCCATCTTTGAGACCCCGATACTGTCTACCGAGAACTCCATAAATCAAATATTCATAAACGAGCTGCTACACTGAAACAATTAGTGACGAAAACCAGCACAAAGAAGCGTAAAACATAGTGTCAGGAGCATAAATCCTAAATGGCTGATCAGTTTGACACGTCATATGGTCCGCCAAGCCAACGTTTTCGTTATTTCCAACATTGGGCCGGGTTTAAGTCTGGAGAACGCCAAAAGAAGCATACAATCCGTTTGCTTGATCCCAACGTCTAAGCATGGAGCTGTAAATGTGATGGTGTGGGCAGCCATATCATGGTATTCTGCTGGTCACATCATTTTCAAAGGCCGTTTTACAGCCAACGATTATGTGAACATTTTAGGTGATCAGGTGGCCCCCTGATTCAAATGTTGTTCCCCAACAATGATGCCATATTTCAGGACGATAATGCACCTATTCAAACAACCAGGACAGTACAATCGTGGCATGAGGAGCATACAACAGAACTGCAGCGCCTTCCCTGGCCAGCACAGTCCCTGGACTTGAACATTATCGAACCCTTGTGGACGGTATTGGAGCGCAGACTGCGGAGCAGATTTCCGCCTCCTTCGTCACTAGAGGGGTTAGAAGACGTTCTGATCGAAGAGTGGCATAACATTCCACTGGAGACTATACTATCTTTATGTGCCAGTATTCCAAGAATAATCATAGCTGTATTACGGGCAAATGGGGTCCAACCCCTTATTAATAAACGATTCCCAAGTAAGTACAGGTGTTCACACTATTTTTCCTCTCCCCTGTGTCTCACATCGTAAAGAACTTCCAGAGGAGGGATGGTGCCATTCTGTAATACAGCTAATGTCAGGCGACAACAGCGAGGAACTACCATTCTGACCAGGTAGGAGAAGTCTCGCACACTGGATGTACACGCGTATAATTCAATAAGTCACGCGACGTGGAAGTAGGGACATTGTTGTCACAACTGTGCCGTACCATTTTTTGTGATATGTGTTACTTTCTCGTTTCTGTAGCTCGAAATTTTTACAAGAATAGTAGTGTTCTCTTTCCCATTATTTGCTATAATAACGCAATATATCAAGGCAATGAAAATTTTACGAATGAAGATTACTCGTCTTTCAAAAAAGGTTTATGGAAAAACCAAATATTCTTGCACTTCGATGGCTAATTGATATTTCGGTTTTTTATCCGGCTATTAGTAAAAAAAAATTAAAAAGACACCCGTAATAACCGAGACCAAAAAAACACCGAAACATACTGGTTATTCAGATCTAAAACATCAATATCGGTTTTAGCTGGTCAGTTTTCCCCCTCCACAAAACATATTCCCATCAAATCTCCCAGTAGCGAATGTGCAGAGATATTTTGGAATAGTTGCGGCTGGCTTTCGTTAGGCGTACTAGCAATATCAGATGCTAAGCTTAATCAAATCGTATTAAAATGTATACCAAGCACGACAAATAACTTTGGGATGAAAAATCTGTCTACGAAGAAATTCTAGTACCAACAGAAAATGAAGCTAGAGGGGGTCACAATGCAATGAGTGCGGAATTTATTAACGATGTAATTAGAGAAAAAGAGTTACGTCTTTTTCTTGTGGGCGTACTAACTTTGTCAGTTTTTTGCATTCTATTGTGTCTTTATATTGGCCGAATGCGATTTTCTTATTATTTTCCTTCGTCTTTATAACAAGACACCTTCGATAATAAACACTGCGCATCAACAACGTACGATTAACATCACGATTATTAATTGCGATAAATATCTACATTTTCATCTACGTCCAAACTTTGCAAACCATTGTGAAGTGCGAGGCAAATTGTGCGTCATATTGTATGAGATATGAGATTCTTCAATTTCCATTCACTTTTTGAGTACTGGGCAACGGCCTTGCGGCAGTGGATACACCGGTTCCCGTGAGATCTCCGGAGTTAAGCGCTGTTGGGTGTGGCTGGCACTTGGATGGGTGACCATCTAGGCTACCATGCGCTTTTGCCATTTTTCGGTGTGCACTCAACCTCGTGATGCCAATTGAGGAGCTACTCGATCGAATAGTAGCGGCTCCGATCAAAGAAAACCATCGTAACGACCGGGAGAGCGGTGTGCTGACCACACGCTCCTCTTATCCGCATCCTCAACTGAGGATGACACGGCGGTCGGATGGTCCCGATGGGCCACTTGTGGCCTGAAGACGGAGTGCTTATTGAGTACTGAAAGAACAATTGTTTGAGTGCCTCTGTGCGTGCTGTAATTATTCTAATTTTGACCCACGATTCCTTTGTGAGTGATAAATATGAAGTTGTAGTATAATCGTAGAATCATCATTTAAAGCTGGTTCGTGAAACTTTGTTAGTAGACGCCCTCGAAATATTTTACGTCTGTCTTCAAGAGTCTGCCATTTGAGTTTCTTCAGCATCTCTGTAACACCTACCGACGGGTCAAAAAAAAAAAAAAAAATCCTTTGTAGACAGGTTCCACTTCCCTTGTACCTTCCAATAAACCGAAGTCTACCACCTGCTTTACCCATAACTGAGCCTCTGTGATCATTCCATTTCACATCCCTACAAAGTGTTACACTCAGCTATTTGTAAGAGTTGGCCGATTCCAACACTGTCTCACTGATGTTATAGTCGTAGGATACTACGTCTTTTCTCCTTGTGAAGTACGCAATTGTTTTGAACATTTAAAGCAAGTTGCGAATCTTTGCACTGCTTTGAAATCTTGTCAAGTTCTGACTGAATATTTATGTAGCTTTTTTCAGATAGTACTTCATTATACATAATTAAATCATCTACAAAAAGGTCTGAGGTTACTATTAATATTGTCTGCAATATCATTAGTATACGACATGAACAGCAGTGGTCTCAACACACTTCCCTGGGGCACATGCGAAGTTACTTCTACAGTTGACGATGATTCTCCATCCAAGATAATACGCTGTATCGCCCCTACCAAAAAGTCTTCTACCTAGTCACAAATTTCACTTGATACCACACATGCTCGTACTTTTTACAATAGCATATGTGTGGTGCTGAGTCAAATGCTTTTCAGAAATCAAGAAATATTGAATCTACCTGACTTTCAAAGCTTTCAGTATATCATGTGAGAAAAGTACAAGTTGGTTTTCACATGATCGATGTTTTCGGAATCCATGCTGGTTGGCACGGAGGAAGTCATACTGTTCAAGAGACTTTATTATGTTTGAGCTCATAATATGTTCTAAGATTCTACAACAAATAGATGTCAGGGATATTGGTCGGTAGTTTCATGGATAACTTCTACTGCCCTTCTTGTAGACGGGAGTGACCTGTGCTTTCTTCCAAATACTGGGCAGGGATTTCTGTTCGAGAGATGTACGATAGATTATAGTTAGGAAAGTGTCTAACTCAACTCCAAATACAGTATGGAATCTGTTAGAGATTCCATTAGGCCCGGAGCTTTGTTCAGTTTCAACGATTTCAGAAGTTTCTCAACACCACTGACACTTAAACTGATTTCACTCAGTTTTTCAGTGGTACGAGGATTAAATTGAGGCAATTTTCAGGGTTTTCCTTTGTAAAAAGAACATTTCAAAACGAAGTTAATCATTTCAGCTTTTGCTTTGTTATCCTCAATTTCGTTTCTTGTCTCATTCGTTAGGACTGGACACTAATTTAGGTGCCACTAACAGCCTTTAGATACGACCAGAATAGTGTTATTTGAAAGATCATTTGACAGTGTCCCGCTGAAGTAGTCATTGAAGGCTTCGCGCATTGTTCTCTTGACGGCAAAAAGCGATTCATTCACCATCTCTCTATCTATATCACTATACTTTGTTTCACACATGTTATGCAGTAGTCTGTTTCTTTAGAAGTTTCTTTACAGTGATTGTACGCCATGGAAGGTCCCTCCCTTTATGGACTGTTCTGCTGGCTGCATATTTATCCAGTGTATGGTCAACTATTCTTTCAAACTTGAGCCGTATTTTCTCTACATGCTTCTGCCCTGTGCTGAAAGTTTCAAGTTCCTTATTTGAGATATGAGAGTACTGATTTTTTATATAGTTTACTGAGCATCTTTCTGCCAGTTTTAGCTGTCTTTTATACTTTGGTAATCATTGTTGCCACAACCACATCATAAACACTGACACCAGTTTGATGTGTACATCCTCAAATACGTAGGGTTGGAAGTTAACCCTGTGGGAGCTGTATAAATGATTGAGAATGTAGGCAAAAGTTAGGTGTTCTAACAACATTTATTTTTTAAAGGAAAAAAACAGACATAAATTATGCTAAACAAGTTATTGATTGAATACCGTAAACAACTAACAGGTGATTTAAGACCACAATGGACAAGGATCCTGGTTGGCAGAAGTGAGTCAAGTACTCTGGCCCTAAAAATGTAGATAACGCAGGCTGAATTGATCTGACGCCGAGCAGACTTTGACTGGTCAAATGTACTGCAGTTTCACTACATAGGTGCAGCTGAGGGCAAGTGGCGATTGAATCTGTACGCCCTGTCAATGCTGGAGCGGCAGTACGTTACCCTGTTTGCTTCGTGCGGCGATGTAACTTGCAGCTGGCGAGATGGGTGCGGCGGAGTTGAGACGTGAGGCGGCACCTGTGAAGCGATCGCAGCCACGAAAGAAATTCAAAAATCTCACGGTCTAGTGATCAGGCAGACGGATCGCTATTTACTCTCTACCAGAGCCCTGAAATCACAGTAGATTTCAGTGTGTGACACACCCGTTCGCTGGTCGTACCGAGGATCAATTAGGCTCACTTATACGACAGAGCGAGGCTCTAGGCGCTCCAGTCCGGAGCCGCGCTGTTGCTACGGTCGCAGTTTCGAATCCTGCCTCGGGCATGGGTGTATGTGATGTCCTTAGGTTAGTTAGGTTTAAGTAGTTCTAAGTTCTAGGGGACTGATGACCACAGCAGTTGAGTCCCATAGTGCTCAGAGCCGTTTGAACCATATACGACAGAGCAAACAAGGATACCAAACGTCAAGACTGGTAAACCAAAATCGAATAAATGTTCCCTCAGCAAAGGAGTAGTCCGAGAAGTTTGAAGTCGTGTACACTGTCGGTACAGTAAGAACTTGAACGGTGGCTACACTGTGCCACTGCGCCAGAGATTGCGCCAAAGAGTACTATTAAGCCGCCTCCACAGTGCGTGTTAAGAGTTCGTTGTAGTCAGTGCGTGTTAAGAGCTCATGGCAGTCAGTGCTAGTTATGTGATCATAGCAGTCAGTGCTTGTTAAGAGATCGGAGAGGACAGTGCGTGTTGAGAGTTCATAGCAGTCAGTGCTAGTAGAGAGCTCGTAGAGGACAGTGTGTGTTAAGAGTTCGTGCCGAGATGTGCTAGTGAGCACTGCTTGTCGTGAAGTCGGAGTAAGATGTTGTAGTAAAGAGTGTTGTTCCATGTTTTATGCAGTTATTTTATGGGAGAGATAGCAGATGTTATTGTGTGCATTTCGTCAATATATATGAAGGTAAAAACTACAATGTTCTTTTATTAATTGTGTGTCTGAAATAATGCGTCACTACAGGTTCAGTCAACAAAGCATCTAGCTTGTGTTCTTGTATTAGAGTGAATTTTGGTTTTCTTGCGTAATTATAGTTTTTCTAAATTTCTTTGTCACGTCAGTATAGTTGGTATTCAAAAATTCTTGTCTTGTTGGAAAAGAACCGTGCCAGATGTGGACGTTGAGTCACACTCCCACATACAGAACAGTGACTCTTGTGCTTATTGGTTTTGTTGGTTTTTTTAGTTGCTGGGGACTTAATTAATTAACTGTGTTTACGAAAATTTTCTTACATTGTTATTTGCAGTCAGATAGCGTAATAATTCTAGTCAGGGCCAACCGTTTACGAAACACAGCGTAATCGGACATACAGTTACTAAAACTAAAAATATTTTCAATCATAATATTTAATTAAGCCCCCATGCAAACTTCACCACAGGCTCCCCAGCCTAAACTACACTCAAGTGAAGGCAGTCTTAGAACAGGTCCCAAGTACCAACCACACATGCCAGAGCTTCGACCAGAAGTCTTCTACCACACCAAAGTCAGCACACGAGTGCCATACACCTGTCTAGAAAAAATTCCGTTTCCCCACAAAGTGCACGACCGACACCACTTTCACACCGTCTTGAGCCAATCACAGGGCTCTAGAGGCGCTAAATCTCCCCTCCCACACGACAGCACAAACTCATGTCGAACAAGGTAAGAGTTAAGAGACCTGCTTCCCTGGGCAGAAAGAAACCTCCAATTACTGGTTTTTTAAGTTTTTACACAGGGGGAAGATGATTTTCTCCAAATTCGTATCACTTGCCATGCCAACAAGCGAACAGATACTATCTTAAAGATGTTTATCTAAATCACCTGTGCCTTGGAGCTCGTTAGTCCTAGCTATGAAGTGTAATAAAGATTCTATCTCTAAACGATTATCAGACGCCGGAGTTTCTTATACAACCGAGGCAGACGATGGAAGTGGTTCACAGGCCTATTCACAGTATCGGCAAACATGAAAACTTTTATTACATGTGGCTCTGCAGACAATGCCTGGTTTCTGACTCCACTGTGTAAATGCATTCCTTCAGAACGTCGCCCCCAGTCCAGACTTCCGCTGGCGCCACCACAGGTAGCTCTGCATTGTTCTGCTGAAGACCTGTCTCAAGGAGGGGCTGCCCTGTCTGCCATGTATGGCTGTGGACCTGTCTGGCAAGATTTACTGAGGGATGGGCTCACTGCCAGTTGCTTTCAGCTCCCAATGTGCCATTTCTACGAGCTAAGAACCATAAGAATTCTTCATGCTTTTAGCGCCCCACCAGGCTCCATCAATGTCTGCTCAGGCCATACACTTTCTGGAGTCTTGCTCAAGGTGAGTTAGGTTTTAATGAAATCTTCAACAATTTTCCATATGCCAAATATAGGTGAGAGAGTAACTTGTCCTCTCTCAGTGTCATTTGTTGCCATTAGATCCAATATATAGCTAGTTTTTCTAGGTAGTTTTCAGAGAAGGCATTTAGTAATGTCTCACAGGATGTCTTATCACATCCACCACTAACGCAACTGTAATTTTCCCAACTGGTTGTTGGATGATTAAAGTCTCCAGCAAGGATTACAATATGACTGGGGAAGTTAAATTCAATCGAACTGCCACGTGAGGTAGCCGAGTGGTCTAAGGCGCCTTGCACAGTTCACACTGCTGACCACCTCAGAGGTTCAAGTCCTCCCTCAGGTATGGGTGTGTGTGTTGTCCTTAGTGTAAGTTAGTTTTAGATTAAGTAGTGTGTAAATCTAGGGACTGATGACCTCAGCAGTTTGGTCCCATAGAAGCTTAACACAAATTTCCAAATTTTCCAAGTTAACTGAGGTTTTCTCTGAAGTTTTCAGTTATATCAGGAGATTAGTCTGGTGAGCTATAGAAGAGTCCAATTACCATTTTATATCCTTCTCTGCTACTGAGTCTTGCGCAAGAAATCTCACATGGAGTTTTTATTTTTATTTTTTTTCTGTGGATTTAAGTTTCTTGTCTACCGTGAAAAATACACCACCTCCATTTCCCATTAGCCTGTCCTTTCGATATACAATTAAATTTGGGCCACATATATTTTTGCTATCAATTTCACGTATCGACCAGCTTTGTATATGTAGTACTGTGTGAGTTTCACTGCTTTTCAAGAGCACTTTTGGAACTGGCCACCGAGTCGTCACAAGAAAGTTACAATTTACTATGTAAATGATTAAAATTGAGGCTCAAAATTGAGAGAATTAACCCAAGAGAGGAATATATTTCGTTGCACAACATGCTGTCTGGAGAGCTTCTCTAAAGTTTGGAAGGTGGGAGACGACCTACTGGCGGAAGTAAAGCTGTGAGGACGGGGCGTGAGTCGTGCTTGGGTAGCTCAGTTGGTAGAGCACTTGCCCGCAAAAGGCAAAGGTCCCGAGTTCGAGTCTCGGTCCGGCACACAGTTTTAATCTGCCAGGAAGTTTCATATCAGCGCACACTCCGCTGCAGAGTGAAAATCTCATTCTGGAAACATCCCCCAGGCTGTGGCTAAGCCATGTCTCCGCAATATCCTTTCTTTCAAGAGTGCTAATCCTGCTAGGTTCGCAGGAGAGCTTCTATAAAGTTTGGAAGGTAGGAGACGAGGTACTGGTGGAAGTAAAGCTGTGAGGACGGGGCGTGAGTCGTGCTTGGGTAGCTCAGTTGGTAGAGCACTTGCCCGCGAAAGGCAAAGGTCCCGAGTTCGAGTCTCGGTCTGGCACACAGTTTTAATCTACCAGGAAGTTTCATGCTGTCTGATATTGCTATGTTCATCCGGCTATACAACTAACTTGAGTGTGTCGAGCTTCCTTATAGAAGATTATGTAAATCTTTAATTTTTTATAACCTTCCGAAATTAATGATCGGTGGGAGCCAAGAGCGGATATTTTGAAGAGAAAAAGTTCTGTAAGTACTAGAATAGTTATTGATAACGGTCGTATGATTTTCGGTATGTAGTGCTGCGATGCATTCATGCGACCGTATAGATTTCTGTCACCAGTTCACATTTTCGCATGTAAAACTTGTTCCGTGGTCAGAGATGCCAGGCGTGGATTGAGGTTTTAAGCGCGCCGGGCAAGCCTTGGGTAACTAATGGTCTGGACGGCAGAGGGCGGAGTATAAGCTGTGGAGCGAGAGCTGGGCTCATGCTGGTTGTGTACTGCGAGCTCGGGAAGTGCCACGGCGACATCTGAGTGATTGGTCAGCGGCCGGGAGGTCGCTGTTTAGTCGGCGGATGGCGGGGAGCGCATCACATCCAAATTAGTGCCTCGCACTCCTCCCGAATTTGGTGAGCGTCGGCTTTCAGTTTGGAATTTGAACTGAGTCATTCGCCTTAGCTGGAACAGTAATTCTTCCGCCTGTGGTCGACTTCGGTAGCGTGCAGGGTCATCCTGTAAAGTAAACTCTTTTCGATTAGCAAGTCTCGGGAGCATTTTGCATATTTCCTCTGGGGCACATCACATTGGATGTAGCGCTGAAGAACGGGTTTGGATTATCATTGACTGTAGTGTCACGAAATCGTGGCAGTGTTCTGTAAATTTTCATGCTATTTGCAGTTAATCGGATGCCTTTCTGTTGTAGACTATTCAGGCTGTGCAAATCATGTTGAACTATGAGCATGGTATTCTAGAGAAGTGATATCAGTTTCAAGGCGTTTCGAAATTGTGAATACATATTCTCTGGTTCCACTGGCCGAAATTTGCATGTAAGGGGGTTTATTAATTTCTGTGAATACAAACCTTCGTTTAACTGTATTCTTCCAAATCGCCTCATGTTGAAGAGGCAGGGTGAACGTAAAGTAGGTTAAGACTGATAGTGATAATTTGTTGTTTGCAGAGTTTGTCCTTAGCTTGGGACTGTAGGAAAGTGAGTCATGTACCGACGTATGTACTGATGAAATGTGAAATGTCGTGTGGCTAGGGCCTCCCGTCGGGTAGACCGTTCGTCTGGTGCAGGTCTTTCAAGTTGACGCCACTTCGGCGACCTGCGCGTCGATGGTGATGAAATGATGATGATGATGACAACACAACACCCAGTCCCTGAGCGGAGAAAATCTCCGACCCAGCCGGGAATCGAACCCGGGACCTTAGGACTGACATTCCGTCACGCTGACCACTCAGCTACCGGGGCCGGACTATGTACTGATGAAAGGTTGATTTGTGTGGGGCTACATTAGCACATATTATGCTTCTGTAAATTGTAATTAAATTTCATTGTAGGTTTATCTGGTAACTATCCTAACGTCGGTTTTCTGACAGCCGGATTCGTTGAACTGGCGTTAAGTTACTCATATGTCCGTATCCCTATGGCCAGCTACGGTGCACTAATGTGAAAGTGATTCTGAACTTCAACTAAATTGTTTTGAAAACAATACCTTGCACGATTTGAATTTTTTCTAGTTATTGGTTTTAATGTTTAAAGGAAAGGAAATTTGTGTAGTCTAGACCTCCAGTGCTTATGCTAAATACCTTGGACAATTTTTTTTTTAAAGATTAGTTGTTCGAACGTTCAAGAAAAATGAAATTTTGGGTAATTTAGAATTTCAGTAGTTACTTTTAAATTTTTCGAACGATCGTAATTTTTTTTTTTAAATGGTTATTAATTCCGATGTTTAAAAAAGAAAGGTAAAATTTGCGAAGTTTAGAACTTTAGTGAACACACTAAAAAATTGCATGATTGTAATGTTTTGAGGATTATTTGTTTTATTGTTTAACAAAAAGAAAATACGAATTTTTTGTATACTTATTTACGCCTGTGAAACTAAGAACGCCAATAAATGTTCTGCTACTTTACTCAGCCGCTTATCACACCAGAACCGTTGCGTTCCAGCTTGACCGGCTGCAAAGGTTACCTTTCCCTTTCGAAACCTTAACAGAAGGTTCCTGTTATTGTATTTATTCCGTTCAACAGAGAAGTGAGACGACAAATTAATCAGATTGTTATCAAAAGTTTTTGTTAAGTAGAAAGAAGAAAACAGTAAACTTGGAAATAGCTTCTGTAGCGGCTGTTACTTATCCTACACAGAACTACTGCACAGAATTCTAATGATGTGTATCCTGTCATAGGTTTATTGGAATAAATTATGTAAAGTGGTGATCACGAAAGGTGCGAACTGGTAGTCAAATGTCGCGATTTCTATCGCTCTAGCTAGATGGAGCAAGGCGCTAACCGGAATACACAAGGCTGATCGAAGAACGTCGGTGCTGCGTATACTACCAACAGTAATTGCAGTTGTATCCGGTGTTGTCGTCGATTGCCTGCACTGCTCGGTGGGTTGATATGCGGTCGGCCCACGGAGTGGCAACTGCGACAAGCCGGCCGGTGTGGCCGAGCGGTTCTAGGCGCTGCAGTCTGCAACCGCGCGACCGCTACGGTCGCAGGTTCTAATCCTGCCTCGGGCATGGATGTGTGTGATATCCTTAGGTTAGTTAGGTTTAACTAGTTCTAAGTTCTAGGGGACTGATGATCTCAAATGTTAAGTCCCATAGTGCTCAGAGCCATTTGAACCATTTTTGAACTGCGACAATGCGCGATCGCTATAAACAACATGTTCCGTCCAGTCTGCTGGACAACTAACTACCCCCGTACTTTGTAACTGACAATACAGAGTAATACGACTGCTCAGTATGGCAGTGATAAAACGATTCTCCCTTTCGGTTAGAGAGTAGCGTCAGTTTCTCCTATTGTGCGCCAATGGCTTCCTAATCATCCTCTTGCAGCAAAATTTTCACCAATCGCTTGTTTTCCCTCCAAACATTTTGTGCATGAGAATCATTCTCCCACATCACATAATTTCAGCCATTGGCTAGCTTCTGGGGGCATTTTAAGTTCTCGAGGGTAACGCAACTACCAGAATTTTTCTGCAGAGTCCCACGCCAAGAGCGGGGGTATGAGGTGCTTACAAGGAGCGCACCTCGCCAACACAGCCCGTAGCGGCGCCACACCCGTCCTTTGTGTTAATACGGTGCTCTGGCTGGGAAAAACTGAGTCTGGGCTAGCTTTCCAAGTAGTGGAGAAATCGCAGTTTTGAAGTTTTACGGTGCAGGATGAGGGTGCCACCCCATTCCCGTCCTATAGAAAGGCCTGCCGTCTGCCGGCTATGGCGCATCCGCTGGCTTCCTGTCGCGCTGCCCGTGTAGGTCGCTATAAACTGCCCCGACTCGGCTGTTCCCTCGTCTCATCATGCTGAGCGCGTTGTGGCTTGCTCACAGAAACCGATGCTAACAGCGTTATTTCAGATAGACAGATATTCAGCGATCACAGGCCCTGCAGACCATGTGCTCCTTCCACAAACTGCCTCCATTCCTTCCTGTTTTGTGCCCGGTTCCTCCAGGTGTCTTCAATTCCCAGGGCTGCGAGGTCCTTCGCCAGGTCGTCGGTTTAGCGCTGCCTTGGTCGTCCAATGGGGCGTTTGTTTGATTTCCACCCTAGTGCCATCTTCGCCTGTCTTCCATCTGGCATATGGGCTACATGGCCCACCCATTGCATTCTTTTGCTCTTTATCTTCTGTAGGATAGTTGGTTGTCGCATCAGAAGGTAGATTTCCTCGTTTTTTCTCCTGCTTCATTCTCCATTATCTGAAACTGGTCCCCATCTCTTCCTCATTACTCTTCTTTCAAATATTAATAGTTTTTCCCTTTCTCGCTTAGTCGTGCTCCATGTTCCTGAACCGTACATTACTGCTTGGCTTATCACTGTGTTGTAGATTTTCGTCTTAGTGTTCACTAAGATCGATTTAGAGCCAAGCGTCTCTCTGAGGGAATGCATGCGTGTCGTTCCCACTGCTATTCTTTTCTTGGAGTCCATTTTTATGTTGTTGTCTGTAGTAAACGAAGATCCCAAGTATTTGAACTGGTCTACTCTCTTGAACCTCTTGCCATCTATCTCAAGAAATTCTGCCTGCTCTTGTCTTCTTCCTAATTGCATGAACTCTGTTTTGTCTAGATTCACTTTGAGCCCTACCTTCTGTGCATTATTGTCCATTTTCTGGTACATTTCTTTCAACTCGTGCTTTGATTCACTTAATAGTACTATGTCATCTGCATATGTGAGACAATTGAAGTTACCGTCCATCTCTACTCCAGCCCACTCCTATTGCCTACACTCTTTTATTACTTTCTCTAAGATGACATGGAACAGAACACATGAGACAGCATCCCCTTGTCTGAGGCCTGTCTCAATCTCGAATGTTTCTGATGTGGCTCCTCGGAAACATACTGCTGCCATACAAGCTTGCACCATTCTCACTACCATCTTAGGGATCCTGAAGTCCCGCACTGCATTGTATAGGCTATTCCTGTGGATGCTGTCGTATGCACGCTGAAAATCGACGAACAGGCTGTAGATATCATTATCATATTCCCAATGTTTTTCAAACAATTGTCTTAGTGTGAAAATGTGATCTATTGTCGATCGGTTTGGTCGAAAGCCAGTTTGGTACTCCTGTATGTTGTTCTTTATGAATGGTTGCCACTTTCTGAGGATAATGATGGATAGCACCTTATACGTTGCATTCAACAAGCTGATTCCTCTGTAGTTACCACATTCCATTTTGCTTCCCTTCTTGTATATTGGGCATATTACAGCCAGTTTCCATTCTTCTGGCAGTGTCTCCTTCTCCCATATCAACTGGATCAGTTAATATATCTCTATGTGTAAGCTCTCACCTCCCTCCTTGATTACTTCAGTCCGCTACAAAATTCGCTATCTGCATGAAACACGACATTTCATCACCATTTGGTTACTCCCAGGTGAAGATAACTGGAAATATTCAGAATGATTCTGCGAAACCATATGCAAATTTTATAACTGTGAATTAAAGATGTAAGGTGGCCGATTGATATGCGCCTTGCACTCACTGTGGGCAGGCCACATCGGTTACCACCTTGCGGCTTCAAACTCTGGAACTTTGTTGCGAATGCTTTGGCAATTAAGCACCAGGATTTTAATACTGTCACTTGCGTGAGGCATTTCTGATACTTCTGGGTTTGCTACACCCCTGAACTGGACAGAGAGTCGCCTAATCTAAAAAAAAACCTTGTGTGCACCCCACACACAATCAGCTGTCTGCGTAGTAGCTTCTGATGTGTAGTGCACACCTGGTCCATTTAGGGTGACCCTACAGTCCTCAACACTATGATACAGGTCCAGGAAGTCGCAGCCTAGGTTCTATGGTTCAAATGGCTCTGAGCACTATGGGACTTAACATCTGACGTCATCAGTCGCCTAGAACTTAGAACTACTTAAACCTAACTAACCTTAGGACATCACACACATCCATGCCCGAGGCAGGATTCGAACCTGCGACCGTAGCGGTCGCGCGGTTCCAGACTGAAGCGCCTAGAACCGCTCGACCACACCAGCTGGCGCCTAGGTTGTAACAAAACCTCCAAAGTCACTGGTTCATTACTTCCACTTGACTCAGACACAAGGTGCCACTATCAGTTCTGGGGGCATTGCTGCAATTTGTGAGCTTCATTGAAATAGAACCAAGCACGGCTGGTCTTCTCAACCTTCTCTGCCAGTCGCTAGAATGATCCAAATATGACCTTGGAGTCCATACGACAGGTATCATTTCTTCCAACCGCACTCAACAGCTGGTTGCACCATTGTCCCTCAGTGGCTGCCGGAAGAGCCTACTCAATATGCTGAATGAAACCACCAGGCAAACACATTGACTGTACCTGGTGTCATTTCGTGTCTCTTGCTGCCATTTTCCTGATGGATACCATCATTCGTCGTATGTTCAATTGCTGACAATTAATAGACCCCAATCCTTTGGTGTTTGCTTCCTCTTGACACCAGACAAAATAGGTTTTCCCAAAAGTATGAAATGAGTTCCACCTATTCAGTTTCAGTGAAAGATCCCACCTTGAAGTTCTTGGTTACAGTGACTGGTATAACACCCTGAGTGTAAACTGTACAGAACGGCTAGATCTACCAGTGACATGTCACTCGCAGTCAAGTGCGCAAGTAATGGCACATCCTGTACTTTCTGCAGAGGAGACAGGATCGACAGGAGAGGATAGTATTTGCGATACCTTTGGTACTGGTACCACAGGCACATCACTCTCTGGAGCTCTTCCAACACACTGATTTGCAGCAGCTGCCAACAGCAGCAGCAGCAGCGTCATTGGTATTGGTCTTGACATTGAGTATAAAGCAGTGAACAATCGAATCCCGCAGTACATATATTATTAAGACGACCCTAACGAGCTATAGATCGACCAAGTCTGCTCATAGCATCATCTACTGCAAGTAATACAGCTCATTCGCATGAGGTTGTTTAAATAATCTCTGAGCTTAAAAAGAGAGAGGTATCATGAATAAGTATGGAAACAGTAGTTCGAGAACTGCACAAACCAGCATGCAAGACATACCCTCGAAGACAAGTTATGATTAAAGCCTGATCTTGTAGATATGAGGGAATATTCACATGAGAGAAATGGAATTTTACACGAATTTTATATTATACTTACAGAATTATAATTAAAAATTATTAAAATTCTCTTATTCGATAGATTCAAAAATCCTCATGAAAGAAGCTTACCACTCCCTTTGACAGAAACTTCTACAACATTTTTTTTTATTTTTCTGAGCTTGTAATACCAGAAAGGAACAAATGCTGTTTTTATGTTAGCTGAGATGTATGCATCCTTGAAATGGCTTTGGCCATTTTTCCGTACAGACTCACGAGGTGGCAGGACTGAACGTAATCCACCAGGGACACTTTCTGGGTCCTTGTTGGATTACGTGTGGTGACACAATGGATGCTGATTGTGAGCAAAGAGTGAACATTAAGTTCTGCGTTAAGCTCGGAAAAACCTCTAGTGAAATGTGGAACTGATTGTCCAAGCATATGCAGGCGAGTTACTTTTAAGAGGTCGTGTTTGCGAGTGGCAGGAAAGGTATAGTAAAGGCAGAGATTTAGTGCAAAACGATCCCAGGGATGGTGGACCGTCTGCTGCACATACGAAAGCAAACGTGGAACGTAAAAGGGAGTTACTGCAACAAGACTGTCACGTAATCGTGTGCGCGATTTCAGAAGAACTTAATTTGAATCGTTACATGTGTCATAAAACTATACGCGAAGATTTAGGGAAACGGAAACTTAATGAAAACTCGTCCCTCACACGCTAACGGACGAACAGAAAGAGGAAAGACGAAGAATTTCTGCTGAACTTCTGGATAGAGCCAGACATGATCTCACAATTCTGTCAAAGATTATTGCTGAGGATGAACCTTGGTGCTACCAGGATATCCTCACACGCAGCGTCAAAGTGCTGAATGGCGGAATTCTGGATCACCAGCCTCAAAAAAAAGTCAAATGGCAACCTTCGAGAACAAAGTCAATGTTGGTCGTATTCTTTGATAGTAAAGTATTGGTACACCATGAGTATGTTCCTCCAGATCAAACACTGAACCAAATTCTTTACAACGTAGCCTTGAAACGTTTGCAACAAGTAGCTCGACGTCACCGCCCTGATATGTGGCATTCTCAGTACTGGCTCTTACTGCATGACAATGTAAGACGCCATATTGCTTTATCCGTTACCGAGTATCTCCCAGACGTTCTGTTATTGCCATCCCACACCGTCCATATTCGCCTTGCGATTTTGGTCGGCTGGTTGGTTGATTTGGAGGACGGGACCAAACGGGGTCATCGGTCCCATCGGATTAGGGAAGTATGGACAAGGAACTAGGCACTTCGCTTTCAAAGGAACCATCCCGGCATTTGCCTGAAACGGTTTAGGGAAGTTGGAGAAAATCTGAATCAGGATCGCTGGACACGGGCTTGAACCGTCGTCCTCCCGAATGCGACTCCAGTGTGCTAACCACTGCACCACCACGCTCGGTGCTTGCTATTTTTTTTTCTTGTTTCCCGGAGTGAAAATACGACTGAAAGGAAAGCTTCATCAAGATAATCACAGACATACAAAGGGCTGTGACAAATGAGCTTTCAAGCATTGCAGTTGAAAATTTCCCCTCTTGCTTCCAAGACCTCCAGAAGCATTGGCAGCTGTGTACAGATAGCAAAGAGGACTTCTTCGATAGGAGCTAAGATCTACATCTAAATCTACATGACTACTCTGCAATTCACATTTAAGTGCTTGGCAGAGGGTTCATCGAACCACAATCATACTATCTCTCTACCATTCCACTCCCGAACAGCGCGCGGGAAAAACGAACGCCTAAACCTTTCTGTTCGAGCTCTGATTTCTCTTATTTTATTTTGATGATCATTCCTACCTCTGTAGGTTGGGCTCAACAATATATTTTCGCATTCGGAAGAGAAAGTTGGTGACTGAAATTTCGTAAATAGATCTCGCCGCGACGAAAAACGTCTTTGCTTTAACGACTTCCATCCCAACTCGCGTATCATATCTGCCACACTCTCTCCCCTATTACGTGATAATACAAAACGAGCTGCCCTTTTTTGCACGCTTTCGATGTCCTCCGTCAATCCCACCTGGTAAGGATCCCACACCGCGCAGCAATATTCTAACAGAGGACGAACGAGTGTAGTGTAAGCTGTCTCTTTAGTGGACTTGTTGCATCATCTAAGTGTCCTGCCAATGAAACACAACCTTTGGCTCGCCTTCCCCACAATATTATCTATGTGGTCTTTCCAACTGAAGTTGTTCGTAATTTTAACACCCAGGTACTTAGTTGAATTGACAACCTTGAGAATTGTACTATTTATCGAGTAATCGAATTCCAACGGCTTTCTTTTGGAACTCATGTGGATCACCTCACACTTTTCGTTATTTAGCGTCAACTGCCACCTGCCACACCATACAGCAATCTTTTCTAAATCGCTTTGCAACTGATACTGGTCTTCGGATGACCTTACTAGACGGTAAATTACAGCATCATCTGCGAACAACCTAAGAGAACTGCTCAGATTATCACCCAGGTCATTTATATAGATCAGGACCAGCAGAGGTCCCAGGACGCTTCCCTGGGGAACACCTGATAACACTTCAGTTTTACTCGATGATTTGCCGTCTATTACTACGAACTGCGACCTACCTGACAGGAAATCACGAATCCAGTCGCACAACTGAGACGATACCCCATAGGCCCGCAGCTTCATTAGAAGTCGCTTGTGAGGAACGGTGTCAAAAGCTTTCCGGAAATCTAGAAATACGGAATCAGCTTGAGATCCCCTGTCGATAGCGGCCATTGCTTCGTGCGAATAAAGAGCTAGTTGCGTTGCACAAGAACGATGTTTTCTGAAACCATGCTGATTACGTATCAATGGATCGTTCCCTTCGAGGTGATTCATAATGTTTGAACACAGTATATGCTCCAAAACTCTACTGCAAACCGACGTCAGTAATATAGGTCTGTAGTTCGATGGATTACTCCTACTACCCTTCTTAAACACTGGTGCGACCTACGCAATTTTCCAATCTGTAGGTACAGATCTATCGGTGAGCGAGCGGTTGTATATGGTTGCTAAGTAGGGAGCTATTGTATCAGCGTAATCTGAAAGGAACCTAATCGGTATACAATCTGGACCTGAAGACTTGCCCGTATCAAGCGATTTGAATTGCTTCGCAACCCCTAAGGTATCTACTTCTAAGAAACTCATGCTAGCAGCTGTTCGTGTTTCAAATTCTGGAATATTCCATTCGTCTCCCCTGGTGAAGGAATTTCGGAAAACTGCGTTCAATAACTCCGCTTTAGCGGCACAGTCGTCGATAACAGTACCATCAGCACTGCGCAGCGAAGGTATTGACTGCGTCTTGCCGCTTGTGTACTTTACATACGACAAGAATTTCTTCGGATTTTCTACCAAGATCGTTACTTGGTAAGTACAACTTTCTGTTTTTAAAGAAACCTGCCCTGGAACTATTCTGACAAAGGGAGTACATACAAACAGAAAAAGGAGGAAATCTTGTAAAAAATCTCCTGTAAAGTTTCTGAGAAAAAGATACGTATATAATTTTCTTAAATAATTTTTTTATAATTTCATAAAAACGTTGAACATAGACAATTCAAGGAACTTACTAGTAAATGTGTTAATTTCATGCAAAGACTGCTACAAATTTTTATTGTCGTATCTTCAAAATTGTGGATTTGGTGCATCTTTTAAGTAGTATGTGTTTTCATGAGTCCCCCTCAATGAACACATAGTCGATGAGGCCCTGAAGTCCGCTTTTCATTCTCTGCTACCACTCAATTTTTGTGGGGTAGATTAAATGAAGGAGAGGTACAGTATTCGGCGGAACCTTTACCATTGCACAGTCAGCTAGAGATCTGTGTTACTTCAGTTCCTCTTTAAGTTTCCAGTTAAGTCCGGCCACAAAATAACTTGCTTAAAATGGATCTGGACTCTGCCCTCGTATAATCTATCACAAATGACAGTGGTCCCTGAGAAAACCTGCATTAAAGCGAGCCGAAGCGTCAAAAACGTTTTGCCGTAAAAGACTACTGAAAATAGTGTTGGAAGAGACAGTCACAAACAGGTAGGTCAACAGAAAATCAAAGCGATGCTGAAGCTGTGGAATACAATACAAAGAAAATAAAACAAATATCCCTCTGGTACCGAGCGAGGACGCATCTTTCGATGCGACGCAGTTTTTGCGTGTAGATGTCATTACATATGACTTCAAGCAGCTCATCTTTTGATCTCAACACTCTGAGATCACCGTGAATCGAAGAGTGACCTACGTCTGTCTAGCTACCGACAGTAGATAATGAAAGTCGTTCAGTATACGTCCAGTGTATGTCTAGTGCCATGGTAGATCAACACACCCATCTTTTCTTCTCCTCCATAGATCTGGTAACCTATCAGAAGACAACATTAAGCAGTGCCGTCTTCCTGAGCACGTTATCAACAAAACAAAAAAGACATGTGAATGATATGCATAATGAGATACAAGGAGCTACAAGTATAATACAGAAAAAAGAGAAATGCTAAACAATCTTCTTAGAAATATCATTGACTGGTTTTCTGCTAATAGTCTCACCTTCAGTTTTAAAAAGACACAATATATTCAATTCTCGACGTCTAGAGGTACTGCGATAACGATAAGTGTAACACATAGTAGGGAAATAATAAATAAGGTGGAAACTTCAAAGTTTTTATGCGTCCGTATTGATGAGAATTTAAACTGAAAAAAAACACATTTTGGGACCCTAAAACCAGCCACATTTGCAGTTAGATCATTGGAAATCTTGGGGAGAGCCAAACCATTAATTTGACATATTTTGCAAAATTTCATTCAATCATATCGTATGGAATAATGAACTGGGGTAGTTCAATTTCAGAAAGAAAGTCTGCATACCTCAAAAACGTGCTGTAATAATAATTTGTGGTATTCACCCATGATCATCTTGTAGACATCCGTTTAAGAGTTAGGCATTCTGTTTACTGCTTCTCACTATATTTATTCCTTTGTGAAGGTTTTTTGTGAATAGTTCACTGCAGTTCAGAAGGAACAATTACATAATGTACGTAATTACAATACCAGAAGGAAAAATTACATTATTACTCCATATTAAGGTTCTCGTTAGCACAAAAAGGGGAACACAATTCTGCAACTAAAATTTTATCACTTGCCCAGACAGTTAAACGTCTGAGAGATAGCGAAGTAAAATTTGAAAACAAATCGAAAGCGCTTCTCCTTGACAACTCCTTTTACTCTGTACAAGAATTTCTATTATTGCAATGTGTAAAAGGTGGTGGGTAGGAATTACTAACAAAAAATTTATAAATGTTCAGCATTTAGCCATATTTTGCAAATTAATTTGCGTTTTGAATGTCAAATGACATTCCTCGCATTACGTTTTATAGTGGAAAATGATCCATGAAACATGAAACTAACATCAACCTAGAAAATGTAGAGGAAGCGAAGCCTGGAAGAGAAGGACATTGTGCAGAAAATATCGAGCAGGTAAAGGACGGGAACGCTAGCGGTTACAGAACCAGCAAAGAAATACCAGCTTGCTTTGAGGTATAGTTGGCTTGATGAGTTGGTTAATTTCATAACGTTAAACAATATCTTGTTCTCAGACCTACTGTAGGCCACACAGTATAATTTTTTAAGTGCTGATGTGTGTGTGGTAGTGAGTCATGATCGACAGCAACATCAGTGCACTGCACGTCGTGAAAGTCATCGACCTTACTTTGAATATTCGCACATAAATACCTTTCAGCTGTTTTGCCTGGAACACCTTGTGTCTGAATTAAATTAAAAACAGTTCTCATTCCCTAGTTCTGACCAAGGTTTTTGTGGAGTCCTGCCCACTCGTCTCTTACAGAGTGCCTAAAGGATGCTTTCTCGGATAACTATACAACAATTCAAACAAATCACTTTAATGGTTTTTATTACATTAAAGAAGACTGACAATCCTTAACTTTGGTTTACAATGGTGTCCCAAGCGATAGGTGACATGCAAATAATCAGTGTCTTTCGCTATATACAATGTCCATGTGTGAGGTGTCAGGCAAATCCAACACCTTCCATGAAAACCCTGACATGATAAGCAAATCCAGTAGTATCTCACATAGCTCCGAATAAATCGTCACATTAAATTAACCAAAGTAATACGAGTAACGAGTGAGCAAATGGAATACCACAGACTAACACAAGAACGCTTAAATGCATGTCATACCTTCCCACCGTGAGACAGACGCAGTTCCGAGGGGAGAAACGAGAACAGAAGCCGAGAGCAGACCCGTGTTAAGTTAGAAGGCCCTACGATAAGGGACGGACACCCACGTCGCCAGCTAACCGTTAGGACCACCCCCCAGCCCATGTTAAAAGCTAGAGCCATAGCGTGACATTTTTTCGCGTCTCTGTTACGTCCGGACCACCCCCCAGCCCATGTTAAAAGCTAGAGCCCTCCAGCAGAACGGTATAGATCTTACGATAACACAAAAAGGGCCACCCTAGCCGCATGTTTTAGCGTGAGAATTTTTCGTGTGTCTGTTACGTCAGGACCACCCCCCAGCCCATGTTAAAAGATAGAGCCCTCCAGAAGAACAGTATAGATCTTACAATAACATTAAAAGGACCACACCAGCTGCAAGTTTTAGCGATACTTTTTCACGTCTCTGTTACGTTGCAAACTTTAAAAACATTGCCCCACCACGAAAAGTATAACGTTTCTCATTGGATAGACAGAATTTTTGTAGGCAGAGCTTAAGGTTAACATTGAGACCCTGACTGGTCAGATGAAAACACAGCCAGATAGTTTTTTTTTAAACCAACTTCGGTAAATTGTAGTAAGGAGAAGTTAGGAGAGAGTTGCTTCCGAGACGGCGAGATGAGCGGAGCTGTGCTGCCCTCCGCCCCCTGACGAACACCGACGAGGTAATGAACGCACGCGATGCTGCATAACAGTGCATAAAGCTTCACTCAGAACTGCATAAGTCTCATCTGTTACACCCCCTTTTTGCGTAATACTAGTGTCGATCGTCAATTAAAGCTCATGGTGTTCACATTTGCCACTTGAAGTAAAAATCTGAAATGCGATGATTTTTCTGTTATATAGTTATTGAGAAGCCACATAAGCCACTGTAATTTACGACAAGTTAGATAAGTAATGAAAGATAATTGAGGATCACTGCAGACCGTTTTGATAGTTTTTCTCTTGTGAAACTTAATTTAAACCTAGATTATAGATGTGATATGGCATAGGTCATCCTTCGATCCATTGTAGAACTTGGAAACCCACTCAGGGAATATTCGTTCACATTTTTGTTGAACGCAATTGGTTTTTATCATCCTGTATTAAAACATTTCCTTTTATCAATAGTGCAATTTATAAACAATGTTTTGTGAGTAGAATAAAATTTCCAATGGTAAACTTAACTGCTTTTTCCTTCCACTAAATTTAGTTTGTATTAAGATTCTTTTACAGGGAGTGCAGTGGAGCTGACGCTGAAATCATTAAGTATTTGATTATATCATCGGTAGTCTCACTGAACTCTTCTGAACTCTACATGTCATGTGTGGTCTGGCGTCTCCTTACCAGCAACAGGTCCCAGGTTCAAACTAGTCAATTCTCTAAAAAAAACACGCTCAGAGCGTCGTTGCTCGAAAGTGGTAAGGAGACATGACTTAGAACAAACAGACACCACGCAGAATGTTAGAAAATGGCGACCCTGCTAGGATGGTAAAATACCATGATTGAAGATCGACCACATGCCTAACTAGGTCAGAAAAATATCCTGTTGAAAAATTTTCGTAGTAAAAAATTTTTTTTCTAAAGTTATACATAGTCGAAAACAGTAGCTGCAGCGATAGATAGTAAAAGTATTCAATAGAAAGTGAGTCTGGCAGAGACAATACCATAATTACGTTATGAATTTTAATATTGTTAGAATTAAGTTTTCTCTCCAATGCAAGCGCACAGGTGGAGGATACATCGTTGACAAGTTGGTTCTGACCCAACAAGTAAGTGAATGATTGTCAAGTCGTGTGTGTAAAAAGTTTATGAAACGCGTGAGATCGTATGAGCGCATGTTGACTCGAAGTAGGACCCGTGAATTGCTTTTAAAACAGAAAATAAGGGATTCGGAAAGATTACCAATGGCAGATCGAGACCTTGACCGAATTGAGGTAGAGACCCAGCATGAAAATGGACAGAGAATAGAGGACAGTATAACAGACGATGCAGTATCGCGAGAAATAGGACATATAACGCACCATAACGAGGATAATGTACGCCAAGGCACAGAAAACCTAGATCAGCATACGACAGAGGAGCAGGAAAGTAGGGAGACAGGCGATGAGGATTCTAACTTGCGTCTTGAATACGTAGAACCCATAGTACAAGTAATCAGAGCTCCCTCACCACAGAGTACAAGGAATGCGAGCAGAAACGTGTCACAGCACAGTTCAAGGCAATCGGTTGCAAACCAACAATTGGGCGAAAACAGAGAGCGAAGGATGTCGGAAGAAAACGCAATAGGACACACCAATCTGGCAGAATTATTACAATTAATGATGGAAACCATGACAAGACAAAATAAATTGCGAACCAAATTAAAATTCAGAATGCAGAAATGACGAAACAAAATGCAGAAACCACGAGACAAATGCGTGAGATTAAAGAACAAAACAAAAAAATTCAGTTACACCTAAGTCATATTGAAGACGAGGCAAAAGAATCTCGAGAAGTGATAGGAAACTTAATAACAGGTCACAGTCAATTGAGAACAGACATTGACAAGGTACAAGCGGACGTACAAACATTGCGTAATGACATTCAGGACGAGATCAAAACATTACGTAACAACACCCAGGGAGAAGTCAAGAAACTAGAGAAGCAGATAAACGAAATTACTAGACAAGCAGCAGGTACACCGCGTGAAGTTGTTGAAAACAGTGTGTTACACAAACGTATCACAAAAGCAGCGCTGAAAAGATATGATAACCGCATAGTCAAAATAGAAGCGCAAATGAAGCGACAATTTCAGAAATTGCGAACAGAGTTGTTGCAAACCATTCAAGAGCGTAGTGAACAGGATCGAACAAGCACAGAGTCTGCAACCACATCCGTATCTGTAACAGCACCGGGAAAACAAGCAATTAACGAAGATATTATGCATTTGCGATTCCAGTCACAGGCGGAAAGTAACATACGTGAAATCAGATAGCCTGCACAGCAACAAACACGTTTCGAAATTCTTGATGAACAAACGTCATCACAAACACATGCGGAACCACAAATGTATGTTTCAAGACAGTTTGGATCGTGCAAGGAGGCGCCAAGGTTAGCCAGACAAGATACCCAACCAATACGTGGCAATGGAAAGTCAGATCGCGAAGAGTACAGTGCAATGCATTCAGCTACACGTTCACAACCGATGGAAGAAAATTATTGCGTACCACTCCAACGATACTACGCAAGGGTAGGCGAAAGTTACAGTGGATAATATCCAATTGATCTACCACAAGCGGAAAGAACGACGGGAGAAATGATCAGAAACAAAAGTGGCGAAGAATCGCGAATTTCATATGGAACTATGACGAAGTACGACAACGATCATTTCCTCACAGTCAGAAAATTTCAACACTTTCGAGAAGGAAACTCATTACATCCACGAACTTTTATTGATCAATTCCGAGTAGGATTACCAGAACACTGGACGGTAGCACACAAATTAGACTTTAAGTGTGCACACATGTCAGGAACAGTCGCAGAAACCATGCAGAATGTTGCAGCGACATGCCGATCGTACGAAGATTTCAGAGAGAAGTTTCTCTCACGATATTGGTCCAGCGAAGCACAGAACAGAGTGAAGTACGAATTGTTACAGAACCTATATTTTGAAAATTCGGGAGAGAAGAGTCCCGTGAAATTTTTCGAATTAATGGCAAAGAAAAATCAATGCTTAGATGTACCATACAGTGACGGAGAGTTGATTAAATTATGCACGATGAAGTTACCATTGAAATACCAGAAATCATTAGTAGGTCGCGGAGGCAATGACGTCGAATCATTTAAAGGTATTCTAAGGGAACTAGAGTTCATATTTTCGGAAGATGACGCAAGAAAAAGACGAAGCGCACGTGAAAACGAAAGCAAAAAGCAGTGGAATCCACAAGACACAGTACGAAGAAACAATAATTACGAACCATGTGATAACTTCGCACCAAGAAACGACAATAGATTTCAACAAAGAACCGGTTATGGATTTAGAAGAGAATATGGCAATAACTATAATTCACCCAGGAACGGCAACAACTATTACAGAGGGAATAACGACAACCGGAACGGATACTGGAGAACCAATAGACCGACAAATTATCAACAAAGAAACCACTATCAACAAGCTGAACAAGAAAAGAGAATACAGACAGAAGAGGTGGAGGTAAGACCACCAAACCCCGATAAACGTTCGAATTGACAGCTAAGCACCCATGCCAAAGAGAATGACGCACCGACCCAGGACAATTGCAGCACCTTGAACAGAGAAGTAAATGCCTTATCACGAGAAGAGAAGAAGGAAGAAGCAAATCCGCAGGGACCAGATGAAAACGAAGACAGGAAATTAACAATATCGTGTTGGGACGAAATTAATTGGGAGAATACTGACGAGGAAGATGAATCACCAGAGGCATGCACAACGAATGTAGGAGGAAATGACGAGGTAATGAGTATTGCAGAGCTATTTGAGATGGAAACCAGGGAAAGCGAATTCAATGAGGATAATGCGCAGTCGACAGAAGTTGAAAATAAGTTACGAGTGGGCACACAACCCAACGTATATAATGAAGGAAGTTATGAAGCGATCATTAGAGCATTTAGATGCGATTATGTGGAAGTAGCGACGAAGAAGGAGACGATAGACGAGGATGAGGAAAAAGTAGAGGATGTTGAAGAAAGCGTAAATGAAGGGAGAAATAGAGAAGAGGAAATAAAAGAGAGAGAAGTAGCAGTCGAAGCTTATCCTACAGAAAGTTCGAATTCACAAGGGAAATTCCTAAAAAGACACATGTATGATTCAGTGGAGGATTCGTTGATGCAAGAAGAAGAAGAACAGAACCAACCCTTTCAAATTCAACCAATTGTGAAGGCCATGGTAAAGCATATCCCAGTCAATATTGTAATTCATAGCGGAAGTGAACTGACTGCGATCTCAGAAAATTTATTCATGCAGTGTAATGCCAATGAGGAATTGCCAGTTCTGAAAACACGTAAGATTAAAGTAAGAGGTCCTATTAGAAACAACGCTGCGGAAGTTACGAGACAAACAAGAATTACTCTTATGTGCCAAGGTCAAAAGATCGAAGCCAACTTCGTGATTATACCTAAACTACCTGTAGATTTGATTACAGGTGCAGATTTCTTAAATGAGAGATGAGCGTTAATAGATATGGGGAAAGGTAGCGTAACATTCGGGAATGTCACACTTCTCTTTGAGCAAAAGCTAAAATTAAAAGAAATACCAGTTATAAACAAACAATTAATAATGACGCGAGATTAAGAGGATGAAGAATTAGAATGGTATGCACAAAAGGGGGAATCACCTCAACTCATGTTAGAAGTCCATAAAGAAATCGACGAAAAATTGCAAGAAGTTCAAGGTATTTCGGAACACAGTAAAAGAGAATTAGAGGGTATTTTACGAGATAAAGCAGAGGTATTTTTACCTAAGACTGGCAGTATTAAGCACTTTCTGTACAAGTTTGAAGTAAAACAGCACAAACCATTTAGAGTGCCACCCTATACAATCCCATTAAGCTACAGGAATTAAGTATTCCAGGAGATATCTAAAATGTTAGATGACGATATTAGTGAACCAGCTACCTCCACATATAACAGCCCGCTCCATATTGTACAAAAACGAGATGGGAGCATCAGGTTAGTGCTTGATTCCAGACAGATCAACACAACCATAATCACTGAGACAGATCGCCCAGAAAAATTAGAGGAATTGATACAAAACTTCCACGGTGCTAAGATATTTTCATCAATTGATTTACAGAGTAGTTTCTGGCAAATAGAATTGGCCCCAGAATGTAGAAAATTTACAGCATTTATCGTATTCGGTAGATGTTACCAGCTTAAACGATTGCCATTTGGTTTAAACATATCATCAGCAGCGTTTATTAGGGGATTTAATACTACACTCAGTCCTGAAATTTTACAAAAAATTTCTTGTTATGTTGATGATGTGATTATAGCAGAACCCTCTTGGGAACATCACAACGACACATTAAATCAGTTTTTACAGATCATGAAAGAGCATGGGGTCACAGTAAATACAACAAAATCCAAATTTGGAAGGAGAGAGGTCAAATTTCTAGGACACATGATTTCAGAAAAAGGGGTAATGCCCGACCCAGAAAAACTAACGGCAATCAAAGAATTCTGTACTCCATATAATAAGAAAACTCTCAGAGGATTTCTAGGTCTCACCAGATTCTATAAAAAATTTATTTGGATCGACTCTCTCGCAACACCATGCCTATGTGCATTGACTGGAAAAAACACGCCATGGGTATGGGATCAACAAGCCAATGAAGAATTTTTAAAAGTGAAAAACGCACTAAGAACAGCACCGATTTTAGCATATCCTGATCTAATACAAAATTTTTGTATGGCCACTGATAACGCGAAAACAGGTTTAGGAGTTGTTTTATTCCAAGAATACGAACAGGCAGGGCTAAGATCATATAGAACAATTGCATTTGCCACTCGGGTACTCACAAAAAGCGAGAAAACTATTCAGTCACGGAGCTGGAAGCATTGGCCATTGTATGGGGCTTCCAACGTTTTTGATACTTCCTATTCGGAAGAAAAACAAAAGTATACACTGACCACAAAGCATTAGAATTTCTGTTATCCACCAAACTAACTCACGGGAGATTAGCCAGATGGATGTTAATACTACAAGAATTTGACTTCACTATTACACACATACCGGGACCAGCGAATGTATTAGCAGATGCTTTATCACGATGTCCACAGGGTGCATCCAATAACATAGGTTTGGAAGCAGCAGA
The DNA here is from genome assembly GCF_021461395.2 of Schistocerca americana. Lineage (NCBI taxonomy): Eukaryota > Metazoa > Arthropoda > Insecta > Orthoptera > Acrididae > Schistocerca > Schistocerca americana. The sequence continues at coordinate 495,433,063 of NC_060119.1, read as the reverse complement.
AGACCAGTTTGCAATGTACTATATGAAACAAGTACCTTTCGAAAACTACATTACGACAGCATTGAAAAACATAGGCAAAGAACAGGACAAGGATCCCGAAATACTAGGAATCAAACACAAGTGGAGAAGTAAGGATTTTCCAGACATTCGACAGCACTATCTCGTAAAAAACAATGTTTTATTTTTTAGACGAAATGTTGCAACGAATGAATGGTTAATTTATATCCCAGATGAACTAATTAATAAGTACATATGGTATACACATTAAGTAATGGTCACTTTGGACCAAAGAAATGCTTTTTAAACATAAAACAAACAAGCCATTTTCCTAATATGGAAAGATGAATTAGAACAGTATTAGTCAAATGCAAAAAATGTATGAGGGCTAAACACGTCACTTTCCAAACCAAACCACCTATATTTCCAATAATCCCTAAAAGATTAAAACAAATAGCTGCAACAGATTTGATGGGGCCCCCCCCACGCACAAAAAATGGATATATTTTCATATTTGTCGTTTTGGAACTTACTTCTAAATATGTTACCTTGACACCATTAAAACGGGCAACGGGTCTTACTATAAGTACAGCATTTAGACAAGATTTTCTCAGACAAGTAGGTCGAGTGGAACGAATAATTTCGGATAATGGCCCACAATACAAATCAGTGCAATGGCAGAACACTTTAAAACAACACAAAATAAAACCCATCTACATATCTAAGTACAAACCTAGTGTAAATCCAGCAGAACGATCTATGAAGGACATAGGCACTTTAAGCCGATTATATGCAGGCAAAAGACACAACACTTGGGATATATACCTTAAAAATTTTCAAGAAGTAATAAATGAAATGCCACATAGCACTACACTACTACCTCCAGTTACTGAACTTAAAAATATTGAATCCCTAAACATAACCAGAGAAAATGTTAGATTTCCTATTGTACCACGTAGACAGCACAAACAAGTCATAGCAACAGCACTCTCCAACATCAGAAAGGCAGCCATTAAAAGAAAAGAAAGAGGAGATAGAACAGCAATTAAAAGAACATTCTCAGTAGGCCAGAAAGTATTTGTAAAAACACACCATCTCTCCAGCAAACAGAAACACAATATACATAAGTTTTATGCTGCATACAAAGGACCTGTCATAATTAGCCGAATTTCTCATGATAATGCTGTGGAACTAATGAGCCAAAAAACAGGCAAAACCTTAGGACTTCACCATGTGAGCCATATCAAAAAGTTTGAAGATTAATTTTATTACTGGTAAATAATCAGCACAATATTTCAAGATTATGTTGCAGATAAGATCGTCAGGAGAAAGAAGAATGAGGAGAGAGGAAGGTGGGAAAAAGAAAGTAGTTTCAATAAAAACAAAAACAAAAATAACACCAATAGTACCATAGATTAAGGTGAAGGGATAAAGCGTAGATAGTCTAACAGCAGGAAACACTAAAATGCTATACACCATGACACTACACAAAAATAAAAAACGAATTTGAGAATTCTTGTAGACGTTAAGACTAAAAATATCTTAGAATTGTAAAATGGAAAGGGCGCCGAAATTTGTAAAGCTTTTTAAAAAGGCATAAAACAATGTGGGTACTAGACATATGTTAGACGATTATAAGTAAAACTTTTTGTAAGAACCATTGCAAAAACTCCAGCAAGGACGAGATGCAACAACCCACTAGTTGCAACAAGAGCAGTATCAAGAAAGAAAAGACATGATTCCTACAAGGCAGAAGCGTCGAGAGAAAGGAAAGGACAGTGAGACCAACAGAAGGCCCTTGTATCGAAAGTGGGCAATAAATCTGCCCGCTAGGCGGAACCCTGCTGGGACAGAACATGGAGCCGCACAGTGGCGGAGCCCTGCAGAGATGCGACGGGACACCAAATGCCGGAAGGGTCTCCGAGCGCCCCGAATCGACGGAGCGAGCAAAAAACGGCCTGACGAGAAGACGGCTTGGGCAAGCCACCACTGACAAAAAAATATGTGTAAAAGTCACACTACCGCTATTAAACAGCACGCTGATGCACGAAACTGAAGAAAACGTCCACAAAGTAGAAATGACATGTCCAAACCATTTATCAAACTGTTACTAGGAGGAGAACTTCAAAGCGACTAGTTATCAATAAATATTTCCATATCCTGCCCGGATAAGAACCAAGAATCAAGTAAGAAGCAGAGAAAAAGCAGGAAGAACAGAAGTTGAAGATTCGTGAGATTGAGACCAAGAAAGAAGATGGGTGAAGAATAGACGACATACCTTCCCAAATCCCTATCCTATTGTAAATTAGTCGTCTGCAAAGTATTACAACGAAAAACGACCGCTTTCAGCGACACATAAAGATGACTTTCACGCATACAAAACCAGTAAACCACGAGATTCTGCACTCACAGCTCCATTCCATTATGGGACCTCCACAACAGCAACACACACTTGCAAAGCCAACAAGGAACGACAAACGAAGCTGTACATCAAATACTTGCCCACATCCATCTTGCTCAAGTCCATCACCTTCATGCAAAACATTCGCCAACCTCATGCTTAAACATTCATAGGATTGTGTGAATGTGTGAAATCAAATTATGTGATGTAGGAATTGTACAAAAGAAATGTGTGAAAAACTAAATAAGTTAAGCACACCAGACAGCTAATAAACTACAAAATAACAGTCATTGACTATGGACTTAAGTAAAAAATAGACTATCGATAAAAATAAGTCATTAGTTTTGAAATGGACAGTATATAAAGAACAAAAGTAAGGCATAATAAACACTAAAACTATATGCCACTTGTTTTCTCCCCATAAAAATAAAAGAATAACTATATTTTACTTATTTTCTCCTTATAAAAACAAAGAATAAAAAATTATCTTGTTGGATGTTTTCCCTTTTTTTAACATTTGTACCATTTGTTAGGATAATATCTCAATACTTGTGTATGTATATTTGTTTGTCAAAGCAATTCTTAGAAATAATTCTTATTTGTTAGTGTAACAATGTTGAAATGAGTGTCTAGAAACAAAAACATTTTACTTGTACATGATATTTAGAAAATGTGTTAGGAATAGATTTTACTTAATTACTACATTTATAAAAACAATATTTCTAAGAAAATCGATGTGAAAGACTCCTCACTTTCGATGACAAACTTCTTAAAAAACAAACTTCACACTTAAATAAAGAAATAAAAAAAATTAAAAATTAAAAATAGCATAAAATATTCTTCTCTTGTCAATTTTGAGAATAATGTGGAAGAATATAAAAACATAAATTAGTATTACAAACTAGCATAGAACCAGAATAACGTGGCTTAACAGTAGGCAACAAAATTTAGATAAAGGAATAATTTTTGACTGACTTAGACAACGATTCAATCATTGCCTAAATTCAGTGCAAAAATTAAGTTCGAAGGGTGGTGATATGTAAGGTGTCAGGCAAATCCAACACCTTCCATGAAAACCCTGACATGATAAGCAAATCCAGTGGTATGTCACATAGCTCCGAATAAATCGTGACATTAAATTAACCAAAGTAATAGGAGTAACGAGTGAGCAAATGGAATACCACAGACTAACACAAGAATGCCTAAATACTGGTCATACCTTCCCACCGTGAGACAGATGCAGTTTCGAGGGGAGAAACGAGAACAGAAGCCGAGAGCAGAACCTTGTTAATTTAGAAGGCCCTACGATAAGGGACGGACACCCACGTCGCCAGCTAACCGTTAGGACCAACCCCTAGCCCATGTTAAAAGCTAGAGCCTTAGTGTGAGATTTTTTCGCGTCTCTGTTACGTCAGGACCACCCCCCAGCCCATGTTAAAAGATAGAGCCCTCCAGAAGAACAGTATAGATCTTACGATAACATTAAAAGGACCACACCAGCTGCAAGTTTTAGCGAGACTTTTTCACGTCTCTGTTACCTTGCAAACTTTAAAAACATTGCCCCACCACGAAAAGTATAACGTTTCTCATTGGATAGACAGAATTTTTGTAGGCGGAGCTTAAGGTTAACATTGAGACCCTGATTGGTCAGATGAAAACACAGCCAGATAGTTTTTTTTTAACCAACTTCGGTAAATTGTAGTAAGGAGAAGTTAGGAGAGAGGTGCTTCCGAGACGGCGAGGTGAGCGGAGCTGTGCTGTCCCCCGCCCCCTGACGAACACCGACAAGGTAATGAACGCACGCGATGTCGCATAACAGCGCATAAAGCTTCACTCAGAACTGCATAAGTCTCATCTGTTACACCCCCTTTTTGCGTAATACTAGTGTCGATCGTCAATTAAAGCTCATGGTGTTCACATTTGCCACTTGAAGTAAAAATCTGAAATGCGATGATTTTTCTGTTATATAGTTAGTGAGAAGCCACATCAGCCACTGTAATTTACGACAAGTTAGATAAGCAATTAAAGATAATTGAGGGTCACTGCAGACCATTTTGATAGTTTTCTCTCTTGTGAAACTTAATTCAAACCTAGATTATAGATCTGATATGGCATAGGTCATCCTTCGATCCATTGTAGAACTTGGAAACCCACTCAGGGAATATTCGTTCACATTTTTGTTGAACGCAGTTGGTTTTTATCATCCTGTATTAAAACATTTCCTTTTATCAATAGTGCAATTTATAAACAATGTTTTGTGAGTAGAATAAAATTTCCAATGGTAAACTTAACTGCTTTTTCGACGTTATTTTACCAGCTAACTAAAAATAGGAAAGCCTTGAACCCCATCCACTAAATTTAGTTAGTATTAAGATACTTTTACAGGGAGTGCAGTGGAGCTGACGCTGAAATCATTAAGTATTTGGTTATATCATCGCTAGTCTCACTGAACTCTGCTGAACTCTACATGTCATGTGTGGTCTGGCGTCTCCTTACCAGCAACAGGTCGCAGGTTCAAACTAGTCAATTCCCTAAAAAAACACGCTCAGAGCGTCGTTGCGCGGAAGTGGTAGGGAGACACGACTTAGAACAAACAGACACCACGCAGAATGTTACACATGCAAGTAATGGATATGGACCACTAATAACGGCTGTTCTGGTGCCTCTCTTATATTCCGGGTCTACTAGTGTCCATCTTCTACTGTCCAGCCGAGGCTGGCAGGAGCAGATCCTGTCGTGGTGCGGTCCTAGTCAGTGAACTATTGGCTGACGTCACCTCATCACAGCATTCTCTGCTCTTGTGTTCTTCATTTTCGTGGCGGCTCTTGTTGTTACACAGGAACATTCCTCCGCCCCCCCCCCCCCCCCCCCCCCCCGTCATAGCGACGCCCCATCGACATGCAGGGAGTGCGAGCACGGCAGAGGAGGATGGAGTGAGGGAGCATCGCTGGACAGGAAGGTGTGGCTGCAGGGGACGTCAAGCTTCCGGTCGTACTCCGCCATCCGGCCTTCGCTCTGGCGGAAACGTCCCCCGGAAAACGACCAGAAGAGTACGCCTCCACCACCTGATGCCATGAACCAGATGAAGAAGGCGGCGACTGCTGCAATGCGGTCGGGTCCAGCTCTATTGGTAAGTCGAGAGGAGGAGGTGGAGGCTCTGTCTGTATGGGGTCGTCCTGCAGTGTCGTGATGACACCCTCTGGTGGCTGCTTTGGCCGTGCTGTCCTCTGGATCCATGAATCTGGGGGAAGAGACACTGAAAGATCATCGTGCATATGACAGAGGTGAAGCTGATTTTGACGTCGGCACTGCAAGTCATCTGGACCTGAAATAAGGTACATGCAAGTGGTAAGTCGACGGACGATCTAGCCTCGTGTACCGCCTGCTGCCACTAAAAACCTTGTAAAAGACAATATCATGTAGCGTGAAATGATACTTGCACCCTTCCTATGGCGAGGGTGGAGCAGGTGGAGCAGTGCCCTATGGCGGTGGCCGTGAAGCAATTCCACCGGCGATGGTCCATCACATGGGTGCGAATAATAAGAGGCGACAAACAGTGGCACACTTGATCCCTGGTGTGTGCAGAGCGAAGTTTGGCGATCTGCTGCTTGAAGGTTCGGACAAAACATTCTTCGTCGCCGTTTGACTGTGGATGGAACGGTGCGCTAGTTAGATGCTGTATGCCATTGCGTTCACTGAATGTTTCAAATTCATTCAGGCAGCAGTAGCCGACCAAGACAGACGCAGCAACAGGGAAGTAAGCGATTTTGTATCATTTACGAGTTCCTAACCAGGAACGAATTTTATTATATCATCGATGTGCTTTAATAGTTTAGTTTCTTGTGTTTATGCGTGTAAATTTAATATCTAATAGCCACAGTTCTCGCGTTTTCGTTTGCGTCGGAAAGTAAACCGACTTTGTGGAGTTCCTAACCAGGAACGAATTTTATTATGTCATCGATGTGCTTTAATAGTTTCGTTTCTTGTGTTTCTGCGTGTAAATTTAATATCTAATAGCCACAGTTCTCGCGTTTTCGTTTGCGTCGGAAAGTAAACCGACTTTGTGACATATTACAAGTTCCTAATCGGGGCGAATTACTTAGTTTCACCTGAGTGCTTCGGTAGTTAGGTTTTTGAATATCTGCGTATTATTAGACACAGTTCCTGCGTTTTCGTCAAGGTTGCGCTGCACGTACCGATAATCCATTTATCTGCATAGTTTAGTTTTCCACGGTCTTTAGTATGGAAAGGACTGCGATTGTTGTGTGCGGATGCGAGCCGAGTTGGTGACACTTCGCTCTCAGCTTCAGGCTGTGATGGCTCCAGTTACACAGCTTGAGGCTGCAGTCGACGGGCACCATTGTTGTGGGCCGGCCGTGGGGATCCAACGGACGTCCAGCACGCCCGAGTCCACTAATCGGTCCTCACCGGTGGCCAACCCAGTTACTGAAGTTGACCCCTCACCTGTGGTCGAGTGGGAGGCCGCCCCGGTGCGAAGCAGGCGGCGAAAGACTTCCCAGGCCGCCGCACATAAGGCCTTCCCGGTTTTTCTGACAAACAGGTTCCAGGTTCTGTCTGTGGGTGACACTGTCGCTGAGCCGAATCCTGTCGCCTGTCCTGTTTCAGAGGAAACCACTCAGCCTGCAAGATCCGGGCAAATGCAGAGGGTAGGATTATTGGTAGTTGGTAGCTGCAACGTTAGGCTCGTTACAGGCCCCTCAGGGACTTGGTTGATAAGAAGGGAAAGAAAACCAATGTGCATTCCGTGTGCATACCGGGTGGAGTCATTCCAAATGTGGAAAGGGTCCTCCCGGATGCCATGAAGAGCACAGGGTACAGCCAACTGCAGGTTGTGGCCCACGTCGGTACCAATGATGTGTGTCACTTTGGATCAGAAGAGATTCTCTCTGGTTTCGAGTGGCTAACAGAAGTGGTATGGGCCGCCAGTCTTGCTTGCAAGTTGAAAGCAGAGCTGACCAAAAAATAGTCGACAGGACCGCTTGAGGACCTTTGATACAGAGCCGAGTGGAGGGTCAGAAGCTCAGACGGTTCTGCGACCGTGTAGGCTGCAGATTCCTCGACTTGCGCCAAAGGGTGGTTGGGTTTCGGGTTCCGCTGAATAGGTCAGGTGTCCACTATATGCAGGAGGCGGCTACACGGGTAGCAGGGGCTGTGTGGCGTAGACTGGGCGGATTTTTAGGTTAGAGGGTCTCGGGAAAACACAAGAAGGGCTTCAGTCACAAAGGGTGCAGGCTGAACACAGGAAAAACGTATATACAGGAACCATTGGTATAACAGTTGTAAATTGTCGTAGCTGTGTTGGGAAAGTACCAGAGCTCCAAGCGCTAATAGAAAGCACTGATGCTCAAATCGTTATAGGCACCGAAAGCTGGCTACAGCCGGATATAAGCTCAGCCGAAATTTTTGCGAAAAACTTAACGGTGTTCCGACAGGATAGGGTAAACACGGTTCGCGGTGGCATGTTTGTTGCTGTTAGAAGTAGTTTAACTTGTCGCGAAATTGAAGTAGGTACTTCCTGTGAGTTAGTATGGGCAGAGGCCATTGTTGGCTACCGGAATAAAATAATAATTGGATCATTTTACCGACCTCCCAATTCAGATGATACAGTTGCTGAAAGGTTCAAAGAAAACTTGAGTTTCATTTCAAACACGTACCTGACTCATACTATTATAGTTGGCGGTGACTTTAATTTATCCTCGATATGTTGGTGAAGATACATGTTTAATTCCGGAGGTACGCATAAAATATCATCCGAAATTGTGCTAAACGAATTCTCTGAAAATTATTTCGAGCACTTAGTTCATGAGCCCACGTGAATAGTAAACGGTTGTGAAAACACGCTTAACCTCTTAGCAACAAATAATCCTGAGTTAATAACGAGCATCAAAACCGATACAGGGATTAGTGAACACGGGATTGTAATAGCGAGAATGAACATTGTAATCCCAAAATCCTCCAAAAATAAGCGAAACTATACCCATCCAAAAAAGCAGATAAAAATTCACTTGACGCCTTCCTGGGATGCAAAAAATCGACGACAACACCTGAATTGTGCTACGTGACGTAGTCGAGTTCAAGGGCACAGCAAAAGGAAACTTGCTATACGAGTCAACCACAATCAACCAACGAGTGTTCCAAAAAGGTCCCGCAAAATCTGTGTGCACGCGTTGCCACGGTGATTGCGATGTAGGCTAAGCAGAGAAGTTTTGTGGCAGAGCGGATTGATTTTCCGCACATGTGTGACACTGTGACGTCATCTGTTCTATTTGGGTGTCCATACCCTGCCAAGTGCAGTATCGACGTGCTAACTGTTTCGTACAAACAGTCCCCCAGTGTCCTTGGTGAAGTAACTGCAACACTTCTTTTTGCTAAGCTTCAGCGATCAATGCACGTGACTGTCCATTGCCATTTTGTACAAGAATCACACCTTTCTGTACAGCGAGGCTATGCCGACGGGCACACTACAAAGTTCTGTATGCTATTCAGTGAGTGAGGCCAAGATGTGCGACTGTATTTAAGCAAAATGTACAGATCTGAATAATCTTCCGTTGTCTGTGCAATTTTCCTATGGTTCAGCGAAAAAGATATAAGCAATTCAGAATCCTAAACATCGACGTAACAACAAGATGCGGTAGAAGCGCCAAAGTCTGTGTCAGGGCCAATCGGAACACGTGAAAGTGCGTCCGCATTATCATGTTGAGCTGTCGGACGATACACAATCTCGTACTGGTATTGGGACAACAACAAAGTCCATCTTTGCAATTTTTGGGCAGTTCGTATAGGAACCGGTTTCGTCGGATGAAACACGAACTGCAAAGGCTTGTTATCCGGTACTATGTAGAATTTTCTGCTATAGAAATAGTTGTGGAATTCGGTGACACCGTACACAATAGCCAAAGTCTCTTTTTCATTTTGTGAATGATTGCACTGAGCTTTGCACAACACTTTTGATGCGAGAGCAATAGGCCTGTCTTCTTCACCAATTCTGTGCGAAAGCACTGCACCGATTCCGTAAGAGGAAGCGGCAACTTGAAGTACAACTGATTTGTCAGGATCAAAGTGAACTAAGCATTGGTCACTGAGCAATGCATCTTTAAGCTTTTGAAAAGCTATTTGGCACTCATCTTTCCAAACAAACGGGAAACTTCTTGCGACGCAAGCGATGCAATGGAGCTACCATTTTTGCAGCATTCGGTGTGTACCGATTACAATAGTTCATTTTCCCTTAGACTGACTGCAGTTTTGTGACATTGCGAGGAACTGGCAAATCTCGAATGGCTAACAAATGCGACTGAAGAGGATGTACACCTCGACTGTTTATGACATGACCAAGATACCGCAATTCAAGTTTTAAAAAATCACGCTTGTCCGGTCGACACTTTAGCCCTGCATCAGGTAACATACGAAACAAAGCACGCAAATTTGCAATATGTTCATCAGGTATACGACCTGCTACTACAATATCATCCAAATAGTTCGAACAGTTTGGTATTTGTGCAGTCAGCTATTCCAAGTACCACTGGAAAATGGCGGGTGCGGAAGCACTTCCAAAAGGCAAATGCAGCTATTGAAACACCAAATGAGTATTTACTACACACACTTTTTTGAGATTCTTCATCGAGCGGTATTTGAAGATATGCGTCGCGCGAATCAGTTTTTGAAACACAGCGTCCAGCGCTTAATTTGTCGATGAGATCCTCTGGGCATGGCAATGGATAAGTATCAATTACAGTTCGTGGGTTGATTGTAGACTTAAAGTCAACGAAGAGACTAATGCGACCTGAAGGTTTGGGGAGCAAAACCAGTGGACTTGCCCATTGACTAGCTGATATGGGCGCAATAGCTCCGCTATCTTGAAATTCTTTAAGTTCAGCAGTGACTTTGTCCCGTAATGCAATGGGAACAGTTGCGGTCCGTCAAATTTCGGCTTAGCATTGTCTTTCAGCGTAATATGTGCAACAAAACTGGTAGTGTTGCCTAAACCTTCAGAAAAGAGTTCCGGAAATTCTTTTAGCAAGCTAGCTACACTGTCTTTCGCATTGAATGCAGACACTGACAACACATTGTCCTGAATGTTACAGCCAAGCAAATCAAATGAATCCAGAACAAATATGAACTCACACTCGCGTGATTGCAGCACTGTAAAGGTCACTGTTCGTATATGCGAGCGATACAGGGTAGGAAATGTACATTTTTCGCGAACGGGAATGTCTTGTCCATTATAAGCTGTCAGTTGTGTACTAATTTTATACAGGTGTGGGGATCCTAACAGTTCATATGTGTGACGATTTAGCAATGTGACACAGGCACTCATGTCCAACTGAAATTTCACGTTTCCCACAGATAAGTAAATGAACAAAAATTTTGTTTGACTGGCATATCACTGAAGAAACTGCCATTTTTGCGAATGCCTCTTGCAAGCTTTGAATATACTGCGTTAATGACATGGGCCTTGTGACTAGATTTTTGTGAGTGGGCCTAATTCTTTGTTCTGTTGCAAACATACGGATTGTACGTGTCCTTTCCTACCACAAGCCTAACACTGAGCTTGACGGGGAGGGGTGGGCAGTTTTGGGGTTTTTGCCGTGAATAACATGGATAACATGGAGGGCAAGACTTAATTCTGTTCGCCTGTGAAGCCGCCTGTTTAGCGAACTGCTTACATGGCGTGGAGCGTTGTTTACTTGGCGTGTCGCGCAAGCCGTCGCTGAATGGGCCGGTTGTGAATCAAATGCCGAAACTGGAAATTCCCTTCAAAATATTCCCAACTGAAACTCCCTCTACCCAAGTAATAGCCTGCCTGGTATTCCTCTGAAAGAACACGTCTCTATGACGACTCTTCCTCGCGAACGAAAAGTATAAAAAAAGTAACTGTGGAAAAAAAAAATCTCCTCATCAACGAGACCCAGATAGCAGTTCACAATGGGAACCAAGTTGATGTCATATTCCCTGACTTCAGTAATTCATTCAATATAGTTCCGTACTGGTGTTTAGCGACCAAAAAACCAGTTTAATGAGTATTGGACTGGGTTTCTAATTGTATTGATGACCTCTCTGTAGACAGAACTCATTCCATTCCACTTAACAGAACAGAACCGACGTATGTGGAGGTAGTTTCAGGAGTACCCCAAGGAGAGCGACGGGACCATTGCTGTTTACAACATGAACAAATGACGTAGTAGATAACATCAGAAGCTCATGAGGCTACTCACGCATGATTCAGTTGTGTACTGCAAGGTAACAGCGACAGGGGGCTGTAGCGAACTGCAGGAAGACCTGCATTGCGTCCATGATTGGTGCAGAGACTGGCAGTTGACTCTGACTGCACATAAACGTTATGTCTTTCACGTAATTGTATGAAGAATGGACTTCTGTCCAATTACGGTATTGGTTACAAATCACTAGAGAGAGTAACAACCGTAAAGTACTTAGGTGTAACCATCTTGAATAAATTGCTATGAAATTACCACAGAAAACTAATTTTAGGAAAATATAGTGCCAGGCTAAGAGTCATTGAAGGAGTCTTAAGGAAATATAACTCATCCACGAAAAAAGTGGCTTACAAAAGTAGAAAAAAACAGTCGTCTTACCATTCTTCAGTATTGCTAACGTGGCATCCTCACCAGAATGGAGAAAACAGACCCATTGAAAAGTGATGCGTTTCGTTGCGAGGTCATTTAGACAGCATGATAGTGTTAAGGAGATGTCAACTGTCTCCAGCGCCAGACGTTACAAACGATACGTTGTGCATCATGGAGAGGTTTACTCCGGAAAATCCGAGAGATTATGTTCTGGAAGAGTAGGACAACATATTACTTCCTCTCAAATATGTTTGGCAAAATGACCACAATTGCAAAATTAGGGCTAATAGGGAGATTTACTGGCAGCTATTCTTCCTATGAGCCATTCATGAATGACTAAGGGATGGGGTAAAAAGACTGTAGTGCCGGAAGTATCTTCTGCTACACATCATAAGGTGACTTGCGGGGTATAGATGTAGGTAATGTATTTGTATCTAACAGGAAGAGATCCCCAATTGTGGGACTGACCTACATCCTGTTTCAGCTTAGGGTTCCAGGTATCATATGCAGGTAACTCAGGTTGGCCCCCATTTGCGAGTAATCGGCAAAACAGAATTTCAGTATTTCTTGTGATTGACTGAAGCCTTGGAATTATCAATAATTTCGGCGCCATAGCGTAGCAGACAAGTTATTTGACAGGTATGTTGATGGTTATGGGTTCAAATCCTGAAGGTTGCATTTTAATTTTTTTCACCTTTACCAAAGTGACAGCAGTGGTAATATTAAATCAGTTAAATCGTTTAAATATAATTTGTTTCATTTCTAATCTTTTTTTACCCCATCTTCTGGACTACATTACTTTATTAACTTGGAATCTCTGTCCAGGCGATTTTAATTATTCTTATTTGTCTACTATAATATTTAAATGTTTGAAAACATCAAACCATCAAATAAAATACAAAAGATGAAATAGTCTATGTAGGCTATGGAATTGCATCAAAATTTATTTTTCATTACAAGATGAAAACTTTTTGATTGGTAATTGTCATACAAAGACTTAAAACATAAATTTTTCTCACCACATGGACAAAATAATACAGATGTAAATTTAAGCAAAATAAGGGTTATGAATAAAAAACTGAAGCAAAGTAAGTAATAGAAGTAACGATTGCAATAACCTGGACAAAAATATAAAATCACAAAAGTAAGAAATTAAATTGAAGTAAATAAAAATATACTGAAAATCATGTGGATCAATATTCCAAAGGAAAAATGAATAAAAAGAAGTAAAAAATGAGATCAAATAAAAAATTAAAATCGTGATTCAAATGATGCAGAAAAAATTACATTTAAATTAATGAACTGAGTTAAAATAACAACTGCTGTTGTCTTGACAACACGAAAAATGTATATTGCTTCTGACAAGATTTGAACACACACCCCTCACCACATCAGCCAAATACCTTAAACCTATGCTACAATTGCTTGTTGTAAATAATCCACTACAGTTCGAAAGAAACAATTATGTACATAATTACAATAACAGATGGAAAAATTACATTCATTGCTCCACATAGGATTGTCTTTAACAAAAAAACGAGGTGCCCAATGCTCTAACAAAATATTTTGCTCGCTTACCCAGTGATACAAAATATCTGACAGACAGCAAAGTAAAATATGAAAACAAACTGAAAAAGTGTCTCCTTGATAAATCCTTCTATTCTGCAGAAAAATTTCTGTTATTGTAATGTGTAAAAGGTGATGCATACAACTAACTATAATCCTTAAATTTTAAATTTTTTTAAATTTACAAATGATAAGCATGGAACATTATTTAGAAATTAATTTTCAAAGTGAATGTAGTAGTAGTAGCTTTATTCATCTGTAAATCTCTTTTTACAAGTATTTACAAGTTCAGATCAATTTAAAATAAGCTAATTCGTATGCACATATATTTACAGACTTCTAGTTAGAGACAATCATTAGATTTACTACTGGTATACAATACTTTTTTTTACAAATAACTTATCAAATAATGTAATGCCACACTGTTCACTCATATTCGACTATCAGTCACTGCACACACTATACACACATTGTTTCATAACACTTCACTCGCTACACACACACACACACACACACACACACACACACACACTGGTGATCTCTGGGCCATTTTCTGTGCCGCAACATCCTATTTTCTATCCTGAAAAACTGAGTCAGCATCCCTCCAAAATGAGTGAGATGTTGAGCTCAGAAAGAGGAAGAAGTGTTAATATTGTGCTATGCATAGCTTGGGGGTAAGTATTTCCAGAAAGGAAAAAAAAGAAGGGAAAAAATATAAAGAGAAGGAGAAGTATAAAATGACTCATTCCATATCATTATGATTTATCATGCAATGTGATCCATGGAACATGAAAGTCACACACTACAGAACCACTTTGAAATTCTTGATACTTACGAGGTTCTAGTCAATCACAAGACACTCTGAAATTTTTTTAATGATTACTCACAAATGAGGGACCACTAGGGTGAAAGGCTATGGGCTATGATACCTGGGACCCTAACTTGCACCACTGTATAGGTGGTTTCAAAACATCAGTTTCACGTCTTTGGACTTCTCCTTACAAGGTCATTTTTTTATAAATAATAGTTAATGTTATAAACATACAGTAATGTTTTGCTAAGAGGACCTACTCTCAATGAAATCGGTTTCAAAACCATGCATTGCTAGCATACTATTTATTTTGAAAATTATGTCACTTAACCTAATGGAAATTACACAGTCTACTTCTCAGAGACAGAGTTTCAGTTGTCACTGCTGATATCTACAAGCACTTTAAATATGTTTGTGATGTTCTAATTGGCATTGTGTGTGATTGGTTTTCAAATCATTTGTATATAAAGATTAGGCACTGTTAGTGGACCAGATAGCTTTTCCATAACGTAAATTTTTCTTGTACTGTGTAAATGACATGTTTTACAAAAATGTTTTTTGTCGTTATAATGCGACTGTAATATTTATACATTAAACTGATCTTCGGAAGCAATATTGTAGTGGCTGGTGAGATGGACATCCAGCATGTAGTATTTGTAAATCAAGATGACAGTACAATGGAGGAGACAGTCGAGACTTGACAACATTCATGACACACCAGGCCATAGTGTTTTATAGATACCAGCAAAACGAAGCTTATTCAAGATTACACATGAATGCATTTAGGAGTACTGGGCAAAGAAGTTATGTACAGCTGTTTAGAGAGAATATAGTAGTCAGCTACAGGATGCCTACACTATTGTAATAGTTCAAAGAGCTAGGCCTTTTTATAACAAAGCCACAGATCAAAACAAATACAGCTATCATTTACAGGATTAACATATTCATCAGTAGTATTAACAGCAATGAGTTATCCCCTAATCGAGAAATCAACAGCCATCAATCAGAGGCGGATGATGTACAGATATGGGTATTACTGAGATAAAAATTGCACAACAACTACTATGTATAGATTCATTAACAGTACAATGCCAAAATCCATCAGGTTAAATGACTGCCTTAGGAAATTAGGGATACATCTAAGTGATGATATTACGCAAGTTCAGTGTTGTGGAACAAAGAATATTGGTTACAAAACACACCGAAAAATATTAGAATTATAGTTTCGGAAATAGTAAAAGGCTTCTATATACACAAAAATAGGTCTGAAATATACATATATCAAAAGGGGTCATAAGTTAATCTCCACCGCCAGGAAAAATCGCAGTACCAAGAAGTAACTGTGCAACATTTACGAAAGTTGGTAGGAATATTTCTGTATCTGGAAGACGATTGCATGGGGGCTTAAGTATAAAAAATGAAAATATAATTTTAGTAGCTGTGTGTCCGGTTACGAAGTCTCGGAACCGGTTGGCCCTGACTAGTATTAGTGCGCAATCTGACTGCATAAAATAACAATAAAGAATGAAAGGAAATTTCCGTTAACACAATTGATTAATTAAGTCCCCTGCAACTATAAAAGCTACGAAACAACAAAGCACAAGTGTGACTGTTCTGTGTGTGGTAGTGTGGTTCAACGTACATGTATCTGGCATGGTTCTTCCTCAATACGACAAGAAATTTTAAACACCATTTACAATGAACTAATTGAAAAACCAGAAATACTGTAAATGCACATAGAAACCAGAATTACAAGTCTAATACATTAACACGAGCCAGATGCTTTGTTGACTGAACCTGTGACCAAGAGGCATTATTATTACGGAGATTTGAAATAAAAAAAATTTTTGTTAACTCCATATATATTGACGAAAACTACACTGTGATCAATGCAACATCTTCCATATATACATTACACCAACCGAACAGCATCTACTCTCTCGCCCAACAGAACAATAACTGCACACGACATGCTCTCAACTAGTACTGCTCTCGACATCCTCTCAACAAGCAGTGCACACGGCAACCTCTGAACTACTACTGCCCACGACAACCTCTGAACAACTACTGCCCCAGTGGAGGCGGCGGAATAATACTCTTTGGCGCAATCTCTGGCGCTGTGACTCAGTGTAGCCACCTTTCACGATGTCTGTTCAAATGGTCGTGAGGGTTAGTTGCGTTTGAGATTGGACATGGTGAGCTGATGTTAGTCTAAAAATCGACACCTCGCTGAGTTTGACCGAGGTCGTGTAATAGGGATACGAGAAGCTGAATGTTCTTTCTGTGATACTGCAGAAAGACTCGGCGGGAATGTAGCCACTGTACGTGATTGGTGGCAGCGGTGGTCCCGGAAATTTATGGTCACAAGAAGTCCGGGCTCCAGATGATCACGTGGCACTACCAAGAGGGAAGACGTGTTCGGCGTATGGCTATGTCGCATTGTACTGCATCTGCAGCATCAATCTGAGCGGCAGTTGGCACCACAGTAACATAACGAAATGTTACAAATCGGTTCCCTGAAGGAGAACTCGAAGCCAGACGCCCTGAAAGTGCATTCCACTGAACCCAAACCACCACCATTTTCTGCTTCAATGTTGTCAAGCGACAGCTTACTGGAGGGCAGGGTGGAGGTCTGTTGTGTTTTCTGATGAAAGCTGGTTCCGCCTCGATGACACTGACGGCCATGTGTTGGTTAGACGATGCGAGTTGAGGCCCTGCAACCAATGTGTCTGTGTGCTAGACACACTAGACCTACACCAGGAGTTACGTTCTGGGGCGCGGTTTGCTATGATAGCATGAACATTCTCGTGGTTATCTCATGCATCCTGACTGCATATTTGTACATCAATCTGTGATTCGACCTGTTGTGCTGACATTCATGGACGGCAACGCAGGCGATCTTTTCCAGCAGTATAACGATCGACCGCACATCGCTGTTTTAACCCCACATGCTTTACAGAGTATCGACCTGTTGTCTTGGCCCGCTCGATCACTAGATCTGCCTCCAACAGAGCACATGTGGGACATCATAGGACGACAATGTTAACGTCATCCGCAACCACATTAACATCCCTGTATTGACCGACCAAGTGCAACAGGCACAGAACACCATCCCACTAACTGACATCTGACACCTGTACAACACAATGCATGCATCTTCGAATGCTTGCATTCAACGTTCATGTAGTTACACCGGTTATTAATGTAACAGCATTTCACATTTACAATGGTTTATCTCGCATTATCTTACATTAACCTGTGATCCTGCAATGTTAATCACTCAAACATAATACCTAGAAAAATGTACTCCCAAACTTCATTACTCTACGGTAATTATTTTTTGGTGTTGCGATTTTTTTCCGTTAGTGTAAATAAGGATAAAATGGCGAAAATGGTGGAAAAATATATCGTATATTGTGCAAGTGAAATAGGAAACTGTTATATTTATGCAATGACAAACAACAGGCAATACTTTCTTATTTTTAGAAATGCTGAAAGAAGTCTTAAATGATATAAAAATCAGTATCATTGCATTCTGCCCATTATTACTTCACAATCAATTTCAAAGGTGAATCTGTAAAAAGTGAGCAACATGTACTATTAATTTCATATAACAAGACACCTACTGTACATTATATCTAGGAAATGAAACATTAGAGCAAATATTTATGGACACTGTCATGTCACTGAGGTGACAAATGACAGTTTTTCAGATCATGAATCAATTCAATTTGTGCAAAACATATGCTTCATATATACTGTAAGCTCTGAAGGACATAGAACTATCATGGTTGGACAAAAATATGAAAACATCAAAAACACAACACACTACCATACCAAATATGGTGTAGGAAACCCGTTCGTATTCAAAACAACTTCGAGTCATCTTGGAGTAGATAAATACAGCTCCTGTGTGGTTCTAAAGGAACGTTACAGTGTTCTTCTTGCAATAAAGTGGAACTTTCAGGTAACAATGATGCAGGTGATATCGATCACGCACCCTTTTCTCCAAAGTTGACCACAAAAGCTCAATAATATTTATATCTGGTAACAGTGGTGGCCAAGGGAGGTGTGAGAATTCATCCTCCTGCTCATCAAACCAATGCTGGCTGATGCAAGCTGTGTGGACACAAGCTCTATCGTCTTGGAACACAACTACACTACTGAGGAACATGCATAGACCTGATCAGCCAAAATGGTCACATAATACTTGGCTGTAATGTGACCTTGCAGAGTAACGATGGGGCCTATGGAATACCACGATGTAGCTGGTCAAATCATCACCGAAACTCCACCATGTTTTACCCTTGAGATGCAGACTCGACCAAAAGTTGGAAACAGTTGAAACAAGACTCATTCGAACGAATGAGTTCTTCCATTGTTTCATATTTCAGGTTTTATGCCTTGAAGACTAAGTTGTATCACTGCTGCGTGGTTTTGGAATTCCAGCTTGCCCTGCAATTTCCAGCTGATGGCGCTCCCATCTTGTTGTTATGGTGCTGACAGGATTCGCGATTGTGGCATCCAGTTCTGCAGTGACTTCTTATTTTTCGTCGGAACCTTCTACAATGACTGTCTGTCACGACTATTCAACGCACACTTTCGTCCGCACTGTGACTTAGCGAACACTATTTTTCCTCTTTTGTTGTATGCCGTATAAATTTTCAATATGATGCCTCTTGAAACACCAAATACATTGTCTCCCTTTGTTATAGAAGAATTCACCATACGAGCACCAACAATTTGCACTCGTTCCAATTCACTTAGTTCCAACACAATGCACTCAGAACTACACAGAACACTGTTTTGACCATGACTGACACTCGCAACGTATGGAACACGTTGCATAGGTGACGTTCATGGTCAAGCACAACAGTGCAGAGTTATGGAGTTCGCATTTGGAAGTTGCGTGTGCTCTATCGAGTTGCTTGCATTTGGATGGCGGTAGTATCTTCAGAGTCCCATACTTGGAGAACAGCTATGGCGTTCTGTGGATTTGCCGGGTGGCAGGTAGTACCGCCGCGTGTCACCATGGCCATGAACCAAATCAAAACTGTGGCTACACGGGAACCTACACTTTCTTTCAGCGTAACTGTCGTCGAAAATTTGTGTTTCCCTTTGTATCAAATGGTGGCAAGTGTATGGTTCCAGGCGATACTTAACTGGAATCTTGACACTCATGACGTTTCTATTGCTTTCGTTTCTGTTTTCAGTGTTTCAGTGCCACTGGATACAAAACGACTCGTTGAAGTTACGTTTGATAAGAGAAGTTAGTGAGGCGGCATATGTCAGTTAGTATGGAAGCTGGATGATGTATATATGTAGCCATTACTATATATCTACGTCTATATCCTTACCCTGCAAACGACTGAGAAGTTGCTTCCCCAGTTATAAGGGCTATTTCCAATAACTTTCGCATACGGAGCGTGGGAAGAATGACTGTTTAAAACTTCCGTGCAAGCTGTAATTAATCTCATCTTGCCCCCAAAAACCCTGTGGGAGTGATGTGTAAGGGATTGCAGTATATTCCTAGATTCTTCACTTAAAGATAGTTCTTGAAACGTTGAGACAAATGCTTCTGAGGATAGTTTTCTTCTATCTTTCAAGTGCGGCTAGCTCAGTTTCTTCAGGTCCTCCGTGACAGTCTCCGACAGATCAAACAAACCCACAACCATTACCGTTGACCCTCTCTGTATACGTTCAGTGTCCCCTATTAATCCTATTTGATATGGGTCCCACACTTGAGCAGTACTCTAGGATGGTTTGCATGAGGTTTTTGTAAACAATCTCCTTTCATATTTTTTTATGTTTGCCTAGTATTCTACCAATGAACTGAAGTCTGCCACCTGCTTCACCTATGACTGACCTATGTGATCTTTCTGTTTCATATCCCTACAAACTGTTACAACCAGGTGATTTTATGAGTTGAACAATTCAATTTGGGACTCATTGATATTTTAGTAAAAGGCTACTAGGTTTTTTGGTTTTGTGGAGTGCGGAGTTTTGCATTTCTGAACATTTACAGCAGGCTGCCACTTTTTGCACCATTTTGAAATCTCATCAAGATACTTCTGAATAACTGTGCAACTTCTTTCAGACAGCATTTATTTGTAGATAGCTGCATAATCTGTGAAAAGTCTGAGGTTACTATTAATATTGTATACAAGCTCATTAATATACAACATGGACAGCGGCAGCCCCAGCACCTTTCTTTGAGTCACACCTGAAGGTACTTCTACGTTCGTTGATGATTTTTCATCCGAGGTAACATTCTGTGTCCTTTCTACAAAGAAATTCCAAACTAGTCACACATTTCGCTCGATATCAACCACGATTGTACGTTTGATAATAAGCATAGGCGCGGTACTGAGTCAAATGCTTTTTGCAAACAAGAAATTAACTGCAACTGTCTATCTTTCTTGATCCATGGCTTTCAGGATAATATGTGACGAAACTGCAAGTTGGGTTGGTGGTGTTGCGGTCGCAGGAGCGACTTCAGGTTAATCACTTTAAACGGAGGAACCAGAATTTTCAGCACGGCCGATAACATCTCTGTCGTGGCGATCGTCTGCTGTGGTAGAAATATCAGACCGAAGTGACAAGGTTTCGTGAAAGCACATTTCTAGTAATGAATGTGAATTTAATTAAAACATGTTGCGTTCAAATACGCGAAGACTTGCAGCAGTGAGAAGTGACGCGATGCCTGTCGAACCCTTCCGAGATCTGCGGAACGGAACTAGCGCGGCGAGGGTGGCTAGATCCTGTACCCTACAGACTGCATTCACGGGTTCACCTCTGAGAGGTTTACGGGAAGACGATTAGGACCACATTAACTTCACGGTGCAAACGGCGCCCGTCATCTGCTGTGGTAAAAAGATCACACAGAATTAGCACAATAATTGACAGCACATCATTGAACTGTAATTCAAAATGGGAGCAACAACAGACACACAGCTCTCGTGCAAGACTTCACACCACGGTTACTAAAAGGCATTTCTGTAACCGTGCTTCGAACCACACGACAGATCGCTAGGACTGACAACATTGAAACAAGGCATGATGTACAGACGTTTCGACTGAGCGGATCTAGGACACTTGAGCTCATCTCAGATTGTAATTGACACACTGTGCGTTGGCGTTGTTTCTACTTTCGTAACTCTTAATTATGACTGCCGTGAAGTAAATCATTGTTATTTTGATAATGCCTCATGAAAAGAGTCGAAAAAATTTCTAAAAACTAGTACAATAATTTGTAATAAAATATACCCAAATACTTTCGCAATTATTAAAAATAAATGTTGTCTTCTTTCGAAAGTGAGTGAAAGTAAATGAAACAACCAGCCCAGTGCACGCCTGAGATATAGGGGTTCCGTAAAAAAAAAAATTCTTTATAAATATTACGTGATTCCTTGATTAACGTTAATTCTGAATTGAATAGAACGTAGATTGTTTTATATTAAATACACCGTGTTAACGACGAACAAACGAAAAACCTAAAAACTGTTTTCAGAAAGCAGTCGATAACTAAATGACCAGATCCTGTAAGTAACTTTGAGGAATCGACATGTGACCTCGCTTAACGAGCATAATTCGATTCTCAGCCTGAGAAATGCGAAACACGAAACACTCGTTATACGAAACGTATTACGTAAAAACTGAGTAACGCATCCCGTTCCAAAAAAATACCAAAGCCACTTATAAAATAGTAATATAACGTATAATACTGTAAATCCTTTTTTAAATGAAGTTGTCAAAAGAAATTTGATATTGCCTACTCTTCAAAATGGGTGCAAACACAGAAGACGGCTAGTTTAATGAAACATCTCCCTACGTACTGGATATGGGAAGCTTTATTGATATCTTGTTGGTTAACGTCGACGAATCTAAAATGTAATTCATAAACCGATATTAAAAGCCAATGAGTTAACAAGGGTGTTCGAAGTTGGGTGAACTTGTAACATCGTTACAGAGAATTTTCAACATGATCGATGAGACTGGAGTGGAGGTACCTCCATACCGGAGAAAACAACTGTAATACGGGGAGTGTCGCTAACAGTACAGTTGTCATTTGTCGGAGCTTCTACTGTACAAGATGGACTGTCATAGAACAACGAATGGCCCACGACAGCAACTGAAGAGTCTATCTAGGGCTATCTAGGTCAGATGGTGGTTTTTGAAATGGGTACCGAAGACAAAAAAAAAAAAAAAAAAATGTCACTGAACAGACTCGTGAAAAACACTGCTCGTTGAGCGATTCAACCTTTTACAAAATTACGTTGTGTGTTGCTCGTTATGCGAATCGCTATAGAAGGTAATCGTTAAGCGAGGTTTGACTGTATTTTGACCACCGTAGCAACAGTACTGATTTAAACATTACGCAATTTATAATTCCATGTTTTCTGTTGTCTCATTGTCATTCTTTCCCGTCGAGCGCTAAGTCATACCATCTAGAATAAAGTCAGTAGCAATAAAGATTTTGCGGTTGTACGCAAATGCACAGCGTTTTATTTGCACAACTGCAATTTGATAATTAATGACTAATGCTTCTCATTTGTATTATTTAAAATCTTACTTGACACTCCAGTGAATCAAGAATTCTTTGTGATATTGCATGGCATGTAAATTACTAATGAGAGCGCCCCACATTGGGCGCAAAAATGTAGTGATCGAGAAATTCCTTTCTCTGACATGAAATGATAGATAGATAACTAATGAAATTTTCTTGCCCCACGCTGGGAGCCAGTAATTAAGTTACATGAACAATTAAGTGACTCAAAAAAGCAACAGGTTTGAAATTAGGGTACTGATAGTCGAATGGAACAAGAGGGCGGATGTTGGCGATGGATGGAAGATCCCCCATGTCCTCTTAAAGGTGGACATACATAGGTCGACTAGACATTTATTTGCGGATAGTTTCAGAATGAGTGGTAATATCATGTTACGAAAGCGAAGCAGTCGCATGTGACATCTGTGGAATTGTCACCTTAAGGCAGTGACAGAAGTATCTCTGAATTAGTGTATCTTTGGCTCAGTTGTGGAGCGGAGGTTAGTCGAGGGTAGTCCAGATTACATTGAGTAAGCTGGCGGAACTTTTAGCATAGTGCATATCGAAGAAGGATTTTGCTGAAGAAAATTGTTAGGAATGTTTAACCTGATGCGAGGACTTACAAAAGCAGCATTTATGGAACGGAGAAAATGGATTTGCATTCTGGATATATTTTAAGGTGATACTTTTTGCTAGCACAGTGCTCTGATTATTTTAGCGATTCTTTGCAGCAGAACAGTCCACCTCCCCACCCCAATTTAGGTCATTTCAGTTTAATTCATTTCAATCTGAATAATCATAGAAGCATTGCCTTATAAGACTTTTGTAATGAAAGTAAAGTTTTTGGTTTCCTGTGAGTTTTATGTTCTTGTGAAATAAGAGTTTAAAATACAGCATGTCTTTACAATGAAAGGATTAGTATTTTAATTTCAACTAAGAAGTTTTTTTAGTATCAAAAAATCGTCCCAATCTTTCTCCCAGTAGTTTAGTTTTGTTTCAGCTGGCGCGATTTCTTCGTGCTGTGCTGTTACTGTTGATTAAGCTGTAATTTTTTAGGCGAGATTCTTTACATGTTTTGTCGGTTCTTTCGTTTCTCATCTCACGTTTCCATTGCGCAAGTTCTAAGTGTTTTTTTGTAATTCATATTTTTAATGGGTCAGTGAACAGTGTGTATTTCATAGTGTCGCTAAGTAATTTCAGTGTTTCAACTTTTTTGGACAGTGCATAGTTTGATTTTGGTAGTGCTTCTTGAGTAACAGTTTTGATTTAATTTCCTGCACAGTGAACGCCAGTTAGTTTTGTCTTTATAGAAATGTGTGCACTGAGACACGGTGTTCGCAACAGTAATTTCAATTCAAACTTCTTGTAACAGAGGACGTTCAATACAGCTCTGAGTAAAAGGCAGCAAACATTTTAATGCACATGAACGAACGAACGATCGAGTAAGAGCAAATAACATTTTACCTCTTGCTTCCTCATCCACCTCTAAGCTCAATGACTCCTCGAAATTTTCCTCCTCTTAATGTTATCATTGGCGGACTAAATTTACAATGCCGGAACGATGGCCGTTTCATGACCTCGCCTCCCAGTGCACGGGGAAATTCTCTATCTTGCGTGGGCTGGTGCGTGACTCGGGAACTGACATCTTTCTCACAAGTTCACTGTTACTACGGTTCCCCGCATTGGTCGCACATCCTTCCGACGTTCTCCATTCCTAAGTTGCTGAGAATGCAGCAACATAACACTTCTTTGTAACCGCTCCTTGTGCGTGGGGCCTGGAGAGTCTTGTGTTTCTGCTTCGCCTAAGAATCTGCTGTAGTTTGTGGTTTATAAGCGTCGTCCTTCCCGTCCAGATAACGTCTTTTTAAGCAGTGTGGCGTGCAATGATATCGCGGTGTTTTGCTAATCTCGAGCAGGACTACAACAAAACCAATTACTTATTATTAGCGTAACGTGAGGTTTCATTTAATCGCTGCCTCTCCCGGCTAAAGATAGATATCCTGTTAAAGAAGTCTCCACCGGGGAACGTGTAGCAATGTTGTCTGTTAAGCATTGTAAATAGCACTAAGTTCATGCACAAAAGTGATCTCATACAGTTTACCGCTACTGTTATTTAAGGTGGCAACACTTTTCTTTAAGCAAAATGAACAGTTTTTACACACAATACCACACGCGCACAACACTAATGTACTCTTTCCTGTCAAAAATATTTCATAAAAGTTCTTACGAAATACTCAGGCTCCATACATTAGCAGACAACAATTTTTATCACGAAAGATGCTGTTTGCACTATATTTAAAGATTACTCACAATCTAAGAGGAATTTATTACCTCTGAGTAGGTTCTGGGCCACCAATACACAATTATTATCGCAATAACTGATCAGCAAGATTTATGTCTGTTTAAAAATTCAGTTTAAAACTGCCGCTGCATTATTTCACTAACAAGATGGCGGCTAACATAAGACAATCACTTCTCGAATCTGGTTCAAGCATTGTTTTACTATTAACAGATAATATATATTAAATCTTTTCGGTACCTTTGCTATATCCATCCCCCCACGAACCATGGACCTTGCCGTTGGTGGGGAGCCTTGTGTGCCTCAGTGATACAGATAGGCGTACCGCAGTTGCAACCACAACGGTATCTGTTGAGAGGCCAGACAAACGTGTGGTTCCTGAAGAGGGGCAGCAGCCTTTTCAGTAGTTGCAGGGGCAACAGTCTGGATGATTGACTGATCTGCCCCTACAACACCAACCAAAACGGCCTTGCCATTTTGGTACTGCGAACGGCTGAAAGCAAGGGGAAACTACAGCCGTAATTTTTCCCGAGGGCATGCAGCCTTACTGTATGATTAAATGATGATGGCGTCCTCTTGGGTAAAATATTCCAGAGGTAAAATAGTCCCCCATTCGGATCTCCAGGCGGGGACTACTCAAGAGGACATCGTTATCAGGAGAAAGAAAACTGGCGTTCTACGGATCGGAGCGTGGAATGTCAGATCCCTTAATCGAGCAGGTAGGTTAGAAAATTTAAAAAGGGAAATGGATAGGTTAAAGTTAGATTCAGTGGGAATTAGTGAAGTTCGGTGGCAAGAGGAACAAGACTTTTGGTCAGGTGAATACAGAATTATAAACACAAAATAAATTGGGGTAATGCAGGAGTAGGTTTAATAAGGCAATTTACAATTTGTACAGAAACCAGATGGCAGTTATAAGAGTCGAGGGGCACGAAAGGAAAGCAGTGGTTGGGAAGGGAGTGAGACAGGTTTGTAGCCTCTCCCCGATGTCATTCAATCTGTATATTGAGCAAGCAGTAAAGGAAACGAAAGAAAAGTTTGGAGTAGGTATTAAAATCCGTGGAGAAGAAATAAAAACTTTGAGGTTCGCCGATGACATTGTAATTCTGTCAGAGACAGCAAAGGACTTGGTAGAGCAGTTGAACGGAATTGACAGTGTCTTGAAAGGAGGGTATAAGATGAACATCAACAAAAGCAAAACGAGGATAATGGAATTTAGTCGAATTACGTCGGGTGACGCAGCGGGAATTAGATTAGGAAATGAGACACTTAAAGTAGTAAAGGAGTTTTGCTATTTGGGGAGCAAAATAATTGATGATGATCGAAGTAGAGAGGATATAAAATGTAGACTGGCAATGGCAAGGAAAGCGTTTCTGAAGAAGAGAAATTTGTTAACATCGAGTATTGATTAAAGTGTCAGGAAGTCGTTTCTGAAAGTATTTGTATGGAGTGTAGCCATGTATGGAAGTGAAACATGGACGATAAACAGTTTAGACAAGAGGAGAATAGAAGCTTTCGAAATGTGGTGCTGCAGAAGAATGATGAAGATTAGATGGGTAGATCACATAACTAATGAGGAGGTACTGAATAGAATTGGGGAGAAGAGGAGTTTGTGGCACAACTTGACTAGAAGAAGGGATCGGTTGGTAGAACATGTTCTGAGGCATCAAGGGATCACCAATTTAGTACTGGAGGGCAGCATGGAGGGTAAATATCGAAGAGGGAGACCAAGAGATGAATACACTAAGCAGATTCAGAAGGATGTAGGCTGCAGTAGGTACTGGGAGATGAAGAGGCTTGCACAGAATAAAGTAGCATGGAGAGCTGCATCAAACCAGTCTCAGGACTGAAGACCACAAGAACAATAACTGTATCCATTAACATTTAAAAGTAATTTTCAGTGTTAAACACTTATTATTCAGCATTTTACCAAATAACTGCGCTGTAGATCAATAGCCGCTAATGCTAGCGCTCCACTGTAGCTGAACAAAAAAACTTACCATTTATATACGACGAGAATCATATAAAAATAAAATTTCAAACACACGAATTTTTTTTCAAATATTATTTAACAACATAATAAAATTTTTACAGGCCTCCGTGCTACAAGACATCAATCACGTCCGATCAGTAAAACAGTTCGAACAAGAAGGAAGATTATTCTAGAAGAATCATAGATAACAAAAGATGGAGATTTCCATTATCTCTTTCCATAGGCATTGTCTGAGATACAGGTTTCACAGAATATTAAATTATGTCACTGACAATAATTACTTATTATTTTAGTAACGATGAAGTCCTTTCTTATTAATATCACGAGGATGTTCACTCAGATGCCACACACAATGGTGTCGTATTTTCTGAATAAATATTTGCGTGGATATTACAGCAGGCTGACTTCCTATGTAGTTCTTTAGTCTCAGACATCTCCCTGCGTGATTTCTTGGCGCTTTTGTGTCTATGCCCTGTCCCAGTGGTTGCACGGGCCCATCAGTTTTCGGCACGTTTCTTACTGTCCACCAGACACTTTGCAAAGTGTCCAGTCTTAAGCATCCTCCCTCCTACCCCATGAGTGTTTGCAGAATGACTGTAGTGTCCGTGTCTCGGGTGTTCCTCTCGTGGGGTCCATTTTTCTCCTCGTCCTGGGCTGCTGGTGCTGTGAGTTGGCGAAAGTGGTCACCAACTGGGATATCACACAGCTCCTTGTCATTACTTTTGATCTTTTGGTAAGGAAGGTTGAGAGTCAGGCAAAGTGGCGTATCTGTGTTTACCTGACCTGTCACACATCCTCTTCGAAAAGGAAAACAAAAATTTCGCTCCTAATAGTAACACTAACGCTTAACTCACTAATATGAGGTTTTGTAGGGATATTACATTTTCAGTTGTACCCTAGCGTATCAAGTCACTCGACTATTTACACAAATGGTTGCCTTTAAAAAACAGATACAACACATTCACAAATACACAGTTTTGAAAACAAGTAAACGGTACATGAGGAACACAAATCAAATTTAATGTACTGATATCATCACAGATATACATGAGATATATGCAAATAAGCGTGGAACAAAGACATTTGAAAATAAATATGAACCATACACAGTAGTACCGTTCATTATGGAGATATGTGTCACAAATGAAAAAAACTCTTCATATTCAAGATGCATTGGGTTAAGACATGTGAAACAAAAATTAACAATGCACTGCAATAACGAATATCAATGTGTTCTATGTCACAAGTGCCTACGTGGAAAACACACAAGACACTACTAGTACATGTGGCATAAAAATTAACTTTACACAGTAGTAACGTTCACCAAAGAGCTTTGTGAAAAGGATATAAAATGGATGTCAGTTCAAATACTTAGTCACATGAAACCATAAGTTTTTGATGGCATACGTTATTGGGCAGCCATGGGCCAAACCGGACAGGATTGGATGACTGACACCTTAACATTTTTACCAACAGAGCACAATATTCCATCTCAGTGAGTTTTGTAGTTTTAACACATACAACAGTAAGATCAGTACCTTCTCTTCTACCACAGAGCATACAATCATTAAGTATGATGTACTGTAATGCCGGAAATGCATATCCTCCTATTTCCATTTATTGTACTACAAACTTTTTCCTTATTTTGTCACCTGAAGATATGACATCTCTGTCTCTTTATATATTGTAATTGTTTTACTGTTTGTATATATATATATTTATGCATTTATGTCGATGTATAATTGGTTTGTTTTGTAAATATTATTTGTATTTGTACGCTGGGTCTTGCCTAGGGAAAACTATGCTATCAAACGATTACATCGATAGGTCGTGTGGAGAACCAAAGTGTTTACGATCTTTGAGAGTGTTAACTTTGCCGCGTGGAGCGCAAGCAGAGGAGAGTCTGGCGGGAGTAGGGCAGTGGAGCAGGTGTGTTGTGTGACGCTCCCGCGAGTTGCCGCGCTTTCGGGGTTTGGCAGCATGTAATTGCGCTCGACTTGCTATAATAGTTTCTAGCACGGTGTCGCGGACGGGAAGCATTAGCTGGCGCACATCAAGAGCCCGTTTCGCCAGGTGACCGTGTCAAGAAGAAGGCGCGCCAACATCCAGATTTTGCAACAGCGACGGCCGACAATGAGTGACTGTCGCCACCTCCCCGATCGACGACTTCAAACCTTCAATCAACCAACAAGGAAGACTGGAAGCACGTAAAGTTTTAGAACTGTATGGCAGACCTCAGCTTTTCAAACTGTTCAAATCACAAAATTACAGCAACATAGGATGAACCTTTGTTGCTCATTGTCCCAATTGCATTACCGAGCAGGGTCCCTTCCTTTTCTGGAATGAACCTGAGTGTCGTTGTAATTCAAACGCCAGCTATAAAGTAATATTATTCGATTTCACTGCTTTAATTCCAAAGTTCAGTTAAGGTATTCCTACCTGGCTACAATATTTAGATTACACAAGCACAAATTAAGAGTGCGAGTTTTGTTACCATATTTTAGCTTACCTGTGACTGCAGCTCAGCTTGGTACGTACTAAATTTTACTATTGTTAATTGTTCAGAATCATTTAATTCAAGTTCAAAGTTAAATCTCTTATTTCTAAATTCTGTAGATTCAAGTAGCTTTAGAAATGATTCTTGAGGTAGCCCAAGGCTAACATTTTATTGAATTTTGTAGTGCTTCAGAAACAAAGTTCACTATTAATTTCAGTCACTAAATTAACTTTCAATCTTCCAGTTACATTAATTCTTTTGCTAAATTAAGTCAGAGTCTAGCGAAAAACATTCAGTTTTCACACAACACATGTCAACCTTCAGTTGCCACACTTTTAGTGCTAATTATATGTGCATTAATCTTTCATTTTCAGTTATTATAGTGGTTGTCCATAGGATTGGCGACCGTAATTTTCCCCAAATTTGAAATATCTAATTGACGCCAATTAATTGTTAATGTAACGACCGCACATTTACTTTCTTTATTAATTTTACCCTTTTCTCAAGATTATTTTCCACCAATTTCATTTGCATTTTTCCTTTCAGTTAGATGTAACCTTTTCCTCCCTCTTTACCGACAAATTAACTTCGGTGACGATTGCTTTTCCTAAATTTCCACTAGGTGTACGCGGTTCAATTTTTCATTGTCATTAAGGTCGGTAAGTGAGGGGGAGGTTACACGTGGCGACCTGGTGACAGGACAATCTTCGGATTTGAGGTTGTTCTGGACACGAATTTTGCTTTGTGCATATCTCGGAACAAAGTACTGGTTACGAACAGGTCGTTACATCAGCGAGAATAAGTAGTGGGAGGAATCCTAATTAGATTTGTCATTTATATTGAAAATTTGTAAAATGAGTGAAGGCAACAATTACCAGAATTTGGTAGACTTAGGTACGGAACAATGGGTCGAACAGTGGGAAACGCGCACCGCGGAACCCATTGTTCAGGGGCAGGCGGCTAGCATGAAAGACGCGACCGCCGAAACGCAACAAAGAGCAGAAATGGGATTCCAAACTTTAGAAAATGTTTCGGAATCGGAAGTGAAAATCACATCGGAACCCCTTGATGACGAATACGGTGGGACAATTAAAGAGGAAGCCGCTACGGAAGTAAAACCGGTAGTTTCCGGGAATTTAACTGATTGATTGAATGTTTTGATTAACGAAATCAAGAGTCAATCGGCAGAAATTAAAGCTCAGTCTGCCAAGCAAGAAGCACAGTCTGAAAAAATTGACAGGAAGCTAGACAATCAGAACAAAGCTATTAATGTTGTTAACAACAATGTTGGAGTTGTTAATACAAAAGTTGATAAAATCAAAGAAGGTATTGTTGTAATTAATATCGAAATCGGTAATCTTAAACAGGAAATGACAGGCGTTCAGGCGGAAATTGCGAGCATAAATACTCGTTTTGATTCCGAAATTAGCAGAATCGAGAAAAGTGTAGGAGAAGCAGTTGCTCCGATCATCGAGAATAAGGTGACGGAACAAATTCAATTAGTGAAAAAAGAGGATCAACAGAAGGTGGAAACTTTAAAGGCTTTGGCGTCCGAAGTAGATACTAAAGTGAGGAAGCAGGCTAATACCTGCGAAGAGAAAAAGAGGGAAGTGGAAACGCTTGCGACAACCACTTGCCAAGAAATTACGAGTATGTCGGAAGTAGAAAAGGAACTTGACGAAAAACAGAGCTATGTGCCAATTTGTGCACATAGTTCGAAATTGTTGACGAAAGAGGAGTGGTTCGACCCCTTGAAAAAAGGCGGTGTACACGCGACGGATTTCATTAAAAATTGTGAAATAGTTTTACCCAGATCATGGACTAATATGAGAAAAATTAGTGCGGTTATTGACGTGTTGGCTAGTGATGCCAAGCGTTGGGGCTTAAACCTCAACATCACGAACCTGACTTTCGACGAGCTTAAAAATTTGTTTTTGGCTGAATACTGGTCAGAGCAAAAACAACAAAGTGTCTGGCGCGAATTTGTCGTATCGAGGCCTTTCGATGCGAATTCG
Source organism: Schistocerca americana (assembly GCF_021461395.2). Classification (NCBI taxonomy): domain Eukaryota; kingdom Metazoa; phylum Arthropoda; class Insecta; order Orthoptera; family Acrididae; genus Schistocerca; species Schistocerca americana. The sequence continues at coordinate 495,401,337 of NC_060119.1, read as the reverse complement.
CGTGGCTCGATGAAGGAGTTTTGTGAGGGCTGGATCCGCAAGTTGGAATATTTGCGTGATCGCCCGCACGGAATCCGAAATAGTCTGGGAATTCTACAAGACGCTTCCAGATGATACAAAACGCTACGTATGATGCAATTACAAGACAATCAATGATTTCCTGGAAAGAGTTGAGGACGAGGACAATTGGTGCAATAATCGCGACAGTGGTAGAGGCCGTGGCAACAACAACTGGTACCACAACAACGATAACCATGGGAATTATGCATACCGCAACCATGGCAGCAATAACAATAATGGTTCGGACGGTAATAACAATCGGTACAATGCAAATAATAACAGGAATGACGGAAACCAGTATCATACTAACGTGATACGGGCTTCACAGAATAGTAATAACGCCAGAGGGAGCAGATCTGCTGGGACGAGACAGTGAAACCATTAGCCGCGCCGGTGAGGGGCCGACCGGGCGTGGAGAAATTTTGGCGGCCCAATAACAGGAGAAAACCCAGGTGTCGTCGTTATGAAAATTCCGTATGGAATAAGCAACGGCGGGAGAGTGTGCCAGTGTTAGGAGAAAGGAGTGCGCCCACAAGTAGTAGATCAGTTGTAGACACGGCAGTAGAAAATACACCGAGCGGGGTGGCGCAGTGGTTAGACACTGGACTCGCATTCGGGAGGACGACGGTTCAATCCCGCGTCCGGCCATCCTGATTTAGGTTTTCCGTGATTTCCCTAAATCACTCCAGGCAAATGCCGGGATGGTTCCTCTGAAAGGGCACAGCCGACTTCCTTCCCAATCCTTCCCTAATCCGATGAGACCGATGACCACGCTGTCTGGTCTCCTTCCCCAAACCAACCAAGTAGAAAATACATTCAGTCAGTGAGAACAATTTAAGTAGTCAGAATGAGATTTTCACTCTGCAGCGGAGTGTGCGCTGATATGAAACTTCCTGGCAGATTAAAACTGTGTGCCCGACCGAGACTCGAACTCGGGACCTTTGCCTTTCGCGGGCAAGTGCTCTACCAACTGAACTACCGAAGCACGACTCACGCCCGGTACTCACAGCTCTACTTCTGCCAGTACCTCGTCTCCTACCTTCCAAACTTTACAGAAGCTCTCCCGCGAACCTTGCAGAACTAGCACTCCTGAAAGAAAGGATATTGCGGAGACATGGCTTAGCCACAGCCTGGGGGATGTTTCCAGAATGAGATTTTCACTCTGCAGCGGAGTGTGCGCTGATATGAAACTTCCTGGCAGATTAAAACTGTGTGCCCGACCGAGACTCGAACTCGGGACCTTTGCCTTTCGCGGGCAAGTGCTCTACCAACTGAGCTACCGAAGCACGACTCACGCCCGCTACTCACAGCTCTACTTCTGCCAGTACCTCGTCTCCTACCTTCCAAACTTTACAGAAGCTCTCCCGCGAACCTTGCAGAGCTTCTGTAAAGTTTGGAAGGTAGGAGACGAGGTACTGGCAGAAGTAGAGCTGTGAGTACCGGGCGTGAGTCGTGCTTCGGTAGCTCAGTTGGTAGAGCACTTGCCCGCGAAAGGCAAAGGTCCCGAGTTCGAGTCTCGGTCGGGCACACAGTTTTAATCTGCCAGGAAGTTTCAATTTAAGTAGTGTTCCGAAAATCAATTGTAAAGTGACAGCTGTAACACCCACAGCGGAACTGGAGATTGAGTTTAAGAATGATTCGCAAGTGTTGAGAGAAGACCAGATGTCGGATAACACGTCCGTCATCGAGCGAGGGGATGCAGAGAGGGATGAGGTCTGGTTAAGGCAGTTCGGTCGCTTATACGACTTACTAGGAGAGTATAGGGGCCTGTGTGGGAGAAGTGTTTATGGGGAGCGCGTGCAGGATTTGCCGCGTCTCGTCCCGCAGGAAGATAGTGTTTGTGAAGTGATAGATAGTTCTGGCCCTAACCGGCAGACTTTACCAGAAATAGTTGATGTTAATGGGGAGCACGAGCAAGATTCGTCGTGTTTCGTCCAGCAGGAGTTGGATGTTGAAGTAGTAACGGAAAGTTCTGGCCCTGACCGGCAGACTTTACCGAAAGTTATAGTGGTAGAAGTGGCCGACCCATCCGACGCAAAACTCCCGTTTAAACATTGCGAGAGTATTAAGGAGAAAGATTACGAGAATTTTAGTGATAGCCGGACACGCTTGGTAGAAAAGCACGTAGATTACAGCGTGTTTGAAGTTAGACCTGGCGTTATACGGTCGGGCGGTAGCAGTGTGGGTTGCGCAGATCCAGAGGAAGTAATTCGAGATACTACTGGGCCCATTCCTCCAGGTAGATTGGCAGATGAGATCAATCTGGCCAAAGAGGAATCAACGAAGATGACAATTAGTAGATTGATAGCACAGCAAGACTCACTAGTTGACGAGTTACAGGAAAAGGTTTCGGTATTGGAGGCGAAGCTACAGACTGAGCCTCAGGACAAACGTATTGAAATTAAAACTGTATGTGAACAGAGGCTGAAAATGCCGCCAGATAAGCCGGATTTAGGATCAAAGCCGGATGGTTTTTTCTGGAATGACCTGGATATAGACGAGGATTTATTGTGGGAAAATAAAGAAAAAGTCGAGGGCAAGTGTAGACAGATAGTAGTGTCTGTTAATATGCACGACCTACAACTAAACGTGTTGATTGACACCAGTGCAGAATTGAGTGCTGTATCTGGGGAAATATTTCAGTTACTGAAAGACAGACCTGATATCGTAGTTATGCCAGTAACAGGAGTGAAAATTATCGGTGCTACTGGGAAGGCCAGTAAACCGGTCACAAAACAAATTTTTGTCAACTTCGAGTTACGTGGGGCACGATTTGAACAAGAGTTTGTCGTCGTGCCAGACTTAACTACGAAAGTAATTATCGGGTTAGATTGGCTATTAAAGAACCATGCAGTGATTAATTGCGAAAGCAAAACTTTGACATGTACACTACAAGATAAAACAATAGTAGTTAGTTTTGACGAGGCAGGAGATAGTTTACATAGGCAATACCAGCCGATACACATTGTTAACTGGCCGGATGCCATTGACGTAGGTATGAATTTGAACTACTGTAACGTGAGGAATCTCGGCATTGACAATAGTGTAGAAAGTGAACTGGAAAGTATTGTAGACGGTGTGTCAAACGTAACACACGAACAAAAACGAGGCCTGTATGAAGTAATAATGAGGAATAAGAGTGTGTTTTCAGACAAACTGGGACTTGTGGAAGGATATACGAGGGCAGTTCAATAAGTAATGCAACACATTTTTTTTCTGAAACAGGGGTTGTTTTATTCAGCATTGAAATACACCAGGTTATTCCCCAATCTTTTAGCTACACAACACTATTTTTCAACGTAATCTCCATTCAATGCTACGGCCTTAGCCACCTTGAAATGAGGGCCTGTATGCCTGCACGGTACCATTCCACTGGTCGATGTCGGAGCCAACATCGTACTGCATCAATAACTTCTTCATCATCCGCGTAGTGCCTCCCACGGATTGCATCCTTCATTGGGCCAAACATATGGAAATCCGACGGTGCGAGATCGGGGCTGTAGGGTGCATGAGGAAGAACAGTCCACTGAAGTTTTGTGAGCTCCTCTCGGGTGTGAAGACTTGTGTGAGGTCTTGCGTTGTCATGAAGAAGGAGAAGTTCGTTCAGATTTTTGTGCCTACGAACACGCTGAAGTCGTTTCTTCAATTTATGAAGAGTAGCACAATACACTTCAGAGTTGATCATTTGACCATGGGGAAGGACATCGAACAGAATAACCCCTTCAGTGTCCCAGAAGACTGTAACCATGACTTTACCGGCTGAGGGTATGGCTTTAAACTTTTTCTCGGTAGGGGAGTGGGTGTGGCGCCACTCCATTGATTGCCGTTTTGTTTGATGTTCGAAGTGATGAACCCATGTTTCATCGCCTGTAACAATCTTTGATAAGAAATTGTCACCCTCAGCCACATGACGAGCAAGCAATTCTGCGCAGATGGTTCTCCTTTGCTCTTTATGGTGTTCGGTTAGACAACGAGGGACCCAGCGGGAACAAACCTTTGAATATCCCAACTGGTGAACAATTGTGACAGCACTACCAACAGAGATGTCAAGTTGAGCACTAAGTTGTTTGATGGTGATCCGTCGATCATCTCAAACGAGTGTGTTCGCACGCTCTGCCATTGCAGGAGTCACAGCTGTGCACGGCCGGCCCGCACCCGGGAGATCAGACAGTCTTGCTTGACCTTGCGGCGATGATGACACACGCTTTGCCCAATGACTCACCATGCTTTTGTCCACTGCCAGATCACCGTAGACATTCTGCAAGCGCCTATGAATATCTGAGATGCCCTAGTTTTCCGCCAAAAGAAACTCGATCACTGCCCGTTGTTTGCAACGCATATCGTTACAGATGCCATTTTAACAGCTCCGTACAGCGCTGCCACCTGTCGGAAGTCAATGAAACTATACGAGACGAAGCAGGAATGTTTGAAAATATTCCACAAGAAATTTCCGGTTTTTTCAACCAAAATTGGCCGAGAAAAAAAATGTGTTGCATTACTTATTGAACTGCCCTCGTAAATGCAAGTTGCATGTAATTCCGCACGAACCATTCTTCGTGAGGCTGTATGCTATACCGCTGTCCAAAAAGGACAGTGCAACGGAAGATAGATAAGATGATCAAATGGGGAGTGATTGAAAGAAGTACAAGTCCATACAATAACGGTTTGGTCATTGTAGCAAAACGGGATGGTAGTGTGCGTATTGTGATTGACGCACGCACGTTGAATAGGGTCGTTCAACGCGAGACAGACAGACCAGAGAGTATGGAGGAGATTTTGCAACATTTTCATGACGTTAAGTTCATGACTAGCCTCGATCTGACGGCTAGTTACTGGCAAATAGAACTTGAAGAAGAATCTAGGCCATACACCACCTTCTTGTTTGCAGGCAGGTGTTATCAGTATAGAGTACTGTCGTTTGGACTTAATATATCTGTGTCTGTACTCATCAGGGCCCTAGATAAAGTGCTAGGACCAGCTTTGAGTTCAAGATTAACTGTATATGTTGACGACCTATTGTTGGCCAATGCCATTTGGCATGACTAGTGTGACCTGTTAGATGAAGTTTTTAGAGCATTGCGCCATGGCGAAATGACTCTAAAGCTAAAGAAATGCGAATTTGTGAAGCAGGAACTAAAATTTTTAGGGCATGTAATTACCACTGCTGGTATTACGAAAGACCCAGAGAAACTAGAGGCAATAAGGAATTGTCCTCCACCCAAGTCTAGGAAACAGTTAAAAAGTTTTCTAGGGCTTACAGGATTTTACCGTAAATTTGTAAAAGGACAAGTGTTTAATGATGAAAATTTGAATAACCTCTTACGCAAAAATGTTCCGTTTGTGTGGACTGACGGATGTCAGGCCGCTTTCGAGAGATTAAAGATCTAACATACTATTTCATCCTGATTTATCGCTGCCCTTCCATCTGGGAACGGATTCGTCGAATTACGGGGTGGGGTTAGAACTGTTCCAAGAAGTTGGTAAAGGAGAGGATAAGGAACACCGGACGATAGCGCTCGCGAGTCGAAATTTGTCAAAAAGTGAGCGAAACTACACGATTTCTCAGAAGGAGTGTCTCGCTATCGTGTGGGGATTCAAGAAGTTCAAGGGTTACCTATGGGACCGTAAGGTGATTATTCATACGGACCATAAGGCGCTCACTTATCTGAAGGATTGTAAGCTACTTCACGAAAGACTGACTAGGTGGTCGCTGTATTTACAGCAATTTAACTATGACATCTGTTACGTAAAAGGGACCGACAATTGCGTAGCGGATGCGCTGTCGCGGTTGCCCGAGTCTAATCAAGATGTATTGAAAGATGAGTCAGATGGAGTGGTCAAATTATACTATTTTAAAGAAGCTGAGGGACGTAAATTAATAGTGAACATCTGTAAGAATCTACGTCGTCATCAGAACGAGGACGGTTCTTTAAATATGGTGAAAACCCGATATCACGAAAGGAGTCCAGAAGGAGAGAAATCACGGAAGTATTACAAGATATACGATCATATCTTGTACATACGTAAGGGCGTATGGTCACTGTGGACCAAAGAAATGTACGGAAAAGCTGAGTGAAGTAGTGCATTTTAACAACATGTTAAAACGCGTTACTGACAGAGTGAAAACTTGCGATTTGTGTCAGAAGGTGAAGGTTACCAACTGCACGAGTCGTGGTCCTATGAAAAGTATAAGGCCTAACGACACCTTTGAATTACTGTGCGTGGACTTGTACGGACCTTGGCCAAAGTCATCAGGAAACTTCGCCTACATTTTAGTAGTGCTAGAAGCTTTTTCCAAGTTCATCAAACTATACCCGATTAGGAAAGCTACAGCCAAAGCGGTCTATAGCAAGCTTGTGAACGATTATTTTGTTCATTTTGGTAAGCCCAAGGCGATCCTATCAGACAATGGGGCACAATTTACTTCTAAGTTGTGGAATGAAGGCATGGCAAGTAATGGGGTCGAAGTGATCCATATTTCAGCTTACTGTCCGGCTGGAAATCCCGCTGGGAGGTATATGCGCGAGCTAGGCCGACTGTGCCGTACCTATCGCCACCACAACCATAGGGCATGGGGCAAATATGTAGCAAAATTTGAGAGAATTATAAACACCTTGAGACATGAGTCTACGGGATTTTCTCCAGAGGAAATCCTGTTACATGGCAGAAGTAAAAGTTTAGTGGAAGAGACAATCAAATTCCCTCCACGGATTGACATTTGTATTGGTGTGAAAAAAGATAGTTTGCGAGAAATAATGAAGCTAAAAGCCGATGCTCGCATACGTCGTCATGACGCTAAAGCGCGTTTTGCTAAGTTTGCAATCGGAGACTTAGTACTTGTAAAAGCTCATGAGAAATTGAGCGAGATAGACAATGAAATCTCTAAATTTAAGTTTGTTTATGATGGACCATATAAAGTCATTGGTATACCTCACACAAATGCTTATTGCTTAGAGTATCCAAGCTCTGGAAAACTATTAGGTATACAGAATATTGTAGACTTGAAATTGTACCAACCTAGGATTGATTAATACCACAGAATGGGTAATTTGTACAGTATGTAGATATAGAGTGTAAGATTTAAGAATTTGCTAGATTGCCATGCTTTTGCCTGACCAAGAGGTCATTAAAGAAGTTGTAATTAATAAGTAATTAATTTTAATTAAATGATTTAAGAGTAACTGACTATTAATCAATAGAAAAATCCAAGCTGCTAGTTAAAGTTTTCAGATGAGTCACAGTAGCTTAAGGAATGTAAATATGATTTTATAACTAGCTGTAAGATTTCATGAATATGTGGTTTACTAGTCATTGCCGATGTACTTAGGCGCTGTTTTAAGTTTCAGGCTAGTACATGCGTGTGATGATGGACAGTGTTGAGTTATCCACTGTGATAGTGTTAATGGACTCCTTGAGATTACTCGGGAGTGAGTTTTTCCGAAAGAATTCAGAGAAACGGACGTTCTGGAAATGCCGTTAGACAGGCGAGTGAGATCAAGCGTGCCGCACAGGCGGGCGCAACAATACTGGCGAGGCGGAGCGGCTGTCGGCTCTTGTGCTGTTGTCGGCATTCTTTGTACTTGCGGGTACGGAAGGCGGAGTAGTTCTTCTTCCTGGACAGCTGATGTGAAAGAATTCTGCTGTCAATATTTATGTTTTTTCGATCTGCTGAATATTATTTTCTTGTTTAGCGTTAAGTGGACTCTCACGGCGAGAATTTTAATTATGAAAAGGTTACATAAAAATGTGTATTCTATGTAATTAATTATTAATTTGCGTATTTTGATGTACCTGTTTTTATGACCATATATTCTGGTTAATTTTGTAAATACTATTCCATTTCTTGATACTGTTAGGAATTTTATGTTTTCGATGAATTTTAATATGTTGTCAACCTGTTTTCTTTTGTGTAAGATGACAGACTGGAATAAGGTTAGGACTGTCTCCACTCAATTATTATGGTCTAAAAATTGGTTTATGGTTAATTAGCCTAATGCTACATTTTCTTGATATTTTGAGCATATGCATTGCCGGTGCTTTTTTTCCTTTTTGGGACATTATCTGAGTCTATTTAGGTTACACGAACATCCGCAGACAATGTGGGGCACATATAACGCCGGAAATGCATATCCTCCTATTTCCATCTATTGTACTATAAACTTTTTACTTATTTTGTCACCTGAAGATATGACATCTCTGTCTCTTTATATATTGTAATTGTTTTACTGTTTATATATATATATATATATATATATATATATATATATATATATATATATATGCATTTAAATCGATGTATAATTGGTTTGTTTTGTAAATATTATTTGTATTTTTATGCTGGGTCTTGCCTAGGGAAAACTATGCTATCGAACGATTACATCGATAGGTCGTGTGGAGAACCAAAGTGTTTACGATCTTTGAGAGTGTTAACTCTGCCACGTAGAGCGCAAGCAGAGGAGAGTCTGGCGGGAGTAGGGCAGTGGAACAGGTGTGTTGTGTGACGCTCCCGCGAGTTGCCGCGCTTTCGGGGTTTGGCAGCATGTAATTGCGCTCGACTTGCTGTGTTCGTTTCTGACACGGTGTCGCGGACGGGAAGCATTAGCTGGCGCACATCAAGAGCCCGTTTCGCCAGGTGACCGTGTCAAGAAGAAGGCGCGCCAACATCCAGCTTTTGCAACAGCAACGCCGACAATGAGTGACTGTCGCCATCTCCCCGATCGACGACTTCAAACCTTCAATCAACCAACAAGGAAGACTGGAAGCACGTAAAGTTTTAGAACTGTATGGCAGACCTCAGCTTTTCAAACTGTTCAAATCACAAAATTACAGCAACATAGCATGAACCTTTGTTGCTCATTGTCCCAATTGCATTACCGAGCAGGGTCCCTTCCTTTTCCGGAATGAACCCGAGTGTCGTTGAAATTCAGACACCAGCATTGAAGTAATATCATTCCATTTCACTGTCTTAATTTCAAAGTTCGGTTAAAGTATTCATAGCTGGCTACAATAGGTAGATTACACAAGCACAAATTAAGAGTGCGAGTTTTGTTACCATATTTTAGCTTACCTGTGACTGCAGCTCAGATTGGTACGTACTAAATTTTACTATTGTTAATTGTTTAGAATCATTTAATTCAAGTTCAAAGTTAAATCTCTTATTTCTAAATTCCGTAGATTCAAGTAGCTTTAGAAATGATTCTTGAGGTAGCCCAAGACTAACCTTATTTTATTGAATTTTGTAGTGCTTCAGAAACAAAGTTCACTATTAATTTCAGTCACTAAATTAACTTTCAATGTTCCGGTTTTATTAATTCTTTTGCTAAATTAAGTCAGAATCTAGCGAAAAACATTCAGTTTTCACACAACACGTGTAAACCTTCAGCTGCCACGCTTTTAGTGCTAATTATATGTGCATTAGTCTTTCATTTTCAGTTATTATAGTAGTTGTCCATAGGACTGGCGACTGTAATTTTCCCCAAATCTCAAATATCTAATTAACGCCAATTAATTGTTAATGTAACGACTGCACATTTACCTTCTTTATTAATTTTACCCTTTTCTCAAGATTATTTTCCACCAATTTCATTTGCATTTTTCCTTTCATTTAGATGTAACCCTTTCCTCCCTCTTTACCGACAAATTAACTTCGGTGACGATTGCTTTTGCCAAATTTCCACTAGGTGTACGCGGTTCAATTTTTCACTGTCATTAAGGTCGATAAGCGAGGGGGAGGTTACAGTACACATTATTGATCTTCAGGGGGCCTCTTTCTTATTTACTACGTCACATAGTGTCAGCTGTGGGAGCCAACTCAATGGACTCGAATGTCAAAAAAAAAAAAAAGTCTTGCATGCACCCAAATTTGCAATTCGAGCGATCTTAGCATGACCATAACTTCTAACATGCAAAATAATCTTATTTCATAAGTTTCATAGTGTCGGCTGTGTGAGGGTCACAAACTGACTGGAATGTCAACAACAGTTTAAAAAGGTCATGTGTGTACCTAACTTTGTAAAATCAAGTGATTTCAGCTTACCCTTAAATTCTGACATACAAGATAATCCTAGCATGCTTCAGTCCACTTTTCATCCATTAATTTTCAGAGGTAAAATATCTTCACCGCCGGCTGCAAAGCACGAGTAGTATTTCTCTGTATACGGTGGTGCATCTCAACATGTTCTCTCCACGACCTGTCTCTGCTTCTGGCTCAACTCTGGGTCATCTTGTATACTCCTTGTAAATATTCCAATCGGACCAATCTTCACATACTCCACACCCACTTCTGTCTGATTGGATGTAGACACAGCGTAATCTACCGTGTCCCTTGTTTCTCAGTGAGATGTGATCAGTTTATCTCCACACATCGAAGCGTGGAAACACCTTTGTTCCACCGTAAATCGTCTGACTTTTGCGTTTTTCCGACTTAGGACTGAACAACACTATTTTCTACTGCCGAAGAGTGGGTGTATACTGTACTCGTACTTTCGTGGCGCACCTCACTGTGCTTCTCAGCCACTCGGCAATTTCCTTCGCATTCCCCATGAGTTTCTCAGATGCTGTGGATCTTCACATATAACATTTGCCATTGTCTCAGCGCGCTTGCTGTCTCGGCATTTGACTATGGTCGCTCTCTGCAAACTACTATGTTTCTTTTGGTGCATGTCTTCTGAACTCGCATGAGCGGCGTGGGGTGTCATGAGAGCTTATTCCTTAACGGCCTGTGGCTCTCTTAAGTCCTAAAAGTACATGTGCCACGGTCTCTAACCAATGACCAGTCGCATCATATTCGTCAGATTCTCTTTCGTCGTCTGTGCGTTTGGAAGTATCATCACAGACAGCAAACTAACTTCATGTGGAAACCGTATTCCCCCTAATAAATCACCTTTTAGCTCCCGTGGCTCATCTATGAAAATTTCCTTGTACTCCTTACATGTAACTAAATTAGTTGTGCCCGAATTGCTCTCTGCACCCCATGGTGACCTGATCTCCGAAAAAATTGACCATGGTTTTAGTGGTCCAGTCCATGTTCACTGCTCTACTTGAAAGTATAACACTATCGTTTGTAAAACGTAGCGACAACCCACAAATGAAAACTGCATTCTTCTGGAAGCCGTCTCTTCCGTTGCCAAGCGACATCAACATCTGTTTTTCTGCATTCTTCCTTTTCGCCCCAAAAGCGGGAATTGATGACATTCCTTTTATAGGTATTTCAGCTAATTTACTGCGACTTTCCTCCAGTTTTGAGTGAAAAGACGTCGAAAATGCTCACTTCCGACCCAGAAGTCAGACATGCTCCGGTCTTAATTCCTTCCACGGTTATCTCAAAGAGGGCACACCGAATGTCCGCTTTTTCCTGCAACTCTGGATCGTCACAGTACTATTCAGTATCAGCTTGCACTTACGATTGCCAGTACTGCACATTGTGTATGTGATTTCCTTACCTACTGATGCATTCCCTATGATATCTCATTGTCTTAAGTCATTCAGCACGTGATCTGACGCACCTCTGCCTGAGGCGGGACCTGTGGCGGTGAATCTCCATTACTCCCTCGCTCTCTCTATCACTGCACGATGCTTGCACGCAGTTCACGTGGCGTCTGTGGTCTGCCACTTCGTTCCTGCCCTGCTCTTCCTCGTGTGAAGCAGGGAGTCTATCTCGCTCTCGCCTGTTCCCTCATCCTCGTCCCTTCTTGTGCCATTTCTGCCTGTAATTGCGCTGCACAAACCCTTGCGGCGACCTACTTTCTGTCCTCATTGCGCCAACGTATGCCGTTCTGTATTTCTCCTCCTTTTCAGTGTCGTCTAAGAATCTTAAAAATCGAGGAACTGTTCTCTCGACAGTGCCCCGACGAGTGCACGTTGTACGCGTACAGGTAAATGTGAGCATGTCACGGTGCACTTCCTCATCTGTCACTTTGTCGTCTAAGTAGCCTTCCAGAATGACAAAATGAGCAGCACATGATGTCATGATTGGTGTGTCCGTGGCTCAAACTTTTCCTAATATATGCTCACCTTTTCGCTTGACTGTTGCAGCCGGGTTCCAGAATGTTGCCAGAAACTTAGTGCTGAAATCCTTGTAACTACCGTTCTCGCAAACCGAACGTCAAACCATGCAGTATCCTCTGTGTCGAGCGTCTGCCATGCAGTGAGTGAAGCTTTATATTCTGCCAGTCCTTTCACACGAAGATACACATCTAAATTCTTTAGGTATGCCTTTGGGTGGGTATTGCACGTTCTAGTGGTATGTCCACCCCCTACATCAGAAATGTTGTTGTTGTTGTGGTCTTCAGTCCTGAGACTGGTTTGATGCAGCTCTCCATGCTACTCTATCCTGTGCAAGCGTCTTCATCTCCCAGTACCTACTGCAACCTACATCCTTCTGAATCTGCTTAGTGTATTCATCTCTTGGTCTTCGTCTACGATTTTTACCCTCCACACTGCCCTCCAGTACTAAATTGGTGATCCCTTGATGCCTCAGAACATGTCCTACCAACCGATCCCTTCTACTGGTCGAGTTGTGCCACAAGCTTCTCTTCTCCCCAATCCTATTCAATACTTCCTCATTAGTTATGTGATCTACCCATCTAATCTTCATCATTCTTCTGTAGCACCACATTTCGAAAGCTTCTATTCTCTTCTTGTCCAAACTATTTACCGTCCATGTTTCACTTCCATACATGGCTACACTCCATACAAATACTTTCAGAAATGACTTCCTGACACTTAAATCTATACTCGATGTTAACAAATTTCTCTTCTTCAGAAACGCTTCCCTTGCCATTGCCAGTCTACATTTTATATCCTCTCTACTTCGACCATCATCAGTTATTTTTCTCCCCAAATAGCAAAACTCCTTTACTATTTTAAGTGTCTCATTTCCTAATCTAATACCCTCAACATCACCCGACTTAATTCGACTACATTCCATTATCCTCGTTTTGCTTTTGTTGATGTATATCTTATATCCTCCCTTCAAGACACTGTCCATTCCGTTCAACTGCTCTTCCAAGTCCTTTGCTGTCTCTGACAGAATTACAATGTCATCGGCGAACCTCAAAGTTTTTGTTTTTTCTCCATGGATTTTAATACCTACTACGAATTTTTCTTTTGTTTCCTTTACTGCTTGCTCAATATACAGATTGAATAACACTGTGGAGAGGCCACAACCCTGTCTTACTCCCTTCCCAACCACTGCTTCCCTTTCATGTCCCTCGACTCTCACAACTGCCATCTGGTTTCTGTACAAATTGTAAATAGCCTTTCGCTCCCTGTATTTTACCCCTGCCACCTTTAGAATTTGAAAGAGAGTATTCCAATCAACATTGTCAAAAGCTATCTCTAAGTCTACAAATGCTAGAAACGTAGGTTTGCCTTTCCTTAATCTTTCTTCTAAGATAAGTCGTAAGGTCAGTATTGCCTCACGTGTTCCAGTATTTATACGGAATCCAAACTGATCTTCCCCGAGGTTGGCTTCTACTAGTTTTTCCATTCGTCTGTAAATAATTTGTGTTAGTATTTTGCAGCTGTGGCTTATTAAACTGATTGTTCGGTAATTTTCACATCTGTCAACACCTGCTTTCTTTGGGATTGGTATTATTATATTCTTCTTGAAGTCTGAGGGTATTTCGCCTGTTTCATACATCTTGCTCAACAGATGGTAGAGTTTTGTCAGGGCTGGCTCTCCAAAGGCTATCAGTAGTTGTAATGGAATGTTGTCTACTCCCGGGGCCTTGTTTCGACTTAGGTCTTTCAGTGCTATGTCAAACTCTTCACGCAGTATCGTATCTCCCATTTCATCTTCATCTACATCCTCTTTCATTTCCATAATATTGTCCTCAAGTACATTGCCCTTGTATAGACGCTCTATATACTCCTTCCACCTTTCTGCTTTCCCTTCTTTGCTTAGAACTGGGTTTCCATCTGAACTCTTGATGTTCATACAAGTGGTTCTCTTATCTCCAAAGGTCTCTTTAATTTTCCTGTAGGCAGTATCTATCTTACCCCTGGTGAGATATGCCTCTACATCCTTACATTTGTCCTCTAGCCATCCCTGCTTAGCCATTTTGCACTTCCTGTCGATCTCATTTTTGAGACGTTTGTATTCCTTTTTGCCTGCTTCATTTACTGCATTTTTATATTTTCTCCTTTCATCAATTAAATTCAATATTTCTTCTGTTACCCAAGGATTTCTACTAGCCCTCGTCTTTTTACCTACTTGATCCTCTGCTGCCTTCACTATTTCATCCCTCAAAGCTACCCATTCTTCTTCTATTGTATTTCTTTCCCCCGTTCCTGTCAATTGTTCCCTTATGCTCTCCCTGAAACTCTGTACAACCTCTGGTTCTTTCAGTTTACCCAGGTCCCATCTCCTTAAATTCCCACCTTTTTGCAGTTTCTTCAGTTTTAATCTACAGGTCATAACCAATACATTGTGATCAGAGTCCACATCTGCCCCTGGAAATGTCTTACAATTTTAAACCTGGTTCCTAAATCTCTGTCTTACCATTATATAATCTATCTGATACCTTTTAGTATCATCAGAAATGTGGCCTGCAAATTCGTTGGCGTGACGTGCCTTACATGGACATTACTTTGTCATATTGCAGACATTTCTTGCTCAAGGGCTGACACTCTTGTTTGTGTTTTATTGGATGACCTACATTCCTCAGCCATGCACGCAGAGATGTCAGTCATCTTTGTGTTTACCCGCGTTTCTAGGTAGTCAACCTTCGGTTCATATGCTTGTCTCGCCTTGTACAGGCTGTCAGTGACCTCCGTCCGTATCTTTTTTATTTCAGTCCACAGTTCAAGGCTAACTTCAGAAATCCGTCCATCAGCATTCTGATTACGAAGTTTTAGCTCGGCTTCTAGTCTTTCAAATCATGTTTTATTCTTTGCCATCATGGCTGCTAACTGTGCAGTTTTCTAATATCTAGAAAATTCCATCCAGTGGACTCTGACTTTGTTTAAGGACGTGCCTTGTGTCTCCTCGATCACCCTCTAACTTTCCTCAACTGTCCTGACGGTGCCTAGTGTACCCCTCAAAGACGGGTCTGGCGTTTCCTCACTCACACTCGGCTTTCCTCCAGTTTTCTGTAGGTTTCCATATCTATCAATGTTCCAGACCTCATGCGAATCGATGCTGATGGCAACTCTGGTATCCACTAACAGAACATTGGACACGTGAAACAGAATATTCACAACAATGAACTATACATTCCAATACTACTTCACAAAATACGAGGAAGGCTATAGGACTTGGAACTCTGCCTTATGCAAGACACCTTTTCAGTTTTGTTTTACCCAGACATGTTTCAGCACTTTTTGTACTATCTTCAGTGAGTTATTTTTTATTTTCTTACCTGTAAAACTGTTGTTACATATTAACATTTGGCGAAACTTTTGGTATATAATATTTACAATTATGAATGAATAACAGTTGTAAAATATTATACATCGTGTGTTTGTAGTTCACAGTTGATATATGTATAAACGATCTGATGCACTGTGTGTTGTTTATAACATTATGTCTAGTTATAGCTTAATTGGCAAAAGAGTGGATGTATGCTTTAGTTGGTACCGTCAAGTGGGGATACTTTGACTGCAGGTATTACTTTGTCCAAAAATTACGAATAACTTTGAGCATCTCTTTCACAGATATTACTGAACGTAGCTATGCGCAATCTTTTCGTCGTAGTTCTCCACATCGTCGCTATATGGCAGCACAAATCCCATCACCAAAGAACATCCGTGTGCAGTCATAAATGGCAGGCATATTGAACGTTAAATTTCGCTATTTTTTTTGTCTGTCTAAATTTACCTATATCAAGAATATCAGTGGTGATTTGCAGTCTTTGTGTATTGTAGTAAGTACTAACATATCTATTGACAATGTTTATATAATATCTTGCGCAAGAATTTCTCATAAACTTAAAAATAAACATTTTTTTGAGAACTGCATGTTTGTTAAGTTATGTGGGGTTACTTTGGCTAGTGGTCAAAGTATCCCCACTACACAAAAATAGCGATTTTAATAGCTTTTCTTCCGTTTTACAGTTGTTTTTTTTTTTTGCTCTTATGTTGTAGGTAGGCCATAACCAAGAGAAAATGACAAGAATTCATAAAAGACTCCCTTAAGCAAGAAGATATAACAGTGCTATTCCAGAAAATATCGAGTCAGCTTTAAATGAGGTTAAAAAAGGTACATTGTCAATCACTGCAGCTGCTAAGAAATACAGTATAGCGAAAGGAACATTAAGTAATAGGTTTCACAACAGGCATGAAAAACAGTCTGACAAGCCCACGGTATTTTCTTATTTAGAGGAGATAGCTTTGGTGCATCATGCTGTTGTTGTTAGTGAATGGGGTTTCCCTTTTGACAGCCTTGATTTACGACATCTCGCTAAGTCTTATATAGATATGCAGGGAAGACCAGTTAAATTATTTGACAGGAATGATTTGCCAGGAATTGATTCATTTCTTGACAGAGATAAAAATTGTCTTACATTTAGGAACTGAGAGAATATCAGGCATGAAACAGCAGTAATTACAGCAGATGTAATAAAGAAGTATTTCATTAATCTCGAAGTCACTTCAAGACGAAAATGAAGTTACTGATGTACCTCCAGAAAGAATTTTTAACTTTGATGAAATGAACCTGTGTGATGATGCGGGTGTGAAGAAGTGCATTTTCAAGTAAGGGGTGAAATATGCAGAACAGGTGAAGGACTGTAGCAAAACCAGCATTTCTTTGCTGTTTTGTGGCTCTGCAGCTGGAGAGGTTCTACCTCCATATGTAGTTTATAAGTCTGAACATTTATGGCAAACCTGGATGGAAGGGGGTCCCAGCAAAACCAGGTACAATCGAAGTCATTCTGGTTGGTTTGATGCCAATATTTTTACTGACTGGTTTATGAAATTATTTATTCCACATGTCAAAAAGCTTGGGGGCAAAGTTGTGCTTATTGGAGACCATCTATCTTCCCACTTCACTCCTGAAGTCATACAGGCAGCTGTAAGCAATAACATTGCATTTTTGTGCACCCCAAAACACACCACACACATGTGCCAACCACTGGATGTGGCATTTTATGGCCCCTTAAAAAAATATTTGAGACTGATTTTGGACAACTGGAAAAATGGCTCAAAAAAGAGGTCACATATTTTGTCAATGATAAGATCAAAGGTTCACCTGAAAATGAAGCTGTAAGTCAGAATCTTATTTCAGGATTCAGAAAATGTTGTATCTGGCCTTTTAATCCAGAGCAGGTACTGAGCCGTATACCTGGTCAGAACAACTCTGGCTTGGATTAAATTAGGCCTACAGTGTCCAATGCATTGATCAATCTTTTGAAATCGATGAGACATGGAGAGAATGCTGAACCTCGCTGACAGTGTTCCAGAGTAAATGTCATAGCAGGAAAGAGTTTGTGTATGGAAGACCTTGTAGATGACCCAGACTCCTCTTCCAGTGAGGACAATGATCCAGATATTCATTTATTAAATGCAGGTAATATAATGTATGGTTGTGTAATCACTTATTAGCTTATTTCTGCTTTATCTTGGTTCTTGTTATTTCTCTTTGGAACCATCTAGGTTATTTTATTTTATTTCTTTTTCATGGCTGAAGATAATGTAGAAAGAATGGCTGGAGAGACTGCTGAAGGTCTGGGTAATTCAAGGATGACTCAAAAAAGTGTAAAAACCAATGACTTTGTGATTGTTTGTGTACCGACAACACACAATACACACCAATGCTTTGTGGGTGAAATCAAAGAGACAAATGGCTCAGAATTTCTTGTTAAGTTTCTAAGGAAACAGAAAAATAATTTTGTGTGGCCAGAAGGGTTGGATGAAAGCTTAATACCACTTGAGCAAATAGCTTTTGTGCTCAGCAAACCAGATATTTTGAAGTGTGGTGTTCGTTTCTCAGAAAAAGAATTGGAAGGTTTTTCTATAAATTGAGTGGTTTAAGGAGGTTACTGCTACATCATATTGTGCTAGATTCAAATGTAATTCAATTAGCTTGTATAATATTTTTAGCTTAAATGGTGTACGACTAATGATAAATGTACTGCAGCTTCATTGCAGTTACTTAAAATATTTTTTGAAGTATAAATATACATTTACATATCATGGAGTTGGTCAATTTACACTCCAGCTGGGGATATTTTGCCCAGGTAAATATTTTTCATTACGTTTGTGGAAGCGGTCAAAGTAACCCCAACCATGGGGTAACTTAGACCAGTGACAAAAAAATTATTTTCCTTGATGTACATCGTTTTAAATAAAGTTAGGTAAATTGATCATTAGCTCAGTCGCTAGCCCCCAAACTACAATATTCGGTTTCAGGAAACTGTTTGTGTGTGTTCTGATATCACACTTAAATTGAAAATTTTGGTCAAAGTATCCCCATTTGACGGTATATAAACTATTGCATACATCCACTCTTTTGGCAATTGACCAAAAGAGTGGCTGTATGCATTACCGTAGTTGGTATGTAAACTAATTCATACATCCTGACGATGCAGTTTAGTAACATGATGGTATATATCTCCCAATGTCCTTAGGAAACCTAAGAAATGACATGTGGCATATTTATCTTGTCGTTGCTGCAATTTATTGCGCTACGCTACGCTCCCATTTGTAAAAACCATTGTACAAACCAATATAAACGATTACTATTCACTTTCGCTTTCACGATCGCGCCGAACTCAAGAGCTTAAACTTAGTGGCTGCTTGGCGCGCTGGAGGCGCATTAGGCAACAAAATCGAGGCGAAGTGTCGCGACTGGTATGTCAGACTGTGGTGATACTGCTGAGTACATACACAATACATTACCAATATCTAAACGCAAAGAACGAACTAGTCAGGCCATATTCCAAAGATACATTCATCTCAAAAGACGTATGTCAGGTTAACTGCACACAAGAGATTTTCGCCCAGAGCGAAGTCTCCACTAGTGAGTTATAGTATTGACACAGTCTAACATAACAGTCGCGACACTCACTGCTACCATTTGACAGCTGGAGAGACATTAGCGCTCCAAGCGGCGAGTAAGGTGAACATCAGACGCGTCGTAAGTATAATGTTTGTTTAGCATCCATTTCCCACGTGATGTACGAAATATTTGAGTTATTTTCTTGCCCCCAAAGGTTTGTGTAGTATCAGAAGGCATATATGTTTCTAAAAATAATTCTAAAATAAGCGCAAGTATGGACAAAAACCATGAATCGAGTGGCAAGCTACAACACATTGGTAAAGAAACACTTGTGACGTTGGATAGAATTGCAACTTACCTCATTGATATCAAAAGAATATAAACACACAGATTCACACGTAAGAAGCACAGACATGTACCTCTCCATGCAAAAGCGATCGACAACTCATTTATCGTTCTGTAGGCCTACTGTTTGTCATTTACAACCTTCATCTTTATATTATTCTAAGTGGGACAAGCAACTGCCAAATAGCGGGTGAAATATGTTGAAAACATTATAATGAGCTGATTACATTACATTTCACGCAAAACCAAATATTTGAATAATTTTCAAACACACTGTCAGTGAACAAGGTGCTAACAAAATAGTGTCATCACACAAAGGAAGCAAGAAAAATTAAGTGACTAACAACAGAAGTGAATGAAATACATACCAAACATTACGCTTTGTAAGATACGAATAACTTCTCTTAATCTAACCATTTCATCGTCAAAGCAGGTCTGTGTTGACGATTCACACGAATCTGGCACTGATAACATGGCGAGCTGAATTGGCTGCTTCCGTGTCGTAGGACTGTTTTACAGCTTTAGATGGATTGTCGAATCTTTGTGGCAGTTTGAGATGCCAAACAGTATGGGTACTGCATTCCATAGGAGTTTATTATTGTCTGCGTTCATGAACTGGTTTTAATCGAAATGTAGCGATCAAAACCTAATATTATTATACAGATAAACTGGATCTTTTTTCATAAGGTCTTCTCGTCTGTTATTAACTAACCATTTTCTGCTCCTAAAACGAAACATTAATCATTAATACACATGTAGTTTGCAAGTGAATCATGACAATACAGTTTAGTAACGTGGAGGTATATACCTCTCAGGATCCTTAGGAAACCTAAAAGAGACAACTGTAGTGTCTTCTTCCTGTTTTTATTGCAATTTATTGCGCTACAAACGCTCCCGCTTGTAGAAATCACTGTAGAAATCCAATAAACAACCACTATTCGCTTTCACGATCGCGCCGAACTCACAGTTTAAGTTACTGGCCGCTTGGGGCGCTGCTTGCGCGGTAGGCAACAAAATCGAGGCAAAGTCTCGCGACTGTAATGTTAGACTGTGGTATTGAGCTAACTGATTCTCTAAACTTAAATGTAAAATGTTCTGTGGACGAATAAACAATAAACCAAGTTAAACACATTCTTCATAAGACATTCGTCCAGCGGTCTTTATATGGCCTTAGTTCTCGTATCTGACAGTACTTCTCATTTGGTTGCATGGAGAACACAAAAGCAAATAACGGTGTTGGAAACCTTCATTATCATGTAGTTTATTTTATATTCGGAGTTAATTAATTTTGTGTTATATATATATATACCCAGATTTTTATAAATGTTTCATTTCTAATATTTTATTATTCAATTAGAGACACAGCACCTTTGTGCAGGGTTACCACAACCCATTGCGTAGGAAGCTACGTACTACACAGGTTAGCCACATATTTAGTTATATCTGTGGCGTGGAAGTCGTGCACTGTGAATGTACATGAAAGTGCAAAGCCGGTTTACGTATTTAATTTAGGAAAAAAATGAACTTATTTTTAACAAAAAACGGCATCGGATTTACACTTCTCTACCACATAATAGTAAGTTAAAACGTCATTTGTTAAATGCCAGAAAATTAGTGTAGCATGTTGTTGACACATTATAAATAATGTGCCACGACACAAGCATATCAGCAGCGAATAAGTGGTTTCATATGTCATGAAGTGCAGAGCTACATTTGAACAGCATTTAGTACATATTTTCATCGTATACTTATCAGTTTAATATTTGCTTCAAATAGTTTCGAGTGAACGTGTCTTTGCAGCAGTGCATTACCTGGCGTCTAGTTTCGTGGACAGTAATAAAAATAGTTTGTTTACGTTGTGATTGTTTCAGTAATTTGTATGGCACACGACAGATATCTTCCGTAATGAGTACTATATAAAAGCAGAATGTGTTATTGATTCCTATAAATACTGATGTTTACATTTGGGAAAACAGGTATATTATGTAGCAAATAAGCAAAATCCGAAGAACAGCATCATCATGGAGGAATTTTTCGGTTTATAGTTTTTGAAAAGACTTATCATAGTCGCATATTTTTAGTAGTAACAGTGGTATTCATGTGGTGAAGTCCATACTGCCGTTCTTTAACAGAACTGCTTCGTTTCACAACGGCCGTTGCAGTGTTGCTGTAGAATGCATTAATAGGATGTAGGCCTACGTCTTGAGAGGCACGAATTATGATAAAACCAGGCGTGCCTTCAGTTGTGTGAAAGGGTTTAAATTAGTATAATATCTTTCAGGCGTTAGATAAAAATGTTGCCAGTTGTTACATGGGATTAAATGCTTTTATATAAAAGTTAATTTGGTGAACCAAAGTAAACTTTAGTGGAGATGATCAAACTGGAAGCTGAGTAGTGACATTAACATACTACATAACTACTGCATAGAGTGATGTGCGTTTTCTATTTTTTCCGCGTCATTTAGTTCGAAAATCATAGAGGAGTAAACACTTACATAAAATATTTCCATTTACCCTTCTCTCACCCTGTAACCTGTAAATTTATTTGTGATCTGTGCTCAGGTGTTATCTTTTCTTTGTTTGGCAGGTTGGCCTATTTGGTCTTGCTGACAGTGGTGCTCTACAGCTTACACAGGCAAATTTAGACATAACATTAGGTAAATTGTATTTTTATAATTACTTTTGTTTTTCTGTGTATGTAATTGAAAGTTTTCAAAAATGTGATAGCACTGTTTGAGACTGACTGCTCATCACAAATATCCAACGATTATTTATATAGTTAATCATTTACTTGTGAGAGATACTGGTAAAGTCGGACAGTAAAGATAAATTTTATTGCTGTTGGCAGTAGGCCTAATTATTAAATTATGTTACATGGTCAAAACCAAACATTGTTCCTCTCTTTGAACTAATGTTGACTTAGACAGAAAACATGTTTTTTGTGTACATTTAACCATTTTCAGAGAAAATTCTGTGGCATACCAATTTATCATTATTCAGAAAATATTTTTTTAAAATTTTAACCACATCTATTTGTTCTTTGAAAATATAAAAGTAGTTATGGATAAGAAGTTGATGAGCTGTAATAAAGTGTAGATTGACAAGTCTGTTTAGCAACAATTAGTAATAGCAGAAAGCTTCATTGTTGGTTTCTTCTTTGCAAAGGACATTTCTAGCAACACTTCATTAAAGAAATATTGGTAGAAAGGAACGCTTGTGAGGTACCTGCTAAAACAAGAATTTGGTATTGGAAATGAACATTCCAAGGAGCACACTATGCCAAATGAAATTTTACTTTCTAAGACAGAAAAAGTGCTTATGCTGCAAAGGGAAAAAAGTTAATGTATAAGATATGTTTTGAATTAATTTGGGTGAAGAGGAGATATGCCATAATAGTCTTGTTGCAATTCCGTGAATCAGCTGTATTCTGTGATTTGCTTAGCCTATATACATCTACATATATCCTGCCATTTATTATAAGTGCAGAGGATATTCTAAAATTATTCTGACACGTTGCTGTCAAGTGCCTAGAGTGCATCCTTGTTATAGTTTTATTAAAACATATCATGTGCGTTCCAGAAATTCTACATGTCTCTGTCACCATGTTAATAGCATTGCAGGATACCAAAATTTACCCATCTGCCAAGAGTTTTACTTGTGAAATTAGTAACGTAATTTTAATTAATGGTATGGCTATTACTGTTGATAATCATAAGTATGTAATGTACTTTTCCTCTGCTTATATCCCAGTAAGATCGTATGGCGACATGTACTGCCACCGAGCGAGGTGGCACGGTGGTTAGCTCACTGGATTCACATTCAGCAGAACGACGGTTCAAACTTGCGTCTGGCCATCCTGATTTAGGTTTTCCATAATTTCCCTAAATTGCTACAGGCAAATGCTGGGATGGTTCATCTGAAAGGGCACGGCAGATTTCCTACCCCATCCTTCCCTAATCCAATGGGATTGATGACCTCGCTGTTTGGTCCCCTCTCCCCGATCCACCAACCGATCGACATGTACTGCCACGAAGTCATTGGATTGTAATTCAGATGAACTGGAGATGGTATTTATATCTGAAATGTAGATATGAAAGAGTAATAAAACCTAATGGGATTGCAACTGATTCCTGTGTGTCTCACTCCTTCCTGAGTGTCTGCAGTTGCTGTGCACAACAGTTCCTTATGGAATCAATGTTGGTTAAGTCTTGATAAAGCTTTCATGTTTACATAGGACACAGGTGGTATCACAAGAAGAGATGCTTCAGTTTTGTGTTATTAAGCATCATAACTTTGCAAGCTTTGGCAATACATGACACACCAAACTTAAAGCCTGTTTTACTTAAGTGATAGTTCTGAATTTTGTCAAATTGAAGTGTTTTCTGTATGAAGATGACATCATGAAATCTTTTATTGGGGTGTCTGGCACAGTCTGCTATTTTACTTTTAAATAAATATCAATACTATTGTTTTGGATGGCACTGACCACTGATGGCAGTTTCCATATAAAAAGACAGATCATTTGAGGAAAGACCAACACATCTTGTATTCTAAAGCTAGACTGTCAGTGAATTAGTTATATCAATTTTTAAAGTGCCTGTTCTTCAGAGCACACAAATGCAGCACATTGTTTTCACTACCTCATTAGCCCTTTAACTGCTCTGGACGTGTTAACGCGCGCCTTTGTACCTGTCCCTGCATGCTCTGAACGTGTTTACACTTACCACCAGTCCTTCTACCTGGTACTCTGAACATGTCTAAGCGTAGACACGATCAGAGTGCCAGGTAGAAGGCCCGGTGGTGCACATAAACATGTTCAGAGCACACAAGAAGAGGTACAAAGGCGTGCGCGTTAACGTGTCCAGAGCAGTTGAAGGGTCAATGCTTGGCCTTATTCAGTCCACTACTCGACATATATGTTTTTTCATCATATTTAATGTCCCACCTGCAAAAAATTATTATATAATAGAAATGTTAGGATGGAAAAAATAACCAAAATTAAAACTAATTCACTATCAGACAAATGATGGCTAAGTCTCTCTCTCTCTCTCTCTCTCTCTCTCTCTCTCTGTGTGTGTGTGTGTGTGTGTGTGTGTGTGTGTGTGTGTGGCTTTTTTTTCCACGGTGCTTTGTTAGGCATGGTCCTGGGGCTCCCTCGCCTTCTTCCAACTTCTGAACTGAACTGACTTACTCAGCTAGTTGTAGGAGGACCTACAATATAACATGAACTGCAAACCACGGTTCTAGTCACCATTTTTTGCATTAACTAACATTACCAGACATGAAAGGAGTTGTAAGTGATGGATAAAAATCTTAGGACTGACCAGTCCCTAGACCCGAGATTTCTGGATTCACAGTTTGGCGCTTAACACCTTAACCACCAATCCACACAAAAGCATATAATTAGAAGACCCTATTAATTTTTTTAATATGCAACTATTTAGCTTTAGAGAAACCATCAGAGGTTTTTAAGTGGTTAGAGGCTGCACAGAAACAAAATTGAATCAGAGATTCATATAACTGCAGATGATCAGTTAATGGTAGATTACAATACAATAAATTTGTGGTGTTTGTTGATAATGTAACAGTTGCTTTATTTTTTTCAGCTTCCAATGAGTTGGTTCTCATCAATTTTTATGCAGATTGGTGCCGTTTCAGTAACATGCTGGCACCAATATTTGATGATGCAGCCGATAAAGTAGCTGCAGAGTTTCCAGAACCTGGACAGGTTGTAATGGGGAAAGTTGACTGTGATAGAGAAGGTATTTCTGAGTAATAGGGTTAAATATTTTTTTGGCCATGTTGAGTAATGCTACTTGAATGTGTGTGGAAACTAAGTGTTACATATGGTAACTATGAGATAAAATAAATTAGTTCATAACACATTTTTACTTGGAGTTGTAATATTATAAAGCTTTTTAAGCATGTAATGTTTTTGCAGTTTATTATATTGTGTGTGTGCGTGTGTGTGTGTGTTCCGGTGAAACATTTTTTTCTTTTTGTTGTAGGTGCAGTTGCATCAAGATTTCACATTACAAAATATCCAACACTAAAAGTAATTCGTAATGGCCAGCCCACCAAAAGAGAATACAGAGGGCAGAGATCGACAGAGGCATTTGTTTCTTACATTAAGAAACAACTTGCTGATCCAGTCATAGAGTTCAAAAGCTTGAAGGACCTCCAGGACTTAGACGTATGTGTGATATATGTTTTCATTTTGTTACATGCTTGCTGTTCTTGGTTTCATGGCTATTTTGAGAACTACTGGTCTTTTTTGGTTTCTGGAAGATATGTTAAAAAGAGATTTCTATGATGTTGGTGAAACAGCATTTGTTCACAGTTAATACTGTACTAAGACAAAGTGTTAGGGCATGGAAGCTTCCTTCTCAACATTTACTCAATACATTTTCATAAAATTTTTTATGATTTTCTGAAATTCTCAAAGTAGGTAAAATGTTGTGCACTTTTAATTACTTAAGTTTCCCTTGGTAGCTGTCATTAGATTTTAGTATACTTTTTGTGCAGTTTTTCTTAAGCTTTCTCCATTTATTCTCATGCAGTTGTACTGTTGAGAGCAATGGACTGAAACACATAACAAGATAGTAATTTATTTAATAAATTTTGGCCCACTGCATTGTTCTTCTTATGCTTATATATACATAACAGCCGTGGAGCTTGTGACCCATCAAAGGTAAATTTTCATTGTTGCCTTATTTGGGCAATTGCAAAATTCAGGTAATGAAATAATACTTCTATTAAAAAGTGCCTGTAAGGAGGTCATTTCAGAGTAACACCAAAATGACCAGAAGCAGTACAACTACACAATAAAGAAAGGAGGAGGACTTGTAGGTTTATAAGCTATGTAAGTGACTGACATAAAATGGTTTTTGACTTGCAGCTAAATTTGGGTGTGTGATGTATTCTCTCCAGGAAGAGACTGAGAATATTATCCTGTACCATCTTTTCACTCTCATCCTACATGGCATTTTCCAGTCACTCCCTCTTCTGGTTACTAGCAGTAATGTAGCTTGTTCCACATGGGGCGCTGCCTGTTTTTGACATCGGGGAAAAATTGGTACACCTAGGATTTATTACTCTTTCTTGTCAATGTTGTATTTACTGTTTCCATTGACACCCTTAATGGGTGCTACAGTAACAAAATAACTGTTAACAAATGTGGACTACACACACACACACACACACACACACACACACACACACACACACAAACACAGTCCCTGGCAGCTGAAGCCAGACTGCTAACAGCACCACATGATGGGAGAGGGAACTGAGTGGTGGTGAGGGGGGGGGGGGATAGCAGAGTAGGAGTGGAGAACAATAAAGTGCTGCTAGTGGGAGCAAGCCGGGAAGAGGTTGACAGAAGGTAGGGCAGCTAGGTGCTGTCAGGAGGATCAACGGGGGTGAAGAAGAGAAGGGGGTAATGGAAAAAGAGAGAAGTAAAACAACTGGTTGCATTGGTGAAATAGACTGCTGTGTCATACTTGAATGGGAACAGGGAAGGCGCTAGATGGGTAAGGACAATGACTAACGAAGGTTGAGACCAGGAGGTTCTGGGAACATTGGATGTATAGCAGGGAGAATTCCCATCTGCGCAGTTCAGAAAAGGTTGTGTTCGTGGGAAGGAACCAGGTGGTGCAGGCAGTGAAGCAGTCATTGAAGTGAAGAACGTTGTGTTGGGCAGCATATCCAGCAACAGGGTGGTCTCCCCCCCACCCAGGGAGCTTGTCACTTTTTGGCGGGTTTGTGCTTGGCTACCACGGTGCCCCAGCCTTTGCAGCATCTTTTCCCTTCTGTGCTGCACGTCTATCATCTAGCTATGCTTTTTCTGCTACCTTGCGAACATGTCTGGGGTGTTTTTGAAAATGTTCCGCATTTTCCATAGCTGACAAAAGAACAATCTTCACGACTGTTCTTCATTTCTTTTTTTTCCTTTCTTTGTTCATCTTCTCCTATCCTTCCTCTGCTGTGACATTTGAGACTTCTCTTTTTCTTCTTCCTCCTTGTGTGCTCCTGAAGGCAGCCCACACGTCTGACACATAACAGGCAACTGGGTAACGTGTAATTGCCAGCCCTGGGGTGACAGGTAGGGATCGCACATACCCCCTGGTACAGGCCATTTCCGGGGGGGGGGGGGGGGGAGGTGATTCCCTGACCTGCTACCTACCCAAATTGCCAATTTGGTCCCCCTGTCAGATGTTTTGGGAGGTGTGAACAATCCCCCAAGACGTGTGAGCCCCCCTGTGAAGGGTCCCCAGTTGTAAAGAATGAGCAATCGGAGACACTGACAATTACGGGGGATTTTCTTGCAATGAGCCAATCATCATCTATGCAGTCTACGTCTACCAAACATAAACGGAATGAAGCTCCTGATTCAAAGACCCTCTCAACTGCACCATGGTTCCTCGTGGTTTCACGTACAGAAGATGGGCAGTCCTTTGCAACAGTAAATCCGTTTCTAATTCAGAAAGATGTTGATGCAATTGCCGGTCATGTGAAATCCTGCTCTCGTTTACGTAATGGCACTTTGCTTTTGTAGACTACTTCTGATTCTCATGAATAATAACTGCTTGCCACTTCGCTTCTCTGGTTTCTACCAGTGTCATCATTTCAACCACATTCGAATGACACCCGGCGTATTTTGTAATCTGTGTTAGGCATGCACATGAGGACAGTTGTCTGCCCCCTTGTCCCCACTGTATCAACTGCAATGGCTACCATGCTGCTGCCTCTCAAGATTGTCCCATGTATCTTGAGAGGAGGCCATCCAGGAGATCTGGATAAAGGAAAAAGTACCTTACTCAGTCACTTGCAAGTTATTGGCTAGTCGTAAACCCTGTGTTCTTCTGTCTGGCACTTGCAGTACTCTTCTTGCTGCATGTTGCTCCATGAAGGGCATGGCCACGCAGACATGTGATCTCAAATTCAGCACTGAGGTTGTGAAATCACCCAGTGTCATGGTAGCTCATTCAGCTGTGCAACAAGCCAGCAAACATTCTCCTCCCGGGGGGAAGTCACCTGCTGCCCCACTGCCAGGTTGGAAAGGACAGAAGAAATACCCTTGCGAAGACTTCCTACGTCCCTCCATCCAACAAGCATCTTAGTTTTCTTCTGCCAGCCAGAAAGGATCCAGAAGTCAAACAAAGGTAAAGAGTTCTCCTTTGCCAACTTGAAGATCCTATCCGACGGTGTCGCCACGTGAGGCCCTCACCCGGCTGACCTCCATGTCACCCGTGTGCACCACCAACCGTTTTTTTTTCCCCCTGGACTCTGCAGGCCAACAGAAGAAGAATGCGGACACTTCTGTAGACCTCATGGTGCAGGATTGTCCTGCCTATATGCCCTGTAGCAGCAAGCCTTCGAAGACTCTCTCTCAATAGTCGCCAAGGTGATGCCCCTTCATTTTCCCCCCAGAGGGCTTGCTACTCTTTGGCATGTTAGTGCTTGGCTACCACGGGGCCCCAGCCTTTGCAGCATCTTTTCCATTCTGTGCTGCATGTCTCTCCTCATGCTATTCTTTTTCCTGTCCCATGGGGAACATGTCTGGGGTGTTAATGGGAATGTTCTGCATTGTCTGTCACTGACATAAGAACATTCTCACCACTGTTTTCCGTTACCTTTTCCTTTAATTGTCTCCCTTCTCCTCTCGTTCCTCCGCTTTGGCGTTTGCAGTTCCTCTCTTTCTTCTTCCTCCCTGTGTGCTCCTGAAGGCCAGCGCACACATCTGATGTGTAACAGGTGACTGGGTAACGTGTAATTTTCAGCCCTGGGTCGACAGGTAGGGTTCGCATGTACCCCCTGGTACAAGGCAGGCCCAGGGAAAGGTGATTGCCTGAGCTGCAGCCTTCCCAAATTGCCGATTGGTCCCTCTGTCAGGTGTTCGGGAGGTGTAACCTGAGGTGTGAACAATCACTTAAGTCGGGTGCACCCTCTTGTGAACTTGCCCCCAGTTGGGAGCAGCACACCATTGGAGATGCTGGCAATTATGGAGGATTTTCCTGCAATGTGTCAATCATCTACACAATCAACGTCTATGAAACGTAAACATAATGAGGCTAATGATTCAAAGACCCTTTCCATTGCACCACGGTTACTTTCTGTCTCGCATACTGAAGACGGTCAGTCCTTCTCCATGGTAAATCTATTTATTATTGAGAAAGGTGTTGATGCAATTGCCAGTGCTGAGAAATCCTGCTCTCATTTACGGAATGTCACTTTGCTTTTGGAGACTACTTGTGATTCTCAAGCACAATTACTGCCTGTCGCCTTGCTTCTCCATGGCTACCCTGCTCGTGTTGAGGCCGATAGAACTTTGATTTCTTCCCTTGGTGTTATTTACACTAGGCTGCTCAACAGCCTAACTGAGGCCGAAATCCAATCTTACCTCTCCGATCAGGATGTCATTGCCTTCCATTGTGTAATGAAAAAGTTAGATTCCTCCTTAGTGCCCACCTGCAATCTTTGTCTCACCTTTGATAGAGTGGTGTTTCCGTCCAAGATCAAAGCAGGCTATGAAATTATCACAGTGTGGCCGTACATTCCAAACTCGATGCACTGCTACCAGTGTCATCGTTTCAACCACACTAGTTTGTCTTGTTGACGCCCTGCCAAATGTGAAGCCTGTGGTAGGGATGCTCATGAGGGCAATTGTCTACCTCCTTCTCTCCATTATATCAACTGCAATGGCGGCCATGCCACCTCCTCTCGGGATCGTCTCGTGTCTCTTGATGAGCAGACTGTCCAAGAGATCCGGATAAAGTGCCTTACCCAGTCGCTTGCAAGTTATTGGCTTGTAGAAAACCCTGTGTTCTCCCATCTGGCACCTATAGTTCTGTTGTTGTTACCCCTTGCTCCATGAAGTATGTAGCCACACAGACATGCGATCTCCAATTCAGCTCTTGAGGTTGTGAAATCGTCCAGTGTCAAGGTAGCATCGCCATCCGTCCATTCACCTGTGCAACAAGCCATC
This sequence comes from Schistocerca americana, assembly GCF_021461395.2. Lineage (NCBI taxonomy): Eukaryota > Metazoa > Arthropoda > Insecta > Orthoptera > Acrididae > Schistocerca > Schistocerca americana. The sequence goes on along the minus strand of NC_060119.1, from coordinate 495,371,005 downwards.
AAACTCTCGCCTCAAGGGGCGAGGCCACCAGCTACACAACCGGTAGGCCAGAAAGGACAGGAGTAGTACTCCCTTGAAGATTTCCTGCTTCCCTCCAGCCCATAGAACTTTGAATTCTTTCCGTGATGTTATCTACACTAGGCTGCTCGACGGTCTAACCCAGGCCGAAGTCCAATCTTACCTCAGTGACCCTAATCTCCCTCTAACCGGAAAAGCTCCCAGAAGTCCACCAAAGGTAAACAGTCTTCTTCTTCGCCGACTGGAAGATCCTGTTTGATAATGTTGCCACAGATACCTTAGCCCGTCCAGCCTCCGTGTCACCAGTGCTCACCACCAACCATTTTTCAGTGTTGGATTCCACAGACCAACCACACAAGCAAGGCGACGCTTCTGTGGACTCCATGGAGGAGGATCCTCTTGCTCCTGTGCCCTTTAGTAGTAGCGACTCTTCACAGGCTGTCACTTGGCAGCTGCCGAGGTGACACCCCTACATCTCTTCCTCATCATGGCTTTCCTCCAATGTGACATTTGCGGCCTGTGGTCCCACAAAGAAGATTTATGGCTGCTTTTAGTATTCCAGTGTCTCCTTATACTCTGCTTTCAAGAAACGAAATTGCACCCTCATGACTGCTTTGAGCTTCCACATTTCTTACCGGTTCATTTTAACCTTTCCCCTGAGGTTGGCATTCCATCTCATGGGCTCGTCATGCTGCTCATACAGGATGACATTCATAGTCAACCCATCTCCCTGGCTACCCATCTTAAAGCTGTTGCAGTTCACGTTTTCCTTTCCCATCTGACTTTTCTCTCTGTACCATTTATGTCCCTTCGTCATTCAATGTCACCACGGCAGGCTTCCTTCAGCTTATTGGGCAGCTGCCTCGGCCATTTTTGTTACTTGGTAACTTTAATGCGCATCATCCCCTTTGGCGTTCTCCCAGGACCTGTCAAAGATCCCCCTGTGGGTCCAGGGGTTAGAACAGTCCCGAGGTATTCCTGCCTGTCGTATGAGGTGACTGAAAGGAGTCTCACACTTTTCAACCCTATGAGTTCAGGCCCCATTCTGTGGTTTGACCTGCCACTTTCAAAATTCAACAGAAGTGTGGGCCATATGGGGAAGGATGCCTTACGTAGTGCACGAGTTATCCATAGTGCCCTTAGATTCGATCTCCTGAATCTCTTGTCATGGCTTTGCATCTCCACCTGCGGTTCATTTATTTGAGCAAGGACACATTACAGGGTATGTCATCTTGTCCCGTTGTCTCCTATCCTCTTTTGCCCCCATGACAATATTGGATTTCTCTGTACCCATTATCCAGCATGGTAACCAGTCCGTTGTGGTGGGGCCATCATGTACCAATGTGGTGGTAGCCCCCTGACAAAACAGAGATCGCACTGCTGATGCCTGAGCTGTAAATTCCCCACGTATGCCAAGGAGTAGATGCCTTGTCTTGCTGGGGCATCAGGACTCCCGGCAACGGCCATCATGCCAATTGGCCTTTGCTGTGGCTGGGTGGCACCCGTGAGGAGAGTTCCTGATCAGAGTGGGTGGCATCAGGGCAGATGACTTGCAATGAAGCAAACTAAATCATCTTTTGCTGGTGACCGTACGGAACCAGCAGTCTCTAAGAATGGCAAGATGGGTTACAATGTCGACAGTTATGACCCTAAATTGTTTCCCCTGCCTCGCTATACCGTGGAAGGAACGTAGAGCTACAGAACGGAGAGAGCCATATTCGCCTTGGTTTTTAGTCTGAAGCAGAACCGATGGGTACTCTTTTCTATCTACGAAGCCTCAGTTTTTTGTTGAACACCTTGAGGATAAGTTTGGGGAAGTGACAGTGCTGCCCAAGATGCGAAATCGTCCAGTATTGATTCAGACAGCATCCCCAGCCCAATCCTGAGCATTACTCACCTGTGACAAGCTTGGTTATATTCCATTTTCCGTCACTTCCCATAAAAGCCTCAACATGGTGCAGGGGATTATTTTCCATCGTGGCCTCCTCTTGCAGTCTGACGATGAGCTCCGCGCCAATTTAGAATGGCGGGGTGTTATTTTCATCCGGCGCCTTTACAGGGGACACAAAGATAACAGGGTTGCTACTGGTGCCTTCACCTTCTTGGCCTTAGAGGGTGATTCATTACCTGAAAAGGTCAAGGTGATGGTTTACCGCTGTGAAGTTAAACCATACGTCCCTCTCCCCATGCGGTGCTTTAAGTGCTGGAAGTTCGGGCACATGTCTTCCAGTGCCACATGACGAGGCTGCGGACGCCCACTGCACCCATATACTTTCTGTGCGCCACCTCCCACGTGCATCAACTGTGGAGAGCGCCACTCCCCCTGCTCGCCAGACTGCCCAGTACTCCAAAAGGAGTGGAAAATCATGGAGAATAAGACCCTGGACTGGTTGACTTACACAGAGGCTAAACATAAACTCGAAAGATTACACCCCATTCGGTTGACGTCGACATATGCTGCAGCTACATCATAATCGCCATCTCAAGTGCCAGTGCCAGTGGTTCCTCACTCTGTGTCACAAACAGGGGGCGTTCTGGGCCACCAGAATACATCTGCCCCCTTGATGGTAGGGGGCAAATCATCCTCCGTTACTCCCCCCCCCCCCCCCCCCCCCCCAAGGCAGGGGACATCAGTTCCTTCCCCACTGCCGGAAAAGCAACAGCCTCCTCCAGCTCCTCTCATGTGGAAGGAGTCCCTTGGGGCCCTCTCTCGCCACAGCGGACACTTGCCAGTGGCTCAAGGTGCCAAAAGCTGCTGGACGAAGAGCTTCACGGTCTTCCTCCATGCCTGAGGCTGCTTAGGTGAAGTCTTCCCAGCAAGCCCCTAAAGAGAAGCGAGAGAATAAGCAAACTAAAAAGAAGTCTGCTAAGAAACAGGACCTCTGGTGGCCCCAACTCCACCACTCCCTATCAATTCTGCATCTGAGGTTGCAGTGGAGATCTCATTGTCCCCTGTGGACCTGGATCTCACTGACACCTCATCCACCGTAGGAATGGTTACAAAAACTCAGTCGGAGGCAGCAGCTGACCCTGAGGCATAACCTAGCTCCTTGCGCGCTTCAAGCTTTCCCAGCCTCACAATATCGTCATCCTCCAGTGGAATTGCGGCGGTTTTTTCCACCACCTGGCTGAGCTACAGCAACTGTTAAGCTTTACACCTGCTTTCTGCATTGCCCTCCAGGAAACCTGGTTCCCGACAGTGCGGACCCCTGCCCTCCGTGGCTATAAGGGATGTTACAGGAACCGTAGCGACTATAATATAGTGTCAGGTGGAGTTTGCGTCTATGTCCTGAACTCAGTATGTAGTGAACCTGTGCACCTTCAAACCCCTCTTGAAGCTGCGGCTGTCGGGATAAGGACGACACAGGAAATAACTTCCTCCAGATGTTGCAGTACCCCTGAACATAATGGCTGCACTGATTGATCAACTTCCTAAACCTTTCCTACTTTTGGGAGATTTTAATGCACATAACCCCTTCTGCAGTGGCTCCATGCTTACTGGCCGAGGTAGGGAGGTCAAAAATTTACTTTCACAACTCGACCTCTGCCTCTTAAATACAGGTGCCCCCATACATTATAGTGTGGCACATGGTACATATTCGGCCATTGATCTCTCAGTTTGCAGTCCTGGCCTTCTCCCATCTATCCACTGGAGAGCACATGATAACCTGTGTAGTAGTGACCAGTTCCCCCATCTTCCTGTCACTGCACCAACGCCAGGCCCATGGACACCTACCCAGGTGGGCTTTAAACAAGGCGGACTGGGAAGCCTTCAACTCTGCTGTCATCGTTGAATCTCCCCCACATGGTGCCGTCGATGTTGTCATTGAGCAGGTCACTACATCAATCATTTCTGCAGCAGAACGTGCGATCCCTCGTTCTTTACAGTGCCCCCGGCGAAAGGCAGTCCCTTGGTGGTCGCCGGAAATGGCTGAGGCAATTAAAGAGCATCAGCGAGCTCTACAGCGATGTAAGTGGCACCCTTCCCTAGAGCACCTATAGCCTTCAAGTGGCTCTGAGTCCGCGTTCGCCAGCTCATAAAACATCAGAAACAGGAGTGTTGGGAGAGGTACGTGTCTACAATTGGGTGCCATATGTCACCTTCCCAAATCTGGGCGAAGATCAGATGTCCTTTTGGGTGGCATACCTCAAAAGGTGTCTCTGGCATCAACATCAATGGCGTGTTATCTACCGATGCAAACGCGATTGCCGAGCACTTCGCTGAGTACTATGCTCAAGCCTCTGTGTCGGAGAGCTACCCCCTAGCCTTTCGCACACACTAACAGGGGATGGAAAGGAAAGTCCTCTTGTTCACTACATGCCACAGTGAACCCTATAATGCCCCACTTACAGAGTTGGAGCTCCTCAGCACCCTTGCACATTGCCCTGACACAGCTCCTGGTCCGTATCGGATCCTCAGTCAGATGATTAAACATCTCTTATCTGATTAAAAGTGACATCCCATCATCATCATCAACCAGATCTGGTGTGATGGCGTCTTTCCATCGCAATGGCGGGAGAGCACCATCATTCCGGTGCTCAAACCCGGTTAAAACCCACTTGATGTGGAAAGCTACCGGCCCATCAGCCTCATCAACTTCCTTTGTAAGCTGCTGGAACGCATGGTGTGTTGGCGGTTGGGTCCTGGAGTCACGTGGCCTGCTGGCTCCATGTCAGGGCGGTTTCCGCCTGGGTCGCTCTACCACTGATAATCTTGTGTCCCTCGAGTCTGCCATTCGAACAGCTTATTCCAGACACCGACATCTGGTTGCCATATTTTATGTTTTACTACACGACCTGGCGACATCATATCCCTGCCACATGGTATGAGTAGGGTGTCTGGGGCCTGCTCCCGATTTTTATCCAAAACTTCCTGTCGCTCCATACTTTCTGTGTCAACTCATTGCCTCCCGTTCCCCCCATATTCAGGAGAATGGCATTCCGCAGGGCTCCATATTGAGTGTGTGTCTATTTTTAGTGGCTATTAATGGTCTAGCAGCAGCCATAGGGCCGTCGGTCTCACAGCCTCTGTATGCAAAGGACTGGTTTTCGATGCCCGATTGACTTGGATACCTCACCTTCGTCAGCTTAAGTGGAAATGCTGGCAACACCAACTGGGGTGCAGGTCACTGTACGCTGCTGCAGCTCTACAAAGCCCTTGTTCAATCCCGCCTTGACTATGGGAGTCTGGTTTGTGGTTCAGCGGTGCCCTCATTATTGGGTTTATTCGCGCCAATGCACCACTTTGACGTTTGCCTAGCGATGGGAGGTTTTAGAACGAGTTTGGTGATTGGTGTCCTGGTGGAGGCAGGAGTCCCTCCATTGAAGATTAGGCGTGCACAACTGCTGGCCAGTTACAATGCATACGTTCGTAGTCCTCCTGTGCATCTGAATTACCGTTTCCTTTTCCCAACCACTTGGCAGTTTATCTCCCGCATTGGCGGCCCAGGTCATGGCTTACAATTACGGTTTGCGTCCGGTCCCTTCTGTTTGAAGTGGAGTCCTTCCCGTTACCACCTCTCTTCGAGGTCCAGTCACATACATTTCCATGGTGTACACCTAGGCTGCAGATTCTTCTGCATCTTTCACATGGCCCTAAGAACTCTGTTAACCCTGCGGCTCTCCGCTATCACTTCATCTCGATTCTCGACGTGTACCGGGGCCATGAAGTGGTTTACACCGATGTCTCGATGGTTGATGGTCATGTAGGCTTTGCGTATGTTCATGGAGGCATATTGAACTGCACTCCTTGCCAGATGGCTGCAGTGGTTCCACTGCAGAGCTGGCGGCCATATCTCATGCTCATGACCACATCCGCCCATGCCCTGGCGAGTCATTTCTCCTGTGTACTGAGTCCTTGAGCAGCCTACAAGCTATCGACCAGTGCTACAGTGCTACCTTCGCCATCCTGTGGTAGCGTCCATTCAGGAGACCATCTATGCCCTGGAACGGTCCGGTCATTCAGTGGTGTTTGTGTGGACCCCAGGACACGTCGGAATCCCAGGCAAGGAACTTCCCGACAGACTGGCCAAACAGGCTACGCAGAAACCTCTTCTGGAGATCGGCGTCTCTGAAACTGACCTGCATTCTGTCTTACACTGCAGGGTTTTTCGGCTTTGGGAGACTGAATGGCATACCAGTATGCACAACAAACTGTGTGTTATTAAGAAGACTAGGAATGTGTGGAAGTCTTCCATGCAGTCCTCTCGCAGGGAATCAGTTGTCCTCCGCCAGCTCCGCATTGGCCATATGTGGCTAACACATGGTTACCTCCTCCATCGCGAGGATCCACCTCGGTGTTACTGTGGCTCACAAATGACGGTCGTCCACCTCTTGCAGGACTGCCCACTTTTAGCCGTTCTGCAGTGGACTTTTAACTTTCCAAACACCCTACCTTCGGTGTTGGGCAACATGCTTCAATAGCAGCTTTAGTTTTTCGTTATATTCGTGAGGGTGGGTTTTATCCTTTGATCTAAGTTTTAGCGCATGTCTTTTGTCCCTCTGTGTCCTCCACGCTAGTGCTTTTAGGGTGGAGATTTTAATGTGTTGCAGAGTGACTGGCTTCTCTTTTTAATTCTCATGGTCAGCCAGCCATGGTAATCTGCTCTCTTGTTTTGATATCTTCTACATCTTTCTTGTGTCTCTCTGTGGTTTTCTTGTCCGGTTTTGTCAATTTTAGTGTTTGTTGCCCTTCTGTCATTCTTGTGGTTTTCTTGTTTCTTCCAGGTGTGTTTTGTATGTCTCGATTATTTTCCTCCCACCCATGTGGAATTATTTTAATCGGAATGTGGGATTGATGACCTACCAGTTTGGTCTCGCACCCCCCCCCCCCCCCCCCCCCCACCCTCCCCCGGCCCGCCCGCCCCTCCTCCTCTTTTAAACCAACCAACCAACAAATCGATTTGGAGAAGCACTACGACACCTGCAGGAGAATTGGTATCCTCCGTACTCTTTACATGTGGGGTGTCCATGGCCGCCTGCCCTGTCTCTTTCAGGATTTTTTAAAAGACCGAGTTTTTGAGGTGCGGGTGGGTTCTGCCTTGTTGGACACCATTATCGAGGAAAATGGTGTGCCTCAGGGTTCTGACCTGAGTGTCGTCCTCTTTGCTATCGCCATTAACTCTATAGCTGCTCTTAGAATCAAAGCGTCCACTTTTTCTCTGCCTTCAGGAAACAAAATTGCATCCTCACTACCACTTTGAGCTGTCTCATTTCTTCCCAGTCCATTTTGACCTTCCCCCGAGGATGGCAGTCCATCTTATGGGGCAGTCATGCCGCTCATAGAGGATGACGTATATAGTCAACCCATCTCCCTGAGTACCCGCCTTCAAGCTGTTGCAGTTTGCCTTTTCCTTCCTCACTTGACCTTTTCCCTTTGTACCATTTACATCCCTTGCCTCGATGTCACCTGGGCAGACTTCCTCCAGCTTATTGAGCAGCTACCTCACCCCTTTCTGCTGCTCGGCAACTTTAATGGGCACCATACCCTTTGGGGCTCTCCAAGAACCTGTCCAAGAAGTGCCCTCTTGGCAGATCTTCTCAGTCAACTTAACCTCTTCTGTCTTAACCCAGGAACATGCACATTCCTTTCAGACTCCACACACAGCTGTTCCCATTTGGACCTATCCTTAGGCACTGCCCAGCTTTCCCATCGTCTCGAGTGGTCTGTTATCTCCGACAAGTACTTGAGCGACCATTTCCCGTGTGCTATCCATTTGCTTACTCCTACCTCACCTACATGCACACCCAAATGGCAGCTTTCTAAGGCCAACTTGAGGCCTCACTCCTTCCTAGCGACCTTCAACGAACAACATTTCCCCAATTGTGATGACCAGGTAGAATATCTTACAAACATTATCCTTACCACAGCAGAATGTTCCATTCCTCACACTTCCTCTTTACCACGCCGTGCCCTGTTCCCTTGCCGCGACGCAATTCATGCATGGAGATGTGCTATCCATGTTTTTAAACATCAACCATGTTGTTGAGTTTTTCGTAATAGCAAAAAAGGTAGCTGGATTTCCTTTACTAGTTCTTTTAACAGTTCCACTCCTTCAGTCATGTGGGCCAACCTCCGATGGTTCTCAGGGACCAAGGCCCATACCCCAATATCCAGCCTGACAGTAGCAGACAATGTCATAGTGGACCCTATTGCTATTTCCCAATACCTTGGGCCACTTTTTTATTTGGAGATTTAGACGAGCAAGCACTTTCTTCTTCATATGTACAGTCACATCTGGACAGAGGCCATGTTTCCAGAAGCTGGAGTGAAGCCACTACCATACACTTACGGAAGCCCAGTAAGGACAAACCCCTTTCTTCTAGTATCACCCCATTTCTCTCACCACCTGTGTTTGCACTACCAGACTGTAGCCATGTTTTCTGATTTGGATAAAGTCTAAGGCACCCGATGGAGGCCTGGTTATCCTCCTTACTCTGTACACATGGGGCTTCCGTGGCCACATGCCCCATTTCCTTCAGAAATTTTTAAATACTGTTTTCGAAGTACCTGTGGGTTCTGCCTTGCCGGATACCTTTATTCAGGAAAGTAGTGTGCCTCAGGGTTCCATCCTGAGCATTGTTTTCTTTGCTATTGCCATTAACCCTATTATGGCCTGTCTGCCACCAGACATCTGTGGCTCCCTTTTCATTTACAATTTTACGATCTATTTCAGTTGTCCACAGACCTGTCTCCTGGAGCAGTGTCTTCAGCGATGTCTCAGTCATTTCTACTCATGGAATGGCTTTCGCTTTTCCACTGACAAAACTGTTTGTATGAATTTCAGGGAGTGCAGTTGGTTTCTTTCACCGTCTTTACAACTCGAGCGTGTCACTCTTCTGTTCGTTGAAACTACAAACTCCTGGCCTCGTGCTTGATAGAAAACTTTCTTGGTCCTCCCCATGTGTCTTATCTGTCCACTGGCTGTACACAGTACTTCCTGGAGAGAGGAATGGACTACTCTCCTCTGTTTGTACCGGTCCCTTGTTGTTCAAAATTAGACTACGGGTGTTTCGTTTATGCACCTGCATGTCCATCCCTCTTAGGCCATCTCGATACTATCCACCATTGTGGCATCCGTTTGGCCACTGGCGCCTTTTATACTAGCCCAGTTGAGTCTGTATGCAGACACTGCCAAACTACCGCTGTCATACCACCATGACGTTCTCCTCAGCAGATATGAATGCCATTTGTTTGCCCTGCCTGGCCATCCATATTATGCCAACTCCTTCGATGACTCCTTTGATCGGCAGTATGGGGCATGTCCCTCTTCTCTATTACATCCTGGAGTTCATTTTCGGCTCTTACTCCGGCAGCTCAACTTCAAGCTACCTGCCACTTTCCCAGTGGTTATGAACCCTTTACTACCTTGGCCTTGTGTAGTGGCCCATGTTCACTTTGGCCTTCATTTGCTTCGTAAGGACACTACTCCACCGTCGCTCTATTGTCATAAGTTTCAGACCTTTGCACAGAACCTTTGTGTACACTGTTGGCTCGCTGATTGACCATTGTGCTGGGTGTTCCTTCATCATTGGCACCAACGATTTTCACTAACGGCCTCCGAAACACTGCTCAGTATTTACAGCAGAGCTCTTCACCCTGTATCAAGCCACATTAACACAGGCTTTACAATTGCACCATCTGCTCCAACTCTCTGTGCCCTTCAGAGCCTCTGTGTGCTGTACACCATCCATCTCTTAGTGCAACAGGTCCAGGAAACATGTCACTGTGATGTTTATGTTGATTCCTGGTCAGATCGGTCTGACGGGAAATGAGGCCACTGACGCTGCTGCCAAGGCTGCAGTCCTTGTACCTGAGCCCGCTAGTTCCTCCATTCCCTCCAGTGATATCTGTGTTGCCATCTGTCAGCAGGTGGTGTCACTTTGGCATCACCACTGGTCCTCCCTTCATGGGAACGAGCTCTGGGTTATCAAGCCTCTCCCAGCGGCTTGGACAACCATCTCTAGGCCCTCTCGAAATGAGATCATTTTAGCTAGGTTGTGTATTGCACACTGTCCTCTTAGCAATCACCATTCATTAAGTGGTACTCCCTCACCGCTTTGTGCTCATTGCCCTAGACCTGTGACGGTTCGCCATTTCCTGATAGAATGCCCTCTTCTTAACCACTTACGTTCTCATTTATGTTTGCCGTCCGAGTAATCGGCCGTTTTAGCGAACGACATGCGGGCTGTGGAACACGTTTTAGTTTTTATCCGCCGTAGCACTATGGCGAAGGACATTTAATCTTTAATTCAAGACCTCCATTTCTCTGGCGTATTTTACAGACGTTTCTCTAAGCCCCTGTTTTTAGCTGTGTTTCCTTCCTTCACTTGGGCTTAACTTGTTGTTTTCACCTCTTTTTTTTCCCTTTGTGTTCAATAGTTCTGACATGGGCACTTATGACCCTAGTTGGTTTTGCGCCCTAAAACAAAAATAAACAAATGTCTGTCTTCAAGAATCTGCGCAGTTCAGTTTCGTCAGCAGCTCTGTGACGTTCTCCCAGACATCAAACAAATCTGTGGCCATTTGTGCTATTTTTCCCTGCATACATTCAGTATCCCCTTTTAGGTCTAGGTCCCACATACTTGAGCAATATTCTAGAATGGGTCGCATGAATGATTTGTAAGCAATCTCTTTTGTAGACTGATTACATTTCCCCAGTATTCTACGAATAAACCGAAGTCTACCACCTGCTTTACCCACAGCTGAGCCTATGTGATCATTCCATTTCATCTCTCTACAAAGTGTTACACCCAGGTATTTGTATGAGCTAGCCAATTCCAATTGTGACATTGATATTCATAGGATACCATGTTTCTTCATTTTGTGAAGTGCAGAATTTTACATTTCTGAGCATTTAAAGCAAGCTCCCAATCTTTTCCCCACTTTGAAATTTTATCAAGATCTAATAGAATATATGTGCAGCTTCTTTCAGACAGTTCTTCAGTACGGCTAATTGCATCTTCTCCAGAAAGTTTGACGTTCCTGTTGTTATTGTCTGCGAGATCATTACTACAAAACACGAACAGCAAGGGTCCCACCCAAGATAACATGCTTTTTCCACCCTACCAAAAGTTTCTCAATCCAGTCACATTTTTCTCTTGATACCCCGTATGATCGTACTTTTGAACGCAAGTGTTGATGGGGGTACTGAGTTAAAAGCTGTTTGGAAATCAAGAAATATTACATCTATTTGATTGCCTCGATACAAAGCATTCAGTATGTCATGTGAGAAAAGTGAGAGTTGGGTTTCACATGATTGATGATTTCAAAATCCAAGCTGGTTGGTATGGAGGATATCATTCTGTTTGAGATACATCATAATGTTTAAGCTCAGAATATGTTGTAAGATTCTACAACAAATTGATGTCAAGGATATGTGAATCACTTCTACTACCCTTCTAATAAACAGGTGTTACCTTTGCTTTCTTCCATCTACTGGGCAAGGTTTTTTGTTCAAGAGATGTATGATAAATTATAGTTAGAAGAGTGACTAACTCAGCTGCAGATTCGGTGTAGAATCTAATCTGGTAAGGATTCCACCAGGCTCTGGAGCTTTGTTCAGTTATTATGGTTTGAGCTATTTCTCAACACTGCAGACAGCAAAACTTATTTACTCACCTTTTCAGTGGTACAGGGTTTAAACTGGGGCAATTCTCATGGGTTTTCCTTTGTAGAGAAACATTTAGAGTTACGCATTTCAGTCTGAGCTTTGCTACCCTCAATTTCAGTTATTGTTCTTAATGAGCGATTGTACACTAACTTTGGAGTCACTAACGGCCTTTACTTATGACCAGAATTTCTTTGGTTTTCGTGAAAGATCATTTGACAATATTCTTCTATGGCAGTCACTAAAGGCTTGGTGCATTGCTTTCTTGTTTCATTCAGCATTTCTATATTTATAGTGTTTGCTTCATTTTAAACCTATTATGCAGTAGTCTGTTTCTACATAAGTTCTTCATGGTGACTGTATCCCATGAAGGGTCTCTCTCATTATGAACTGTTCTATTGGGTACGTATGTATGCAGTGCATGCTCAACTTTTTTTTAAAAAATTTGAGCCATGGTGCCTTGACAGTCCTGCCGTGTACTGAAAGTTTCAAGTTCCTCATTCAGATATTACACTACTACTTTTTTATCTAGTTTACTGAACATGTATACATTTCTACTTTTAATTGTTGCTTGTATTTTGGTTATCAATGCTTGCCACAATTGTGTCATGAACACTGACACCAGTTTTGATGTGGACATCCTAAAAGAGGTCAGGTCTGTTTGCTGCCATTAGATAAACAATATATTTCCATCATGAATCGGTCTATGAACTATCTGTTCTAGGTAGTTTCCAGAGAAGACATTTAGTTATGTTTCACAAAATGTCTTGTCACTCACACCACTAACAAAATTATAATTTTCCCAGTAGATTGTTGACGATTAAAGTCTCCACCGAGCTTACAGTATGATTGCAGAATTTACGTACACATGAACTGAGGTTTTCTCATAAATTCTCAGTTACATCAGGAGATGAATATGGTGGGTGATATAAATACCAAACTACCATTTTGTTCCCATCCCTGATGCACTTAGTCTTACCCAAACAACTTCACGTGCAGCTTCAATTTCTATCTCGGTGGATGTGAGTTTTCTGTTAACTGTGACAAATACACCACCTCCATTGACCGTGAGTGTATCCTTTGGCTATACACTTAAATTTTTTCCAAAAATCTTACTGCTATCAATTCCATGTTTCAACTGGTTTTCTGTACCTAGCATTGTGTAAGCTTCACTGCTTTTCAGGAGTGCTCCAAACTCATGTATTTTGTCGCGAATGCTTCAGCAGTTAACTACTAGGATTTTAATACTCTCGTCGGGGGGGGGGGGGGGGGGGGGGAGGGGGGGATTCTTGATTCTTGTGGATCTTCTATACAACTGTCATTTCTGGACTGGATGGAGAGTCACTAAATTAAAAAATCCTTGTTTGCGACCCACACTCAGTCAGCTGTCTGGGCTCAGCATTGATTTGATGGGTACGGGCTTGGTGGCCCCAGGGTTCCTGAGCTGGGGCTGGTAAACACCACCAATCCCCTGTCACCGTAAGCTCTGGGCATGCTTCAGCGACCACCGCATGATGCGACAGTGGAACGTTAAGTGTCTCAGGGAACGGGGATCTTGGATTGACTGCCCCGATCACGAGGACAGGATAAACCTCAATCTCAAGGTGTGCTGTGCGCTGATGGGATGCATGGCTATTGCGGTGGAACAGTCGTTAGCGGGCAACCTCTGGGTAACCTGCCGCACCTCAGTTGTATAAGGTTTACTCAGGCATGCAGGGCTCTTATCTGAGTGGACTGAGATGGAACCTTCAAAATCATCATCTTCTTCTCCCAATGGGAATGGTGTACCGCCTGGGAGTATTCACACCTGTTCATCCTAAAGAATGGGAGAGGCTAATTTTCAGACAAACAGAACCATTTTCACAGGAAACACTCTGTGGCACCAGTTTAATCGCATCGTTCTCTCACTCTATAACTGCCAGATTGATATCTTCTACTGCAGTAGTGCGATTAGGAAACTTACTCGTGATATTCTCCAAGTTTTCTCTGGAGCACCCTGCCACTGTGGCTCCCGAGGCAGTTGGTCTATGAAAGCATGCAGTTACACTGTGTTTTAGCCGCCTTTGATATTACCTTAACTCAGATTATTTCACGTAAACTCAGAAGATCTAGCACATTTTCAGTATTGGTTGTACATACACTGATGAGCCAAAACAGTATGACCACTGCCCACCACTCCTGATAATGTGAATACTATGGACTGCTGTAACAGGGCTAATGGAGTCATTAATAACAATGTGTTCCTGGTGATGAAGAGGAAGGAGGGGACATTTGAAAAAGTGTCCCTCTTTTATATGGTCAAAGCAGGTAGACCTTCTTAAGGAATCACAGAAACTGGGCGACTATGATATCATTCTTGAGATGCACACCTCTCAACTCCAGTAAAGGCGTTGTACATGCTGAGATATCATAGACATAGCAGAACTGAAGCAAGAATGGGCATGCCAGGGAATAGTCGATGTGGAGCAACAAACGTGCAGGAATAATGGAGCAACTGAAAAGACTGCCACTTTCAGTGTCACATTCAGTTCTCCGACAGTGCCTGAACATCGTATGGCAGGGTTTCTTCAACTTAATGTTCAGCCGTATGTTTCAAACCCTATGCAGCGCTATAAATGCCAGCGTTTTGGCCATACAACCATGAGTTGTGGAGGTAAAAGGATCTGTGGGAACTGTGGAAAGCCATTCATGACACTGGGACTGACTGCCTGTCTCCGGCAATCTACATCAACTGCTCTGTGAGCCAACCAGTCTGGAACCAAGACTGCCGTGTTTTTGCTGAAGAATGCAAAATACAGGAGGTAAAAGTGACCAAGTGTGCTGAAGCCAAAAAATAATATAAGGCGACGTAACCCGCTGTCTTTGCCACCTCATATTTCTCCATGGTGCAGAAACCTATTCCCAAGGTGGATACTTCGACACAGACGACGCCTAGTGTGCCTGTATCCACCACAAGCACCTGTACTTGCACATTTACATGTCAAGGGAAAAAGAGTAAGGATAAAGCAATCCAGGCAGCTGCACCAGGAAAGACCAACAACAGTTGTGCAGTGAGCATCCAAAAGTTACAAGGAAAGCAGAGTACCTCTCAATGCCCCCTTTCCCCCTCATCCACAAACGGACAGGGTGCAGGGAAAGGCTCACAACGTTCAGATCAAAAGGTGTCCCAAGCGCCATCAGACGTCATTCTTCCCCATCTGACTGATGAGGAGGATGTCGTGTAGTTAGATGCCTTGGATTCAGGCAGCCTCTCTGTTCTGGTGTAAACACAAATGCCAGAACGAAGATTAAGAACACAAGAGAAGAGAAGGTGGTGAAATGACGTCAGCCAATGGTGCGCTGATTAGGACCGCACCATGACACGAGCGGCCTCTACAAGAGGAGAATATAAGTGCTGCTCCTGCGAGCCTCAGCCACTCAGTATTCTGACAGTATTCGCAGAGTATTAGTGCAGTCTAGCAGAGAGTGCTACAATAGCAGTTAGTAGTGATCCATATCAATTGCCTGTTGGGACCTTGTCTGTAGCGAAGAACATTTCTCTTTGCATGTCGGCCATGACGACACTTGTTGTAAATACAAGTTAAGTATTGTCAGTCTTCATTATTTAAATATAAACTATTAAAGTGATTTGCTTGTTGTATAACACTCCGGGACTGCAGCATCCTTTAGGCACCGTATACGAGACGAGTGGGCAGGACCCCACACCTTCCACCCCCACACACTCTTCAAGTGCTTCACCTCCACAGTGCAAAGAGAGGGGTAAATTAAAACTGCACCAATGACATGGCTTCCATGCTATAGTGGAACATGAATGAGTTTATAACTCATGTGGAGGAACTGAAATTCCTAGCACACACATGTCCCTTGTGCTTTTGTTTACAAGAAACACATTTTAAAGCTACAGATGTCCCTGTGCTACAGGGATAGACGCTATATCACAAGGATGACCTATTGGGGGAAGGGCCAAGGGAGTTGTTGCAGTGTTTGTCACTAATGTGCACCACTCCTCCCCTTGGCTACTGACCTGCAAGCAGTTGCAGTTCAAGTCCATGTATGTCAAAGGATCACTGTTTGCTCTCTGTATTTACCTCCACAAGATACACTAGACTCTGAGGCTCTCACAGATTTTATCGTGCAACTCCTGTGACCATTCCTACTCCTGGGAGACGTAAATGCCCATCATGCCCTGTGGGACTCAACCAATACTTGCCCTTGGGGTCAGGTTTTGGAGGGCCACATGAGGTCTCATGAGCTGTGCATCCTCTGCATGGGTACTCGCACACATTTCTCTATTGCTACTGGGTCATTCTTGGCCATCGACCTCTCTTTCTATTCTCCCGCCCTCGTCGACTGTTCAGTGGGAGTGACCTTCATTTAAGTGACCACTTCCCAATCCACCTTCACCTACTAAATGACTCGCCACCTGAAGTTAAGCCCCCGAAATGGATGGTCAGAAGGTCTAAGTGGAAGCGTTTCTGCCAGCTGGCTGTGTTTGAAGACTGCGACAGCATCCAAGGATGGGTGGACCACATCACATGAGTGATCCATTGTGCCACTGACCTCTCCACCCCACAGCCCTCAGGTCATCTTAGGAGGTGACCAGTACCTTGGTGGACAGATGAGTGCCATTCCGCAATCCAGGAAAGGCATGCAGGTCTTTGACATTTTAAACGCCGACCAACAGCAGACTGCCTTAGGGCCTTTTGAGTTGCAAGGGCCAAGATTCGATGCGTCATTAGGGAGAGTAAGAAAAGGTCATGGTGAGCATTCGTGGACTCACATCAGTCATTCCACTTCTTCTATAAAAGTGTGGGAAGCCATCCGGAGGATTTCCGGTAAATGCAGTGTTTACCAATAGCAGCAGTGCTGAAACAGGGGTGCTTCCAAACAACTCCCAGAGACATTGCTCAGATGCTGGCCCAACATTTTGCTTAAACTATTGCCAATGTAAGGCAGGATCTGGCATTTCATCGCTATCGTTTGACTGTAGAGAGGGAAAAGTCTGACCTCAGGTCCAACAGTTCTGAGGCCTAAAACTCCCTTCTCTCCATGTGGGAGCTGTAATCAGCACTGACTGAGATTCATGACACTGCCAAACAACCAAATCCGGTACTGCATGCTTTGACATTTGGCAGCGGCATCAAAGGAAATCCTCCTCAAATGTTTTAATATAATATGGCAAACAGGCACACTCCCAACTCGTGGAGGGAGGCAATCATGATCCCTCTTAAACCAGGAAAGGACTGCACATGTCTTAGTAGTTATCAGAGTATCGCCTTGACCAGCTGTGTAAGAAAGACCCTGGAACGAATAGTTAACCATCGTCTGGTCTGGTTGTTAGAGACCAGATAACTCCTTAGCCGCTCTCAGTATGGATTCCGAAGATTTTGGTCCACTGTCGACAATCTGACCCTCCTAGAGGCGGCTATTCAGCAGGCTTTCCTCCATAAGCATAAACTGTATCAGCATATTCTTCGAAATAAGTAAGGCATATGATACTACTTCAAGACACTGTATTCTCGCCCATCTGCATCATGGGCCACTTCCCCATCTTCATATGGTCTTTCCTGTCTCAGCAGTTTTTTAGGACCTGAGTTGGTGACACACTGTCTAATCGATTTGAGCAGGAGAATGGTGTTCCTGAGGACAGTGTTTTAAGTGTTACCCTCTTTGCCATAGACATCAACAGTATCCCGCCCGCCAAGGGGGCTCGCTGCTATTTGGCAGGTTAGTGCTTGGCTACCACGGGGCCCCAACCTTTGCATCATTTTTTCCCTTCCATGCTGCATGTCTGTCCTCTTGCTATTCTTTTACCCCTCCCTTGGGGAACATGTCTGGGGTTCCCCCCCCCCCCCCCCCCCTCCCCCCTCCCTCCGTGTGCACTCCTGATGGCCGGCCCACACATCTGATGCATAACAGGTGACTGGTAATGCGTAATTCCCAGCCCCTGTTCGACAGATAGGGTTCGCACGTACCCCTGGGTACAGGCCAGACTCAGGAAGGGTGATTACCTTAGCTGTAACCTTCCTAAACTGCCAATTGGTTCCTCTGTCAGGTGTTCGGCAGGTGTGAGATGTGAACAGTCGCGTAAGGCAGGTGCACCCCCTTGTGAAGGGGGTCGCCAGTTGGAAGAAGCATGCCATCGGAGACGCTGGCAATCATGGGGGATTTCCTCACAATGAGTCACTCATCTTCCCACTCAACTTCTACGAAACGTAAATACAACGAGGCTAATGATTCAAAGACCCTTCCCACTGCACCACTGTTCCTCGTGGTCTCACGTACTGAAGATGGTCAGTCCTTCGCCATGGTAAATCTGTTTATTATTCAGAAAAGTGTAGGTGCAATTGCTGCCCCTGTGGAATCCTGCTGTCATTTACAGAATGGCACTTTGCTTTTGGAGACCACTTCTGATTCTCAAGCACAACAAGTCCTTGCTTCTCCATGGTTACCCTGTTCATGTCAATGCCCACAGAACTCTGAATTCTTCCCATGGTGTAATTTACACCAGGCTGCTCGATGGTCTAACTGAGGCCAAAATACAATCTTAACACTCTGATCAGGGTGTCATTGCCATTCATCGTGTAATGTAACAGGTAGATTTCTCCTTAGTGCCTACCCACATTCTCTTTCTCACCGTTGATAGAGCGGTGCTTCCATCCAAGCTCAATGTGGGCTATGAAATTACCACTGTCCGGCCGTACATTCTGAACCCGATGTGCTGCTACCAGTGTCATGGTTTTAACCACACTAGAACATCTTGTCGACACCCAGTCATATGTGTCACCTGTGGTATGGGTGCGCACAAGGGTGATTGTCCACTTCCTCCTCCCCACTGTATCAACTGCAATGTCGGCCATGCCGCCTCCTCTCGGGAGTGATCATTGTATCTCAAAGAGCGGGCTGTACAAGAGATCCGGGTAAAGGAAGAGGTGCCTTATCCAGTTGCTCGCAAGTTACTGGCTAGTCACAAACCCTGTGTTCTCCCGTGTGGTACCTATAGTTCTGTTGTTGTTAACCCTCGCTCCATGAAGGACATAGCCACACAAACATGCAACCTGCAATCAGCTCTGGGGTCGTGAAATCGCCCACTGTCAAGGTAGCATCACCATCCCCCTGTCCGGCTGTGCAATAAGCCGTCAAACTCTCACCTCAAGGAGCGAAACCACCAGCTACACATCTGGAAGGCTGGAAAGGACAGGAGTAGTACTCGCGTGAAGACTTCCTCCGACCCTCCAACCATACAACACCCAAGTCTTTATGTACCTGGAAAGGCTCGGAGAAGACTCCGAACGCAAACAGTCTTCTATTTCACCAGCTCGCAGATCCTATTCGATGGTGTCGGCACGTGATATCTTCGCCCGGCCATCCTCCGTGTCGCTGGTGTGCACCAACAACCGTTTTTTCGGCATTGGACTCCACTGACCGACCGCACAAGCGAGCTGTTTCTTCTGTGGAACCCATGGAGTAGGATCCTCCTGCTTCTGTGCCCTGTAGTAGCGCCTCTTCCCCAGCTGTCACTCGGTAGCCACCGAGGTGAAACCCCCACGTCTCTTCATCATGACTCTCCTCAGATGGAAAGTTCGTGGCCTTTGGCCCCACAAAGAGGATATATGGCTGCTTCTAGTGATGCAGTGTCCCCTTGTACTCTGCATTCAGGTAACAGAATTGTGCCCTCACAGCTGCTTTGAGCTTTCACATTTCTTACTGATTAGTTTTGACATTCCCCCTGAGGTCGATATTCCCTCTCATGGGGCGTCATGCTGCTCATACGGGGTGACATTCATAGTCAACCCATCTCGCTGACTACCAATCTTCAAGCTGTGGCAGTTCGCCTTTTCCTTCGCCCTCTGACTTTCTCGCTCTGTACTATATATGTCCCTCCATCATTTGCTGTCACCAGGGCAGACTTCCTTCAACTTACTGTACAGCTTCCTCCCCCATTTTTGCTACTCGGTGACTTTAATGCACATCATCCCCTTTGGGGTTCCGCCAGGACCAGTCAGAGAGGTGCCCTCTTCGCTGACCTTCTTAACCAGCTTAATCTCTTCTGCCTTAACACTGGAGCACTCACTTTCCTTTCTGACTCCTTTCACACCTGTTCCCATTTGGTCCTATCCCTCTGCACTGCTCAGCTTTCCCTTCGTCTTGTGTAGTCCGTTATTTTTGATACCTACTCGAGCAACTATTTCCCGTGTGCTGTCCGTTTGCTGACCCCTACCCCATCCGTGTGCATGCGTAAATGGCAGCTTCCTAGGGCAGACTGGCAGCTTCACTCCTCCCTGGTGACCTTCGAAGAACAAGATTACCCCAGTTGTGATGCTCAGGTCGAATATCGCACAAATGTTATCCTTACTGCTGCAGAATGTTCCATCCCCCATAGTTCCTCTCTACCATGTTGTGTCCCAGCCCCTTGGTGGACTAAGGCATGCCGCGACACAATTCGCGCATGTAGACGTGCTCCCCGCATTTTTAACCACCACCCTATGCTGGCAAACTGCATTCATTATAAACGGATGGGTACAAAGTGTCATCGCGTTATTCGGGATAGCAAAAGAGCTAGTTGGATTTCATTCACTAATTCTTTTAACAGTTCCACACCTTCTTCTGTCGTATGGGCCAACCTCCAACGGCTCTCTGGAACCAAGATCCATTCCCTAATTTCCACCCTGACAGTCGCTGACGATGTCATCTTGGGCCCTATTGCTATCTCCAATACCTTGGGCCGCCATTTTGGGAAGTTTCGAGCTGTTCCCACTATCACCCTGCCTTCCTCCATCGGAAACTAGCATAGGAGGCTCGGGCGATGCCCTTCTCTTCTCCGAATCGTAAGTGCTACAATGCCATCTTTACTATGAGGGAGCTAGATCATGCTCTCAGTTCACCCTGTTCCTCTGCCCCAGGGCCAGATGCCATCCACATTCAGATGTTGCAGCACTTTTCTCTTGCGGGCAACCACTTTGTGCTTAACACGTACAACCGCATCTGGGCAGAGGGCACATTTCCTGGACGCTGGCGTCATACCCATACCTAAGACTGGTAAGGACAGAGGCCTTCCTTCTAGCTACTGCCTCATCTCTCTTAACAGCTGTGTTTGCAAGGTGATGGAAGGAATGATTCATGCCCGGCTCATGTGGTGGCTCGAGTCTTGACATTTACTAATGAATGCACAGTGTGGATGTAAAGTGCGGCGTTCTGCAGTTGACCAGCTCGGTACTTTGTCCACCCATGTCATGAATGGTTTTCTGCGGAAATCCCAGACTGTAGCCGTGTTTTTCAATTTCGAGAAGCTGGAGAACTGGTATCCCCCATACTCTTTACGTGTGGGGCTTCTGTGGATGCCTGCCCTGTTTTCTTCGGGCATTTTATTTTTACAAGGCTCAATTTTCAAGGTGCGTATGGGTTCTGCCTTGTCGGACACCTTTATCCAGGGAAATGGTGTGCCTCAGGGTTCCGCCTGAACGTTGTCCTCTTTGCTATCGCCATTAACCCTCTGTCTCACGCCGGGCAACTCCGGTGCTCTCTTTGTAGACGATTTTGCCATCTATTGCAGCTCTCCATAGATTTGTCTGATTGAGTGGCATCTTCAATGCTGCCTTGATCTTCTTTACTCTGGGAGCATTGACAATCACTTTCGCTCTTCCCCTGACAAAACCGTCTGTATGAATTTCTAGTGGTGCAAATGGTTTCTCCCACCGTCTCTATATCGTGGGCCTGTTGCCCTTCCATTATTTGAAACTATGGTATTTATGGGGATCATGCTTGATAGGAAACACTCTTGGACCTCCCATGTGTCTTACCTGGCAGCCCACTATACACGGTCCCTCAATCTCCTATGTGTCCTCAATGGTACTTCCTGGGGTGCCGATCGAACCACTCTCATTCGTTTGTACTGGTCCCTTGTCCATTCAGAAGTCAACTATGGGTGCTTTGTTTAGGCATCTGGATGCCCAACCCTCTCATGCCATCTCAACACTATCCACCATTGTGGCATCCTGTTGGCCATGGGCACCTTTTACACCAGCCCAGTTGAGAGTCTGTATGCTGAAGCTGCTGAACTACCACTGTCCTACCGCCATGACTTTCTCCTCAGCAGGTATGCATGCCATTTTTCTGCTGTGTGTGGCCACCCTTCCTATGCCTCCTTCTTCGATGATTCTTTTGATCGTCAGTATGGGTCTCATCCCTCTTCTCTGTTACCCTGTGGCGTCTGCTTTCGCCACTTGCTACGGCGACTTAACTTCACACTACCTGCTACTTTCCCGGAGGGTGTGCACCCTTCACCACCTTGGCTTTGTGAATTGGCCCATGTTAACCTTGGCCTTCATTCGCTTTCGAAAGGCACTATTGCAGCCTCGGTCTGTCACCTCCAGTTTCACGACCTCCACATGGAACTTCGTGATAGTACCTTTGTCTACACTGATGGCTCTCGGACTGACCATGGTGTTAGATGTGCTTTTGTCCTTGGCACACGTATCTTTCGATATGTGCTTCCAGCACACTCCTTAGTATTTACAGCCGAGCTCTTCACCTTGTATCAGGCCATGGATTACATCTGGCGCAACAGCTTTTCTCATTGTGTCCTCTGCTCAGACTCACTCAGTGCCCACCAAAGTATATGTGCACTGTACACTGCTCATCTTAGTGCAGCAGGTCCAGGGAACTGTCATCTGCTCACTCTTTATGTAGCCAGTGTCATGCTTCTGTGGGTCCCTGGTCATGTTGGTCTGCCAGGAAGCAACGCTGCTGACACTGCTGCCAAGGATGCAGTCCTTGTACCTCAGCCCATGAGTACCTCTATTCCCTCCGATGATCTCTGTGTTGCCGTCTGTCAGGAGGTGATGTCCTTTTGCCATCGTCAGTGGTACTCCCTTCACGGAAATAAGCTTTGGCTCATTAAGCCTCTCCCAGTGCCTTGGGCGACCTCCTCTCGGCCCTCCAGCCAAGAGGAGATTATTTTAACTTGGCTGCATGTTGGGCACTGTCTTTCTAGCCATCGTCATTTGCTAAGTGTCGCTGCCGCAACATTTTGTACACATTATGCCCAAATTTTAACTGTCCACCACTTCCTACTGGAATGCCCTTTTTTAACAATTTACGTTCCAGCTTGGATTTGCCATCTGATTTATCAGCCGTTGTAGTGAATGACGCACGGGCTGTTGACCGCGTGAATGACACACAGACTGTTCACCGTGTTTTACTTTTTATCTCCAGAAGCAATACGGCAAAGGCCATTTAATTTTTAGTTTTGGACATCCATTTCTGCATGGTGTTCTTTCAGCCCTTTTTCCATGTGCCTGTCTTTAGCCGTCTCCTATTCTGTCCATTGGGACTGATGTATAGCCGTTTAACTCCTCTCTGTGTTTGTGTTCTATTGTCTTGACTTGGGCGTGTATGACCCCAAGTATTGTTTGCACCCTAATGCACAACAAAACAATCAACAGTATCACACCTACGGTAAGGAGGCCTTTACAGTGGTCCTTATTTGTAGACAATTTTGCTGTTTCTGTTCCTCCTCCAGTGTTGCAACGCCGAGCCGTCAGTTGCAACTTCCAGTGTGGAGGTTAGAGGAGTGGGCTGCAAAGATGCGATTCTCTGCAGATAAGTGTGTGTGTGTGTGTGTGTGTGTGTGTGTGTGTGTGTGTGTGTGTGTTTTTCAGTTTAATCGTTCTCGTAGTGTTTTTAATTTGCCTGCTTTGAATATGGCTCCATCCTACATTTTAGGGACACAGTGCGGTGTCTGGTCCTCATTTTTTACTTCTGATTGTCGTGGTTACCAACCTGAAAGCCAGAACCCTGAAGGCACTGAACATCATCAAGTGCCTTAGCCACAGGTCTTGGGGAGCGTACATGCCGCATCTCCATCGGGCTTTTGTGCATTCGCGGCTGAACCGTGGTTGCACGGTGTATGGGTCAGCGAGGCCCCCATACTTGCGGATCATCGACGCTGTCCATCATAAGGGGATTCGGCTGACCACGGGTGCTTATCCGACCACTCCCATACCAAGCATCTGGGCGGAGGCAGGAGAACCACCACTTACCATCCAGCACCAGCTCCTGATGGTGCATCAGGCGTGTAAGTTGCTTGCAGCTCCACTTCTGGAACATCTGTTTTCCAACCATCCATGAGCCACAATGCCATTTGGGATCCGCGTGCAGCATGTGCTGGAGTCCCTCAGTGTGGAGCCAGTATGACCCCAAATCCAGGGTTTCAACCATCTGCTGCCATGATTACTGGAGAGGTCCAGAATGAGTTTTAGGTCTGGTACGGTGCAGGAGAGATAGCACTCCTGCTTCCATTTTTAATGTATAGTTTCTGATATTTTATCTGAGTACCATGGCCATGTAGCTGTTTTTATAGATGTTTCTAAGCTGGTGGCCTCTGTTGGTTGCTCTGTCGTTTTCACGGATCGTGCCGTCAAGGTAAGACTGCCTCCAGAATTTACCACCCTCGACACAGAATTATATGCGATCTTGTAAGCATTGGAGCAGATGAGACGATCTCCCAGTGTTAGATTTCTCATCTGCTCAGATTCTCTGAGTGCCCTTTACTCTCTTCAACTTTGTACCCAGCAGATTGTCACCCAGATCATGGTGTGCCATATTTTACTGGACTGCATTTTATTTGCCAACCAGCAGACTGTGACGGATTTGCCATCTATTTCAAGTAATTATCAAATTAATGTGGTTAGGGTTTTTAAAGTTTTGTGAATTGTACGACGTTTTTAACAAGATTTTAGGGAGATGTTCTTAAATGTGTCAAAGGGTGGGTGGCTCATCTAGGTTTTTGTAAGTGGTCAGCCAGTCACATTTCCCTGTGCTTTTCTTTTAGTTCTTCTTTGTTTTGTTTTAATTCCTTGATTAGCTCTCTCCCCTCCTAATTGGTTTTAGTGCATGAGAGAATGCATGTGATGTAGAGTGACTATGTGGTCATTTCGAGTGCATGTGTGCACAACACTTTTAGTTCATCTCCACATTTGTTTGTTTCCATAAGTGTAGGGGCACTGATAACCTCGCCGTTAGGAGCCCATCAGATCCGAAGATGCATGCACAGCTGTCTGGTCAGCAGTCTCTGATGTGTAGTGCACATTTGACCCATTTAGTGGGACCTTACATTTCTCAATGCTGTGTCGTAATTCCAGGAAGTTGCATCGTAGCTTGTTACAGAACCTTTGAAGTCTCTTGTTTAGTCCTTCCACTCAACTCAGAATGAGGGGGCTGCGATCAGTTCTGAGGACAACACTAAAAATACTGAGCTTCATTGAAACTCCATGTGCAAGGATGGTTTTCCCAGTCTTCTTTGCCAGTTGTTGGAATGAAAGTATGACCTCTGAGTCCATACGACAGGCATCGTTTGTTCCAGTGTATGCCACATCCTGTTCCCTCAGTGGCTGCTGGATTAGCACCTTAAACAGGTTCAATGAACCCCCCCCCCTCCCCCCAGGTATACACACAGAGTCCCTTGCACCCATTTCTCTAAGGGGTATCATTATTTCCCTTATGTTTGAATTGCCAATGGTTAATAATTAATAGACCTCTATCCTGTCGCATTTGCCTCCTCTGGACATAGGACAAAACAGGTGAAGTGAGTCCCACTGGCTCGGTTTTCTTGAAAGCACCTCGAACTTGTTGGTTAGGGGGATTGGTATAACACCCTGACTGCTACCTGGTCCCCATCTACCCTGTACAGGCTGCCTAGAACTACCATTGACACTCCACCAACATTCAAATAATGACAGATCCTGTAATTCCTGCAGAGGGGCTAGAATCCATAGGAGAGGATAGTACTTGAGGTACCTTAGGTGTCGGTGCCGCAGGTCTTCCAGCACACCAATTCACAGCAATTGCCAATCATTTGGCAGTAGTGAAGGTGATTTCCGGCTGCAAATGTCAACAAACTCATCTAGTGTTTGAGTACAGCATCCATAGTCTGACTGCACTGTGTCTGGTGCAGTGTGTTTCAGAACAGTGAACAAATAACTTTAAACGAAGCCTGCTGACTTTCTTTTAGTCTGTTGACAAAAAATTGCTGATTCTCCATAAGAATTGAAGCGAATACATAAAACAAGATTCTATTAAGGCAACAGAAAAACCTGTGTTAAAAATTAATAGTTTCCTAAAACTTTTCGATGTTAATTATAGTCATTAGCAAACTCAAAAATAGGGCTGATGCATGATAAATGGAGATAATATATGCTCCTCTTGAAGAGAAAGCTAGGTATAACACAGTATGTTAGTTACGATATTTACTACAATAACTAAATCACTAAAACACTGATCTACTATGCATTAGATTGTGCACAGAACAATAGTAACTTCCAAAAATTCTGAGAAATGTACATTTCTTTGCATTGATGTATATATACACTGAAATTCAGAGTGATCTAGTCTTTGGCAGCAACCATGAATGACAAATGTTGACTTGCTATGAAATAAGTTGTCCACAATGCTTGTACCATAACTTACCAAAATTTTCAAAAATATAGTTTTGTAACAGTGCGAAAACTCTCAAAAATAACCTGTTTATCACGTAATTATACAATAAAATTAGGGAATTATTGTTTTGAGTGAGGATAGACCTACTGTTCTCACAAATATTTAAAGAATGTGAACAACACAACTTTATCACGGCACTCGCAGATGTTCGAAATTTCACAGTAGAAATGATTATGCAGAAGTGATGCAAACAGTGAAATCTGCGAATCCAGAATTTCAATTCAGCAGACGAATCTGCTACATGTGGTTTCACACATAAGATAATTCCAGTGTCAGCATTTACATAGAAAGGAACATGCAAATTGCATGGACTTTTTGTATAGCTAATTCTGTGACAACTTCTACACTGGCAGCACAAGTTTATCTCGGTTAATATTGCAAAAATGTGCAAAACCAACAAAGCACATCTTCTGCCTGGAGCAGATGACAATGCAATCAGCTTGGTACCCCCCAGCTGATTTTGATCTGAGACTGATTAGCTAATTCATCATTAGTATTTTAGGATTTGCATAAAGACATATTTTGTAGAATCTTCATTTATCACCTGTAATTGAAGGGCAGCTATTCCTGGAGATCCAGTCTGAACTGTGATTATTGTGTGGTAGTGAAACTTGAAAGATATTCTTATGTGTTAATGTGGAATGACAGGGAAAAAATTAGTTCCAAGTTTGGCCTCCAGGTTCAAATGAGGCACTTTGAGTGCAAGAAAGACACACAGAAATGTTTCCGTATTTAATGGATGTGGAACAGGACATGGGCAGAATGTCAGTCAAGAGAGAAAGACATAATGTTGATTTTATTATTAACTGTTGCTTACCAATTTGTGCAATATGAGCACCAGAGACGATGATGAGGCGCTATACCCATAAAATGATGTGAACAAGAGTTGCTCCCAGCAGTTACAGTCGAATCTCACCAATGTATTCCTCTATACTAGCCTTCAGTTCAGGTAGAGACCAAACTTACCATGGTAAACACATTCTTTTAGATATCACCAGAGTGAAAAGTCACATGGATTTAGATAATTGATCTTGCAGGCCATACATCTCGAAAACCTTCGTGGAAGGTCGCATTCAGCAGATCTTTCACTGGATGAGCGACATGTGGTGTTGCACCATCTTGCATGAAAACAGTTGTGTTTTTCCAAAGCAAGAATGTACAGGGATATGTTAATAATGTGCAGTTGTCATGGTACACCTTGACATGCCCTCTGGGTACATTGTCTTCAAAGAAGAATGAACCTAGAATAAAGGTACTTGTGAATACACACCTTGCAGTCACATATGGCGAATACAGTGGCTCTTCATCCACAACACATGCTTTAACAGTACCCAAAATTCGGCAGTTCTGTTTGTTCACTGGATTCTGCAGTGTGAAATGTGCCTCGTCACTCCATAGAATATTGCCCAGCCACGTCATCAACTATACAATCCATGCCAGAAATCGAAGAGGAAATCCTGAATGTTGCTGTGGATCATGAGGTTTCAGTTGCTGCACCATCTGAAGCTTGTACAGGTACCAGTGTAATACAGAGTGAGTCAAAAAGGACTTTACAACTTTGGAATGATATAGAAATTTATTGAGATAATTTACAGAATCATAAATGTGTTATTTTGTAGCAAACAACCTAAAGTTTGAGTCGTGTAGTGCATCAGTACCCCATTCCACCACCAGGAGCACCAGCATAATGCACTTCCACTGGTCGAAGCATGCTCTCTCTGTGTTTTGATTTCATGAAACAAACTCTGCAACAACTATTCGAACAAGTCATCTTCAACTGTTTAGCATAAATTTCACACCGAATGCACAAAGAACCTCCAAGCAGGCCTACAATTTACTCCTGGCACAAGAACTTTGTTGAGATGGATTGTTCACTACGACAGGATAAATTCCCAGGTCACCTGCGTGTTGATGACTTTGGAGAAAATTGTCACTGGTATTGTGTATCTCGATATGCTTGATCACTTTTTAATCCCAAGAATCGATGACCGAGATGGGATGGTTTACTGCCAGCAAAATGGTGCACCACCTCATTTCTTCATGGAAGTTCGAGATTTCCTCAATAATCGCTTCCCAGGTTGGTGGATTGGCCGTGAACTTGCTCCCCAGACAGACACTGACACTGCACAAGTTACACTCAGTTTGCTGCAGTGAGTATGGAAAGAAATTGATTACCAGTAACATGTTTGTCACATAACAAACGTTAGACCTTCTGTAAGTTACCTCAATAAATTTCTGTATCATTCCAAAGTTGTAAAGCCCTTTCTGATGCACCTTGCGTACACAGCAGAACTTTCTGTACTGTTAACCATGGGACAGACAATTCTTATGACACTGCACTAGTATATGCTGCACAGTGAGTTACAGCAACAGAAAACTCATGAAAACTCATCAATAACTTCCACCAAGAGGGGCACCTGCCTATTGCAGGTGCCACACCAAGCTCAAACGTTTTCAATTTCATTGTCATCTTGTTTAAGCCATTTAATGACATAGAACCTATCCTCAAACTTTTCTGTCAGTGGTGCTCTATCAGTGCACCGGTGTAATTGCTGCCATTCACTAAAATTGTTTCAGTACCAGCACGCAGTCTCTCTCCTTGAAAGCCATACTGTTCATTCACATTATGACTTGTAAGATGACAGCATGGATGTCATACCATCGTATAAACAGTGTACAGTGTCAGATCTGCACCTGGTGGCCAAGATTGGAACTTTCCCCCCCCCCCCCTCCCCCCCCCCCCCCCCCCAGCATAAATTGATTCTACATTAATGCATTAGCATGTCTATTAAGTTTCGCTTCCATATGATAATTACAACCCTCACTGAACCTATGGGAATAGCTGCACTTTAATTATAACCATGCCGTACACACACCACTTCAAATATATAATTAGCCATTCTCTTTCAAGAATAACAATAATATTTACAGAAAATCAGCTTTGCATACTTTTAGTATTTACAGAAGCCTTGGCAATGATGTAAATTTCGAATATAGTTATGTTCAACACTAATCAAAGATGTGTTGGCTAATCTACTTTGTGACAATGTAGGCCTGAGAAAATGTTTTATTATTTTTAATTTAGAAAATGATCTTTCACTGTGAGGCACTGTGACTAGCAATGTTAGGTACATTCTAAGTGCTGTCAGTAAATTCGAATATTCTGATATTGTTGCCTTCAGTCTGAAGACAGTTTGATACTGATCTTCACATTACTTTATGCTGTGTATCCCTGCATAACTGCTGTAACCTTCAACCATTTGAATCTGCTTAATGTAGTCAACCATTGGCCACCCCTCTAAAATTTTTACACCCTCTTATCAGTTGGTCTCTTGTTTTTGTCAGGTTGTGCCATAACACTCTTTTCTCCCCAATTTGATTATGGGGAAGTGGAATTGACACCTTTGCAGTTTATAATTGTGGGTGGCATAAGGTACTTTTTTCAGAATCTATCTTTACTAGAAAGCTATTTTTTTTTACAGCTTGTACTTTGAGTCTTCAGAAACGATTGTGTGTGATCATTTTTGCTATGTTGATTTTTTTTCTGTAAGAGTTACTTTTTTTTCCAAGTCTTACTTTTATTGCCTATAAATTTCTTATTAGTTGTCTAATAACTCACAGAAAATTTTATGGTTCTATCTTTAGTGAAAGCTTAGAAAATATAGTATATTAAATATGGAAAAAGAAAACTCACAGGAAATTGGGTTCAGAGTTAAAATTGCCATATAGCATAGCTACAGTCTTCATTTTCAACTGCATCCTCGAATCTTCTCAGAGCACCTCTTCTCATCTGCCATATTTTCTTTACTAAACATTTGAGTGAGTGGTTAGCATTTTGTAGCCTAGCATGTTTGAAGGTCAACGTGACACTGTCTTGGAGACAGCAGGAAATCTCAGTATCTCAAGAACCTGGTATTATGTAAAGTTGCCCCATTTAAATGATGGCACAGCAGCATATATGCCAAAATGATGTGTTATAATATCCACAAATTGCTACCATCTGTTATTAGGGTGTCAAATTTTACTCAAATCAGGTATTACAAAAATTAGGCACTCAAGTAATACCCCTATTTCAAATTGCAAAAGAGCTCAATGTTCCACCATTTTACTCAACTTTCCTATAGATCCTACAGTTTTTAATTAGGACTTACATATGTCCATAACCTCATTACATCCTTTTACGTAATTAAAAATGTTTCTGAAACTACACTATTTCACTCCCTGTATCTAAAATAGCTTTCTTTTCATGCCGTATTTTTTTATGCAAAGACTGAGTGAGAATGTTCCTGAAATAAATCGCCTTCACCATTTACAAACAAATGCCATAGTCAAAGAAGTCCAGAAAACGAGAGCATGTTTTTCCATCTGGCGAGCAGTGAAATTTCGTGTATGTCACGTACCACACAAATTAATCACTGGAAAGTGGAAGTCTCAAAATAAAGTGAAAAACAGATTTCCTGGTAGCCACAAAGTTTTAATTACATGTACCAGTTCAGAAAACTGATAAATTAATATGATTGCATTTGAAGCACAACCATGTGCAGTCTTGTCATTTTAAGGATTAGGTCCCATACAATATTTTAAGGAGGAAAAAAAAATATTCATTGTTTTCATCAAAAATCCAGTTCCACATCCCCTTAAATATCTCTACAGTAGTTAACTCATTCTACTGTATTACTACATTTCAAAAGCTTTTATTCCTTTCTTATTTCACTTTCGCACAAGGCTACACTGCAGACAGATACCTTCAGAATTGACTTTCTAACATTTAACAGTTATGAAAAGGATAGATTGTTACTCACCATAAAGGTGACACCTTGAATTGCAGGCAGGCACTGTTATTTATTTATTCCACCTGCTATTTTTTCCTTGTTATTACCAGTCAGAATTTTGTGTAGTCTTAGTCCTTAGTTTGCTACCGAAATAACAAAATCCATCTACTACTTGTAATGTCACATTCCTTAGTACAGTACCAGATTTATTTTGACTACATCCCATTATCCCTGTTTTGTTTTGATTAATATTTGTCTTAAAACCCCTTTTCAAGACCCTATCCATTGAGTTAAAAAGCTCTTTGAAGTCCTTTCTTTGTTGTCTCAGACAGAATTGCAATGTCATAAGAAAACGTCAAAGCTCTTATTTCTTCTTCTTGAACTTTAATTTCCTTTCTGGATTTCTACTTTGTTACCTTTAATATTTGCTTCCTGTACATACTGAAGAACATCGGGGGTAGACTACAGTGTCTCTGATTCCACTTTCAAATAATACCTCGTGTTCATGACCTTTGACTCTTAAAGCTGTAGTGTGGTATCTAAACAAGCCATAGATAAACATTTCCACTCTGTATTTCATCACAACTACACTCAGTATTTCAGAGAGTATATTCCAGTCGTCAGTCAAAAGCTTTCTCTAACTCTATCTATTCTATAAACAATAGTCTTTCATCAGTCTATTGTGTAACGTAATTTGAAGGGTACGTAAACTAAGAGAGAAGCAACCACCAGCCAGTAGCAGGTTATTGCATGGAGCACAGAAACACAGAAACAGGTAACTGAAAAGGGGTGTGTTCACACTATGTTTCGAGCACTAGCTTTTTTTCTAGCAGAAATACGCACGTTCACACATGCAACCACACAGACACTCAAATGTACACTCCCGTTGCCACTGGTTTTCGATACTTGATTATTGAAAGCAATTGCCTGAGCTGATGGAATTGGGGAGGGGGTAGGGAAGGCTGCAAGGAGGGGATAGCAGAAAGGAGGCAGTTCTTTGAACAATTAACTTAGCAACCACAGACAAGATGAAAAAGAGTGCAGATAGTAGAGCAAAAACAGGGTGTATACGGCCCGGGAGATCCGGGAAAAACCCGGGAATTTTTTCATCCGGGAAAAACCCGGGAATTTTTTCATCTGGGAAAAACCCTGGAATTTTTTCATTCGGGAAAAACCCGGGAATTTTTTAGAATTCCAGAGTTTTTCATTGTTTTAGATTTCAGTTAAATTTTTGTAGGTTTGACGTGTAAGATCTGATACGCTGACAAAGAACTTTAGCCCACTACTGCTGAATAATACTGCAGCAATGAAACAAATCAGAGAATAACACCAAAATAAAAGTTTAGTTGCATAGAAAATGGGTAATTTACACAATGCACAGACCAGTTTGCCGACACCGAAAAGTGTCAAAGGCTTTAGGTCGAAGATTATGCAGTAAGTCCGTAACAACTAACGTGCATTCAATGTGCGTGATGTCACAATTGTTTACATTTCTAACAGATCACTGGAAAATATTACGAATAGTGGCTTTCAAAGTAAATTTCCACGCAAGATGATTTATGTTACGTGTGAGAATGTGCAGTGAATTTCTTAAATCACAGGGCGTTATAACTCTCAAATGGTTCAAATGGCTCTGAACACTATGCGACTTAACTTCTGAGGTCATCAGTCGCCTAGGACTTAGAACTAATTAAACCTAACTAACCTAAGGACATCACACACATCCATGCCCGAGGCAGGATTCGAACCTGCGACCGTAGTGGTCACTCGGTTCCAGACTGTAGTGCCTAGAACCGCACGGCCACACCGGCCGGCTTATAACTCTCATTTAAAACGTGTAACACATGTTAAAAAAAGACCGAGCTTCAAGTTAGTTTTCATATTTAATGTTGTTCTTTCATAGATAAATTATGCAATCAATGGCAAAAAGTATAATTTGCCTTCAAAAAAAGGGCATAATGTTACTGAGCAATGTCACAAGTCTCTTCATGCCAGAACACTTCAACTTTTCTATAGTATAGAAATGATGAAGTGTTCTGGCATGCAGAGCAATACCAGTTCGCTTCTTTTGTACTTTTTTTGCCGGTGAATTGTATCTTCATCTCCGAACAGCTCTAACGTTCGCTATTATTTCTAACTAATCCAATAAATGGACAACAGAAGGCAGCACCAGTCAAGCGACAGGTAGCGGGACATCCGTACCTTGCTCTTGTACGATATTAGTCCAGTTTTAGAGCGAAAACCTGTCTCAAGCGCAGCTGCTATATTCCCTGCTGTAAAATTTGCTTTCAGTAAGGACAAGTATGTCTTTTACCTCTTCCATTCCTCAATTTTTTCTGATTTTATTATTGTTTTTATTTAAATACGAAAGCTTGCAGTTTAATCGTTGTTAAAGATCTTTAATTACTTTCTTTCGTTTTAGAATAATAAGAGAATTTTTCAGTAAAATATTGTGCGCATTTTTACAGTCTTTTCTTTTCAGATTTTCATGTTGCTAAATTTCTCCTCTGCTCTTTATTTTAATACTTAATTTCTTAACTTAGGTTTATTTTTCAAATATTTTTAATCATGAAAGTTATTGCTTGAAATGTATATTTAAACATCTATGGGAGTTAGCAGTTTAAAATAAATAACGCTATCATATTCATTTGTTTTAAAAACATTTAATTAAAGAAACATTTTAATTATTATTAGACAATACAAGAAATAATTTAGATGGAGGTACCATGTTTAACAACAAATACTGTAATTTAGGAATTGACTTTGGAGAATAACTCACTTGATTCGTTCTGTAATAGATTCTTGCTCTCTCTGAGCGTTTTGAATGGTCCCCTCTCTTCTCTTTAAGCTGTCTTATTTCTGCGTCAACAATCTTCCTTTTAGTCAGATGATCCTTTTTCCTGGATGACTCGTTTCGATTTTTGAGGTCTTCAGCGTATCGATCCTGTGAGTTTCTTACAGAGTGTATAAGGCACTTTGTTATAGGCACTCCTTGGACTCTGGCGTGTGTCTTGACTGCGTCGTACACCAGTCTTCTGCTCACTACAGATTGTTCCCTCATATTCTCGAAGAGGCACTCTTTGTTCACCGAGAATCCTCGCTCCGCAACTGCTTGACCGTGCGACAAAGTGAGCGCAATTTCCATTGCCTTCTGCAACCCGTGGCACGTTGTATTCTGGTTCTTGAGAAATTTCATCCAGAACTCATCCAGTCGTTGCTCCTTTTTGTTGAATGTTTCGAATTTTGTTTTGCAGTTCTTCTTCAAAACAGAAGCGTATTGCACTTCTGCTTTATCGGCACATCCACCGTCCATCCAATTGCTCTCCACCAAAATCTGTAGAAAGGAATGAAATCGTTTGGGTCCAGCCTTTCTACACGCTATTGTGGGATCAAAGCAGCTTACAGCTTTTGTCAACCTAAAGTGTAGGGGAGATTTCTCCATCAACTTTGACACGAGCTTGATCATTTCTCTTCTGCATTCGTTCCGGAACTTAGCGATTTCAAGGGCTGTGAGAGACCTGCACTTTCTGAACTCATTCTTGATGGTGAACCCAATCTTGACGTGGTTCACACGCAAAAGATTGGATTCTTTGTCCAAATTAACTGATGGCAATATCTTCGTCGGCTGGACAAATCGTGTCATCGTTGTCTCCATTATCTCTGTCAAAGCAGAGTGGAGGAACGGTGCTAGCAGCCAATCGGATTGGAAATCCTTTAGGAAAGGTGTCAAGTCTCCAGCAAGAGTCTTGAAAAAGGCAATTTTCGGACCGAGTAGCTTGTCCTTGAGGTGATCCTCCACTACTCTGTAGCTAGCACATTTTGGTTTGTTTTTTTCTTCCAGTTTTCCAACAAATATTCGCAGAAACGGAAGCTCGCTCAGCAACTTCCACGTTCTCCAGTCATCGGATCGCGCAAAACTTTAAGGGAAACAGTTCTGATTCCATTGTCGAAATATACAGAGCTCTTCTGGCAGGGACATCCTTAAAAAGATTGTGCACGGCACTTAAAAGCTGAATTATCATCCACTGTGTTTCCTGAATTGCGGACTTGAAGGCGCCGTGAACAACGTGAAACCCACGTGTTCCAATTTCCAGTAAAATGGTGTCTACTCCTTCAATTTCTTTCAAAAAATTTTAAGTTCCCTTAAGAACGCGAAGTTGACATTAGGGCCGTCCATCGATACTTGTAAAAGTGTTTTCATCGCTTTGCCGGGAATTTTTTTCTTGAAGGACTCGATTAGCTTAGCTGCTGTCAAACTGCCTAGAAAAGCGGATGCGTAGTAACGGGTACACACTAGATTTTGTTGATGTCCCAATAACGCACTAAAATGTCCATCTGGATTCTTTTGCACACTTTGTTCAAGGATTCGTCAAAACAAACAACAATCCTTGATGCATTTACGAGGTCAGATTTAATTTCAGACTCAAAGAAGGGAGCTAGTCCATATTGCACGATATAACCGATTTTGTCCTTTTGTGAACGCATGCTCTTGGCCACTTCACTATCAGGGAACATTCCGAGGAAAAGCAACACGTCATTCGCAGAACTGCGCAGTGACTTGTGTGAAACGATGCACTCCAAACACCGCAGTATTTCCGCTTTTGTTACTTCGTCCTTTATTGTCATCCGATCAATTCCTCTCAGTTTATCCCCGGGTTTTGACATTGCAGTTACACCCTTCTGCAGAGGTGCAACAATTCCAGAGGCCAACGCCACTGTTGTTGGCCCAGCTGAATCCGCAGATATGGTAGTGGAAGTAGAATCTGTCTGTCGGGTTGAATTGGTCGCCGCCGGTCGGGTGTAGACGTGCAAACTTGCTGTGCTTCTCATGGTACCTGCTTTGGCAACGTACTTCTTGGATTTTGTCATGTGACTTGTAGGAGCCGATCTTCCCATGGTATGGATGTTAATGAGGGTCCCTGGACATAATCCAAATTTAGCTCTATAAAGGTCTGTGGGTACTTTCACCAACCAATCCTTGAATGCTGGCTCTGAAAGCCAGCTATCTTGAAAACCAATCGACATGATGCAGTCGCAGTGATTGTTGGTGGGCAACCTTTACTGGAGAAAGAGGAACGATGGATGTAAATAAGTCTGCGCCTCGTTATTTTGCATTATGAAATATGACACAATGAGTGTTACCTACCTTGTCAGTTTACAAAACTTTATCCCGCACGTGCGCAGAACTGAATTCAACAGATGAGCTGAACACACTGACTACTGACAGACTGTGTTATTTGAAAACCGAGCGAAGCATGTTTGACAACACTGTTTCTGCCAAGCAACAATCAGCGTTAATTATGATATTATTAGTAGCGCTGCGTTTTTTGACCCTGTAGGAAACTATGAATGAGAAGACTTATCAACCAGTCTTACTCCAGTAATCTGTTGCAAGTTTCTAGCTAATTTTACATGTACAGTACAGCACCTCAATTATAAAGACGAAAGATATTTAAGGCCACCGCGCTCATCGACCAAAGTTCTGAAGGCTTCGCCACCTTTTTGTTCTAGCTTATTCTTTATCATGAGGCTTCTCTCTCTCTCTCTCTCTCTCTCTCTCTCTCTCTCTCTCTCTCTCTCTCTCTCGGCTGCTATTGGTTACTTGCTCTCGTCTCCCATCAACAATTTCTGTTATGAAGTCTGCCAGTTACAAACGACTTGGCCTACCAGTTACTTTACAGCTGAGGTGCGCTCTACTGTATGTAAAATTTCCAAAGTGCTTTAGGTCTTGGTAGACCTTCTGTTGTACATATACCGATTTTTAATTTAAAGTCTAGATTCTGTACCAGCGTACATGTTGATTTACTTGTAGAGGAATGATTTACCCGATTAATTTTAAAATATGGTTACTTGCCATCCAGTATATTGAAAATGTCGCTTTTTATGTATCCCTCCGTACCTAGAAATGTAATAAACGCTCTTCAGCTGTTATTGTTGTCTTCACGTTATGTTTTCTTGCTGTTCTTTGAAGTATTTGCAAGCCCCCTCTCCATATTTTTCTGCTAATCAAGTCCGTAGTAAAGGAAACACTCTGAATGATAATTCAGTTTGTACATGCCTTGTAAAACCTATTTAAGGATTTCCATTCCGGAGTAGCTCTGTTTATTTGGAACAAGGAATCGGAACGGTTGCCCTTGAAGTTTTGCGTGATTCGATGGCTGGAGAACTTAGATGTTGCGGAGTGTGCTCTAGTAACTGCTTCTGTATATGTGAATGTGTATTGCAAAGATAGAGCACAAAAACAACCCAAAACGTGCTAGCTACACGGTAGTCTATGATCATCTGAAGAACACACTACTCATCTCAATAAACTCGTATTTCAAGACTCTTGCTCCAGACGTTTCTTCTTTAATTATTGACCACCTTACGTAATGTTTTTGTTTACCACTTATCTGCCTGCTAGTATTTTCCTGTAATGCTGTCTCAACATTTTTTTCTCTTTACATATACCAAGTTATACTTTTTGGCATTGGATGTATAAACGGCAATTGTTTTATTTGTATTTAATCACGGTAACAGCGGCTGTATTATTATGGCATTTCACGGTATTGGGATTTTGAGCAGGCATGTAATGATGTTAGCTGCTGAAAGCGATGGCTCATCTTTCGTGTGATCGATTGCTGGCTTGGTCACTTCACCTCACCATCTCAGCTGGCAGCGATGTCTCTTTCCACTTCATCTAGTCACTGGATCGCTTTGCATTGACCAGCTGACGCCATGGTGACTGCTCCTATTCTCTCCCATCCTTCATTGCCACTCCAGTCCCAGTCAGGCAGAATGCAGAATGCTCTCAAAGATCCCTAGACCTTGTTGACAGTGCTCGCAGCCTTACGTCAGTGGGTGTTTAAATGTTGTACAGTATATTCGGAGTGTCGAATAAAAACAATGTAAAAGTTGTTGCATCACTCTTCGAGAAAACATGA
The DNA here is from genome assembly GCF_021461395.2 of Schistocerca americana. Classification (NCBI taxonomy): domain Eukaryota; kingdom Metazoa; phylum Arthropoda; class Insecta; order Orthoptera; family Acrididae; genus Schistocerca; species Schistocerca americana. The sequence continues at coordinate 495,333,187 of NC_060119.1, read as the reverse complement.
CACTGACTAGAGCTAAGTATAAACTTCACTTTATATAGGTTCTCCTAAATCACTGCAGCCGTCGAAATAAAAACTAAGTAAATTGTGTTATTGGAAAACGGCTTTACCGGCCGGTGTGGCCATGCGGTTCTAGGCGCTTCAGTCTGGAACCGCGTGACCGCTACGGTCGCAGGTTCCACTCCTGCCTCGGGCATGGATGTGCGTGATGTCCTTGGGTCAGTTAGGTTTAAGTGGTTCTAAGTTCTAGGGGACTGATGACCACCGATGTTAAGTCCCATATTGCTCAGAGCCATTTGAACCATTTTTGAAAACGGCTTATGGAAAGGTTAGGGGTTTTATGCTTCCGAGCACTTTAGGAAACTAAATCCAGCAAAACACAACGCGTTTTGGAAATATCTTCGATTCGCATCGGCATTTGAACTGCATGTTTGCGTAGTAAGAAAGTATATCTATGAAATACATCAAATACAGCAGTTTAGTTTCCGAAGCAGTTTTAGGTTCCTGCCTGACCATGCCCTCCGAGAAAAAATAGCAAAACTTTGTTAATGCCCAATATTATATGTGAAAGTTCAGCTTTTCGTGAAGATATAGTGTACTTACATTACTTTAACCCATTAATCTTTCGTCTTTGTATGGTCGTGCAACTAACAATGATGCTGCTAGTGGTTGAGTACATATCATGTCTTACGCACTGAACGAGGCCCACGAGAAAGACAGGCCGCGGCGCGTACGTCACGAAGAACGGCCTGAGCTCGCTCGTTCCCTTAACTCAGCGGGAAAAATGCGTTACTAAATCTGTTAACTCGCAACCGGGTGTGTGCATACTAACGAGAATTGCATCTCGTACTGGAATCTGTTATTATGAAGTATTACTGATTACTGTTTGTACAACAAAATTTAAAATCAATTCTCGATAGAAATGGTATATTACCACTCATTTATAGCATTTAGTCTCTTCTTCATAACAGTTCTCCTTTCATAGAAGATGTGGTGCCTTATGCAACTGATAATCATTTTGGCATGATTTTAATTGCCAAATTAGAGCTTGTTAGTAGGCCTACGGACTTCCTATCATTGTAGGACTAATAATAGTGGATTCTAATAGCCAATGCAATTCTCGTTCGTACATACACATTTAGTTACGAGTTAACCGGTGTAGAAACGCACTTTGCTGAGTTCAGCAAGCACGGCCGCGCCGCGGCCTATCTTTCTCGTAGGCCCCATGCTCTGAATAACCGCCGTCATTCGCTAGCGAAATCACGTGCTCCGAATAACCGCCGTCATTCGCTAGCGAGATTACGTGGCATGAGCTATGACTGCCTGACAAAAGTGCATCGCTCAACGCAATCTATTTTAGAGCTTCGGAAGCTACCATGCTGTAACATGTAGAATTTGTGTATATACTTTTGCAATACGAAAATAAACTCTGTCCATATTGTCTCGCATCAATCATCTTTCCAAACGCATTGTTTTTCCAGTTTCCTAAAGTGCTGGGACGTCCTCCGCCGGTATAAGACCTTCACGATTCAAAGGACTGACAGGTTTTACAGCTCCTAGGGAAAGTATACTGTTGCTTAACACGGATGTATTTTTACCCGCTTTATATGTAATTTCATCCGGGAGAGATTGTTTTTAACCGGGAAAAATCCGGGAATTTTTTTTTTTTTCTTGTCCACGTAGACACCCTGAAAGAGATGTAGAAAAAGGGGGGGGGGGTTGAGTTTAGGGATGCATAGCGATATTCGATAAATTGGGTGGATGGCGGAACACTCCTTTGGGTGGTCTGGAGAGGATTTTGGATAGGGTAATTCTCATCTCGGGGCACAAGAAGAGAGAGTCGAATATCTGATAGAGAATGTTCTGTGCTTCTCCAGGCCAGGATGATACTGGGTGATCAGAGAAGTGCTGGTCGGTGGTTGGTTAACAGGTTTACTGGTGTCTGAGGAACAGATGGCACAGGATATTTGTTTATGGATGAGTTTGATTGGATATTGTCTGTCAGAAAACACTGTGGCAAGGTTATTGGTATGTTTTGACAACTCCTGATTTCAACTGCAGATGTTGTGTCCAGGGTGTAAGGAATAGACTTTTGACATGAAATGGATGACAGCTGTCAAAGTGGGGGTACTTTTGGTGGTCGGTGTGCACTTGATATGGGCAGACATATTGATGAAACCATATGAGAAATGGATATTGACATCAAGGAAGATGGCTCGAATAGTTGAGGAGGACTGGGTGAAACGCGTTGGAGAACATGTATTGTGGTTGTCCTTGCTGTGCGTCAGAGTTGTGAAAATATCATCAGTTTGTCTGAACCTGAAAAGAGGTTTTAGGCGTTGACTAGATAGGAAGGACTCTTCCAGACGGTCCATATATAAGTTGTCATAGAATGGCGCCATCCGGTACCATGGACTTGTTGTAGATTTGGCCTTTGGAATTGAAATAATTGTGGGGCAAGATGTGGTTGGCTAGAGGATTATGAAGGAGGTTGTGGGTTTGGTGTCGGGGGGATGTTGAGAAAGGTAGTGTTCCGTGACCACAAGGCCATGGACATGAGGGATGTTGGTGTATAAGGATGTTACATCCACATATCCAACCTTTGCTCTTCCTTTGCAACCTCTGTTCCTATTCCCAAGTCTGCTTCAGCTGCTCCTTGTCAATGCATCAAGCCACCTTCCAAGACATTGATCTCCAACTCTCAGATGACCCCACAAATAAAACTGTTCATATAAACTGCACCAACCACCAATAGCATTTCCACTTTGCCAGCTGTCACTCATCCTATCTTAATGTGTTCTTTACAGCCTCAGCATCTGTGGATGTAGCATCTGCAGTGAAAGCAGGTGGTGGGTATACCTATAATCTTAAAAGAGCCTTTACTGACACAATATCCTGTCCAGCTCATCCATAAATAAATCTCCCATGCCATCTGTTCCTCTGTCACCAGTAAACTTGTTAACTAGCGACTACCCAGCATTCCTCTGAAACCCAATATCAACATAGCCTTGTAAAACTCAATAACATTCTATAGCAGGGCTTCGGCTACCTCCCATTGTAATGTAAAATGAGAGTTATCCCATCCAACATCCTACACACATTCCCCAAAGGATTGTTCCATCACCCACCCAACTTAAAGAATATACTTCTCCATATTTATTCCACTCCTGCTCCAGATTTATTTATTTATTTATCGTATGACATGCCTGCAGCATATTTACAAAAATTGTCATTACATTGCAAAGGAATATACAGGGTGTACAAAAAGTCCTGGAACACTTTCAATATACACTACTGGCCATTAAAATTGCTACACCAAGAAGAAATGCAGATGGTAAATGGGTATTCATTGGACAAATACATTATACTAGAACTGACATGTGATTGCATTTTCACACAATTTGGGTGCATAAATCCTGAGAAATTAGTACCCAGAACAACCACCTCTGGCCGTAATAATGGCCTCGATACGCCTGGGCATTGAGTCAAACAGAGCTTGGATGACGTGTACAGCTGCCCAAGCAGCTTCAACACGATACCACAGTTCATCAAGAGTAGTGACTGGCGTATTGTGACGAGCCAGTTCCTCGGCCACCATTGACCAGACGTTTTCAGTTGGTGAGAGATCTGGAGAATGTGCTGCCCAGGGCAGCAGTTGAACATTTTCTGTATCCAGAAAGGCCCGTACAGGACCTGCAACATGCGGTCGCGCATTATCCTGTTGAAATGTAAGATTTCGCAGGGATCGAATGAAGGGTAGAGCCACGGGTCGTAACATATCTGAAATGTAATGTCCAGTGTTCAAAGTGCCATCAATGCGAACAAGAGGTGACAGAGACGTGTAACCAATGGCACCCCACTCCATCACGCTGGGTGGTACGCCAGTATGGCGATGACGAATGTGCGTTCACAGCGATGTCGCCAAACACGGATGCGACCATCATGATGCTGTAAACAGAACCTGGATTCATCCGAAAAAATGAGGTTTTGCCATTCGTGTAGCCAGGTTCGTCATTGAGTACACCATCGTAGGCGCTCCTGTCTGTGATGCAGCGTCAAGGGTAACCACAGCCATGGTCTCCGAGCTGATAGTCCATGCTGCTGCAAACGTCGTCGAACTGTTTGTGCATATGGTTGTTGTCTTGCAAATGTCCACATCTGTTGACTCAGGGATCGAGACGTGGTTGCACGATCCTTTACAGCCATGCGGATAAGATTCCTGTCATCTCGACTGCTAGTGATAAGAGGTCGTTGGGATCCAGCACGGCGTTCGTATTACCCTCCTGAAACGACCGATTCCATATTCTGCTAACAGTCATTGGATCTCGACCAACGCGAGCAGCATTGTCACGATACAGTAAACCTCAATCGTGATAGGCTACAATCCGACCTTTATCAAAGTCAGAAACGTGATGGTACACATTTCTCCTCCTTACACGAGGCATCACAACAGTGTTTCACCAGGCAACGCCGGTCAACTGCTGTTTGTGTATGAGAAATCGGTTGGAAACTTTCTTCATGTCAGCACGTTGTAGGTGTCGCCACCGGTGCCAACCTTGTGTGAATGCTCAGAAAAGCTAATCATTTGCATTTCACAGCATCTTCTTCCTGTTGGTTAAATTTCACGTCTGCAGCACATCATCTTCGTGGTGTAGCAATTTTAATGGGCAGTAGTGTACAAATATATTTAAAATAAATAATTAACTAGTGAATAAAATATTTCAGCATGCAAGTGGTCAGTGTGATATGATATACAGAAATATGACATGTATCATGTGAGACGAAGTTATTGGTTACACATCGATGTCCAGGTCTTGGATCCACTTCATAGCTCGAGGAGTGGCTTCTATGAAGTCCTCTTCTGATCCATTGAATTTCCTAGTAGGGCACACTTTTGTGATGTGGTCCAGAGTTTGCTCAGATGCTCCACAATCACAGCTTGGGTTATCTACGAATCCTCATTTATAGAGCGTGGCCTTGCATCTAGTGTGGACTCTTCGGATACGGTGGAGCTTAACCCAGTCTTTCATAGCAAGGTCGAACACTTTTAGTGCTTTTGAGGGATCCGTTTTAAGGCGATAATTACTGAGTTCTCCCATTCCTTTTTCCAAGCGTCTTTAAGGTTGAAGCTATCCTGTCCTCTTATGTAGCTGGTATTCCATATCGGGTTTCGTGACTTCAGTCAGTGATTTGGTAAATTTCTAATGACGTCTTGAATAGGTAGGCATCTTGCATCATCTGTTTGTGTTATTTTTTACCATTCTTTAATAGATAGTTTTGGCACAAAAATTTGTGGAATGAGAAAAGTTATTGCTTGGAGTGTAATGCATCGCAGCGCAATGTACCCTTTCTATCTCCAACAAGTTCAGTGTTTTAGTGAGGTGGATTTTGGTCCTAGATTAACGTTCTGTCAGTAGCTGCAACAACAAGCTGTAGGCTAACTAAAGATTGTGTTATATTGGCAGGACGCTTAGAAAATGTGACAGATCTACTAAGCAGACTGCCTACACTAAGGTTGTCCATGCTCTTTTAGAATACTGCTGCCCGGTGTAGGATCCTTACCAGATACTCTGCAAAGAATTGACTGCCATTGCCCTAGAAACCTTCCAGCACCTGATTGAGCATATGCCTCCAAAAGTGGAAGCTGTCATGAAGGCTAAGGGTGGCTGAACACCATATTGAATTCCAGCATTGCCAGTAGAGGGCGCCACGGACGTGTAAGTAATTTTCAGCCGGGTGTCCAGATACTTTTGATCACATAGTGTACTTAGGGAGAAATGATCACCATGATAAAATAAGGGAAATCAGAGCTCTTACAGAAAGATATAAGTGTTCGTTCTTTCTGTGAGCAACACGAGATTGGAATAATGAAGAATTGTGAAGGTGGTTTGATGAACTGTCTGCCAGGCTCTTATATGCGATTTGTAGAGATCCATGTAGATGTAGATGTGCAGTATTGTTACGATTTCCTAACGAGGATAACGTTTACACAGAATCAAGACAGTGGTGGCTGGTAACCATGTAGTCACAATTATCTCACAAACTGTTCATTTTACAGGACTCTGTTTACTATGACTTTTTTGCCTCCAATCTCGTTCACTTTCAGTTATATGCATTTGTTCTATTAGTTATGATACGCAGGGTGTATCAGCAATGCTGACATTACTGTACAGCATTTTATACGGACATGACAAGTAACCAACTGTCGATTCACGTGACTGGCCATACCAAACTGTGGCAAACCACAAATTTGACCATACGGTTGCCGAATTTGCTGAACACGACAACAGAAATGTCTTGAGTTGTATCTCCAACATATCCCACAGTCTCACTATCCACCTGGCTTCAACCTCTGCTTACCTGTTCCCACAGCCTCACCATAATTTTTCCCTTCTCTTTTCTGCCCATTCTGCTTCTCCATCCACATTGTACAATGTTTTCTTCCACCACTCTTCCTGCTCCTCCCATGCAGGCATAATCTCCCCCTTCTCCCCCCCCTCTCTCCCCCCTCTCACCCCCCTCTTTCCGCCCTCTCCCCCCTATCCCCCCTCTCCACCTCTCTCCACCTCTCTCCACCCTCTCTCCACCCTCTCTCCACCCTCTCTCCCCCCCTCTCTCCCCCCCCTCTCTCCCCCCTCTCTCCCCCCTCTCTCCCCCCTCTCTCCCCCCCTCTCTCCCCCCTCTCTCCCCCCTCTCCCCCCCTCTTTCCCCCCCTCTCTCCCCCCCTCTCTCCCCCCCTCTCCCCCCCTCTCTCCCCCCCTCTCTCCCCCCCTCTCTCCCCCCCCTCTCTCCCCCCCCTCTCTCCCCCCCTCTCTCCCCCCCCTCTCTCCCCCCCCTCTCTCCCCCCCTCTCTCCCCCCCCCCTCTCTCCCCCCCTCTCTCCCCCCCCTCTCTCCCCCCTCTCTCCCCCCTCTCTCCCCCCTCTCTCCCCCCTCTCTCCCCCCTCTACCCCCCTCTCCCCACTCTCCCCCTCTCTCCCCCCTCTCTCCCACCTCGCCCCCCTTCTCCCCCCCCACTCCCCCCTCTCCGCCCTCCCCCCTCTCTCGTCCCTCTCTCGCCCCTCTCTACCCCCCTCTCTACCCCCCTCTCTACCCCCCTCTCTCCCTCTCTACCCCCCGCTCTCTCCCCCTCTCTACCAACCTCTCTCTCCCCCCATCCCCCTGCCCCCTCCCCCTCCCCCCATCCCCCTGCCCCCTCCCCCTCCCCCTCTCCCTCCTGTCACACCCCCTCTCCCGCCTCTCCCCCATCGGCCCCTTCTTCCGGCGCGCTCCCCCTATCTCCCCCCTCCCCTTCTCTCCCCCACTCGCCCTCTCTAACCCCCCCTCTCTCCCCCCCCCCCCTCTCTCACCCTCTCTCTTCCACCTCTCTGCCCCCCCCCTCTCTCACCACCTCGCTGTCCCCTCTCTGTCTACACACTCTGTCCCCTCTCTGTCTAAACACTCTGTCCCCTCTCTGTCTACACACTCTGTCCCCTCTCCCCCCCACTCTCTCCCCCCCACTCTCTCCCCCCACTCTCTCCCCCCACTCTCTCCCCCCACTCTCTCCCCCCACTCTCTCCCCCCACTCTCTCCCCCCACTCTCTCCCCCCACTCTCTCCCCCCACTCTCTCCCCCCACTCTCTCCCCCCACTCTCTCTCCCCCACACTCTCTCCCCCCCCCCCAGGGGATCCACAACTCTTTTGTGGATACGTGCGTAGCGAGCACGGGGCCCCGAGCTAATGTGGCCTTCCTTCCTTTCCGGGCTGCATACCTTCCCTTTCCGCATCCTTCCCCATCCCCTGTCTTCACCCCCCCCCCCCCTCACCTCTGGCTCTTTCCTTCACTTTCTCCCCCTCTGGGAGTATGGTTTGTGCCTACGTCCGGAGACGGACGCTTGTAAATGTACCGCATTTTTCTTCTTCCTTGCTTGTATGTCTTCTTCCTTCCCTTGTCCTTCTCCTTTCCTTACCTCTTCTCTTTACCCTTTTCTCCGCTGCGGCGTTTGAGACCCCCTCTTCTTTCCTTTCCCTTTCTCTTTCTTCCTCCCTGTGCGTGTCTGAAGGCCGACCCACGCACTTCCATGCGTAGCCGGTGACGGGGTAACGCGTAATTCCCCGCCCCGGGTGGACAGGTAGGACACGTACGTACCCCCTGGTAAAGGCCAGGCCCAGGGAGGGGTGATTACCCGAGCTGATACCTTCCGAAAGTGCCGATTGGTCCCTCCGTCCGTTTGTCGGGAGGTGTGACCTGAGGTGTGAACAATCACCTAAGGCGGGTGTGCCCTCGGTGAGGGCCCCCACAAGGGAGGAGCGCGCCATCGGAGACGCCGGTAATCATGGGGGATTCTTCCGCAATGGTTTCCTCACCTTCCACTATGTCTGCTCACAAACGTAAGTTCACTGAGTCTCAGCCACAGTCAGTTCTTCCATCGTTGCCACAGTTCCTTGTTGTTTCTCGGTCTGACGAAGGTCACGACTTTTCCACGGTCAACCCTTTCATTATTCAGAAAGGTGTCGACGCAATTGCGGGTCCTGTAAAGTCTTGTTCCAGATTACGGAATGGTACCCTGTTGTTAGAAACACACAGTGCCCTCCAGGCTCAAAAATTGCTGCGTACTTCTCTGCTCCACACCTTCCCTGTCCGGGTGGAACCGCACCGTACCTTAAATTCCTCGCGTGGAGTAGTTTATACACGCTCCCTCGATGGATTGTCTGACGAAGAAATTCAGCACTACCTGTCTGACCAGGGCGTCACCGCTGTTCGTCGGGTTATGAAAAGGGTTGACTCGAACATCATTCCAACCCGCACTGTCTTCTTGACATTTGACAAAGTTCAACTCCCATCAAAAATCAAAGCAGGCTATGAGATAATTTCCGTTCGCCCTTATGTCCCAAACCCTACGCGTTGCTATCGATGTCAGCGGTTCAATCACACCAGCCAGTCCTGTTCCAATCCGGCCAAATGTGTTACGTGTGGCAAGGATGCCCATGAGGGTGCTTGTCCACCTCCATCCCCACACTGCATCAACTGTATGGGTGACCACGCTGCTTCCTCTCGAGATTGCCCCGTTTTTAAGGATGAAAAGCTCATCCAGGAAATAAGAGTGAAGGAAAAGGTGTCGACCTTTGCTGCTCGAAAGTTACTCGCCAGTCGACAGCCCACCGTGCCTCAGAAAGGAAAATACAGCACTGTCCTTGCTTCTCCTCGGCCAACAAAGGAGGCGGCCACGCAGACTTGCGACCTCACATTTAGTACCACGGTCGTCAGGTCGGCCAGCGCAAAGATCGCCCGTTCAACCTCACCACTTTTGCCTGCCCACTCTATGGCTCACCCTTCGTCGGGTTCTGCTAAATCTCGAGCCCAAAAGTCAGACGCCAAGTCTTCGAAAAAAGAGCATTCTCGTGAAGAGTTTTTACGTACTGCAACTTCACAACCATCGGTTCCTCCTTCATCTAAACATCATACCTCCAAGAAGGCTACGAAGAAACACAGTTCCTCTCCTTCTCCGCCAAGGCGTGTCCCATCTACAGCACCACCTGGCGGAAATCGCCCTCGGCCATCTTCCGTGTCGCCGAGGCGCACTGCTGGTGGCCGGTCAACTGGCCGATCGTTGGTGGCAGGAGCTGCTCCTGACCAACCTATGGATCAGGATCTTCTGCCTTCGACTGAATGCCATTCCATGCTGTCGGTCGCAAGCTCTGAGCAGTTGTTGAGTTGACAGCACCCTTGGTCACGTTTCTCCATTTTCTGTTCACCCTATGTCCATTATCCACTGGAATATCCGCGGCATTCGCGCCAATCGGGATGAATTGTCGATCCTCTTACGATCCTACTCGCCGGTCATCTTCTGTCTTCAGGAAACAAAGCTGCGTCCCCATGACGGCTTTGTTCTCCCTCATTTTCAGTCCGTCCGATATGACCTCCCCTCTGTCGAAGGCACTCCAGCCCATGGAGGACTCATGATTCTGCTCCATGATACTCTCCATTATCACCCAATCCCCTTAAACAGTTCCTTTCAAGCTGTCGCCGTCCGTCTTTCCCTTTCTGGATACACGTTCACTCTATGTACGGTATACATTCCATCGTCTACACCACTGGCACGAGCTGATCTCCTTCATCTTCTTGATCAGCTTCCACCCCCCTATTTGCTGGTTGGGGACTTCAATGCCCACCACCCGCTTTGGGGATCTCCACATCCTTGTCCACGTGGCTCACTATTGCTAGACGTCTTCCACCAAGCGGATCTGGTCTGCCTCAACACTGGGGTCCCCACGTTTTTGTCTGCCTCCACGGCAAATTTATCTCATTTGGACCTTGCGGTCGGTTCTGTTCCGCTAGCCCGGCGCTTCGAATGGTTCGCCCTTGATGATACACACTCGAGTGACCACTTTCCATGTGTCCTTCGACTGCAGCCTCAACTGCCATATCTGCGCTCGCGACGCTGGAAGTTTGCCCAAGCCGATTGGACACTTTTTTCGTCTCTAGCGACATTCGATGACCGTCGCTTTCCCAGCGTCGACGATGAGGTGACACATTTTACCGACGTTATTCTCACAGCTGCGGAACGTTCAATACCACGCACCTCCGAATTGCCCCGGCGCCCCCCAGTTCCTTGGTGGAACGAGGCATGCCGTGACGCAATACGTGAGCGGCGACGTGCTCTTCGCATTTTCCGTCACCATCCAACTTTGGCCAACTGTATCCGATATAAGCAGCTCCGTGCGCGATGCCGTCGCGTCATCCGCGATAGCAAGAAGGCAAGCTGGCAATTCTTTATTAGCTCATTTAACACCTTCACTCCCTCCTCGGAAGTTTGGAGTCGGCTTCGACGGTTCTCAGGCGCGCCTAGTTTCTCCCCGGTCTCTGGGCTCACTGTCGCGCATGATACCTTAGTGGACCCCGTCGCAATTTCTAACTCATTGGGTCAGCACTTTGCTGAGATTTCGAGCTCTTCAAATTACCCGCCAGCGTTTCTCCCGAAGAAACGTGCAGCGGAAGTGCGACATCTTGCTTTCTCCTCTCAAAATCGCGAAAGCTACAATACTGTTTTCTCCATGCGCGAACTCCAACATGCACTCTCTTCTTCTCGCTCCTCCGCCCCAGGACCGGATGGTATCCATGTCCAAATGTTGCTGCATTTATCAACCCATAGCCTGCGCTACCTCCTTCGCCTTTATAATCGAATTTGGACCGACAGTACCTTTCCCAGGCGATGGCGGGAAGCTATTGTCGTTCCCGTTCCGAAACCTGGAAAGGACAAACATCTCCCCTCTAGCTATCGCCCCATTTCTCTCACGAGTAGTGTCTGTAAGGTTTTGGAGCGTATGGTGAATTACCGTTTAGCTTGGTGGCTGGAATCCCGCAGTCTTTTAACACCAGCCCAATGCGGATTCCGACAACATCGTTCTGCCGTTGACCATCTTGTTGCTCTCTCCACTTATATCATGAACAATTTCCTCCGGAAACGCCAAACGGTAGCAATATTTTTTGATCTGGAGAGAGCATACGATACCTGTTGGAGGACAGGCATCCTCCGCACACTGTTCTCTTGGGGCTTTCGAGGCCGGCTGCCCCTTTTTCTTCGCGAATTTATGGCAGAGCGCACATTTAGGGTGCGGGTGAACACTACTCTATCCCGTATTTTCTCCCAAGAAAACGGGGTACCCCAGGGCTCCGTGCTGAGTGTTGTACTGTTTGCCATCGCCATTAATCCAATTATGGATTGTCTCCTTCCTGATGTCTCGGGCTCCCTCTTTGTGGACGATTTTGCGATCTACTACAGCTCTCAACGGACCAGCCTTCTTGAAAGACGTCTTCAAGGATGTCTCGATCGCCTCCACTCGTGGAGCATCGAAACCGGCTTCCGTTTCTCACCCAGTAAGACCGTTTGTGTTAATTTTTGGCGACGTAAGGAGTTTCTTCCGCCCTCCTTACATCTCGGTCCTGTCAACCTTCCGTTCTCCGACGTCGCTAAATTCTTGGGTCTTATGTTTGACAGAAAACTGTGCTGGTCCTCCCACGTTTCCTATCTTTCGGCTCGCTGTCTGCGTTCCCTTAACACCCTCCGTGTCCTGAATGGCACCTCTTGGGGAGCGGACCGAGTGGTCCTTCTCCGCCTCTATCGCGCCTTAGTGCGCTCGAAATTGGATTATGGAAGCATAGTCTACTCCTCTGCTCGGCCGTCTATTCTTCGGCGTCTCGACTCTATCCACCACCGTGGATTACGTTTAGTGTCTGGAGCTTTTTACACCAGCCCTGTGGAAAGCCTTTATGCTGAGACTGCTGAACCTCCGCTATCCAATCGGCGGGCAGTCCTTCTGAGTCGTTATGCTAGCCATTTGTCTTCCATGCCTGCTAATCCAGCCCATGACCTTTTTTTCGACGCCTCCCTTGATGTCGGGTATGCAGGCCGCTCCTCCTCCCTACTACCCCCGGGAGTCCGCTTCCGTCAACTGCTCCATTCTCTTTCCTTCCGCTTTCCTAAAACCTTCTTGACAACTTGGGGTACAGCACCGCCTTGGCTCCGTCCCCGGATCGACTTGCTCAGAGACCTCTGTCAATTTACCAAGGATGGTACCCCTACACTTGTTTACCGTCGGGCATTTGCTGCTCTATGTGCACAAATGACGGAAGCCACATTTATTTACACCGATGGCTCGAAAACATCGTTAGGTGTAGGGAGTGCCTATATTGTTGGCGACACCCCAAATCACTTCCGGCTTCCCGACCTGTGTTCGGTTTATACTGCGGAGCTTTACGCTATTCTCCAGGCTGTCCACTACATCCGCCGCCATCAGCGGATACAGTACGTAATCTGCTCAGATTCTCTCAGCTCTCTCCTCAGTCTCCAAGCTCTTTACCCTGTGCACCCTCTGGTCCACCGGATTCAGGACTGTCTGCGCTTGCTCCACCTGGGGGGCGTCGCAGTGGCGTTCCTCTGGCTCCCAGGACACGCTGGTATCTGTGGAAATGAGGCGGCCGATATAGCGGCCAAGGCTGCAGTCTCTCTTCCTCGGCCAGCTATTCAGTCTCTTCCGTTTACCGATCTACGGAGCGGTTTATGTCGCCGAGTTGCTCATTTATGGCATGCGCATTGGTCAACACTTCCCCATAATAAATTGCGGGAAGTGAAAGCCCTTCCTTGCGCATGGACCTCTTCCTCCCGATCGCGTCGTCGGGAGGAGATAATTTTAGCTAGACTCCGGATAGGGCACTGTCTTTTTAGTCATCGACATCTTTTAAGTGGTGATCCTCCCCCACTCTGTCCCCACTGCTCTCAGCCGTGGACGGTCAGACACCTTTTAATTGAATGCCCCTATTTTAATCCGTTACGCTCCCGTCTACAGCTATCGCCTGATCTATCGTCGATTTTAGCAGATGACACGCGCTCGGCTGACCGCGTTCTACAGTTTATTAGTGACAGTGAAATGACGTCAGTCATTTGAAGCCTTTTTTTGGGGGACAACCAACCCCTTTCTATAGTGGATTTTTAAGCATTCCTTCTGCCTTTAGTTTCTCAAATTTTATGACTTTGTTCCCATTGCTGCTGATTTTAAATTTCGTTTTTTTCCTGTTTTCTACGTCACGGGCTGGGCGCTAATGACCATAGAAGTTTTGCGCCCTAAAACCACAAACAACAACAACAACTCTCTCCCCCACACTCTCTCCCCCACTCTCTCCCCCCCCACTACATCTACATCTACATTGATACTCCGCAAGCCACCCAACGGTGTGTGGCGGAGGGCACTTTACGTGCCACTGTCATTACCTCCCTTTCCTGTTCCAGTCGCGTATGGTGCGTGGGAAGAACGACTGTCTGAAAGCCTCCGTGCGCGATCTAATCTCTCTAATTTTACATTCGTGATCTCCTCGGGAAGTATAAGTAGGGGGAAGCAATATATTCGATACCTCATCCAGAAACGCACCCTCTCGAAACCTGGCGAGCAAGCTACACCGCGATGCAGAGCGCCTCTCTTGCAGAGTCTGCCACTTGAGTTTATTAAACATCTCCGTAACGCTATCACGGTTACCAAATAACCCAGTGACGAAACGCGCCGCTCTTCTTTGGATCTTCTCTATCTCCTCCGTCAACCCGACCTGGTACTCCACCCCCCACTCTCTCCCC